>NC_081375.1:16432080-17104580 GCF_030684315.1 Stegostoma tigrinum
TTGTCGTTAAAACGTGTCAACCAATTGCATACAACCATCATGAGTAAAACAACGAGGCAATCTGCTTGAATGTTGATTGTTGAGCAATAAATATTGGCCAGATCTCGCTTATCTTCTGTGTGTTATGCCCTGGTATCTTTTACATCCATGACTTCTAACCTGAAAGTGGCACCTCCAAAAATGCAGCAATCATTTAAAAATGCACTGAGATGTCAGCCCAGATTAGGTGCTCAATTGGCTAGAGAGGATTTTAAATTTCTGGCTTTAAATACAGAAAGAAAAAAGGAACATTCCATAAAATGGAAATGGTAGAGAGGCAAATGTGATGTTAATATCTTTTTTTGAGTAACATCTGGCTACGTTATTTTGTGTAGAATGTAATGTTGAATATTGAATAGAATTGGAGACATGTGCAGGTCTACTGAACAAGAGTTTTCAAGCAAATCCTAGAATAGAAAAGACTTTTTGAAGTTACAACCAAACCTTACTAAGCATTGCACAATATGCCACTAATATTTTATGTCTGTTGTAAAATTGGTTAAGTAATTAAAAATTATTTAAAGCAGTCTAACTAATGAATCTTTCACTTAAGGTGATTGCTGTTGGCAATAGTCCTGACATTGTTGATAGCGTTAGAAGTAAAGAGAATTAGTACTTCTGTTTGCACGGGTGCCAAAATGCCCTTTCCTGGTATTCACAAAGGTAGAAAGTAACAGTTACCACTTCTCCCAGATACAAGTAAGTTGAATATTCAATTAGAATAAACGAGCAGCACAGTTTTCCAAATACTGGTCTGTCTTTCTCTGCCTAAGAGTTACCACTCAGGTCCCTTTTAAATCTTTCTCCTCTCACCTTAAAGATATTTCTCCTAGTTTTGAAGTACCCCACTCTAAGGAAAAGACCTTTGCTATCTATGTCCCTCATGGTTTTATAAATCTCTGTAAGGTCACTCCTCAATCTCTTATGATCCAATGAAAAAAGACCCAGGCTATCCAGCCTCTCCTTATAACTCAAACCCTTCAGTCCGGTAACATCCCTGTAAATCTTTTCTGCACCCTTTACACTCAATAACATCCTTCCTATAGCAGGACGACCAGTGATTACAACCCGCAGCAATTTCGGGAGTAACTATAAAATTGAGCGCACAACCCTGTAAACCTCATCCAACTGGACACCTCCTTCAAGATATTCCCTACCCAACCTGCTTGTCTATCACCTTAACCCTCTACTCACCTATCTACTCCCACCCACTTACCCTCTCTCTGTAGCTTTTCAAATTGCCTTCAGGACCTTTAAGCCCCAGAATATGGCAGTAATTCCTGTTAAAAGGGGCATGGTTGGGCCTCCAAAGCTGGCCCTAAGCTGTGTTGGAAGATTCTCAGGTCTCTACATTTCTCAAGCAGCCCAGCTGGAAAAACGTGGACCACTTGGCAGGCTAAGCGTAAAGGAGAGCAGGGCAATCCAATGTTGATTCGGAACAGGAGTAGGTAATACATCCCTTTGAGACTGCTCTGTCACTACTACGATCATGGCTGATCGAACAATTCAATGCCTTTTATCAAAACTATCCCCATGACCCATTACCACCCCTTGGAAGATTTGGCCCTTCATTGTAAAAGAATGCACACATCAACTGGCTGTACATTATCCCACTAAAATTCGTGGCTGCTTCTTATCAGCTATGCACTTTCTTAAAAACTTAACAATTTCCAACTTCAGGGCAGTCGAATTATTTCATATGCTGCGGCACTGTGACTTGTATACAGTTACTTTGTTTTCTACCCTAACAATAGAATCCGTTAATGTGAAAAAATCTGTAAAAGGTACGCTAAACCAGCAATATGATTAATAGAAAACAATTTGTACACATCACAGGAAAGCCATTTACTTGAAAAATCATTGAAACTTTTAGCAGTTATGTTTTACAGTCATATATGTTGCTTAAAAATGACACTGAGACATCAGGAGATCAGTCACATCTGTTTAGTAACTGGTAACAAGATTAAAACTGTAAAAACAGCAGTCAAACATTGAAACCTTGTGTGTTTGCCTTCCATCTGAGACAGCCAGCTGCTTACCTGAATGTCAGCCAGGAGCTCCTGCTTGCGTTTGCGGATACTTTCTAGCTCTATCTCCTCTTCTGGAGTCAGGTCTGCGGGCACTGTAAATAAGGACATGAGCACAGTCAGCTAGCGTGATCAAGACTGTAAGCACAATCGTTGGCCAGAAGCTCAGCTGTCTGACCTTCAAAGTCACCTGACCTCTAAACAAGAGCTACATCGCATGCTTTGTGTCTTTCATTTCTCTTGGTCCTAACTGATTTTTTAATGATTCAAAACTGCCTGAAGCGAATGTCATAGAATAAAGCAAGAGATTTCCTCTCATTGAGATAATGCATGCATGCTCATGTGTGCTGAACTCTACCCTAACACATAACATGCTCAACTCAAATGCTTAAGCCACCGTCAAATAAGCAGGTTATGAAGATTTCAATTCTAATCAAGTAAATATGCAATCTTGTCAATGGATAAATACAATTTCATATGCAACATAACCTGTCAAACACAATAAATTAAGCAAAAGGGCACAGAGGATTATAATACAACAGAAAAGAAGCTATATTACTGCAGCATTGATAAACAAAACGCTGGTGCTGTATATCGGTCTGAAAAGGTTAATACTGGATTAAGTTCAGCAAGCACCACCCACTGTGACGATATCATTAGCATTTAGTTGGAGTGAAGACAGAGTTTTCAAGGAGACAAATCTGGGACTAGCGGGCTCCTAACAGTGCCTGACGTAACTTCAGTCACATTCACATAACCTATAAATAATGGCTGTGTTGAGATAAACTTTTTTAGTATTCACAGGATGTGGGCATCACTGGCTAGACCAGCATGTATTTTACCCTAAGTGTCCTTGAGAAGGTGTAGTGAGTTGCCTTCTTGCGCTGCTGCAATCTACGTGGCATAGTCTCAGTGCTGTTACTCATATTCACATCTTAATCCACACTAGGCAACTCTGGATTTGAAGGAACTAAGGAGCAATACATGGTCCGGTATCCTGAACTATAACCTGTATTTATCAATTCAAGATCAACAGTGGCAGGAAAGAAGTTTGTCAACATGAAAATACATAAAATTACAATTCCATGGAATTTGTTTCAGTTATCACATAAAAATATTTCATAACATCATTGGAAAGGCTGGCAGTAGTGAAGTACAACATATCACATGTCACAATAATGTAGAGTTCAACAGGTCAAATAAATTGAACATTTCACTGGAGACTGCAAATTCTACAACTTTTTTCATTCAGGCGAAGGACCATTGCAACTGACCAATGGCATTTAGAGAGAACTAAATGGTCAGTCTCTGCGTTGCCTGAGCTTTCACAAAGCCTTTCATTTGTGCAACAGAACACTCAAATATAAATTATGAATCTTTCAGAGAAGCAAGAAAACATTTTTTTACATCTGTGTCAAATTCACAATCAATGTTTTAGTGAATTCTGTACAAATGAAAGGTTAACAATAGCTTGCAGCTAGTTTTGGAAATTAGATCTCTTAATGCCATCAGCAAGTTTTGGCGATGCTTTACATGAACCATCAAGTGAGATATTCTGTCTATTCATTCATCAGTCTACCTCCACTCAATATTCAGATTACGCTCTTATATTCAGACATTGTGTATTTTGTAGTCAACCCATTCAGAAATGTTATCACACATCTTTGGGGATGGTGAGACTTGAAAAGTTGGCTTCCTGGCTCAGAAGTAGAGTAAACTACCATTGTGCCACAAGAGTTCTCAGAATGTTCCAGAGAGTTCTGAGAGACTACAAATACCCGAATCGATCTTTCAATTTCAGTAAAGAGGCCCTCTGCCGAGGAGCAAGTCAGCTCAGCGGAGTGTTTGCTATTTAGCTGTCATCACTGCACCCTAGCATCGTGATGCAGGAAAATGGCCTGCCTCCCTATCCATTCTCCATTACTGCCAAAAGGACATATCACAAGTTCAATCTAAATTCATTCTCCATCATTTAGTTGAGAAATAGCACATAGCCTCCTCTCAGTTTCAGCAAGTCATTCAGCATACTAAAACATCTCTACTACATTAGAAAATTCCTCCTTCAGGAGAATCTAGATCGGTCACAAAAAACACCTGGAATTTATATCTCACCATTCACATCCCTAGAACGTACAAATCAAAACAAAACTTTTTTTTTTAAATTTCTGCAGCAATGGAGGGAGGGTGACTGAATATATGTAAAGAAGCATTCACAGAATCGCTACAATGTGGAAGTAGGCCATGAGGCCTATCGAGTCCATGGTGACCCTCTTAATAGCATCCTACTGAGAAGCCACCTCCCTACCCTATCTTGCATTCTAACTCACCTAGCCTGCACATCCCTTGACACTATGGGCAATTTAGCATGACTATTCCAACTAACCTGCACCATCTTTGGACTGGGGAGAACGTGCAACTCCACACAGACAGGTATCCGGGGATGCAACTGAACCGGGTTCCCTGATGTTGTGAGGCAACAGTGCTAACCGCTGAACCAGTATACTGCACTAGATAGATACTACCAACTTAGACAAATTGAATTGGGGTGCAGTGACCTTTATGGATTTGATGACACAATGAGATCGGCCAAGGTCCTATCGAGTGGCTGAATAGGTTTGAGTAGTTAAATAGCCTACCGTTGCTCCGAACTCTCATGAAATTGTGCTGCGTCATTCTTTTAGCTAGTACATTTTTTTTTAGAGTTGCCATTCTCTACAGCCGCCATAACAAAGAACCCCAAGATCAAAAAAGAGTCCTGATAAAGTCACTGCAGCCCCAAGACAGGAAATCTTTTTCATATAAAGTGATAAGACTGTGCAATCCAAAGTGGTGCATGCAATCATCACATGATTCACACCAGCTTCCTGAAGCAACTGCTCTGGCCGGAACTGGGACACTGAATGAGACTCCCAGACAACAACAGAGATACTTTAGGGATTTCTCAAAGCATCCCTGTGGAGATCAAACATACATGCTGACTCATTCATGTTCCCAACTTGTGAATTACCAAATTGGAGAAAGTTTTACTTCAGGAAGAGCTAAAGGCATTGACTTCATGGAGAAGTATTAGGGAGACAGCACAAATCCCCAAAAAAGTCATCTACTGGACCCTTCAGGACCCCCTGCCCCACGCATTGCACAGTCTACATTGGACTTGCATGCTCTCTTAGACTGCATTATAATGGAATGCGAGCAAGTCATGCTCAATTCTGACAGACGTTCGAAGAAGAATGCATTCTTTGTCTAAACAGCAGCTAAAAATTAAGCATGTTTCTAGGAATATGTTTACATTGAATAATCTTAGGAAGAGTCCAATGTATCAACAACCAAGTCACACAGTAAACCATATTAAAGCTAAATGGAGCTATTTGTTTTAATCAATAAAAATATTATATTCCATCTTGATCTCTCAACGCAGCTTTCAGCAAGGCAGCATGTGTAATAGAATTATTGTATTTCCAAACAGAACTTTATATACAGTACCTGTACAACAAAGGTGATCCACTAGACTAGTATCTCTAAATAGAAGGCATTAAGTCAACTCTATTCAAGCTCTTTTGCCTTATAATGAATTTCTCCATTTCTTGGCATTATGAGTTTCTTTTTAATCTTTAGCTTCAGTGATTATATCATATGCAACAGAAGCAATTAACATCAAAGTGAGGAACACATTATAATTCTTTGATACTGCATTCTTGAATATGACTGAAAAAACATTTAGTTAACGATTTGCATTTTGCACCCATCAGCATAATTCACATGAATACCAACGTAAGGGGAAAACAACATTTGTACAGGATGAAAGGACAGGGATGGCAAGGTTGACAAGTGGACTCTGACTGGTACAGCTGTTATCAGAGAGAATAGGCCTGTTAGATAATGAATGACAATTAACTGCCATGCTTTGCTTCAATTTTAAAGTAGGCAGGTTGGCTCCGATTGGCCAAGGCTTTGTCCTGAGGAAATAACCAAAGAATGGTTGTCACATGGTTTGTCAGTATGATTCTTTACACATGAAGGATTGTTTTGCAAATGTTGCCTAATCATAGAATCACATCTGACACTGGACAATTTATTTTACAGATTTACAAGTATAGGCTGGTTAAGTACCGTCAGTGCCCTGTTTGCTGTCAATTTGACACAATCTACCAATTTTTAGGAGATACAACACACATACATCAGTATCACGCTGGCATTGAAATTCATATACCTCATTTGTGTGATTAGCAGAACATCCCAAAGACTGGATTTACTTAATAGCTATTGTCAATTCTATTGCCACCATGTTTTCTGTACACGGCAAAGCATTGAGCAAAAATATTCCTTACTTCTCCCTCTACGCGTATAATCATCTTTGTGTGTTCATCAAATTATTACTCTTTTTCCGTAAGTAATTTATCAATAGCTGTCAAATTTTCAACACATCTACCAGATCTTTTAACTTCCTTGTTCTGGCAAGAACAGCACTAGCATATTTGGTTAATTAAAACCAAAACCTTTAATTCCTGATATCTTACGGGTTGTTCTGCTCACAATCCACTAGTTTCATAGCCTTCCTAAATTATGGCACCCAAAATTGGGTATAATAGTGGTCTAGACCGATTAAGTTGTTCTTGCATAACATGTTACCAAATTCAAACATCTCAAAGCATCGCACACAAGGAATTACTTTGTGCAGTAACATGTCACGCAGATCAATGCAAAAACTATTCTACATGAGCAATAGCTCATAAACAGCAATAAGACAAATCACTGATATTTTTGAGGGAGAAATGCCTTGTGGGACATAAGCAAAACTACTTGCCATGAACAGCCATCTAAGAGATAGAGGAAGTCAGAACCTTCAGTTATTCTCTTAGAAGTGAGGGATCCTCAACAATGGACACAACCTTGATAGTGCATAAGACTACAACCAAGACTCTAAAAACAAATGGAGTTTCAACATCAATATTCCAATCCAGAAACCAGTGCGATGAACTGAGTCAAGTTAAAACGCATCAATTATTTTAAGATAGTCTGGCAGATGTGAGACAGATTCTCTTCTTTATGTCACAACCAGAATTGTAATTCTCAATTGGGAAAGCCATTAATTTATATTTGGAGGCAGAGCTTATGAGCCAGTGGAATGTGAAGATGTATTTTGAGCTTGACATTGCACATTCTCGACCAAAATATTCTGCCCTTACATCAATAGCTCAGTCTCAGAAATATGATACCCAGATGATTATCTGTCATGGTCATATATGCACATTTTGAGCACAGCAGGTTTAGTTAATGTTAATCATTCAAAATCCAATATATCCATTACATTGTTCCACATCAATATCTCTGCACTTATTTGTGGTTCTAAGCATACCATCAGGGTTTCTCAATTACTAGCATATTGATTGCCCGAGAAGTCAAAACTATTTGTGCATGATAAGCAAAAAAGTCGTAAAATAATTGCTTAGAGTAGCATATGATTTGGAAAATTTGACCATATTGTGTCAGAAGATGGACCTGTGCCAGAATGAGGGAACATTTTGTTTTATATTCTGTGCTCAAGAATGTAAGAGCCTCATAAGTAGAATTGTGATCTATTACAGCAGAAAACAAAAATAACCTTGAAATTAGCCAGAATTTTCATTTATTTAGCACCTTTAATGTAGTAAAATGTCATGGGTTGCTTTACTGTGCCATACAAAACAAGACATGACCACATAACATTTAAATTTTAATGCACAGACAGATAGAGGCTGAATAAAAGGTTACAATTTCATTGATACTACAGGAACTACTATCCAAAACGACAGCATGGATCATTTCAAATACTATTCTGTTAATTACATTCCAACATGAAATGTAAAACAAATTGCTGACATTGAAGTATTAAAACCAGTATAAAATGGATCCTTTAGAAATCTTGGGTTAAATAGAGGGGGAAAAGATTAATTCCTCAACAACGACTGACTGGCCTCCTCCCCCGGATGGACCAAACAGTAAACGTCTGTTGAATAAAAGCAGCTTTCTTCAGCTGTGGAATTACACAGAGGATGCAGTTCTCTATTCTAATGGCTAAACAATCACTAGGTTTGCACACAAAACAGAGCTTGGCAGTAGCCTGGGAACCTCTGAAAGGATACAGAATTAGCTTTATGGTGGGAGACAGAACGTGGTGGTTGGAAGGTTGTTTTTTTGGACTGGAGGTCTGTGACCAGCAGTGTTCCACAGGAATCAGTTCTGGGTCCACATTTGTTTGTCATTTTCATAAATGATCTGGATGAAAAATAGGAGGCATGTTTAGTAAAAGTTTGCAGATGACATCAAAATCAGTGGCATGGTGGACAGTGAAGCAGGATGGGAGTTTGCTCGGTGAGCTGGAAGGTTAGTTTTCAGACGTTTCGTCACCATTCTAAGTTACATCATCAGTGAGCCTCCGACGAAGAGCTGGTGTTATGTCCCGCTTTCTATTTATCTGTTTAGGTTTCCTTGGGTTGGTGATGTCATTTCCTGCGTTGGTGATGTCATTTCCTGTTCTTTGTCTCAGAGGATGGTAGATTGATTTGGAGCCAATGTGTTTGTTGATGGAGTTCCGGTTGGAATGCCATGCTTCTCGGAATTCTCGTGCGTGTCTCTGTTTGGCTTGTCGTAGGATGGATGTGTTGTCCCAATCAAAGTGGTGTCCTTCCTCATCTGTATGTAAGGATACGAGTGATAGTGGGTCATGTCGTTTGGTGGCTCGTTGATGTTCACGTATACTGGTGGCTACCTTTCTGCCTGTTTGTCCAACGTAGTGTTTGTCACAGTTCTTGCAAGGTATACCACCAGGATACATGAACATCAACGAGTCACAAAACGACATGACCCACTATCACTCGTATCCTTACATACAGATGAGGAAGGACACCACTTTGATTGGGACAACACATCCATCCTAGGACTAGCCAAACAGAGACACGCACGAGAATTCCGAGAAGCATGGCATTCCAACCGGAACTCCATCAACAAACACATGGATTTGGAGCCCATCTACCATCCTCTGAGAAAAAGAACAGGAAATGACATCACCAACCCAAGGAAACCTAAATGGATAAATATAAAACGGGACATAACACCAGCGCTTCGTCGGAGGTTCACTGATGATGTTACCTAGAATGGTGACGAAATGTCTGAAAACTAACCTTCCAGCTCAGCGAGCAAACTCACTTCCAGCTCAACCTGAGCTACAAATCTTCTCAAAACTCGGTAACAGTGAAGAAGGTTATCTCAGATTACAAATTCATCTTGATCAACTAAATCAATGGACTGAACAGTGGAAGATGGAGTTTAATTTGGATAAATGTGAGGTTTATTTTGGTAAAACAAAGGCAGAACCTATACAATTAACGATAGGGCTCTGGGTAGTGTTGTATATCAGAGAAATCTAGCAGTGTGAGTACATATTTCTTTGAATTTTGTGATACACACAGACAGTGTGGTTAAGAAGGTGTTTAGCATGCTTGCCTTCATTGCTCAGACCACTGTGTACAGGTGCCGGGGCTTCATGAAAACTGAAAGAACTGTGAATGCTGTAAATCACGAACAAAACCAGAAGTTGCTGGAAAAGCTCAGCTGGTCCGACAGCATCTGTGAAGAAAAATCTGAATTAATGTTTTGGGTCCAGTGACTCTTCCTCAGAACCCCTCAGACTGTTGGAGGTTGTACAGGATGTTGCTGAGGCCTTTTCTGGCGTACTATGTGCCGTTCTGGTCACCCTGCTACAGGAAAGATATTAAATTGAAAATGGTTCATAAAAGACTTACGAGGAATGGAGGGTTTGAAGTATAAAAATTGGCTGGATAGGCAGGGACTTTTTTGACTGCAGCATAGGAAGTTTGAGGGGTGATCTCATCGAGGTTTATAAAATCATAATAGGCATATGTAAGGTGAACAGCAAGGACCTTTTCTCTCGGGTGGGAGAGTTCAAAACTAAGGGACATATTTTTAAGGTGAGAGGTGAAAGTTTTAAAAAGGACACGAGGAGCAACTTTCTTTTACATAGAAAGGGGTTTGTGTGCGGAATGAACTAACAGAGGAAGTGGCGGATACAGGTAAAGTTAAACATTTAGAAAATATTTGGATAAGTTCACCAATAGAAGAGATTTGAAGAGATATGAGCCAAATGAAGGCAGGTGAGGCTAGTTTAGTTTGGGAACTTGGTCGACGTGGACTAATTGGACCAAAGGGTCTGTTTCCACGCTGTATGACTCTGCAACACTCCTATCTCTGAACAGTAAACTCAAAGATAAAATTATAGTTCACTGCAAATCCAAGTGTAAAAATGCATCAGTGTTTCATATTAAATTAATAAATATCAAAGTTTCTGACACATGTTACACAAGTAGCTCTAACACAAACAACTCTATGAACTATCACTAGCCTAGGTTCAGCATTCACTTTAAAAAGGCCCCTCATTGTTATCACAAACTGTATATATTTATTACAAACAGCAATTACGGTATACAAAACAAAATGATTGCTTGGTAACACAGAACTTAAACTTTGCTAAAAAGGAACAAAATCAAAGCTTTTCAGCTTGCATTAATCAGGATTGAAACACAAGAAAACCAACTTCAGAAAATGGGGAACAATTTATGCAGCATAAGAAAGTGGGTGCTGATTGGTTGAGCTATGGCTGGCTTGTAGATGTGGCAGAAACTGTCAGCTACCTTAGATAACTGAAAAAATTCAAACAAGCAAGACAAATTTGACTGGTCAAGCCATTGCTATGCTGCAGTGTTGGCTCCCCCAATAGCCCTTTCCTATGTGGAAATATTTACAGATTCTACCATGGGCAAGGCTGAACTGATAAAGCTAGATTGGTTTCTACTGAAATAGTTAGCATGGTCAAGATTATATAAAAACATTGTCCAATAGCAGAATCACATCTAATGTCAGACACTCGTTTCTGAATTTTGCTGGCATGAGCTGGTTCAGCATGGTCAGCATAGTGCTCTCTGTAGACACACTGCTCAATATGATTCGCCAGTTGTTGGGACGTACAGACCATAAATCTGGCTTCACACTGGCATCAAAACTTATATACTACATTACACATTCATGATTGGCAAAATGTCATATTCACCTGACAGCAATATCCTGTTAGTGCAAAATGCCACTCCAGTTTACTGTAAGTTAGTTAGCTTCACCTCTTGCTCAAATGTGTGAGACGCCTTCTCCTTCCAAAGAAATCTAAGGTAGACTGGATACTTTTAGGGTCACATACGGTAGCCTCAGGTTGTTTCATGAGTTTGTACAATGTAGAGCAAACTGTGATTTTATTAAGCTAGTCATTACTGCTTGGATAATTTTGATAATTCCAATCTCAGGACCATGCATAAATGGCATGCAGAAGACCAAGGCTCTATTCAGGAGGATGCTAATGAGGCCAATCTTGTAACATGAGGAAATGTAGGAATTTTAATCGTATTGGCCACTTAACAGTGGCTGGGGTGGACAGTACTGCAGAATCCACTGACAAGACTTCTCAAAGTTGGTTTAACTGCTTTATTACAAAGGTGAAGCTAAGCATAAAATGAGGCCTACCAAAGCATCTAAGAAAGTTCTTAGACATAACTGCTGCACATATATTAAATACATCATCTATGAATTGAAAGTTTTTAAAAAATTAATTCCAGGGGTATGGGTGTTGCTTTGAAGGTAAACATTTATTACTTGTCCCTAACATTTCTGGAAATGGTGGTGGTGAGCTGTCTTCTGGGATTGCTGCTGACCTATCTTATAGGGATATTCACAGTGCTGTTAAGTATACAAGGGAGGGTGGGTTAGTAGTTATTCCACTGATGACATCCTCCTCATGGAAACTAATGAAGATATTGCTGTGTTCTGGGACTAGAGGAATATAATGGCAACATACATTGATTCTGGGTATGACGTGGTCTTGCTGAAAATAAACTTGATATCATGAGCTGCTAAGTTCATGAATTCCATGAGAGCAGATTCAGACACTGCTGATACATCTAAATTGCCACAATACAGTGACCTGGTGCAAACATGAACGGCTTCCTGAAGTGGTACACTGGTGAATTGGCTGCCAATGCTGAAAGAACTGTTACCAACATGTAGGTTTTGTGTGGCACTGAAATGAAGGAATCCTTCTCACAGTAAGCTGAAAGCTTATGTAAAATTGGTTCCAGTCAACCATTTGGCTACTTTGTGTTGCTCAGAACCAGACACTGATAAAACAAGATATAAAGGGACACAGTTTGCAGTCTTGAGCAACTTGTGCATGTGTGGATGCAGAGAACTTTGAGGGACAAATCCTATCAATAACATCAGGCTGATCACCAACATTATGCAAGTCAACACATGTACCTACAGCTTACCACTTATACAAAAGCAAAATACTATTGGTGCTGGAAATTTGAAATAGAAGAAAATGCAGGAAGTGTGATTTGAACTCTTCCTTATATGTAAAAATGAGACAAACCATGGATTTTAGCACTTTGTGTTTTCTGCAACAGTGCATCAAGATGCCAATTTGGTAATGTCTAAATATAAATCACCTCAGTGGCATTTTACAATCTTGTTGGTCTAGCACTTGGCCCAATTAAATTAAGTACAGAGTTAAATAAAGCAACTATGGGATCATCGCTCTTCTGGGCTGAAATTAAATTCCAAAATTCTACAGAAAAACAAATTTGATTCGATACTGCCATGTCAGGACAGAGCCATAGCTAGATTACAAAATGAATTAGCATTTTAGGAATAGAAGCATCGTGCCCATCACTCAGAATCAGAATTCCAAGGTTCCATCCAATATATTGGCAAGAACAAGAACTTACATATTATGTATTGAGTATTTACACAGTCAACTTAAATATTCACATGAGACTGGGGACATGAGCATTTTTATCTATTGCACATTTCCTGTCTATGACTTAGGACATTGTATAAATTATCTGCTGCAATATAAACAAACAGAGAAGCTTATTTGGAATGAAGCTTTGCATCAAACTTAATACTCCTCCCATATAAAATCCACAAAAGAAATGTTAGTTTCAGGACCTGAAGTGCAATTCCAAAGAAAGGCCTAACCATTTTCAACACAAATTCTAACTAGCTTTCTAAATTAAAATTCACATAATTACTACACTTGGCTCTTCTGAAAAAGAACCTCTGAATAATTAGCTATTTAATTCGGGTCACTTCTAATATCAGATTCACTATTACCAACTACAAATGTCAACTGGGTGGTTAACTACAGCACACATCTGGCTTTTTTTTTCTGTAATCGTAATGAAAATTACCAGACTTATGCTGACATAATCAAGAATCACTTCTCTGGGTTTCTGCGGGAAATAAAATCCTTAATCTTATCAATACGTTTTTCCCATTCCTATCAAATCAGTACCACAACTATCATCTTACATGACTCCTATTCTGTTCTTCTGTTTCACATTGACATCTAATCCAATACTGCACAATGTTACATTTACTCTGATTAATCATATGAACATTTGTTAGCCTTAAGCAAAATGAAAGGAATTTGCCAAAACATTTTTTTGGCAAGTCCCAAGTAATTAAGCTGCTGGAAATGGACGCAAAGTTAATAAAGTATAATTTTACATTCAATAGGTTGCATTATTTAAAATAAATGTCTCATGTGCTGTGAATGTCATTTTCTCCCATCATTACAATAGTAAATTATTATACAGCAAATTGGCAAAGGAAGTCACAGGAAAAGTAGAAGAACAAATAGGTTTTGTTCAGATATAAATTATTCAACTTCTAGGAAAAGGCAATTTATAATGGATACATTATGACACCAATACAGAAATAGAAAAAAATTGTAATAGTTATGTAAGTATCACATTCTAAAATTCAATAGGCTACTCCAGCATATTTTTGCTAAATTTACATCTAAAATCAATTTTTAGTTAATCAATTAACATAACTGTTGTATAAATTCACATATCAAATCAAATGCAATTGGAGATCTGTACTATATTGCAATATGTACCCTGAAATTTGTAACACTTCACCAAATCTTTTGAAAATGGAGGATTTCTCACAACATACCCCAAGGCCCATTTATACGTATCCTGTTCAAGGACTGTCCTGCTTGGTAATATGGTGAGTCTAATAGGTCCAAGCTACTGAACACTGTCGCCAACTGTTGAGAAGCAGATGGTTTGATCCCAATAGACACATGCTGAAACAACATATATTACACGAGGGATTTCATTATGCTTTTCAGTACAGCACATTTTCTGAAAGAATGGAATGCTGTTAATACACAATTGGGTTATTATCCAGGAATCAAAGTCATGGTGTTAGAGTAGGCGGTGAAATTCTTTGGCCCGCATGTCCGAAATAACCTACGCTACAGTGCAACAAAATTTCAATCTATTCTGCAGATGCAAAATCTCATAACAATCGCTGAAAAAAAACCATTTTCTATTTTAGTCAAAATGTTTTACAGTCAGAATGACAATGACAGAATTGCTCAACCTACAGTATATAAAACAAAAGGGAAGATTACAATATACGAACCAAATAAAAATGCTCAAATTTTATAAGTAACTGCAGATACCAGAAATGTAACATGGGTTCAAAGGTCTTCAGTCATAAGCTTTGTTGTAATTCCATTAAGTTATTTTTTCTCAAGACATTACAAATAAAACACCAGATAAGGGCCCAATGACAATGACAATAAATGCTGAATATGTATGCAATAAATTTTGATATTAAGCACATACAGCACTGAAATCAAATTATAATGTACAGAATGTCAGTATCAATCTGTATTTTCAAATTAAAGAAAGATTCTAAATAGGTGATTTAACAAATCTAGAAATTGTGCTTACGTTTCACACAACATAAATACTGTACCTGGTTATATTTGTGCAGATCTCTAACAGTACTTCTACCCACTAGCTGACAGTCTTCAGTACACACAGCAACATCATTACAAAAGACTGGATTTTCGAGTCAGTAGACCAATCCCCAAGCCTAACATTAATTTCCAACAAAATATAATCACGAATATCTTGTTCTACATGTTCATCACAACGGAGAGCATTTCACTAAAACGTTATTCTGCCAAATAGGGTCTTCACCTCCGGTACAGTTGCTTTTGTAATCCTAGTGTGGCCTTTCTTCAGTCCACAGGCAAATCTTTGGACAGTGCCGAGAAAAACCAGTAAATGCCGTCAGTAAACCCTTAATCGAAATTATCAAATGGAAATAATGCACCAGTAACGTAAATACAAAGCTTTCCAGCTAAGTCTCGTTTAGAAGGCTGCAAAAGGTGCTGATATCGCACTCTCAGTGTTCCTCCAGTGATGCAGCTGTGACACTAGACACTAGTGAATGTGTGGAGCTCTCTCTCTCTGCTGGATGAATAAGATTAGACTCCGCCCTTGCCGATGCTAAACACAGCTCTGTTGAAAACCAGCTCCAAATCTGATCGGAATCTCCAAGGACACATTACAGCCCATGCATTGCAGCGCATTTATAGTACACACAGTTAACTCCGTAGTGTCTAATCCGTTCAACAGTGCGCCCTATGAAATCGATGCCCACAGATTAGTTTTTCATAAATGCTGACTCGTTATTTTGTTGGAACTAAGGATTGAGACGAAAATAATCAATTGCCATAATACGTAAACTGAAATTACGTTGAAAGATATTATTTTTCAGTCATGTATATTTACAACGTAGTGTGATTACAAATATTGCCATCTCCAGCAAATACATTGCGTAAGGTATATCCATGGCAAAACTTATTGCATTATGTTCCCACAGGATATTGTGCAAGCCACATCCACCATGAAGCAGCATTCAGCTAGTTCCTTACCAGAAATGAAACTGCTCAGGACTAGCTGAGATACAATTTACAAAAAGAGAAATTAATTTGGGTATTTGTCATAATTGTGTTTAGCGTCTTCATGCCACTAATCCCATCTTTATTTGAAGGCCCCCAACTTCCCTCCAAAAACAAGACTTCTGAGTTGAAATTCTTTACGGAGATGATATGCCAACTGCAGTTGTACTTACAATGCTCAGACTGTTGCATTTTCACTGTAAATAACCTCCCAGCACTATGATCTGGTTAGTACCAGTATCTTTCTTATATTAATAGGAAGACAGTGTGTTATAATGTACTCCTGAACTCACATTGAACAAAACCATACCTGTTAAGCAGGACCAGGTAACTGAACACAGTGGAACTAGCAGTTTGAAGTGTTAATTACTTTAACACAAGGCGTATAACAGGTAAGGCAGATGAACTTCGAGCCTCATTTATATGTGGAACTACAATGCTGTAGCCATGACCACAAAACTTGGTTCAGAAAAGGGAAGACTGGCAGCTCAGCTTTCCAGGGTTTACATGTTTCAGGCATGATAGAGAGCGATGTAAACGGGATCACAGACTTGCATTACTGATTAAGGAGATCTTGGAGGCCTCATCCAGCAAAGCCATATGGGCAGAGTAATCAGGAATAAAGATGATGTAATCACAATGAAGGTTTGATAGCATAGGTCTCCCAAAAGTTAGTGGGAGATAGAGGAACAGGTAAGAAAGCACATCACAAAAAGATGTAAGAACCTAGTGGGTGAATTTAACTTCACCAATATTGACTGGGACTTCCGTAGTACCAGGGGTTTCAACGGGACAGAACTTGTGAGGAGCATCCAGGAAGCCTTCTTGAAACAGTATGGGGCTGTTCTAGACCTTGTACTGGGTAATGGCCCTGGCCAGGTAATTGAAGTTCCAGTGGGGGAGCATTTTAGGAATAGTGATCATAATTCTGTAAGTTTAAAGATAGTTATAGTAAGGATAAGGCTAGTCCTTGGGCAAAAGTGCTAAATTAGGTGAAAGCGAATTCCAACAGTATTAGATTGGGGTGGCTCTTCGACAGTAAGTCCATATCTGATACATAGGGACTCTTTAAAAGGCCAGTTCAGCAGAGTTCAGGGCCAATATGTTCCTGTGAGGATGAGAGATAAGGATGGTAGGATTCAAGAACCCTGATGACAGAAGATATTGAAAGGTTAGTCAATAAGAAAAAAGGAAACATATGTAAGATTTGGGAAACTGAAATCAGATAAGACTTATGATGATTATAAAGCAAACAGGAAAGAATTTAAACAAGGAATTATGAAGGCTGAAAGGGGCCATAAAATTTCCATGGCAAGTAGGATTACGGAGAAACTCAAGGTATGTTATACTTCTGTTAGGGCCACAAAGATAGCTCGGGAATGTGTAGGTCTGCTCAAGGACACATCGCTGTTAGGAAAGAGTTAGTGTTGGGTGTCTTGAAAAACATGAGGGTAGTTAAGTCCCTAGGGCCTGATGGGTTTTATCCAAGGATACTGAGGGAGGAAAGGGAGGAGATTGCTGGGCCTTGACAAAGATGTTTATATCTTCTTTAGCCATAGGCAAGGTCCGAGAAGACTGGAGAATAGCCAATGTTGCTCCTTTGTTCAAGGAGGGCAACAGGGATAATCCAGGACATTAAGCTTTACATCAGTGATAGGGAAATTATTGGAGAAGATTCTTAAAGACAGGAATTACTTGCATTTGAAAATCAATAGATTTATTATTGATAGCATGGCTGGGGAGGTCTTGTCTCACAAACTGTTTCAATTTTTTTCAGGAAATTTTGATGATGATTGAGGAGGGTAGAGCAGTGAATGCAGTCTACATGGGCTTTGGTAAAGCATTTGACAAAGTCCCTCATGGTAGGCTGGTCCAGAACATTAAGTTACATGGGATCCATGGTGAGTTGGTAAGCTGGATACAAAAGTGGCTTGGTCATAGAAGACAGTAGTTGTGGAGGCGTGTTTTTCTGACTGAAAGTCTGCATCAAGTGGTGTTCTGCAAGGGTCAGTGTGAGGATTTCTGTCGTTTGTAGTATATGTGTAAATGATTTGGATGAAAATGTAGGTGTTCTGATTACCGCACAAAATTGGGTTTAGTTGTGCATTGTGAGGAAGGTTGTCAAAGGACACAGCAGGATATAGACCAGTTGGAAAATTGACCAGAGAGATGGCAAATAGAGGTTATTCCAGACAATAGGTAATGCATTTTTAGAAGTCAAGTGCAAGAGGAAACAGTAAATGATTGGAACCTTAGGAGCATAGATGTACAGAGGAATCTTAGGGACCAAGACCAAAGCTCCCTGAAAGTGGCACCACGAGTGGATAAAGCGGTAGAGAAAGTGTATGACATGCCTGCCTTTGTCAGCTAGGACATTAAGTATAAACATTGGCAAGTCATGTTGCAGCTGTATAAAACTTTAGTAACGCCACATCTGGATGAGTATAGTTTGATTTGCCACAGTATAGGAAAGGGGTGGAGGCTTTGGAGAGGGTGTAAAAGAGGTTTACCTAGATGTTTCTTAGATTGGAATATACTATTTATATTTAACTTGTATTGTTTTCACCAAAGCATCTGAGGCTGAGGGGCCACCAGATAGAGTTATGTAAAATTTCAGAGGCATGGATAGGATGGATAGTCGGAATCTTTCTCCCAGGGTGAAAATGTTAAATACTTTGGGGCATAGGTTTAAGGTGAGAAGGGGAAATTTAAAGGAGATGTGCAAAGTACGTTTTTTAAACAGAGGGTGGTAGGTGCATAGAATGTGCTGCCAGAGATGGTGGTACATGCAGTTACGATAGCAACATTTAATAGGAATTTAGACAAACACATGAACAGGCAGGGGATAGAGGGGTATAGACCATCTGCAAACAGATGGGATTAGTTTAGAATGTTACCATGGTCAGTATAGACTGTTGAGCCAAAGGGCCTGTTACTTTGCTGTACTGTTCTTTGATTTGCTAAGTGGATGTAGTCTACTCAACAAGCACAGAACTCCATAATATTCTGCCATTGCTATTTTGACTGGTATGTCCAAATGGGCAGTCAAGACTCCACCAGAAGCAGGAGTTGGATATATCATTCAGAAGGGGAGCCTACGGCATGTATTGAAACTCAACACAGTACGATATAGGGACTAGTGGAGGTGTCTCCACAAACAGGACGGATAGTATTATTTTTGCAATTTCAAACTGACCGAATCAAAGTCTAACCCACCCTGGTCCTCCCCTGGAGACTGATACAAGTCTGCAGAGGAGCCAACAGAGTTCATGGCTTCACTATATACAATTGTCCTCTAATTACCTGGATTTATCTATTTGAAGCAATGGCCATACAATAACAGATTAAAATGAACAGCTAAACATCACAAGCAAGCACTGCCACAGGACGTTCACTGGCATAATTTAAATGTTGAATGTTGATTAAACTACTGATGGAATTGGCTTGAGCAGAAGGCAGTGCTGACAGCTCAAAGGAACTAAATTAAAATGCGCAGTTGAAGCTGAAGTGGTGAATATATCTATGGTGATGTTCATTAAATTCTTTGATGATCAGGGCCAGAAATGTCTTCGACCAAATAGCCTCCCTTCTATGCTGAAATTTCTTAGTCTATTTCAGTTCGATTTACCTTCTGATGTCAGTGCCAGTCATTATTAGAACAAAAAGATAATAATGTATTTTATTGGTGGCATTTGCCCTAAGAAAAACCACTGTGACTAAACAATAAATTCTAACGCATATTCTTTAGTTACACAAACAGAAGTACAAAAATACATTGGCAGTTCACTTTGTGAATAAAATTGGGAGAACAATAAGAAATGCCTCAGTGCTCAAAACTGCTCAGGTCTTAGTAATAAACACACAGCTCACAGTACTATGCTGCTTCTAGTGATCTGGGCATCTGGAAGGTTTCAAGGATTATATTAATGTCAGGCTGAACACTGTTAGAATTGATCAGAGCAGGTAAAACTATCAATAATGGACACAAGCAAATGAATGATTGCTGTATTCCATTTCTAGCAGCACATAACATGCAAGGTCAAGCTCTGATACTCCCCTGTGCATGCATATTATCATAGAAATGAAATATCCTTATGAAATAGCTACATCTGAGTCAACTAAGCATGATAATCCATACATTCGATTATTCCTGAAAATGTACAGATGCTGCATACCCTGTTCAAGTCGGTACAAAGACATGAAATTTGTGTGAGCACCTCATCATAATGAGTCAAAAGTTCAACCAGTATTACTAATGCTGCAAATTAGTTTGTACTGGAGATTAAATCCAGCATTACTGAGAGACATTACTTTAAGGCATCCAGTGTTGATCAAAGGGAAGTCCATGATGGCTGCTGACAATGAGGGAATTGGAAACCTGGCTGCAAAACTTCCAAAGGCGGCACCAGGCTTTTAAATACCATGTTGAAAGCTCTACATCAGTCAGGGGCAGTTTCCTCCAGGCGACAAAACATCTTCAGTGTGTGAAATCTATGGTTATCAAACAAGTCATGAAGCTCCTTCAAGAGTACCTTGTAAACCCACAATCACTACAACCTTGGAGATAAAGGTCAGCAGATGCATGGAAACTCCACTCCATTCAAGAACTCTGGTAAGCCACCTATCATCCTGATTTGGAAGTATATTGTTGCTCCCTCACCATTGTTGGGTCAAAATCCTAGAATTCCCTCCTTCATGGTATTCAACATTGTCCATAGCTGTTCAAGGACCATACCACCACACCAAGTATGCTTTAGAAAGTAAAATAAAGACAGTGACACATATTACATGTGTACAGGTTTTGAGTATAATGTTGGTGCTTCCGACAGAGTATCAAGGCTATTCTGTCCAAAATGGTGTGTGATCAGACCCCTGAACAGAACAGGGGTGCCTATTATGATTGAGACTCCTCTAACTCCATAAATCTCAATAAGCACTGTTCACATAAGTGCCTGAAGTGTCACCTCACTCCTTCGCTCTGTCCTCATACATGCCCTGAGCAATGACGTAATCCAGTCCCTTTGAAATGGTATCAGCTCCATGAGAAAAACACAGGGCAACAGCATGTTTGTTTTTAGTAGTTGTGCCACCAGTGCTCTCGTAACTAAACTGATGAGACCAGGCTACAGTCAGGACAAAGTTGTTCAAAGTCACTCAGCTCAACCATCTAAGGTTTTCTCAATGCAGACAAAGTAGGCTTTCATTTCCAAAGCCATAGCTACTGGAGATAAACCTTTAGGAAAATGATTAAAACAAGTCATGAAGATGGCAGTAAAGGTCTGCATCACGTTGAATTCTTAATTATTTTGGTTAACTAATAAGAGATCCATGGTGCTAGGGGTAAGTATATTAGCACGGACAGCGAATTGACTAATAGAAAATATAGAGTAGAGATAAAGGAGACATTTTCAGGACAGCAATCTGTAACTAGTGGACCGTCACAGGAATCGGTGCTGGGGCCACAGTTATTTATAATACAGATGAATGACTTGCATGACCAAAATGAATGTACTGTAGCCAAGTTTGAGGATGATACCAAAAAATAGGCGGGAAGGCAAATGTTGACGCAAAGAGTCTTGAGAGAGATGTAGACAGGTTAGATGAATGGTCAAAAACTTGGCAGATGGCATGTTATATAGGAAGCTGTGAGATTACACACTTTGGCAGGAAGAATAGAGGACCTGCAGAAAGCTGCAGCACAGAGGTACACAAAAAGTATTGGT
This sequence comes from Stegostoma tigrinum, assembly GCF_030684315.1. Classification (NCBI taxonomy): domain Eukaryota; kingdom Metazoa; phylum Chordata; class Chondrichthyes; order Orectolobiformes; family Stegostomatidae; genus Stegostoma; species Stegostoma tigrinum. Next base: position 16,453,737 of record NC_081375.1, read on the forward strand.
ATCCAAGTTCATCAGGTAATAAGGAAAGCAAATGGAATATTGCTGGCCTTTAATTCAAAGAAATGGAGGATAAAAATAGGGAGCTCTTGCTGAAACTATACTAGTCAGACCACATCTAGAATACTGTCAACAGTTTCAGTCCATTTAGTTAAGGAAACAGACACCACAATTACAGGCAGTTCAGAGAAGGTTCACCACACTGATTCTAGGTATGGAGGGAGTTTCTAATGAGGAGACACGGAATACATTAAACGTTCGAAGAATGAGTGAAGATCATTTTGAAACAGATTACTAGGGGTTTTTCGGAGCAGATAAAAGGTTATTTCCCGTTGTATGAATGTTTAGGACTAGAGGGCACAATTTCATTGTAAGGGGTTGCTCATTTTAAGACAGAGATTAGGAGGATGTTCTTCTCAGGCAGCAGAGGGTCTATGGAATTCTTCACTGCTGTGAACAGTTGAGGCTGGGCTGTCAAGTATACTTAAAGTTGTAATGTACAGATGTCTAATCAGTAAGGGACCCAAGGGTTATAGGGATAAGGCAGGAAAATAGAGTTGAGGATCATCAGATTAGCCATGATCTGACTGAACTGGGGAGTAGATTTGATTTGCTACTTTTGCTCCTTCATCATTTGGCCTTATGGTCTATCTCAAAACAAACGTTGGAGTAATTTTGAGTTCTGAATTTGGTGTTGTCATTAATGTTTGTAGTTAACTAAGACTAAAGTGAAGGAATGTAAGCTGGCATTGTGGTGTATATACTTGAGGTTTGTTAGAGTATGGGACGGTTCAGGTGAAGTGCTCTTGATACAGCTGCTATTACTGGAGCTTCGGTCGCAAATGCCCTGAGATTCTAAACTGTTTTGCTTTACCTCTTTTTTTGCGCTGCTTTTTATTTTCCTGGAATGACTCCACCATTTCTCATTGCCTGTGCCATAGTGATACCAGGTCTCTAACTTTAACAGCTATGCAACGTACAGCAAACAACTTCAAAGCCGGATACATGGTGTACTGTGGAGCTGTTTCTATCTGTTCCCACATAAAGGAATGATTGCTCAAAACAGTTCACTTGACATTTCTGGTGGTGACAAAGCTCACATTGTAAGCTAATTCTGTCACCAACTAACCATTCCATAAATAGATGGGCGGTTTGGAATAAGGGTGGCACAGGTCAGGCATAAGGTGAGCGTCAAATGACTGCTCTCAGAAAATCAAGCACTAACAACATAATGTGCCTCTTCTGGTTCCAAACAAGACTCCCCTGCTCTACTTCAAACACTATAATGGGACCTTTTACTTCCCCATCGCGCACACACAACCTTGGTTAGACATCTCAGCCAAAAGACAATATTTTTGACAGTGCAGCACGCTCTCACTATTGGAGTGGAGTGGAGGGCTGAACTGACACATTTCCAACTCAAAGGCAAGATTGCAACCACTAAGTCATATATAGTATCAGATGCACTAATGTGATAGCTATGTTTGAGATGCTCAGTAAAAATCTGAATCGTACTAATATCAGTGTATGCAGGTTGCATTAAATGGCCCAAAACATTATACTTCCAAATACACTCAAATTTTACAGCAAACTGAATTCCTAATAGATAGGCCAATCATAAGTGGACAACCAGTAGGAGGGTTATTGACACTCAGGCTCTACATTACTTACCCTTGGGGATTTTCAAAGCTTTTACCATGTGGTCAACCTCTTCTCTTGGATTTAATATAATTGGGGACACAGGAGTTGGTTGTTGAGGGAAAGAGATTAATGTGTACTAACTTTCTGATAAACACAAACCGTGTCCTGGTAGATGTTAGGTTTCTGCATGTATCAAAGCAACAAATGATTCAAGCATATTTTAATCCATGGAGTTAATAATGTAAAGATTCTTGGATATATATCTCACAAACCTTATTGAGTTCTTTGAGAAGGTGACTAAACAGGTAGATGAGAGTAAACCGGTTGATGTGGTGTATATGGATATCAGCAAGGCGTTCGATAAGGTTCCCCATAATAGGCAAATGTACAAAATGCGGAGGAATGGAATTGTGGGAGATATAGCAGTTTGGATCGGAAATTGGCTTGCTGAAAGAAGACAGAGGGTGGTAGTTGATGGGAAACGTTCATCCTGGAGACCAGTTACCACAAGGGTCGGTGTTGGGTCCACTGCTGTTTGTCATTTTTATAAATGACCTGAATGAGGGCGTAGAAGGATGGGTTAGTAAATTTGCAGACGACACTAAGGTCGGTGGAGTTGTGGATAGTGACGAAGGATGCTGTAGGTTGCAGAGAGACATAGATAAGCTGCAGAGCTGGGCTGAGAGGTGGCAAATGGAGTTTAATGCAGACAAGTGTGAGGTGATGCACTTTGGTAGGAGTAACAGGAAGGCAAAATACAGGGATAATGGTAAGATTCTTAGCAGTGGTGTCCATGTACACAGATCCTTGAAAGTTGCCACCCAGGTTGACAGGGTTGTTAAGAAGGCACACAGTGTTTTAGCTTTTATTAATAGAAGGATCGAGTTCCGGAACGAAGAGGTTATGGTGAAGCTGTACAAAACTCTGGTGCGGCTGCACTTGGAGTATTGTGTACAGTTCTGGTCACCGCATTATAAGAAGGATGTGGAAACTTTGGAAAGGGTGCAGAGGAGATTTACTAGGATGTTGCCTGGTATGGAGGGAAGGTATTACAAGGAAAGGCTGAGGGACTTGAGGCTGTTTTCATTAGAGAGAAGAAGGTTGAGAGGTGACTTAATTGAAACATATAAAATAATCAGAGGGTTAGGTAGGGTGGATAGGGAGAGCCTTTTTCCTAGGATGGTGACGGCGAGCACGAGGGGGCATAGCTTTAAATTGAGGGGTGAAAGATATAGGACAGATGTCAGAGGTAGTTTCTTTACTCAGAGAGTAGTAAGGGAATGGAACGCTTTGCCTGCAACAGTAGTAGATTCACCAACTTTAGATACATTTAAGTCGTCATTGGACAAGCATATGGACGTACATGGTATAGTGTAGGTTAGATGGGCTTGAGATCGGTATGACAGGTCGGCACAACATCGAGGGCCGAAGGGCCTGTACTGTGCTGTAATATTCTATATTCTATATTCTATATTCTATATCCATAGGAGAAAGTTTTTTTTTAATTATGTAGATGCAAATAAACAAATAATTAAAATTCCTTCCCTCCTTAAAACAATGTTGAATTACTTCTAATCATAAAGAAATCATGCTAAAATAATGTTTTTGCAAAAAGCAATTTTAATTTGCTTTGCTTTTCAACTATTACATTATATTATGTATCTGTGCAAGTCAAAAGGGCAACTCAGCCTCTAGGGGACACCCAAGAGTCAGCTAATATTGAAAATATAACTTCAATTTCCTGGTCAACAGACCAATGTCACATCTAGCGCAGTGCAATGGCACTCAACCTGCTTCAAACAAAATTTAACAAGGCCACACTAATCTGTGCTCAATTTGCACTTTTTAACAAAACAGATAAATCTATGTCAGCTAAAAGAATGCGTTCCCACTGCATGCAGACATTTTAAAATTGACCCTATATCATAATTTGACTAATTGGAAAGTTGGTAATTTGTTTAATAGGATGCACCTTCTATAAGCACTTGCTTGTAATACATAAAAATCACTTCCAGAAAAATACAAGAATGAACTGAAATAAAAGGACTCTTGCACTACAAAGCCGACCCCTTTCAAGATCATACAATGTATGCCAATTCACTCATTAAATTTTCTAATGGTAAGGTTTACATAGTATCCTTGCTCTCAAAAAGAATATCAAATAAACCCTGCTCATCCTCACATCACTCATACTCAACTCTGAATGACAGCTGTCCATCATGCCTTTTGCCAAGGTTCATCGTCTGAATTCATATTTATCTGTATAGTATTTAATCCAAGCTGTTGTTTTATATGTAGGCAACAACTCTTGATGGCAGTTACAGTGGTAAGTAAATGCCAAAGAGATATTACTTACATTGATCAAGTTACAACTATCATATTTGTTGCACAGATAATGATCAGTGCTAATACTGAAAAAACTCAAAGCTTTTGCTGGTATTTTTCATTTGTGGCTGCTGGCATAAATCGTACTCCAACATTTTTAGCTGGATAAGTTTGCCTGCTGTCAAAAAAAACTTTAAACTTAATTTTTACATTTTTAAACTTTTGATTTTATCACAGCAAATGCATACGGTCTCATCATACATCCATCAAACAATAACTTGTAGATGTAAAGAGGTTTAGGATTGTGGCAGCTGAAAACACAACCACTAATGGTAGAAGATAACAAAGTGTGGAGCTGGATGAATACAGCAGGCCAAGCCTTTAGGTTAATGTAAAAATTTCTAGTTGAAGAGCTCCACTCAAGTTCCCTTCTTTCAGTGCTTCATTTACCGACAATGTTCAGCCACTTACAGGAACAGATTACATAATATACATGTACGGGCAAGAAATATCAAAAGCCAGCACTGACAGCAATTCAGTGGGGAAACAGGAATCAGGGCAAAATCTTTCATGTACTTTCAACAGCTTCATGATCTCATAAGTCCCCTCTATATGGGTGAAGGGCACATTTAGTGCATCCAATTCCAAGCCATTTAAATGAAGCTATGGCTCTATCTCACCGAGAACACTTCAGATAGCCTGTTGGAAAATTTTTGGGATATAGCTACTTGAATGTGAAGCAAATTTTTTGGTCCTCAGGATTATTAGAACAGGGACTAGAAATATTACCTTATACCACGCGTTTATATTATTCAAAATGTGGCTTGTGAGGCATTTTCAATTACAAGCATGCAATGAATAATGAATAAGAATTGTTAAAGACAAGGAATAATCTGTTTTCAAACAGAATTTGATTGTTTTGTTTCCGAGGTAAGTATTGTTCTATTCGTAATAAGATAACACAACTATTTCAAAAGATGTGCAATGCATTTTCCAAAGCAGATAGTGTCACAGCATTTGCACTCTAAATATTAGCAATTCACATAAATTCTGAACTATCTAATGTCGAATGCTTTTATTCTCAGATCACTTTGTCTGCTACTTTTTACTCTTGCAGTCTCAGCATCACTCTCTGTTACCCACAAATCTAATGAAATTTTTAACTGTAATTTGAATTCCAACCAAAGTTAGCTCATGTAAGTATTACTTGGCAGGTTTATCAGAGTTGGTTGTTGAAATATTTGACAAAAGAAGCAAAGACTAACTTTTTACCTTCATATCATATAGAAGCATAATACTGCACAAGAATCATCGGCTCAAATTTTTGCTCTTGAATCAGGACATGTACCCTATGGCGGGGACAGGCCACCGTCCTTCGGATCAAAGGTCATATGGGGGAGCTGAGTCCTGATACAGGCTGTGTCTCATCATTCTCATAACCCACGTGCCAACTCATGCTACTTCATGCCAACCAGTCATCACTATTTTACCTTACACCCTCGATGCCCATTAACCCAGTATCCACCACCGGCAGACGATAGCAGCCATGTTGAGAATGGGATGAAATAAAATCAAGCTCTAAATATCTGTAATAGCCTTCACCATATTTGAAAATATTGGCGTTTGCTAAGTTCAGGTTTGCCTCATAGTTGGTTCCCACCTGAGTCTCTTCCCCAATCAGTGAAATTGGACTGTTGAAAATCATAGAATCCCCAGAGTGTGGAAACAGGCCCTTCAGCCCAACAAGTCCACACCAAACAGAACAGAACATCCCACCCAGACCCATCACCCTATAACTCACCTAATTTACACATCCCTATGGGCAATTTAGCATGGCCAATTAACCTAATCTGCACGTCTTTGGACTGTGGGAGGAAACCCACGCAGACACAGGGAGAATGTGCAAACTCCACTCACACAGTCGCCAGAGGGTGGAATCGAATCCAGGTCCCTGGGTGCTAACCACTCAGCCACCATGCTACCCATTCTACAGGCTTAGCCTGTATCCTTAGACTGTGACCTCTAGTTCTGGACTCCTCCTGCCTTGAGGAACAGCTTTCCTTCATTTTCCCTGTCTAGTCCTGTTATAATTTAATGGGTTTAAATGAGAACCCCCTCATTCCTCTGAATTCCAGTGAATATAATCCTAATTATAGGATTAGGTTAGACCGCACTTGGAATACTGCGTCCAGTTCTGGTCACCGTATTATAGGAAAGATGTGGATGCTTTGGAGAGGGTTCAAAGGAGGTTTACCAGGATGCTGCCTGGACTGGAGGGCTTATCTTATGAAGAGAGGTTGACTGAGCTTGGTCTCTTTTCATTGGAGAAAAGGAGGAGGAGAAGGGCCCTAATTGAGGTATACAAGATAATGAGAGGCATAGATAGAGTTGATAGCCAGAGACTATTTCCCAGGGCAGAAATGGCTAGCACGAGGGGTCATAGTTTTAAGCTGGTTGGTGGAAAGTATAGAGGGGATGTCAGAGGCGGGTTCTTTACACAGAGAGTTGTGAGAGCATGGAATGCGTTGCCAGCAGCAGTTGTGGAAGCAAGGTCATTGGGGTCATTTAAGAGACTGCTGGACATGCATATAGTCACAGAAATTTGAGGGTGCATACATGAGGATCAATGGTCAGCACAACATTGTGGGCTGAAGGGCCTGTTCTGTGCTGTACTGTTCTATGTTCTATGTTCTATGTTCTAATTGATTCAACCTCTCCTCATTTGTCAGTCCCACCATCCCAGCAATCAGCCTGATAGATCTTTGCTCTCTTCCCTCTCTAGATTATTGCAGTTAGGTGAATACTATAGCACAAATGTTACCAACCAAAATAACATACAAGCCCAATTGTTGACTGGGGACAGGACCACCATTCTTAAAAGGTCCACAAAATCACCACAACTTAATTTTTAAGATAAGGGCAGTCATTTTAAGCCCTAACCACAAAAACATATCAATTAATAGTCTTAATGTGAGCTCCACATTCTCAGCACTGTGTAAAGAAACTTCATCTTAAATTCTCTACCTGATCTGTTAATGTTTAATTACAACCTCGTGTTTTGGAATCACTTAAGAGAAACAGTTTCTCCAACTCCATTCCATCAAATTCCTTCATCATTTCAAGGACTTCTAAATCTTTTGAGTCCTCCCGTTTCCACAAAGGAGTCTGAGCATGCTGAGTTTTGAGTGATAGCTCAATTTTTTCAGTTTTAGTAACTCTTTTAAAATTTCTTTTTAAAATCACTTTTTTTGTACTGAGCAGACTGGAACTGCATACAGCACATGTATTCTAACCAAGATTTTGCACTAATTTAACATTAACTCCTAGTTTTGCATACTATTCCAGTAGGAATGGCTGGCAGCATTTTATTTGATTCACTCATAGAACATTTACAGGTTCCATGGCCTTGTCAATTTGTATTACTACTACTGGCAATTTACGTATCTTAAGTCTCAGGCTGTTTTGATCCTTTATCCTATTTAATCTCCTGTCTTCCAAGGAATAACTGAGCTCCTGAGAACCAATTCAGATATTAGCATATAGAATTTTATTGAGCTGCTAATTCCTCAAGCCTATTCATGAATTCTTTACTCTGGCACCTTTGGACTATACCGAACATTACATTAGGTCATTTAGTTAAGAAATTTCCTACATTACAATAGTAATCACAACAAATAAAAGTACTTTATTTGTTGTAAAATGCTTTGCATCATCCTGAGGTCATGAAAGGTGGAAACTTCCCATAACCAGAATAACACGGTCATTGGCAAATCAGTTGGAAAAGTAGGCTATGATTGGCAGATTCTCGAAATTAAATTGGTAATTCCTGGCAATTCCAAATTCCCCATGTGTCCCTCTGGGCCTCCAGCATGGACATCAGTACCCAACATCCCAGGGCATTTCTATAGGCAGCAAAGTGCACTCCATCCCTGTCCATGGAGTTTAGCATCAGGCATGTACTAGCCTCACCACACCAACATGGCACACCCTAAACTCACTCTGCAATACCGTTCTGCATTTCAATGCTACACTTTGAAATGCACCACTATCTGACACGTAAATGCCTATGCCAGCAGACCGTGTGCAGGGTCAGACACCTCAGTGTTCATTGTTTGTGCCCTTAGCATTCATTCACTTTGTCCTACTTGGATGCTTGCAGTACCTCTGTCTTACCTTGTCTTTTTGTGCATTTTCCCCTCAGCCAGGCTTTAAAGGCTCATGGTATTTCCGTTTTGCCTTACCTTTTAATGCAGATACAAAGCCACACAGCTTGTCAGCAGTCATCAGTCAAGAGGTAGGCATGTTATTGTACTGTACTCTACTGCTACATTAGTCTCACACCTAAACCTTGTCTTAGCAGCGGATGCAACAAACACACTGCAATGTGCTTTAACCAAATGGCCATGACTCAAAGTATAAGGGGAGGACTCGTCAGTCAGAAGGTCCCAACACAGTAAATCAAGAGGTGTCCGATATCAGCTAGGGACTTGGGCTGTACAAGGGGTCCATATCATTTACAGTCCAGGGAGTCAGTCCTTCAGTAGATAGCAAGAATGGCAGATGCTGGAGTCAGAGTCAACGTCAACACAGTGTGGAACTGGAGGAGCACAGCAGGTCAGGCAGCAGAGTAGCAGGAAAGTTGATATTTCGGGTTAACACCCTTCATCAGATGTAAATTCGAAATGTTGACTATCTTGCTCCTCTGATGCTGCCAGACCTGCTGTGCTCCTCCAGCTCCACACTGCATTCAGTCAGTCCTTCAGGATCAGTCAAGGTGGATTATAAAGGGGCCATTGCTTTGGTATGCAAGTCAGGGATGTCAGTTGTGGGGAATGGAGGCAGCATGCTGAGATGCAAACGGGACAACTGTAAAGGCAAGGGAAATACCTAAAATACAAGGGTGGGAGTCAATGGTGCTTGCAGGATATACTTATGTGCGAGTAGGAGGGATCGTTGACACCCAACCTCCCTGGCCTCAAATGAATGGACAATTCAGCATGATGGTTGGTATGACTAAATTATAGGGCTTAGCTTGTGACTCACTTTGCCAAGTACAATCTGCTGTGCCTCCCATACGCATGCAAATCATAAATACACCGGAAATGGAAAAGGGATGTGATCACACCCAGAGGGGGTGGAGTAACATTTTCCTGAGTCGGTACTGCAGGGTCTACATGTGAGCAGTGAGGGGCCCTGCAAGGGGCTATTACGTCAGGCATTTAAGAATTACAATTCAATACACTTGTATTTGTGAAATGCATGCAGTGTCCAGCCGCATGCGATTCAAATTCTGCCACAAGTAATCTTGACCATGTCATTGAAGATAATCACCTCCATGCAGCAGGTGTAATCAAGGGTGAACTTAAAAGTGGCATCTGCTACACAACGGCATGAAGCTGATTTTTTTTTCAACTTGAAATGTATAATTCACCACTGTGATCTTATATGCAATGCTGCCTTTCTAGACTGATGTGGGGTGTACGGAGGGTAAGGACTCGGAGGGGGTGGGGAGGAACATGATATCAAAGATCATGCTTCAGGAGATTTTAGATGCTGCATTCATCGGAATATGGTTTTGTATTAAAGGCTTCCCATTGCACCACCCCACCCCCCCACCCCGTCAGAGACCTTCCATGTATGGGGGAGTATGCTAAACCATCCTTTGTGAGAATGCAAATTCTGACTGCTCACATTACAAGGACTTGTGTGGGAAATATGAAAAAAATAGAACTAGTTCATTAGCAGTATGACCAAAAGAGCCACAGCAGAATTGTTGTCACTGTTGCTGTGATGGCATAGAGAAATGGAGGAGGACCAGGTGTTAAATCAAGCCCAGGACCAGCAGAAAACTCCAGCTGTGGATCAGCGTCCATGAAAAAAGTTCGCAGCTGAAGGTTCCCTGGGGATGCAGTTGAGGTAGAAGAGACTCAGTGTCTATCATCCTTCATGCCAGTTCCTGTAGGCTCAGTGTCACTTCAGACTGAGAATGTTCCAACACAAAGTCACAGAACTATGATAACTTCTGAAGGGATGGGTAGCCATCCTATTGCAGTGGCTGGGAGCCTGTGAGAGATTATACAATCCTCAAGCCACAAACATACAAGTTTGTCACTAATGTTATCTGAGCCAGACCACACCACTTCATCCCAGTTCCCTGTGGTCAAATCAGTGTCGCAGCACCAGAAGCAGGCTTCACTAACATAACTGGTTTCCCTCAAGTGCAAGGTGCGATAGACATTACACAAATCACAGGAAGAGTACCACAACAAAATGCAGTAGAGCTCAAACAGAAAAAACATTCCATTTGATCAATGTACAAGTCATCTGAGATCAGTGATACCATATCTTGGAAGTCTGAGCCGTGACATCTATATCCTTGGGAACTCTCATGTTCTTGTTTCATTTCCAGGGCCGGATGACTTACAAAGATGGCTTCTGGGGTACAAGGCTACATTCTGCAACCGTGGTTGATAACTCCATTATGTGACCCCTGACTGAGGCTGAACATAAATGCAATGCCACCCAATCTTCAACCAGGGCCATTGTATATCTTTCTCTTCCCCCTTCCACTACATGTGCAGTGCAAGGCAACTCCTGGCTAGCAGCTTTAGACCAGGTACATGGCTAGGCTTTAAAAAAATGGTGCCTGCACCTGGAATTCCTGAATGCCCCAGCACTGTTGAGTATTTTCCCCTCTCGTAAGGAGGGAAGGTAAGTTGAGGCTGCAAATCGTGGCAGGTGCATAGGTTTAGAGATGAGATGTAGAAAATACTGAGAAAAAAAGTCCCCAACATTCTGAGAGAGAAATTCAACAAATCTTGCACAACAAGTAGCTAAATGATGACTGGTCATTAGTCCACAGACCAATGACAAAGGCCTTCTGCCTGCCAACCACTACTGGCTCCCAGGCAGCTGAAAAGCTTGGAGTTTTCTCTGTTCTTTACAGTAAAAGCACATTAAGACTAGAGGAAAAGTGTCTTTTTTTTCCCCCTTCAGCAGTTACTGTAAATGGGACTATTAAGTAACACGTCAGAGACCTTTGTAACTGCGAATTAGTTACCCTGTGCCTCCTACAAAGAAGTGAAAGCATCTGGTGAAAGAAGATTGACAAGCAGCGATCTGATCAGTACAAGAATCAACAGAGCAAATCTGTTCTTCAGGGCTCACAAAACTGCTTTCTCAATCACTCCTTTTGTCCGTGTCACCATGTATATACTCGCCTGCGTGGGTAACATAGAAGGCAGGAGCAGGACGACGGCATTCAGCCCGTCGAGCCTGCTCCCCCATTCTTCACGATCATACCTGATTGTCCAACTCAATAACCTAATCTGCTTTCTTCCGATAACCTTTGATCCCATTCACCCCAAGTGCTATATCTAGCTGCCTCTTGAATACATTTAATGTTTTGGCATCAACCAGTTCCTGTGCTAATGAATTCCACAGGCACACCACATTTTGGGTGAAAAATGTCTCCTAATGTCCACCCTGAATGGTCCACTCCAAATCCTCAGACTGTGACCCCTCATTCTGGAAACACTGACCATCAAGAGCATCCTCTCTGCATCTACCCTGTCTAGACCTGTTAGAATTTTACAAGTCTGTCCGACATTCCCGGCTTCCCCCCCACCACCCGTCACCACCACCACCTCATTCATCTGAACTTCAGCGAAAACCATCCTAACCTAATCAATCTCTCCTCATATGTCAGTCCCGCCATCCCTGGAATCAGTCCAGTAAACCTTGGTGCACTCCCTAAAAAGCAACAGCAAATTTCTCAGGAAAGGAGACCAAAACTGCACACAATATTCCAAGTGTGGTTTCACCGAGGTCCCGTACAACTGCAACAACACATCCCTGCTCCTGTACGTGAAACCTTTTGCAATGAAGGCCAATGTACCATTTGCCTTCTTTACCACCTGCTGCACCTGCATGCTTACCTTCAGCAACAGGTGCATAAGGACACCCAGGTCCAACTGGACACTCCCCTCTCCCAATTTACAGCCATTCTGCCTTCTTGTTTTTGCTTCCAAAGTGAATAACTTCAAATTTATCCAAATTATACTGCTCTGCCACTGATTTGGCCATTCACCCACCCGTCCAGATCAAGCTAAAAGAGCTCTGCATCCTTGTCACAGTTCACCCTCCTTCCCAACTTGGTATAATCTGCAAACTTTTAGATGTTACACTTTGTTCCCTCATCCAAATCATATCGGTACTGGGACCCCAGCTCCCTGTGGCACCCCACTAGCCTGCCAATTTGAAAAGGATCCATTAATTCCTACTCTTCGCTTCCTCTCTGCCAACCAGTTTACCATCTATCTCAATATGCTTCCCCCAATCTCATGCGCTTTAACCTTGCACAATAATCGCTTATGTGGGACTTTGCCAAACATACTACATTGATTGACTCATCAACTCTACTAGTTACATCTTCATAGGAACCCAACAGATTTGTCAAGCATGATTTCCCCTTCATAAATCCATGCTGCCTCTATCTGATTCGGTCACTGCTTTCTAAATGCTCCGCTATAAAGTCCTTGATAATGGATTCGAGAATTTTCCCCACTACCGATGTTAGGCTTACTAGTCTATAATTCCCTCTTTACTCCCTACCTCCCTTTTTGAATATTGGAATGACCCTACCCGCCAACCTTCACAGGCTGTTCCAGAGTCCTTAGAATCCTGGGAGATGGCCACCAATGCATTCACTATTTCTAGAACTACTTCCTTAAGTACTCTGGGACCCATGTTATCAGGTCCTGAGGATTTATCTGCCCTCAACCCCATCAATTATCCCAGCACCATTTCTCTACTAACGTTGATCTCCCTCAGCTCTTCCATCTCACTAAATATTACATTCTACAATATTTCTGATCTGATTTGTGTCCTCACTTGTAAACACAGAACCAAAGTACGTATTCAGTTGCTGAACCATTTATTTGCCCCCTACTACACGTTCACCCATTTCTGTATGTAGGGGACCTTCATTTGCCTTCACTAATCTCCTTCTCTTCATGTACCTGTAGAAACTCTTACTGTCAGTCTTCATGTTTCCTGCAAGCTTACTTTTGTACTGTATTTTCCCCTTCTTAGTCAATTCCTTGGTCCTTCTTCGCTAAATTTTAAACTCCTCCCAATCTTCAGGCGTATTAGTTTCTTGGACAATCCGTATGTTTCTTCCTCGATTGGATACCACCTCTAACGTCCTTTATAAGCCATTGGCCCTCTTACTCATTTTGCTTTTGTGAAAGACAGGAATAAGTAATTGCTGCAGTTCCCCTATACATTCCTTCAATGCCTATCCACTGTCATCCCTGTAAGTAATTCTTCCCAATCTATCAAGGCCAACTCAAGCCTCATATCTTCATAAAGGTGACGTGGGCGGGGGGGGGAATGGAAGGTAATGCATTTTTAACTGGTACAGTAACATTCCAATGCTCTATAAATGTTAACCTGTAGTTAGAATCTATTTATTTTTAATAAATAATAATTCTTGTCACGTACTGAAACCTGCTTTCTATCTAGCTGGGCTGAATAGTTAAATGGGGGAATTTTGTATACTTTTCAAAATCTTTAACTTTTGTGAAAACTCCAAGAATAGTGGAATTTGATTTTCAGCACACTACCCCAATGAATCGCAGCATATACATTTTCCAATCCAGTTTGCAGACTGACCTCTGACTCCACATGACCTGATCCAGTTTTCCTCCATTACCCACCTGAATTACATGAGAAAACTGGCATAATTCAAGAGATAATCCTTCCAAGCCATTTCTAGTGCCTCCAGGTCAGATGCAGAGCTAGACTCCTTTTAAGTCCCTCAATCCCCAAAGAATATCCACTTTGCACTAGTGTAAACTATTCAGCTCTCAAAAAATATAAAGTAATTAATAGCTATGTCAATATAGTGTTAACTAGTTGCCATTCTGTAATTGTACTGACACAGCAAAACTGGCAAAATATTAAGTCCAATGGAAAAGAAGCTCCTATTTTATCCAGAATTTGCAAATAGATATCTTATGCGCTTTTGAGAGCAGCACTTCATAACATAACATTGTAATATTTAATGGTTTCAATTTTTTTTAAACAAATGTCTCAAGACTGGCAAAGCCACACTGATACCTTTCTCTAGTTGCAAAGGATATGTTGATATTCTCAAATATGGTGAAATGGTTTGTTCCAGTGTTCTTTTTACATCAGTTTGAAGGTCATTAAGTGTCAATCAGATAACATGAATAAAAGTCTTAATTGGACAAACAAGTTATGGGTGAAAGATTCCTTTCTGTAACAGACAGTGAATCTATTGCGTTTTAACACTAGTACTGGATTTTGAGGGTTTCTTTTAACTACTGACCTTTTAGTCGATTTAACTAAGACTCTTGGTCTTCTGATGTCTAAATTAAAGCAAGAGCAATTAAAGAAAAACTAATGATAGCCTTGATTCCCTGTGAGAGACTGTGACCATACATCTCAACTTAGAAAATTATCAATCTTCCAACAAGGAAAAAGTCCCAAACAGCTGAAAACTCAAGAGTGCTCAATTATGAAACTGCAGCTTGTCGAAACAAGTAAAAACACGAGGCTTGTACCGTAAACGAAATGCATAATTAACATTGCTTCACTTGAAAAACATTAATAAATCTCACCCTAAAGGAGAAACCCAAACTTTAAACATGTAGTTGATAAGGCCCTTTGCTGGTGGAGGCCTCAAGGATATGGAGAATTTTGATATTTTGTACGGTAAACAATTTCCCAATCTGTTCAAGCTGGTACTTGACCTCTATAGATGTATTTTCAATTTGTCTCTTTCACCATCCAAGTCGGTGATTCTTTTCTGTACAATTCAATTAAAGTGATTTCAAGTAAAATTCGTCCTTTTCTCTATTGTGAAGGATTTGAAGATTGTGGAAAAATTGATTTATTTCAAATTCTGTGTAAATACCTAGATTACTTCTGAGTGTTTTTTTTAAAAGCACATGGTAACTTTTTAATGCCAAGAAGTGCCTCGTTAATCACTTGGTCTCACCCAACTGGAGTTCACCTGACAGAGTTTTATGACTTTTATTTAAATAATGATTTGCAGGTAGTTGGAGGCCTTGGCTTTCAGTTAGACTAAGCTTTCTGATGAGTAGGATGCTCAGCACACCTCTCATGTTTCTAAAGGATACTTGTTGTAAATCTAGTGTGACGTGATTTTTTTTCCTTTATTCATTCACAGGATGTTAGCGTCACTGACCAGGCAGCATTTATGGCCCAGACCTAATTGTCCAGAGGGCACTTTAGAGTCAACCACATTGCCGTTGGTCTGGAGTCACATGTAGTCCAGTTGAGGAAAGGAAACTGCCATCCTTAAGGACACTGATAAACCAGATGGGTTTTTCCAATAGTCAATAGTGGGCTCATGGCCATCATCAGATTCTTAATTCCAGACATTTTATTAAATTCAAACTTCACCATCTGCCATGGCAGGATTTGAACCTGGATCCCCAGAACATTATTTGGGTCTTTGGATTAACAGTCCAGCAATAATTCCAATAGGCCATTGCCTCTTGATGGTCAACTTAAAGATATCTTGATATTGGGTTTTCTGAGCAAGCTGCAACTGCCACGCCTAGTTACCTGTTTATTTTTTTCCAGAACAACTTGATCGTCACCTGAAAGATTTTGCATCTTGTTCTTTTAGTTCCTCCAAGAACTAAATATTAATAGCTAGAAGCGTTTTATCTCCACCAAAGCAAATCTCTGATGGAAAATGGATTTTTCCTCTGTAGAGTGCGCGCGTGAGAGGGTGTGCGTGCATATGTGTGTGCGCGTGAGTGTGAGTGAGAATGAGAAACTCTGAATATATGTGTGTGCGCGCACGTGTGCGTGTGTGTGAGAGAGAGAGAGAGAGAGAGAGAGAGAGAGAGAGAGAGAGAGAGAGAGAGAGAGAGAGAGAGAGAGAGAGAGAGAGAGAGAGTGTGAGTGAGTGAGTGAGTGGTTATTTAAAGGGGTAAGATTATATATATTCATTGTAAAACCTAGCATGTTGATCAGTTTTACATTTTCATTGATTAACTTTCGTTTTAGAACAATAATTTTTAAATGAATCGGATATTTGTACCTTTGCAATCTGATAAAGTGAAAGCCTACATCTGGCCATTTCAGAAGTTGGATAAAATAATAAATTTACTTGTAACCAAAGGAGAAGCAGGACAAGACAAAGACAGCGAACCACTCCCATCTCCAGTGTGATGTGCCTAATACTCCACTCTCACAATTCACGCTGAAACTTTTATCCTCAGTAAATACTAGTAGTCCCTTTCACTATCTGCAAAAAGCATCACATCCAGCTTTTTCCTTTATACTCCCCACAATACATCCATTCAAACTTCTGACCATCCCCTCCCCTGCAGTGCCATGCATTCTGTCTCTGCCTTTTCTGTCTATTGGTTCCATTCCTGGAGAAGTTCCTTCAGCAAGAAGTTACAGACAAGAACTCTTATTCAGAAAAAGGACGCCATTTGCAGTGTGCAGGGACCTTTAAAATGAAGATGTATGTGAGAATAGTGCCTAGTAAAGAGAGATTGGATGGTGGTGAGAGTAATGGGGCTTAGCTAATAATGAGGGAAGAGAAACTCAATCACTTTTTTGTCAGTTTAATCTGATTGGGTTCTCAAATCTTTAGCTATCAGTTTGAAACACTGAAAAATGCTATGTGGGCCTGACACCCAATTTAAAAATATATATTGCTAGCTTTATCAAAGAGTTGGCAAACTGGGCTAAATGGACCTATTTCTGTGTTACATCTATAGTAAGTACACAAAAATAATATACACTGACAAACCAATACCAGATGCTCTCTAGTTTGAGCGCAGACATGAAATCAGCCGTGGTTGTGGCTAAAGATCAAACCGGATATGGAAACCTTTTAAAACCTGTGTTATTGACCGAACAACAAAGAATCATCCAATCCTAACAACTTAACAATGCCACCATTAAAATTGGTGAAATTTCCTGTTTCAATCTAGTTTTATTGTTTTTCACACATTAATGCAAACATAACAGACTCCACGCACAATTGAGATTCACAAAAATGATTTGGTTAATATAGGTTATTTCACATTTCAGAGTTAGAATCTCAACTACATGCAACAATGAAGCAACCAAGTGAGAATAGTTCAATTTTTAGGGCGCAAACTGTATCATTGTGCGTTACATCTCATTTTTTTCTCTGAAGGTGTTTTGTAATACACATAAAAACACCCTTGGCACAATCAAAGATCATTACTGATTAATCAAAAGAAAACTGCATTTCACAATGACGTAAGCTCATTATAGAATACAGGAATTTTGATAATAGAAAACAGAAATTTTGCACGATAAAAGAAATACGTTGTGGATTCATATCTATGGCATATTCTGAAGTGTTCCTTATATTATCAGTGGAAGCGGTGAGAATCCAAGAGGAAGGGGATGAATTTTCCAGTTGCCCAATGCTGCAAATGCACCAGGGGCTAGTTCAAGTGCAGAATCATGGAGGTTTACACCAAAGCTGGTGCAAAGCATCAATCCTTGTTTAGTTTGATTGTATAAATTCCACCTTGGGACATGGGCATCACCAGCATGGCCAACAGTTATTGCATATCCCTAGCATCCTGAGTGGCGATGGGCCTTCTTAACATTTTAATGCAGGTGAAATGATAACTTGGTAATTTCAGAGAAAATCTAACCAATCAGATGGACGTTACACTAAAGTCTCAAGTATGACAGAGTAGGCACCGACTGCTGTTTCCTTCCCTAAAGAACTTTGGCATGTTAGAATGATCCAGTATGGCCACTTTTACTCAAAGTAGTTTTTTGAGAAAAACTGAATTCAAATTCTCCAGCTGACGTGGTGAAGTTCACACTCATATCCTTCTGATTATTACTTTCTGTAAATGGTACTACTTCAGACTTGCCGAACATGTGGATATGTTCCGAACCCTCTGATGTTCATAAAACCTGTGCCATTCCAGGTAAAGACCTTTCAAATCTCCATCACTGCCTCATGAGACTGGCTAGGCATGTCCAGAAATGGATTATTATTATATTGTTTCAACCAAATGGAAATGAAAACTTCAATTCTTCTGGCTTTGCTCTGTACATGCAAATGAAGTGGAACATTCAGAAATCCCAGCCATCCTCTCTCAAAGTCACGGACCTCATTCCAAATACTGGCAACAGTCAGTTGTGTGACCAGGGTAATAACATCATGTCTACATAGAAGCTTAAAGAACTGATTAAATATATCTCCAAAACAACGAAAGTGAAAAATATTTGCCTAAAGCATAACCTGAATCGGTTGAGTGAATTAAATGCATTGGTATGCGCAAACTAATTAATGTGTTTTACATTAATTCATGTAATTTGAAATAAGTTACAATAAATACCTAATTGTGTTATCCATAGACAGATTACAGAAACTGTACTAATTTCAGTGGTGCTAATATTTAACAGTCAGGAACAGACAAAGCTCTGTTGCCAAGTGACTAATCTGTCCAAAGTAATGAGTCAGTGTTGCTCAAGACTGGTACGTGATTTAAGATGTATTTCCGCAAGAGGATTTCAACAAGTACCAATAGTTCTGACTTGGATCTGAAGCCTAATCCAAAGGTGCTTACTTAATCCAAACTGGTTACTTAATCCAGCACTTTGGTGATGTAGAAGTGAGGTCCTCACATCAGTAGCTATAAATTAGAGCCCAGACATTAAATGGCATTCAAAAGTACAGATCTACTGAAAAAGTGATTTTTTAAGCTACTATTTGCTTTGCATGAAATCTAAGGACTTACAACGATTTTCTTTTCCTTCTCAAAAGATAAGCAAGTGATCAAATTCACTGGTTTCCTATTGATGCATTCACTCATCCATTAATAAACGGAAGTACAAGGGTAGGGGAGTTTTGTTTTTGTTATACATTTATCCCTTCCCTGGCCCTGGTTAGCACAGCACATGACAATTGACAAGAAGTAGGAGCAAATATATATTGATGCTACAGCAGTTGGAGTACAGAAATAAACTAAATCTTTGTAACTGGTAGCATATTTATGGAATACAAGCATAGCAATTACATGAGCATTTCCATGATTCTACTGAATTCAAATGTAATACTAAATACTAAAGTCATAAAAACAACCAATAATGTAAAATGGCACATCTTATTAGTTCATCAAATGAAGATTAAACATAACCTTAAAAAGTATGTGTTTAAGCCTTAGTTCTTAAGTACAAAATACAAGGTCAGAAAGTGGAGAGAAAGAACATCACATCTTTAATGCTTTATTTTAAAAGCTGTTTTTGCACCTCGAGATATATTTTTGCCAACATTTGATCTAAATAATAAGGTTAACTGCAAATGCCGGAATGTTTATTGACAAGTCTATTTCCTGATGCAACTAGGTGGGGTTCTTCGCCTTCCGCAATACTTTTCTTATAAGTCACTTCTGTCTATCTATGAGACAACCAACATTATCTGTGTGATGTGATGATTTTGTCTGGTGACTAACAATTAACAGACATTTAGAGCCAGGCTATTGATTTTTAACTCATTTTGCAATCAAATTGTAATTTTCTCAACTATTTACCAAATGCCTTAAACTTGAACCGGGCCACACGTTAATAACTGAGTTTCGACCACACAGACTTTTCATTCTCAAGACATAAAAGGAACGTCATACAGATAGATTACAGTAGATTACATTATTTCTAATGCCACTTCAAATTTAGAAGGCTTTTGAAAAATTGCTTCCACTTAAACACCAATATAACTGTGAGATAATGCCATTACAAATGCCTGTTAAAAGTTGTATCTAAGGTATAAACCTATCCTGAGTACACGTCAACAGGTTATGGTGTACTTGTTTCAGTGTGAAAATGTGCCAGGATCAAAACCACTTCCTGAAGTTTCATGTGATTTCTTGCTAAGTATTTGACATTTAGAGAAACTGTTGTCAGCATTTAGCTCATCTGCAGGTTACAGCAGCAGAATATGTTCACACATTTCATTTTAAGTAGAGTTAAGAAATCATCAGCGTCTAGATTTCTTCTTGGAGGAGTTTAGGTCTTGGGAACACTTTACACACGGTCTAACAAAAAAGTACACAGGGGCATACAGTGTGGAAATAGACCTTTCAGTTTAACTTGCCCATGCCGACCAGATATCCTAAATAAATCTAGTCCCATTTGCCAGCATTTGGCCCATATTCCTCTGAACCTATCCTATTACAGATGCCTTTTAAATGTGAATTGTGCCAGCATCTACCACTTCTGCTGGCAGTTCATTCCACACGCACATCACCTCTGCATGAAAAAGTTGACCCTTAGGGCCTTTTATATCTTTCCCCCTCACCTTAAAACAATGCCCTCTAGTTTTGGACTCCCCTACCCCAGGGAAAAGAGCTTGTCTATTCTTACGGTTTTCGCATTCGGTACTTCAGAGGGCAATGTCAATATCCTTCATTATACTGTCGCCTTCTATCACTAAATTGCATAAGGCAAAATTTTTAATCACTGGATCATACTGAACTGGCACAAATCAGGTAGTGTGTAAAATTTCCAAGGAATTCTGGCAATATTTGATGGTCAATATTTAGCGCTACAAAGTTTGACTTGAATTTATTTCATTTGCTTTTGTGATTCTTTGCTTGCCCACATTATTAGAGCATCGTGCTTCAATTTTTAAAAAAGGCAAAGTAAAGGTTCTATCCTGGATACTGGCCAATGTCATACTTAATGTTAAAAATGACAACAAAAACAGTAGCTGGAAAAGTTCATCAGGTCTGGCAACATTTGTGAAGAAAAATCAGAGTCGATGTTTTGAGTTTGGAGACCCCTCCTCAGAACTGATGGTAGCTAGGAAAATGTTGATTTATATGCAGAAGATGGCCGAGGGGGAAGAGGGTGAGAAGTAAATGACAGGTGAGCACACAGCCCAAACAATCCAGCTAGGAGATCGAATAGCTGTTAATGGAGACTGTTAGAAGTATGAACCGATATTTTCCTAGCTAACATCAGTTCTGAGGAAAGGCCACCAGACCTGAAACATTAACTGATTTTTCTTCACAGATGCTGCCAGACCTGCTGATCTTTTCCAGCAACTTCTGTTTTTGTTCCTGGTTTACAGCATCCACAGTTCTTTTGGTTGTTAAAAATTGGCAAAGTAATTACAAACCTATTAGCTTAACATCTATGGTAAAGAAGACGACAAAACTTACGATAATATAAACAATTTAAGACTTAAAAACATCCCATGGGTCTTTAAAGCCAATTAAATACTGTTTATTAGTTACCATTATAATATAGGGAAAGTGATGTAGATGATTTTACAGCATTTAGATAAAGCTGAAATTACCAGGCATCTAGATAAAATGAAAATAGTTGGAAGTAGCCAAATATTTCTAAAGGATGACCGTGCTTGACAGACCTTGTAGACAAGTAACAGTCGTGGTAGCAGGAAGAATTATAGTGGATGCAAAATACATAACTTTTAAGAAAACCTTTGACAATGTACTACATCAGAGAATAACTGGTGAATATTAAATGGTATGGAATTAACAGGACAGCAAACAGGATTAAAAACTGAACATATATAAATCAGACAGTAAGAGTTAATATCCCCAGAGTAGAAAAACTTTGTCAACATTCCAAATTATATTTTTAAAAATTGATTAAGGAAGTGGTGCTGAATTGCTGTAAGAACAACAGGGGCTAATGTAATTCAGATTATTTGCCACATGGAGGGTAAATAGTAACATGATTTGATCGAGCCAAATGGTCTGTTTGTTTTGTGATGTCCATATATTGCCAGGAAAAGAAAACGTGTTATTAGCAATATTAGAGTTCTGAACAAGGTGTAACTTTGTAATGTTCTCTCCACAGGTGCTGCCATAACCTGCTAACATGCATAACCATTTCCGCCATTTCCTTTTCGAATCAAGGATGGATCTTGGTTTTAATCATTAAATTAATTTTTGTAATCATTATTTTTCTGTAAACAATCCAGAAATTGTTGAAAATTTATCGATACATCCAGATATTCTAAAAATGTCCTTAATTAATTTAGTTGATATTCTGTTGATGGGATTAAGAACTACATTAACATGTGAAGGGTTCAGTTCATAGAGGAGTTTGTCCTACCTTTGAAAATTAGGCAATACAAATACAAGTTTATACATTACCCCAGCAGATTACCTCTCATCCTCCAGATCCCCATTATTAGACAACAGAAAGTATTATATATACTCATTCATATCAATTAGATCTTTTTAAAAAAATCCACACAAGACCAATGGAATTTAAAATTTAGCCTCAATGTTCTTTTCTGCATGGCAAACCACGGAAAGATGAGAGCATAAAGATGGCCACTGACGAACAGAGTTTACATTTAAATTTATTTCTAAAAATAAATATAACTTTCCTAGGGGATCAGTATGATTAATGAACCATTTAGGTACTACTACATTCACATACTTTATTGTAACTTACCTGTTCAAATTAAGCTCCTATTAATGAATTACAATTTTTCAGTAACTAGGCTTCCAATTTAAAATCAAAATGTTCACTCTCCAAAAGTCTACTCCAGCCTTCCACATTTAAGAGTTGTTTGGAGCACGTGTAGTGAAGATCACCACCATGACCAAAAATTTATTTCCTACAAACTGCAATGCTAGCAAACGCAATTGATAAATCAGAATGGATGAGACTATTCTGAAAAGGCGTCCAAAGAATGGCAAAAGCAATTTCCAGTAAGTGGCTTCTGATAGTATTTTTAGCTAACATACAATTTTGCAAAATATTTGTTTTTTCTGATAAGGTTATAATTTCAAGAGTGGACCCATAAATAGGAAAGTGATGCAGAAACCAGGATATATTTTTATCTGCATCCCTGCAAGACATTACATACTTACATGTTAATTAGAGTAATTTGCAAACTTCTTTTACATTTTTTTCAATTAAAAAATTGAAAAACCTGTTCACACCTTTAATAAATGCATGACAATGCACGATGAACTCTAATCAGTGGTCCATACTGAATAGTTAATCTCAGTCCAGGAAGTGGCTAAAACACCACAATCAGTGGTGTTCAGCATGGACACAATTTGGAGTCCTGCTTGTGTGCAAACATCTAATAAGTGTCAATCATACTTGTTTGTGTGTAAAGCATGCCTGTTTCCAATATCCTCTGCATGTTTCACATAGTAAAATATCTTGCTAACAGCAAAGGCCAGCCTTTGTGCCCCTCAAAACCTATCTGCTGTAATTTTTCAAGCTCAAGTTCAGCATGTACTCTGCTCAAAGTAATATTTAAAAGGTTATGGAAACATTGTTCACAGAATGATGCAACAGTTGAATATCAGTTATTTCAAACAGCTACCTCTATTTGATCTATAATGCTTACTCTGTCAGCCAATATTGTAACCAGATTCAATAATGTACATATTTTAAAATATTGAAGTTAAAAAGGACAATAAACCATTGAGTAGTAATGTAAAGCAGGTAACTCATGAACCTGCTATTGCATTACTAACTCAATGTTATTGCAGACGCCACTTACAACAGAAAATTAAATACATTGGCTTAGTGAATTTCAAACAATTTGAACGACAGAAGAATTAAGAGAAAGCAACAGACTGGAAGTACAGTGTCCAAAGCAGAGGGTACATATGAAAGATATGCCAAGAAATATACCGAGTGGTAATGGTAGGAAATTAAACCTTTGAAGAATTAAGGATGTATTTAAAATCCAGATTCTGATAAAATTTACAATACACTGTCATGTGGAGGGTTGTTGGTTTCAAATCGTAGGTAAACTCTTAATTTGAAAAACTGATAGCAAAACTTTCACCAAACAATTGCTGACTCCAATTGCAATCCTCGGTAAAATGTAAGTCAGGGCATGAATTCGGTTCACTAATAAACTGGTGCTCTACCTCAGAGGTGGGAAGTAAAAGCTTTCTTCAAAATGTTTGAAACATGAAGAAAAAACAAAAGCAGTTGCATTTTCCTTAACCTCAATAGAGATAATTTTAATATCTATATATTTCATATTTTCATACACTTCATTTTCAATTAAATGGTGTACAATTTGATTTATAGAGAGGGAAAGAAAGTCTTTGAGGTGTAATTACTTATTTTATTAATTTCTTTATAGGAACATACATTTAGCATTCCCTCAGGTTCAAATAAGCATTTGTACAAAATCTACAAAAGCTCTAATTTTATTTTCTCCAACTGCCAAACAAATTAATATTCTGAGCGGAAATCGTATACTGAAGTTCTTACTGCCTCAAAGCCTTTGGTCTCAGCTGTTAATTTATAGACAAGAGTCCCCCCCGCCGGCCCCCCCATGTGGAGGCAAGGAAATTTGGCAAATAAATTTGTTACAGTCCAAGGTTGACCTGATACTAGGCCTCAGGTGTCACTTATACTATACCAGAGGGTTGACGGACATCCCCAGACAACTTGCCAGTAAAGAGACTTCCAACGTAAGACTCCTGCAGCTGATACACTGTAAGGCACTGAATTCCCAGTTGTAGCATAGAATCTGTTTCCAGAGTGAAATGCCAGCATAAGGTACAGCTGAGACAGCAGTGTCAACGATCATTAGGAAACAAAGCAGCAGCTAATTCCTGGGCCCAGATCTCTTGGGCAAAATAAATGAGATGCTGCATCCTGAATGCACTGATGTACTGTCCTGGGGGTGAAACTTGCAAATGATGTGTACATCTGATCACATCACCAAAGGTAATCCATTTTGTTGACAATGGTACACATTGAATGAATGCAGTGGTTATATCAACTGCATTTTCTCTGTGAAAATTACACTATTTCAATCATTTCCCACCTCTTGGTTTCTACCACATGCCTTTCACCTGCAACATTTTAAATACCAGAAGAGTCTGGCCAGGTGTACAGTCTCTAAGATGACATAATTTCAAATGACAGCGAATCAAGAATAATTAGGAAATAATTCAATATGCAGCGAATATCATATAACTTGAACTACATGGAAAATGATAAATATATCATATTTGAAGGACTACATGCAGGTCTGGTTGTGGTTTGTCAATTAGCATTAAATGTATATGAATTAATGTCTCACAGCATTGGAGCAATACAAGTTAAAAGACCTGTAAGATTATCAGCTCCACAGTGCCACTTAAGGCATGCAGGATAATAAAGGGCAATTAATTAAAACATTAAAGTATCTATCAAAGTTCATTGCAGGCCATAATAAGATATACAAACTAAACTGACAGTCCTTGTTCTCTTGTTAATTAGATAACCTCCACAACAATGACACTGCATTCTCCAAAGCAGAAGATCGATCAACTGAGATTACAATTAGAAGCATATTCAAATTCTCTCAATGTACCAAAGAGTTTTGATACTGGTTACTATGGATAGGTGAATTTTATTGCCACACAACTTCAATTCTGGTCACCTTGCTACATGAAGGATATTATTAAACTGGAAAGGATGCAAAAAAAAGATTTACCAGGATATTACCGAGACTAGAAAATGAGAGTTATAAGGAGAGGCTGGATATGCTGGGACTTTTTATCGCTGGAGCACAGGAGGCTGAGGGGTGACCTTATAAAGAGTTTTACAAAATCATGGGAGGACATAGATAAGGTGAATGGCCAAGGTCTTTTCCACAGAGTAGAGGAATCCAAAACTAGAGGGCATATTCAGATAATTTAGGTATATGCCAACTTTCATCTGTTTACAGTCCCGTGGAGTGCCTTGGTTCATTTTATTACACGAAATGCAATTCTTATTTACAACTTAAGTGAGAAAGGAGAGATTTAAATGCGACCAAAGGGGCAACCTTTTCCACAGAGAGTGGTGCACATATGGAATGAGCTGCCAGAGGAAGTGATGAACACAGTACTATTACAACATTTAAAAGTCATTTGAACAGGTACATGGGTAGGAAAGGTTTAGAGGGATGTGGGCCCCAACGCGGGCAATTGAGACGAGTTCATTTTAGGAAACCTGGTTGGCATGGATGAGTTGGGCCAAAGGGCCTGATTCCATGCTGTATACCTCTATGACTACATGACTATAATAAATGCATGTACTACATTCAAATCATTTATCCCTATCACCACAGTGGAACAATGACTACTTAATTTATTTAGCATTTATAAGGCTGAAAATAAATTGCAAATAAGAATTGTATTTCATGTAGTAAAATGAATCAAGGCACTCCACAGGACTGTAAACAGATGAAAGTTGACAAACCTAAATTATCCAATGGCATTATCCAGTGACTCCAGGAAAGGAATTCTGGAGGACATGACGTTTTGACAATGCTTTCCAAATTAAATCAACGCAATCCAAACTAAATAGTCTGACATACTGCGATGGCAGTCTCATCAAACAAGTTGAAACACTGACTCTAGAGTGTCCTTCACAATATGGTTCTTAAGAAAATTCTCAAACAAAACATTGATACTTCCCAAATGTCATGCTAACAAATCAGTGATTATTTGATATTTAATTTGCTTTTAAGAAATCAAGGAAGACTATACTAAAGAGAAACTACAACTTCAGTTGTTACTGATCACACTTGGATCTAAAAGCTTGCTTCACCAATTAAACGTTTTACTCATTAGTTCAGAAATCCAATGCGTCCAGTTATTTAAAGCCTGGTGTAACTCCACTCTTGGCAAGTTATAAGGGTAGTAACATTAACTCCTCATTTAGTATAAGATTTAACCTCTTCTCCCACAACACTCCCCCAACCCTCCCAAAACAAAGATTATTTTTTGTTTTGTAAGCCTGCGTTTGAGAAGCAAAAGTTATAATTATCATAATTATTAAAGTGATCATTTATATATCCATAATTTTATTCACATATTTTACATTGTCACCAAAGTTACAGGCATAAGCTAATATACGTACTAATACGAAGACTAAACAGGCATTGTAATAGTTACCGTAGAGATTATCTAAAAAGGAAAAGGATTTCCTGGAATATGTTTAAACTTACCAACACCACTTTCGGTATTAAGCACCATGGTTCTGGAATCTATGGCTCAAAAATAATGTGTAAATATGGAGTATTTCAACGAAGGAGTCAAAGCTGAAACCTAAACTGGTGAGCAGAGATCCTAGAATTCGTAGCACAGCTCGAGTGATTAATTGCAGGTGGGGCTTACCAGTACCTACATTTCATGAGCCAATCCTGAACTCTACATCATTTTGTGTATTTTAAGTCTACTGCGTAACAACATCAAAACACCAATTGACTGTTAGTTAGATAGCTATATATGGAGGGAACAACCTTTATTTGCAGTCAGCACCCTTGAGAAAGGCACACCCTCCTTATGCAGCTGAGCTGGCAACCTTCCTGTACATTTAATGAAGAAATGACTCAGTCAGCTTGGCATTCTCAGGCTTGTACATGTACTTGCAAAAAGACAATTTGAGACATGTTTCAAAAATTATACAGACAACCAACATGCAAACACAAGTAACTGCAGACTCCAGTAACAGCATGTAACTGATATATTTGAGGTTGTTTTTATTACCATACGGAAATACAAATTTGGAGCAGGAACAAGCCATTTGACCTGCCAAGTCTACTAACTTTGATACGGCTAATTTGATCACAGCATTTACTGTCTTACCCGTCATCTTTATACTCTCTTAAAGTTAGTCAAAAATTTATTTAACTCAGTCTTAAAAATATTAAGGGGAACATGCTTTCAGGTCCCCTCAGGAAATTTCGCATACCTCAGGATCTTATGATTCAGAGACTACAAATCCAGTTTATTTCACTGAAGTGCAAGGAAATATCTTAAAATCCTTTTTTGTTTTACCCGTCCTTTGTAAGCAAATGTTGATTTGAAACTGCAACAAACTGCATTGAAAACTACAATCCATTCATCCAAAATACTGCATTTAAAAATTCTGTGTAAATTTCTGCCACTCTTTATGCCAAGATCGATTTCCAACCCCATATTCACACCGCCACTAAGAACACGAATTTCCACTTCCAAAATATCACTTACCTTTATCCATTTCAGCTGACCTGCCTTCCTTACCTATAGACATGATGGTACTAATGCTCTCCTGGCTCATCTTCCACATTCTACCCACCCCGCAATAAACTCAAGATCATTCAAAACTCTGCTGCCCATGTCTTAACTCATGGCAAGTCCAATTCCTGTCATCCCTGTGGTCATTGATCTAACTTGGAACATAGTGAAACAATATCAAGTTTAGAAAAGTTCCATCATGACTTAGAATCCCTCACAGTCTTGCTCCTCTCCTTTTTTGTGATTGCTTCTAGCACCACAATCCTCCATGATACCTATATTCCATTAGTCTTGGCCTTTTGTACATCTCAAATTTCAATTTCTCCACTTAATTGTTTAGGCGACCAGATCTGGAATACCTTCTCTGTACAAAACATCTCAGCTTCCCAATTTCACTTTCTTCTTCTCTTCCCCTCAGAATCTCTCCCTGATCAAGCTTTCAAACATCCAGCCCAATCCTATCTCGTTCTATCACACTCAGTTTTATAATGCGTCTAAACAGTGCCTTCAGACATTTTGTTACATTAAAAGGCACTCCTAAAATAGAAAGTTGTCTTTATAAATTGCAGCACAATGAACATTTGTAGTTCTTTGTTTAAATGTCCTTGCCCTCATTGATTCACAGCTGAGCCTTCTACACCACAGCCATTTCTTCATCCGGACTTATTTTCATCTCCGGAACATAATCTACCTTCACCTCTCCCACCATCACCTCTGATTAAACTCTAGTACATACTTTCATCTCCATGAAATTTGACTCCTCCAATGGTCTCAATAAGATCTCCAAAAACTCCAAAACTAAGTGCTGTACATCAAACACCCAAATCACTGGTTTTCCCTGCCCCAGTGATTCAAGTAAATTTTTCATGCTAATTTTCAAATCACAATGTGCCCTTCTACATATTGTATACTTCTTTCATTTTATTTTTAAATGTAGCACGTGTGTGGCTGAGAAAACACTCTGGTTTTCATTAAAAGCATAGTTTCACCTCCCAGTATAACAGTTTGGATTGAAAACTTTGTGACTGTTCTAGAATGCCCTAGAAAATTGTATCCCATCTTAATGTGTCTTCAAGCCGAGGTCTCAGCCCATAGTACCTGGAACAGGATGGAAAACAAATGTTTTAATTGTACAACACAACCCTTACTGCTGAATGTCAAGCTGCGAGGCCCTGTTTTCCCAACTACTACTCTATCCTAATCAGTTTTTTTCTGCAGCAGAAACGTCAACTGACCTCTCATCAAAACTCTGTACATACCTAATGAAAGCACTCAATGGTCTATTTTGATAGCATTCTAATATTTGCAGTTTTTCCCTTATCAGTGTTGATTTTTACAGATTTCTTTGCATTAGCTACAATACGTTGCTTGTGCTTCAAGAGAATTATCTGCTGAATCAACTGTATAAATGTTGTGACATTGACCATAACGAGTCAAAAGTTAGATAATGAACAAGAGCTAACATCAGATTCAGTAGAAAGGCTGCAACTTAAAAGGGTTCAGGCAATCCCAAATAGCAATGCTCAGTTAATGAAATTATTTATTTTGAGAAGGTGGTCATGATTGAAGGAATTTTGGTGCATTTGCAAAGTGCTGAATGATGATGAAAACACAATACTGACAGAATTGGAAACAAGAAATAATGTTAGATACTTTTAATCAGCATCTTCAAAGAATGTTACGGTTTACCCCTGAAACAGGTAGGCCTTGAACCTGAGCCTTTTGGTCTCACGGTAGGGTTTTGGTACTGTGTCACAACAGTCCATTAAAGAGACAGGGAACTAGAGTCCCAGGTATAGATGTTTTCCAATCAACCTGTTCAGAGATGCTATTACACACCTCTGGAGCAGACAGGACTTGAACCTCGAATTATTGGTAGGAATGCTACGCTTGTACCTCAAAAGCCCCCTAATTTGTGTGGTTTAAATATTTTCTGGCCACCCTGTTCAGACAAGTTATAACACTGTTCTGGAGCAGGTGGGACTTGAACATGGGCCTCTTGGTTCAGAAATAGGGGCACTACCACTTTGACACGAGCCCCTCCATGGATTTCAATGTGGCATATAATCATGTACCATATAATTGGTTTGTCAGCAAAATCAAAGCCATGGAATAAAAGGAACAGTGGCAATATTGATGCAACATTGGAGTGAGTAGCAGGAAACAATTGTTTTTTAAACTGAGGGGAGAAATATACTGTCTCACAACAGTCAAAGCTAGCACCACTGCTTCACTTCATTCAAGTGAATGAACTCAACTTCAGCATGCAGGCAGGGCACAATTTTTTTTAAAAATTCAGATAACACAAGCTCGGAAGTAGTGTGAACTATGAAAGTAGAGATAGACTTCAAAACGACAAAAGTAAGCTAGGAATGGCTGAGCATGCAACAAATGAAATTTAAGAAATGTGAAGTGATGGAGTGCGGGTTGGGTCTGGGGCTATGCTCTTCAGCAGATTGGTACTTGATGGGCCAAATGGCCTCTTTCTGCACTGTAGGGATTCTATGTTATGCTCTGGTTGGAAGAATGAAGTAAAAGAATTCAATTGTCAAAGGGTGCAAGAGCAGGTGAATCCAGGCAGAAAATATTGAAGGGAGGTGAAGGTGAGTGGTTCATAAGGCAGGCCAGGGCGTTGGGCTTTATGAAAAGGAATAGGTTGCTAAAGCGAGGTGGTTATGGAAAACATTTATAACATTCTAGCTCAGCATCAAGTGAAATGCTGTGTATAATTCAAGGCCCACATTTTAGGAAAAGTGTGAAGCTATGAGAATGTGCAGAAAGCTTCGTGATAATAGATTCAGGGAAGAGGAGTTTCAGTTACACGTTTGTGTGTTGGTGAAGATAAGGCTGCTCCAGTCAGAGAAGGAAATGTTGACACTGTATTTGACGTAAATGTTCAAAATACTGAAAGGATTGACAGAGTAGTAAGGGAGAAACAGGTGTTCTTGGCAGCTCAAAAACACCATGGCACTGATTTCCGCTTACTGTGGCATTACAAAAAAAATTTTTACACTGCAAATGGTTAATTCCCTGCCTGAGAGCATGGAGGTAGATTGAAACAAGCCCTTCAAAAACCAATCAGATATTTATCGGAGAAGAAAAGCTGTGGAGCATTAGTGAAAAGATGGGATCGTAAAGCTAAGAGACTAGCCCCAGCAGACGGCTGACAAACACACAAAGGACCAAATGGCCTCCCTTTGAGCTGTTATTCCATGAGCCAAAGTCAATGTTGAAAGACCCTGAACCATTTAATTCCATGAAGGCAGGAAAATCAACAAGCATCTCTCTCAATTCAGAAGACAAGAGACCATAGACCTTTGGAGGAGTTGAGCAGGCCAGTCGCGCACTATTTACAGAAAATATTCTCATGCTGCAGTCCCTCCAAGAATCAATAATCAATTAGGCTATCTGCATCGAATATAACTGAGTAGAATACATTGTTATTTGATTTGCAAACCCACCTAAAAGTTGCATCAGGCTGGTTTGCTGCATACAAGAATAAGCTACATTAGAGAGAAGAAGGTTGAGAGGTGACTTAATTGAGGCAATAAGATAATTAGAGGGTTAGATAGGGTGGATAGGGAGAGCCTTTTTCTAAGGATGGTGACGGCGAGCACGAGGGGGCATAGCTTTAAACTGAGGGGTGAAAGATATGGGACAGATGTCAGATGTAGTTTCTTTACTCAGAGAGCAGTAAGGGTATGGAATGCTTTGCCTGCAACACTAGTAGATTCGCCAACTTTAAGTACATTTAAGTTGTCATTGGACAAGCATATGGACGTACATGGAATAGTGTAGGTTAAATGGACTTCAGATTGGTATGACAGGTCAGCACAATATCGAGGGCCGAAGGGCCTGTACTGTGCTGTAATTGTTCTATGTTCTATGATCACAGCTATTTGATTTTCAACCACCTACTGCCTGTTTTGGCTGGTGTTTAAATAGTGCTTTGCACAACCACTGGAAGCAATTTACTGCCAATGAAGTACTTTTTTTGAAGCACAGCCACTGCAGTAATTCAGGAAAGGCAGAATTTTGTGCTCTGCAAGCTCCCTCAAACAGCACTGTGACAACGACCAGATCATCTATTTTGACGCTCTTGATCGAAGGATAAATATTGGACAAGACACCAAGATTAAACCCTTCCTCTCTTCAGACTAGTGAGGTGGTATCTACCTGAACAAGCAGGCTGAGGGTCTGACACTGCAGTAATTCTTTAGCATCTCACAGGAGTGTCAGCTTTGATTTTGTGCTCAAGCCCAAGAGCAGGGTCGGAACCTGGGACCTTGTGACTCAGTGGCAATAATGCAACCAACTAAGTCACGGCATATTTTCACAAAATTATACCAAACAGTTGAAAATGATCCTCTGAATTTTAAACGTATGAACATTTTCAGCTAAACTAACATATGAAAGCAAAAAAAATTTTCAATAAAAAACTAAGAACTGTTTATTTCCCTTATCAATTCTGATGAAACACGTATGAATAAAACATAACCTATTTTCTTTACAACTGTCATACAATTACAGAACTTCTAAAAGAAAACAGAAAATTCTAAGTGGCTTTTGCAGACTGACAGCACGTTTCCTGGAAAGTTTGTCAATGAAATGAACATATCATTTAAAAACATATACTAAGAACAATGTAACCAAGTAGATTGTATATTCCATACATGGGTGCAAGGATGGTCTTGATTTCTAGTGTACATTAAAGCACATATAGTATACAAATACCACTAAAGGACACAATCTGCAACTCTCTATGCACGTGCAACGTTATGCGCTCCCTAATTTATGAACATCCAACTGACAAACACATACTTAGGAATGCAGCCTCATACAGGGATCAAATTTTATAGACCTGACAAATGGAAATTTCCTGTATTTAAGTATTTCTTGTACTTACACCCCTTTATATTGTCCTACAATATGTTCCAACTTGTGTACATATCAACTTGCAATCAAATCTCCAAAAAGGAACCATTTGCAATCCAGAGACTGCCTGTTCAACATATTTAAACATAACTAATTTTCCCAAGGCACTTCACTGACAGGTTTCCAAATAAGTTTGATGGTCAGAGGAGATATCAAGACCAAAAGCTTGGCCAAAATGCTAGATTCTAAGGAATGTCAAAAAGAAAGGAAGGGAAACAGAAGGTAGAGGGGGAATTCCAGCTCTGAGGGCATTCATACAACTGACAATTAAGTGATCAAAATGGGAGATTCTCAAAAGCCAGATTTGGAAGAGTACCAATATCTTGGATGGTTGCAGGTTTGGAAGAGATTATGGAATTAGGGAAGAATGACACTGTGCAGCAGTTTCGGCCTATACTTGCTAGATTGTAGAGCAAAAAAAAAGGATAAATGAAGAGATTTAAAAAGATACACTGAATTCTACAATTGGAGGTTTCCAATTCAAACACACACTAGGTAGGTGGGGTACAGCAAATTTTGCTTGGAAACATCATTAAATGTTGCCTCTGCTGCAGCTTTTAGGGCAGTCAAATTACGTTTTTAGCAGTAGATTCCAAACAGAAACGGAGAGAAATTTGGCACTTTCTGAAAGTGAGGTAATATTTTGTGTACCGATTTCTAATCTAGCAACAGCATCTCAAAGTGGAAAGCAATTTTGTAAAAGAAAATATCAATAACTAGATTAATTCCAGATCATTGAATGGAAAAGAAATTTACCTGGGCTTGATGGAAACTGGAAACAAGGATGGGGGGAGGTGGAATGATGGTAGGGATAGCAAATGTGACCCAAAGTCCTATAGCCAGCGACTTTAAGTTGGTGTCCTAAAAGAATTGTCAGGAAATATCACAAGAGACAGAAAATCATTGAGTCAATTACTCTTCAGTTTTTTCCCCCTAATATTAATACAATTGCACTGTTGCCATGAAATGCAATACAAGTTCCTTACTCTAGTAAACAAAGCATCATTCACCTGCTTCACACAGCTTTGCCCTATAAATTGAATGATGTTGCTAGTGTTCCTTTTGAGAAGCCAAAAAGGGCCTGAAACATAGGAAAACAGTGCACAAGTCATCTTGACATCTCCTGCTACCTGCAATTTGGTAGAACTTGTCCAAAAATGAGATAAACTGAAGATCTCACTTGTTTTCATCAGACATTTCCGGTACTAATGTCCCACCCAATCATAAGTGTGTACAGTATATACTATGAACAGAGGCCTGGAGAGATTGTCCTTGGCTTCAGCTCCAACCTGTACGCTGTATTCATGCCATCTTATGTGGAACAAATCAAAAGTCTTCCATCATCATGGTACAAATTATCCTTTGAATGGATAATTATTTTGGCAAGATTTCTGCCAGGAAATCTGACATTTAAGCAGGAAAAAAATTAAGTGTGTTCCTCATTTATTGCTAAATCACATACCAATCACTCCATTCGCCGAGACAGCCTGTGTTGTTGCAACAAAATTCACATTCAAGAGAGTAAAATTTCTGCCCATACCTGCACATAGGCATCTGTACACAAACTCTACTACAGCACAATTAAATATATGTCTGTGTAATCGGAGACATTACAAAACTGAGAAATAAATGGGCTGTTGCATCAGTTTTGGAAGTCTGATATGTTGGCAACTTTTCTCTGAAAATATATGAAATGTTGTTAAAATTGCTTTACTGCATAATACTGATCACCATATTTCTCAAAATATGACAAGCGTGGCTCATTAGCCATTTTCAGTATGTCCTGACAACATTCAGGTGGAGAATGCTTCAAGTCCAAATAAAGATTTCTAATGTTTGGATTGTATCATGACTATTGATGGCATGCTTTGAAAGACAGCTTTGTATATGCACTAACAACCACTTCTACTCTTTTGTATGTGGGGTATAAGTTGGTTTTGGAATGTAATGCAAGATGGGCAGAGATAGCAATTTGGCACCTGTTTTCAAAGCTCTGCTCTAATTCATTTTGCACTCACTTCAATGCAAGTTGTGTTATTAACTATTCTGGGCTACAAACTGAAATGAGTTTACACTGAACAGCTTGAGCCAAATACCAATACAAATTGTGAATATAAATACATTATATAGAGACCTTCACTCATCCAAAAAACACTCAAACTGTATTCAAAAGCAGCTCTTCAACATTTTTTTTATTTTAAGAAAAGTTGGCGCGTATTGTGGAATGGCAAATGGTACTACAGGATTCTTCATAGCAAGAAATTGTCTCTTGCTTAGCCACAATAATGAAGGTATTAATTTAAGGTATGGCATTGTGAAGTAGAACTGAGTGAAAGTGAAATGTTTCCTCATCATCTGGAAAGTTTTTTTTTAAAACATGGGGGGGGGAAGGGATCACAAAGAAAAACAAACAAAAATGGTGGGCAAGTCTCCAACGGGGTACATCCTGGTGATTCATGGAGGGCAGCATTGCAGAAGCTCTCACTGATAGAACAGCTACAGAAAATTTGACAATAATTAAGAAAGCATGCATTTTTATGAAAATGGGATAAAAATGTGAAAAATTAGAAAATGTGAAAATCTACATGGGTGCATCTCCAGAATTAAACATTAAAATGGAATATTTTATGTTAAAAGTATGTTAATATTTGGGTTTGATCCTTCATTTTGACTGAATTTTGTGTTTCCAGCATTTTCTTTGCAATTCAGATGTCCAATGTTGGACATAATTTTTTGCCTGCACTGAATTACATTCGATCCTTTATGTTGTAATTACTAATTTGTATGAACAAAGTCAGAATGTAAAATATTCCATTTTAATATTTGATTTGTAGACATTGTAGTTAATTGCATTTCATCTGCCTACTCTGGTAAAAAAATAATTAGCAACTAGATACGGCTTATTCAACAGTAACTGTGAAGCAGCATACATATACTGGCACTAGATTAAAGCTAGAGATGAAGGGTCGAGGCCCGAAACGTCAGCTTTTGTGCTCCCGAGATGCTGCTTGGCCTGCTGTGTTCATCCAGCTTCACACTTTGTTATACTAGATTAAAGCTAACCTGTTTTCTGACTATCCTGATTTTAAAAATCAATCCAGCCCATTAAAAGAAATTCATCAGCTGATTTTATTACTCATACCCAACCGCATCTTACATGCTTTAGGAGGACGCTGTAACATTTTGTCCCTCAACACTTGAACTTAGAAAGATGACCAATCATTATATAAACTCTCTTATACTGTGAAAATAACATTGCTATAATTATGGGAGTAAACAACTATACAAGATGCATGTCAAAGTATAAAACAGTTAAATCACACCAATTAAAGAGTGTTGTGAAAAACAAAAGGCATTACAGTTCTTTATTTTCTCATTAGTTACGGAGATTCAATTCACAAATCAGCTTTCCCCATTATCTTATGTCCAAATTTAAGGCATCTCATAGTGCACATTCCCATGTTCAGCAGGCTGTACACTACTTGTTTGATATTCAGCAATCCTCTGTGTGAACTACATGACCAATCCAGCAATGCTGAGCTTTGGCAACTATGCACACAAACCAGAAATGCAGCATTTTGAAAGAACAGGTAATTCTGCTGTATGCTGGAGTCGAAGATAACACAGTGTGGAGCTGGAGGAACACAGCAGGCCAGGCAGCAGAGGAGCAGGGAAGTTGATGTTTCAGGTCGGAACCCTTCTTCAGAAATGGGGGAGGGGGTAGAGAGCTCCGAAATAAATAGACAGGAGGGGTGGGGCTGGAGAAAGCAGGTGGGATGGTGATAGGTGAGCGCAGGTAGAGAGTGACGAGGATTGGTCAGTGAGGTGGGAGGAACGGATAGGCGGGAGAGAAGACAGCCAGCTCAAGGAGACAGGGATGAGAGTGAGGGTTGGTCATGAGATGGGGCTGGTGGTGGGGAGATTTTGAAACTAGTAAAGACCACCTTGAGTCCATTGGGCTGTAGCCTCCCAAGGCACAATATGAGGTGCTGCTCCTCCAATTTCCAGGTAGCATCTGTGAGACACTGGAGGCCCAGGATGGACATGTCATCCAGGGTCTGAGAGTGGGCATTGAAGTGATTCACAACTGGAAGGTGTTGTCATTTGTCGTGTGACTGGAAGGTGCAAACCACTTCAACTCCACACTGGGTTAATTCTGCTATAACACGTTTTGTTAACATGAATTGGCTGTAATGCAGTTGATGACTCGTGGATGCTGTTTGAGTAGCATGAAGTTTCTGTTGTACAGGTACAGCAATCTCCCTAAAATGTGATTTTCTGTGGCTATTTTCTATAGCATGAGGTCACACATGAATGTAACTATCACGTTATAGAAGAAATACCTGAACCTCCATTTTGGGAATTTGCCCTGACACCCTATGGGGCAAACAGATCTCAGACAGTAAAGCTGGAATAATTTTAGTAGCTTTATGAAATGCCAGTAGATCGAGAATAACAAAGCAATGCAAGAACCACCGCTTGATATTTTGATCTTTGCTCCAATACAAACTCCATGCTTTTTCCATAGGGCTGCCAAATGCATGCTCTTGCCAGGTGATGCTTATTTTCATCATCCAGCATGGTTGGAGACTTCCAAAGCTTCTTTCAGAACTGAAAGGGTGTGTTGTTAATAAAGCCTGAGACTTTGTGCACATAGCCAGTGATAGGCTGATACAAGATCTCAGTCAGACTAAAGTATTCGAAGGCTAGGTGTAACAATCAACAAAAACAGAATGTTTGCTTGAGTACATGCGACGAGAATGCAGTTATATGCAAACAGGAGCTCATTCATTCAGTAGCTCTTGATTAACCTTTTTGCAAACCCTGAGCCTTTGCTCGTTGAATAGGTTGTCCTCTGTTCTGAATTGAATATATATTCCCTGGGAAGATCGCTGACTGTATATTGGAACATCATTGAAAAAAAGGGAAAGGGAGCTGAAGCCAAAACATAACCTTGCAGCTAAACAGGTATCACCTCACTGCAAAATAAGCAAATGACACATCATCTTTTCAGGACATCCATGCATTTATATGAAAGTCCTTCCTGGTTTAGTGCCAAAAACTTTGGTTAGATCAATCAACACCCTTTGGAGGTCCTTATCCTTTTCATGGGATCTTTCCTGAATTTAACATGTTGCAGAAGTTCACATCTGCTGTTTACCCACCTGCAAGGAAGCCAGACTGAGATTCTAGTCTACAAATTCAATGTGAGTGGCAGCAATCCCAGTAAGGATAAAGCTTGCTGGAATTTTTCCTGATGTTGAAAGTAGTGCCACAATGTACTGTCTTTCTTTCCATTTGCAGATATAAGTCATGAAGGTATTGTAATTTTGAGGTATTGTGCTCAGAATCCAGATTAGGCAGAAGCGATCTGTCAGTGCCCAAGCCATAAGAGTCCCTCTATCACTAACTGCTTCAGATGGATGTCATCAGCTCCCAGCTCTCAACTTACCCCTCTAAAGCTGTTTTAAGGCATTTGTGACTTTGCTGGAGAAGGAAGCAACTCATGGGTATCATTACATAATATAGATTATTAATTTAAGGAATTGCTAAAATGTACTCTCCTATGAGAGAGAATCTCATGAGTATTTTGTTTGGAGCTGATCGCCATTGCTCAGAAGATAGGTGTCAGCCCATCGTTTTTGGTTTCATAGGCAGATCAGGTAATTCTTTTCAGAATGTGCTGGCTACTGATTGGCTTTGTGGGAGTCAATTTTTCATCTCACTTAGTTTGGCATGCACTGCTTTACACGGTAATATATATGGAGCTCCTTGTTGGTAATTTCTTCTCAGATATGCAAGATCAATAGGTGTTATGCAAATCTTGCAGGAACTTATTCATGTTTTGGCTATTGTAGTCAAACCAGTCTTGATGCATCCATTTAATTAAGCCTAGGATCTAAAATGTTGTGATTTAAAGTATCATTCTTTACGTTTTCCCAAGACTATCGTCCTTGCTTCTTGAAAACATTACAGGAATCACTATGGTAGATGGCATAAATCATTTATTTGAAGAAGTTAAGTTTTGGTTTCATAAATACGAATTTTCCATCCTTCATAAACACGATGCTCACTGTTACAGTCGGTCCACTAATTCAAAACTGGCAAAACATTAAACATCAGATGATCAATTCAGTCCAGAAAGCTGAAGTGTTGGTTATTCTAATTCCTTAAAGCATCCTCCAGCAACTTATTTTCAGCACAGAATACAGAACAACAAACATCATTTCTCGGTGAAATTGCATGTGACTGCTTTGTAATAGAAGTTACTGTACAAACGGATTTTTGAACAGAGAATGTAAACATAACTGGTATCTGCAGAAACAAAATGTATTGTAAGAGATGCATAAAAGTGCTGCAAGTCTCTGAACTTTTCCTCATGAAAGTATTCATCACTCTGTGGTAGCAATTGATTTAAGGCATAGAATTGTTTGGTGCTAAGCATGCTGAGCGAAGAATGCATTTCTCTTAATTATCATGACTTACAATTTGCACTTGGGATTGGGTGAGGAAAATGTGGCAGTACCCATTTGCACTTTAGCACAATTAAATAAGTGCAGAGTAGCACAGTGATGGGAACAGAACTAGAAATAGCCCAACTAAATGTTTGTTATCTGCTCATCCAAACAATGCCCAGAAACAAAGGATGGTACATTTTGCAACATTTTTATTTAATTGCACTTTGTTCAAATTATGTAAAATTAACATACTCTCATCCCTACAGAGTTCAAATAAAAATACGACAAATGATTCAGTCTTTGTTGTGTACGATGGTGTTTTGATTAAAACATTCACTTACCATATTGCTTGGAACAACTCATCGTTCACCCTTATCAATCTATGTCCTAATTTTGATCTATGCTAAATGGAAGATTAGTTGGTTACTATTACATTAAATATTGGTTTGTAGGGTAC
This sequence comes from Stegostoma tigrinum, assembly GCF_030684315.1. NCBI lineage: Eukaryota > Metazoa > Chordata > Chondrichthyes > Orectolobiformes > Stegostomatidae > Stegostoma > Stegostoma tigrinum. The sequence goes on from NC_081375.1 coordinate 16,493,618, forward strand.
AGGATGACAGTAGTTTCTGCTGAGCCAAATTACAGATACAAATGTATTACAAAGAACAAACAAACTTTAAGACTAGCTGAAGCATGGCAAAGGTCATTGTGGGTGACATTCTAGCATGAAATTACTGTTATCAAGATTGATCAAAAGTGATACAGTTAATGGCAGGGTCCTGGGAGAGTTGCAGAACCAAGTGACTGAAATAATTCCACAAAGGCCAGTATCCCATCATCACGCCACCCTTTATTTGTATGTGCTTAGTACATGACATTGACCCAGCTAGCAGCTGAGCCGGCTCCTAGGGTGAGCCGCACCCCTGACACTCCTGCTTATATCTGTCAGCCAGGACTCCCTGATTGGGCCTGGTTAAGAGCCCCAATCAGGGAATTCATTCTATGAGCTCCAAGCAGCTGACTAAGTTCCAATCACTTCAGAGATCTTGGAGTACAAGTTCATAGTTCCTTGAAAGTCGAGTTGTAGCTAGACAGGGTAGTGAAGGAAGAATTTGGTACGCTTGCCTTTATCGGTCAGTGCATTGGGTGTTGGAGTTGTGATGTAATGTTACAGCTGTAACATTAGTGAGGCCATTTTTGGACTACTGCATTCAATTCTGGTATCCCTGCTATAGGAAAGTAGTTGTTAACTTGAAAGGGTGCAGAAAAGATTTACAAGGATGTTGCCAAGTTTGAACTATAGGAAGAGGCCGAATAGATTGAAGCTATTATCCCTGGAGCATCAGAGGCTGAGGGGTAACCTTATAAAGGTTTATAAAAATCATGAGGTGCACAGACAGGGTGACTAGCCAAGGTCTTTTCGCAGGGTATGGGAGTCTGAAGCTAGAGGGCATAGATTTAAGGTGAGAGGGGAAAGATTTTACAAAAAAGAGAGACCTAAGGGGCAAGTTTTTCAGGTCGAGGGTGGTGCATGAGTGGAACAAGCTGCCAGAGATGGTGGTGAAGGCTGGTACAATTACAACATTTAAAAGGCATTTGGATGGGTATATGAATAGGGCCAAATGGTGGCAAATGGGACAAGGTTAATTGAGGAAAATGAAATGTGAGGCTGGATGAACACAGCAGGCCCAGCAGCATCTCAGTAGCACAAAAGCTGACGTTTCGGGCCTCGACCCTTCATCAGAGAGGGGGATGGGGTGAGGGTTCTGGAATAAATAGGGAGAGAGGGGGAGGCGGACCGAACATGGAGAGAAAAGAAGATAGGTGGAGAGGAGAGTATAGGTGGGGAGGTAGGGAGGGGATGGGTCAGTCCAGGGAAGACGGACAGGTCAAGGAGGTGGGATGAGGTTATTAGGTAGGAGATGGAGGTGCGGCTTGGGGTGGGAGGAAGGGATGGGTGAGAGGAAGAACAAGTTCGGGAGGCAGAGACAGGTTGGACTGGTTTTGGGATGCGGTGGGTGGAGGGGAAGAGCTGGGCTGGTCGTGTGGTGCAGTGGGGGGAGGGGACGAACTGGGCTGGTTTTGGGATGCGGTGGGGGAAGGGGAGATTTTGAAGCTGGTGAAGTCCACCTTGATACCACTGGCTGCAGGGTTCCCAAGCGGAATATATATGAGTTGCTGTTCCTGCAACCTTCGGGTGGCATCATTGTGGCACTGCAGGAGGCCCATGATGGACATGTCATCTAGAGAATGGGAGGGCGAGTGGAAATGGTTTGCGACTGGGAGGTGCAGTTGTTTGTTGCGAACTGAGCGGAGGTGTTCTGCAAAGCGGTCTCCAAGCCTCCGCTTGGTTTCCCCAATGTAGAGGAAGCCGCACCGGGTACAGGGGATGCAGTATACCACATTGGCAGATGTGCAGGTGAACCTCTGCTTAATGTGGAATGTTTTTATATAGGGTTCTCTAAACTGTCACCTCATTAAATTCTGCCTCAGTGACATGAACCATGAATTTCCAAGAGCTGTGATATTCCTACACATGTAATTTTTGGAGAGCATCTTTGTAATATCACTTTGGGTGCTGCTCTGCCATAACATGAATTCCGAATAAGAGGATTTAGAAACAAGGAGAAATATCTAAGATTGCACAATAATTACCCAGCACTGTATGATAGGGAGTGGTTCAGGACATTTTTTTTGTTTAACAAAGTTCGCTTTTCATTCTAATCTGTTTTTGTAGTTTTAACCCAAAAACTGACACTGATAATGTAAATTCCCACAAAAGGAATTATAAGATATACTGCAATTTAACTCTGTACATTGTCTTCCTTTGCCATCTTGTCTATTAGCACAACTGGGTTCCAGTAATGTTGCAAACAATTTTAATGCCTTCATAATGGTAAAGAAAGGAAGAATCTGATTGTTTCTTGCTGTCAGTCCACTTAATAAAACTTTTAACTACACCTTCACCTGATTAAATTTCCAACAGAATACCCAGCTTTTAGTTGCATTTTTAGATTATCTAGCACGCAACCCATTAGGGTTATTAAATCCACCTCCTGGGATACTTTCAAAACATTTGTGCAAGAAACATTTATTTTTTTTTAAACCAATATAGGAATCTGATGAGAATGCCTTTTCATGGCAAAGCTAATGTTATAACTCACAGTGAGCAACACAATCTTTACAGACCATAACAATACTCCAGAAGATCTCTGTGACAGCACTCCCATAGACTGAATGGTAAATTTTACTAATTCATCTTAACTCTCTAACATGCAAGAATGATTTAGTTCTGTTGCATTTACTGCAGAAAAGAAATGTTTTCCAAATCAAATCCCAAGAAATTTGTGCCTTTAGATTTTAGCTGAGTTACGTCAGCACTTTAGCAATAAAACAAGAATTTGGCAAGTTTTTTTGTAAAGGTTAAACATTACTAAGGGATTATTCCTTTTGTAGTACATTTAGTAGCATTAAAAATGTTATGCACAGGGGGAGTGTGAAATATGCCGTTCAGCTACTGGAACCTGTACTGCCATTCTAGATCATGAAATATATCAAGCTCTGTCCAAAGCTGATGTAATGACTGAGCTTCCATAGCCTTCTGAAGTACAGAATTGCAAAGGTTCACTACCTTCTGAGTGAAGAAGGTCCACCTTGTCTCAGTTCAACATGACGTACTTTACTTTTTATGGAAGTGTTCCTCTGGTTCTACACACAATAGCATTTGTGTATTTTCTGTGACTATCCCTTTAAGAACTTAAGGTTCCATGAGGTTGTTCCATAGAGATTCATTTAACCTCCAGAGAATACAGTTCAATCTCCTCTGTCATTTCTCATTGCGCAGTCCTATCGTTCCAGAAATCAGTCACATGAAACTCCGTCTACAGCAAGAATATCTTTACTCAGACATTAGGACAAGAACTATACACAATAACCCTCTAAAGCAAGACACCTTTGTTCTTGTACCCAAATCCTCTCAATAGAAACTGAAATGCTGTCTGTCTTCAGCATTGCTTGTTACACTTGTATACAAGCTTTCGGTGTCAAAAATATCCAGGTCCCTTTTGACATCAACACTTTCCAAACGCAGACCATTTAAGATGTATTCTGTATCGTCATCCTTTTATTAAATTCATTAACGGGATGAGGGTGTCGCTGGCTCAGCAGCATTTATTGCCCAGAGGACAGTCAGAATCAACACATTGCTGTGGGTCTGGAGTCACATGTGGGCGAGGCCAGTAAGGATGGCAGTTTCCCTCCCAAAAGGACATTAGTGAACCAGATGAGATTTTCCAACAATCGACAATAGACTCATGGTCATCATTAGATTAATTCTAGGTATTTTATAGAATTCAAATTCCACCATCTGCCTTGGCAGGATTCGAACCTTGGTCCCCAGAACGTTATCTGGGTGTCTGGATTAACAGTCCAGGGATAATACCACGAGGCCACACCTCCCCTACAAAGTGGATAACTTCACACTTTCTAATTCAATAAAAATCTTGAATTCAGAGTCTAACGATATCCATGACAACAGTTGACAATTGAGGGGAAAGCATCTAGCTCACTGAAGACCTTTAGTAAAGCCTTCCTTCCTTGGTCTGGCCTACATGTGGTTTCAGACCTTCAGCAATGTGGTTAACCCTTAATTGCCCTCTGATCATATTGATGGTCAGGCACTCAGCCAAGGTCATATTCAATGGAGGAGTAAGCTCAAAAGGCTGAGTGGCCCACACTACTCTTACTCTTTAGTTAGCAAGTTCGTAGGGCTCATTTATTCTTATTATCTGCTTTTTGACTGTTAACCAATCCATGCTTATATATTACTCCCATCCCATGTACTTTTATTTTGTTTACTGACCACCAGTGTGGAATTTCAGCAAACTTCTTCTGAAAATCTGAATACATCACAACTATTGGTTTCTTCTTATCAACTTTAATGGGAACACTCAAAAACCCTCTCAGGTTTTCCCCTTCATGAACTTATGTTGACTCTGTCCAAGCAAACAATTATTTTCTAAGTATCCAATAATTACATCCTTGGTAACAGATTGTAGTATTTTCCCTGCTACTGCCGTCAGGCTAACAGGTCTGTAGTTCATTCTTTCTTTCCTTAACTGTGGAGTTACTTTTGAAATCTTCCATCATGTAGGAACTGTGGAATTAATGAAATTATATGTAATATATAGAATTAACTTACAAAATAAAATTCCATAAGTTTGATACAGATCAGTGGTATTTCACTTTAGAAGAAAAGCAGCACTTACATGTATATAAGTAAAAGTAAAGTCACCATAGTCCCTGTGAATCATAGGGCTGCTTTTTCATTAGACAGAAGCAACTGGTAGTGGGTTAACCTGAATGTCTCCTCAAAGGCACGGCTGTACAGAAGGGAGACTGGGTAACCAATAGTCTTGAGAGTTCAACTGTTTGGGTACCTAGCATTTTAACAGGAGAAAGCATACTACCAGCAGCTGCGGTTTCCATGGTTCCAATGACATTGATGGAAAGAGAAATGAAGTTCTGAAAGCAGATTTTAGGAAGTTAGCAAAGAAATATGGAAGCAGGGCCTGAGAGACAGTAATCACCATTGTTACACAACAGTGAGCATCAGTGCGGGATAAGATAAATACATAGCTGGAAATACAGGACGGTGGGCTTTAGATTGCTGGGACAGAGGGACCAGTTCTGAGGCTTTCTCTAGGCTTGTACCTTAACATAGCTAGGAAAATATTCTTTGTGGGATGGTTTATTACAGCTATTGAGGTGGGTTTAAACTATTTTGGCTAGGATTGCAAACATGGAGCTAACATTAATGGGCGCAAAGAATTGGTACAAACCAATAGCATTAGGGTAAGAAATATTCAGACATCTTTCAGAGTAAGAGGGAATGAAATTAGGTCTGAAGCAAGTTTACACTGCCTATATATGAATATGTGTGTACAGTCGATGAGTTGCAAGTAGCTATGTGACAGTTTGATATTGTGGTTACAATGGAGACCCATTTCACAAAATATTCCTAGCAACCAATTATGAAGGAAAAACAGTGGAAGTGTGGCAGTGTTGCTGAGAAAGCAGTTCATAAGGATATCCAGGCTTTATAAATGGAGGCAGGAAGTATAAAAACAAAGTTATGATTAACCATTTTGAAACATAGGCTCTGCCTCAACAGGAGTATTGTGTTCAATTCTAGGAATACACTTTCGGAAGAATATCATGGATCATATGATTTACCGCTCTACTTATGTATATAACTAGACTGCAGCAAATAACCATAACAATCTACCTGAAGACTTTGAGTTAATGCCCACTTATTTTGACAAATCTGCAACTCCTGAACAGGAACCTTACCTGTTTAAAATCATGAGATGTCCAAACAGAGTAAATTGGGAGAAAGCTAGACAAAAACAGGAGACTGGGAGAAGACAGAAGCCAGGCAGCATCTGGACGGTTACATGCAAAATGTTGACTGCTCCTTTCCTCCATGTGCATCTGCAGTTTTTATTTTAAATCTCTGAATGGGGAGTAACTACTCCTACTGGCAGAATGGCCAAAAACCAAGGCAACCTTTTAAAGTGATTGGCAAAAATTACCAGAGTTAACATGTGGAAAATGTTTCTTCTTAAAAATGTAGCCAGTGATTGGTATCTGGAAGGCACCACCTGAGCATACAGCAGAGGCATGTTCAACTGTAGCTTCAAAACGGAACTGGTAAGTGGGCGGGCATTAAGACTAGCTGAAACTATCTTACAGATAACAGGCGTAGTTGTGATGGATCAAGTAACATCCGCTGCGCTGTAAACAATCTACAAATCTTTGAAAAAGTCCTGGAACAAAACTTAAATGCTTTGAGTCAAGCTGTGACGAAACTTAACAATGAAACGTCAAGACTGCACAGTACTTGTCTAGACATTGTTGAAATTCTGCATTTCCATCTTTAGGTCAGAGGATTAATTTTCAAAAATTACAGATTCTTAACTGGAGATCTTGTCTTGGAACTACCAGCAAAAAATATTCAAATCTGCAGAAAAGAAGGCCATCTTGCCAATAACTTTTTAAAAAGAAATGGAGCATTCTGAACCATTTTGTAAACTCTGGTTTCTGAGCAAAATACAATACTACTTATCACTTCATTCAGAAAATGTTGGTCAACACCACAGGCAACACACAAAAATTTTCAGAACCGAATCAAATTCGTTAAAAAATGATGTACCTTTACTAATCAATTGTTAGTCTGTCAGATATGTGGATGGAGCAAGCAAAGATGGCAATGATTAAAGCACAGTAACACGTTGCTACGAGTGCATATTTAATAATTGTTGACAAAATGCTCAGTGACAAATATGAATGCCCTAATCCTCATGTCAGTCTGCCATCTACTGTCCAGCAAACTGCTCAGCCAGTTGACATACTGACAATATAAAAACCATTGCACTCAACCTCAAATAATCTAGAAAAAGTGACAGTAAACGCCAGAAATATTGTACTGGTAGGAATGATCAACCTAATTTATTGTTAAAATTAGGTGTCACTAGGAGTTGCAGAAGTTTCAATGATCAGAAATGAAATCAAGGAATCAAATGACTTGCACAGTGTAGTCTGTCACAATGGTGACAATCACAACACATCTTACAACAAAGAGCAACTTACAAAGCATTGTCACTGTAGTAACGTAGGAAATGCAGTAACCAATTTGAGCACAGCAAGATCCAGAAAGAGCAATTAAATCAGCAGTCAGATCACCAGTTTGTCATCTCACATGATGCATAAAATGTTGCTCAATACACTGGATGAACTCTTCTGCTCCTCTTTAAAAAATGTTCTGGATTTTTTTTGATGAACAACAAAAGGAGACAAACAGGGCCTCGATGTATCTTAATAAAACGCTACAAAGAATTTCAGCAATGAACAGGAGATCAAGAATCCCCTTAAAATCAAAGGTCAAGTACAAAACACAATTTCTTTTCTAGAAATACACATTGAAAAAAATCCATATTTCAAACATACACCCCCAACAAGACATTACAAATTTTATTTCTGCATTATGATTCCAAAAAACTAGTAGCATATAAAACTCAATTATGAATTAAGACAAGGTGGCTCAGTTACTATTTTTTCACCTAAAGTAAACATTTACTCATGCTTGTAGGTTAAATTGGGTTTAAATTTGGTCAAAAATTCAGTTGCAGATAGCATTTGCCCTCAAACACACTCATAATTGACTTCAAATTTTAATCAGCGCATAAGTAAAGGAGACAGAGTGCCTATACTGTGGTTAAACCTACATAGACAAACTGAAAATAACCGTTATTGACCACAACGGTCCAAAAGGTGGTTTTGCATTTTTGGTAAGCTACAGACATTGCACATTAAAGAAGCAATTGGTCTGGTTTTTTTGAAAGTGAATTACTTTGGTTTCAAAGTAGTAAACATAAATTAAATACTCTATCATGGATCTTTGGTCAACTTTACCGTTAGGTGATGTTACATTCAAATCGAGGACCTAACAGTCACAGCACTCTGGATTTCCAAATGGTGACGTGAATAATTTTTTGTATGAATTCATTTATCCTGCCACAATTATAGTCTCCAACTGTATTTGCATGAAGTGGATTGCGCTGCATTCATCAGAATAAGGTCCACAATGCCATATGCCAAACTGCACATATTAATAAGCATGTTTGTTTCGGATATTCCCCACCCAGGTTCAGAAACATGACCAATGGATTCAGTCAGAGCCGTGGTTGTTGTTGCTGTGGCCATGGTGCAACTATTACACAAATAAACCACGGTGGAACCAATGTGCCAGGAAGTCCAGGACCAGCCACAACCTCCCGTGTTAGCCAAACAGCCTCAGGGTGAGGCAGTTGCAGCTGAAGGTCTTTTCACGATGTGGAGATGCTACAGGGGGCCCAGAGTCTATCGTCCTTGATGCCATTTTGCAGCATCACTGCAGACTGCCAATGTCTCAGAACACAGTCATTAAATTTCATTAACTTCTGGAGGGGTCTTGTGAGTTGAAGGGGTTGGTCATCCCAATGGCAGCTGTGCTAACATTTTTATGCAAATGACTGGCTGTTTCCAAGGATCCACTGGGGATTTGTGTGCGATCTCCAAATTGTCCACAAATATATCAAGGCTGTTACCAATGCAGTTTGCTAGGGCACCAACATTCTTTCTCCCTCAGCACTCCACCCTTCCCAAACTCCCACTATTGCAGAAGTGCTGCCGCCTCCACACTTCACATAGCTCTGAAGACAACTCATCCAGGCTTGAAATGTTAGCTTGCTTTCTGTCCATAGATGCAGCCTGACCCACTGTGATCGCCAGCATTTTTTGTTTTCAGCTGCTGGAGATCACATTGCTTCCTGTTTCCCTATGATGAGATCAGCGCTGCATCCCGGGCAGGAGGATTTGCCAAAATGTGGGGTTCGCACAAGTGAGGGACAGTACAGACTGCGCACACAGTGGAGAGTGCATTCAGCAGACTGTGCCGTATCATAATGCAGCTGACTTCATCAGCATAAAAGGACTGCATTCCATCAATTAAAAAAATCATCATTGGTACCAGTCTGCTCCAAACAACCTAAAAGCTGTGTTGCCCATATTCAAGAACTCCAGCATTTCTGCTTTGTTTTAAAGGCCAGATGCCTGACAAGGATGATTACTGGAAGAAAAGGCTACCCATTGCAACCATGGCTGAAGTCTCCATTTTCTAACCTCTGAGGGTAGATACAACGCATCCTGTTCTTCCACCAAGGCCATCATGGGGCAGGTAATGGGCCTCCTGAAGGAAGAGTTTCCGATGCATGCATCATTCTGGGAGCCCTTACAGTTCAATCCAGACAAAGTGTGCCACGCTATGCACTGCATAAGAAGAAGAGGAGGCAAAGACGGTATGTGATGGATGCTGAGGGACAGCAGGAGTCTTCCTAGAAAGAAGAATGTCACCTCCACCCAGATATAGCAGTGCAGTGTTGGGCATAACACATTTAACAGGGCTTAACTGACACCTGTTTCTGATAGCTCTGCAGTGCATGTAGTCATCAGTGACTGTAAATTTGTTGCTGCTGGAAAGACAAGCAGTTTGTTCCCAGAAGCAAAAGCAGCTTTATTTTGTTTCTTTTTGCTTTACTTGTTGTTCAGTTATAGTTTCAACTGAAGACTTTCAAACAAGTAATGCTCCTACATTTACCAATGACGGATAGTCAACCAAGGACGATAGGCGCTAGGCCCCCTGTAGCATCACCACATTGCGAAAAGACCTTCAGCTGCAACTGCTTCTTCCAGAGGTGGTTTGGCGAACGTGGGAGGTTGTCGCTGATCCCTGGACTTCCTGGCACATTGGTTCCACCGTGGTTTATTTGTGTAATAGTTGCACCATGGCCACAGCAACAATAACCACGGCTCTGACTGAATCCATTTAAATTTGGTCAAAAATTCAGCTGCAGGTAGCATTTGCCCTCAAACACAATCATTGCAGAAATTCAACAAAGCACCTTCCAGACACAACCATTTTGATCCACAAGGACTAGGCAGGCAGCTACTTGGGAACAACACCACTTGAAAGTTCTCCTCCAGGCCACTCAGCATCCTGATTTGAAAATATATATTACTATTTTCAGTGCTATTAGGTCAAAATCCTGCAATTCCCTCCATAATGGCATTGTGAGTTGACCGACAGCACATGAGTGCAGAAGTTCAAGAAGGTAGCTCACCACTACCTTTGAGGACAATTAGAGACTGGTAATAAATGCTGGCCCGATCAGCAACATCCATTTCTTACAAGTGAATAAAAATTACAAAACAGAAGTGCATTATGTGTAATGTGGTCTCATAACTAATTACAGTGAACGTCAACAATATTATGTAAACGAGTGTGTGCTCACAATGTAGCAGAAATTACTAATGCAAGTTTTTGGGGAAATTACAGCATTTCCTGCATTAGTTGGAAAAAAAAGCAGAACTAAAAATGCCAAAACTGTGAAATGACGAACAGGAAATCTGCCTGGACTTGTGATTAATTATTTTCTAAAAAAAAGACTAATCAAAACTGCAAAATAAAACAGAGATAACGCTGTGTGAAGCTGGATGAACACAGCAGGCCAAGCAGCACTGGAGCAGCAAAGTTTGACATTTCTGAAGAAGGGTCTCGACCCGAAACGTCAAACTTTCCTGCTCCTCTGATGCTGTTTGGCCTGCTGCATTCATCCAGCTTCACACCGTGTTATCTCAGATTCTCCAGCATTGGCCGTTCCTACTGCCTCTGCAAAATAAAACAACCAACTTCAAGAGACTAATCATCTGCTGCTTTTCAAGGACCATGTTGGGTGCATTATAAAACTCAATATTTTAACTAACGAAAACAAATCTGCCCAAAATTAAATGGAAATAATGAAGGAACACTCTTTTGTTCAAATCACCTGAAAGAATCAATACAGGACGACATTTCTGTTGTGTGATTAAGAGAATCCTCTACAAAATTAAGATACAATGCAGGACACATTTTATTGATAAAAGCTATTGATTTATGGTGACTGACAGTGAGCTCAATCTCTCAGTAGTTAGTATTCTAGGGATCAAAGTGCTCTGAACATTTTTCTCTCCTAAGTCAAAAATGATGACCTTGATTTTTTTTATCTTTCATTTTGTAGTGTTCAAAAGTCAAGACAGCAACCTAATTGTCAACCACAACAGATTAAACGGTAGATACATGAAGTTAAGGAGTGCACACACTGAACGGCACAGAGATCATTGTTTACTCTAGAAGGGTGGACGCATTAGTTCTCTTGTCTCCTAACAGGTCGTGGGGCTGCTGTTAAATATCAGAGGTTAATCAATGGGTACATTTCCAGAATTGTCCTGGAGCCTCTGGGAAATAAAAACTTCTGCAGGACTGAATTTATAGAGATTCAGGTTGTGATGGGAGTGGAAGGGAAGAAGGTTGGATGGTAGGAATCAGGAGATCACTTGATGAAACTTTCAAAAATATTCCAAACACAGCTAACGAACCTAGGCTGCACTGCTTGAGCAACATGAAGCTTGGTTTAATTAACATACGCTTATGTACTACTTCATGCCACAGGTACACAGCTTTCAAAACCTATCTGACATTACATCTACATCCAAGCTATTGCCAAGTCCCACAACTACAGCAAAGGTAACCAGCAACTTTCCTGCTCAGGAAGTGGAGATAGTTATCTGAAGCATATCCTGTCTGCTATTCACTTCAAAACAACTGTATGTCACACAGCAGGTACACAAACATCATGAAATGAATTTCTTCATTGTTTGCACCTTTCAATTTGAAGTAAACTATATTCAACTGTGTAAAAACTATAAACAATAGAAGAGTTTGATGAATTCTTTCAGCTGAGGTTTATGTGACATGTTCAACCACAAAATATGTCATAGAATACATTTTCTTACATAAATTACAAATACTTTATTACAAGTAATATACATCTAGCCTTAGAAATGCACTTGTGTTGTGCAACATGGAGAGCAAGTAGTGTGGGATTTATTTCCCAGGTACACTGGGGGCATCAGAAATTAAATGTGTCTGTTGCTGTCCAGTGCACATGCCACAGCTAGTGAAAATAATGAATAAATTGTTCAAATTAGAATCTGAGTTATGTCGCAGGACCCTCTGCTCATTTTAGTCAAAGTGCAACACGTGTTAGCAGACAGGAAGGCTACTTAGAGGGATCAGGTTGTACTTGCAGCTTAATTTATAGTCTGTTTGTACACAAGCTTAAGAACATAAGAACGAGGAGCAGGAGCAGGAGTAGGCCATCCAGCCCCTCGAGCCTGCCCCGCTATTTAATAAGATCATGGCTGATCTTTTTGAGACTCAGCTCCACTTACCCACCCACTTTATAACGTTTAATTCCTTTACTGTTCAAAAATTTATCTAGCCTTGCCTTACAAACATTCAGCGAGGTAGCTTCAACCACTTGCAGAATTCCACAGATTCACAACCCTTTGGGTGAAGAAATTCCTCTTGACCTCAGTCCTACGTCTGCTTCCCTTTATTTTGAGGCAATGTCCTCTAGTCCCAGTTTCACCCGCTAGCGGAAACAACCTCCCTGCCTCCACCTTATCTATTCCCTTCATAATCTTATATGTTTCCATAAGATCTCCGCTCATTCTTCTGAATTCCAATGAGTATAATCCCAGTCTACTCAGTCTCTCGTCATAATCCAACCCTCTCAACTCTGGAATCAACTGAGTGAATCTCCTCTGCATCCCCTCCAGTGCTAGTACATCTCTTCTCAAGTAAGGAGACCAAAACTCCACAAAGTACTCCAGGTGTGGCTTCACCAGGAGCCTATACAGCTGCAGCACAGCCTCCCTGTTTTTAAATTCCATCCCTCAAGCAATGGCAGACAAATTTCCATTTGCCTTTTTAATCACCTGACGCACCAATAATCCCACCTTTAGCGATTCATGGACAAGGACACCCAAGTCCCTTTGCACAGCAGCGTGCTGCAATTTACCATTTAAAACATTGTCCATTTTGCTGTTATTCCTACCAAAATGGATGGCTTCACACTTATCAACATTGTACTCCATCTGCCAGACCTTTGCCCACTCACTTAGATGACCTATATCCCTCTGTAGACTTTGTGTTTTCTGCACACTTTGCTCTACCATTCACCTTAGTGTCTTCTGCAAACTTTGACACGCCACACTTAGTCCCCCTGACTCCATCTATGTAAATTGTAAACAACTGTGGTCCCAACACTGATCGCTGAGGACACCACAAGCCACAGACAGCCAGCCAGAAAAACACCATTTACCCCTACTCTTTGCTTTCTATTGGTCAACCAAACCTCTATCCATGCCAATACACAACCTCTAATACCATGGAACTTTATCTTACGTAGCAGCCTTTGGTGTGGCACCTTGTTAAATGCCTTCTGGAAATCCAGATACACCACATCCACAGGTTCCCCAATGTCCACGATTCAAGTAAAGTCCTTAAAGAATTCCACCAAATTAGTTAAACATGACCTACCCTTCTTCAACCCATGCTGGATGTTCCCAATGGGACAATTAAATCCAGATGTCTTACTATTTCTTCCTTAATGATAGATTCAAGCATTTTCCCCACTACTGAAGTTAAGCTAACTGGCCTATAGTTATCTGCTTTTTGTCTACTTCCTTTTTTTAAACAGTGGCATCACACTGGCCGTTTTCCAATCTGTGGGAATCACCCCAGAGTCCAGTGAATTTTGGTAAATAAATTTTGAGCTTGTTGGCAGGCTGTCCAGAAAAACCAATGCTACCTCCTGGTATAAGTGATAATGGGAACTGCAGATGCTGGAGAATCCAAGATAACAAAGTGTGGAGCTGGATGAACACAGCAGGCCAAGCAGCATCTCAGGAGCACAAAAGCTGACGTTTCGAGACTAGACCCTTCATCAGAGAGGGGGGATGGGGAGAGGGTTCTGGAATAAATAGGGACGGAGGGGGAGACAGACCGAAGATGGAGAGAAAAGAAGATAGGTGGAGAGGAGAGTATAGGTGGGGAGGTAGGGAGGGGATAGGTCAGTCCAGGGAGGACGGACAGGTCAAGGAGGCGGGATGAGGTAGTAGGTAGGAAACGGAGGTGCAGCTTGGAGGTGGGAGGAAGGGATGGGTGAGAGGAAGAACAGGTTAGAGAAGCGGAGACAGGGTGGGCTGGTTTTGGGATGCAGTGGGGGGGGGAGGGGACGAGCTGGGCTGGTTTTGTGATGCAGTGGGGGGAGGGGAGATTTTGAAGCTTGTGCAGTCCACATTGATACCATTGGGCTGCAGGGTTCCCAAGCGGAATATGAGTTGTTGTTCTTGCAACCTTCGGGTGGCATCATTGTGGTACTGCAGGAGGCCCATGATGGACATGTGAGCTGTGGGGCAGCACAAGTTACAATAGCTGAGCACGTGAGTTGAAGGAAGGAGTGGAAGAGTGAAGCACAGTGGCTATAAAAGAACAAAGGAAGGCTGAAGAGAGGAACATGGAGTGTGGCGAAGCTTGACACGTTAGATATGTAAACTGAAAGTAAGAGAGCAATATTCTTACCTTGGCAATTTGATATGGCTGTAATAATGTGTGCAACATTGCAGCCATTTCTTTGAAGCAAAGGTTGTGGAATTAATCTGATCTTCACACCACAGGCAAATTAAATGGAAGCCTTCTATCCTCTGGGAAGACAGAGGATCCTCTTACCTACTACTTAAGTAGGGATACCTGAGAATCTTGCTACCCTCACTGCATTCTGCAGTAACATCTGTGTGGAGAAATACTTCATTGAAGTGGCATCAGAAACACGCAAATTCTAACTCCCAAAACGTGCAGAAGGACTAATGCCCAAGGCATGATAATTAGCAGGTAGCACAAACATTACTAGTTGCCTGGGACAACATTATTGTTTGCATGTGATAGAGGCACCGCCCACAACACATCCATTTTTGGATATGGCCAGATCTTTTGGCTTTAAAGTTAATGTCAACTGTCTCCAATTCACTCCTCATCTCACTGCATCTACTGTACTGCGCTCTCACACAAGCACACTTTCAGGCACTTTAAATTTCTCCTTTGCTAATTTTAACCTCTCTTGCAAGTATAGAGTTCCTCAGGTACAAGACAACAAATTCAAACGCAATTGAGATTGCAATATATCTGATTAACATACACATTTTCTAACTATAACATCAGCAACAGGAGGAGAATCCCTAGTGTTTCTTTATTTAATCATTATGAAACGTAGATTTCACTGGCTAGCCTAAATGTGATTAAAATTCAGCTGTATTGCTTTGAGTCTGGAACATATGTAGACAGACCAAATGAGGATGGCAGATTACCCCCATGAATTAACAGGGTTAGGATTAGGGTTTGTGATGGTGGGATTTGATCCCACGTTCCCTAGGTCTGTAACCCAGCGTACTGGATTACTAGTCCAATGGCATTAACGCTGAGCCTCAACCTATCTAACCCAAGCACCAACATTATTCATTAGACAGCCACATAACACCAGAGTAGATTTTGCTGATCTTTGCCGTTGTGTTTTGAGCAGATCTTGTGCAAAATGAGCACCCTCTTTTTAAATTTGGGATTTATTTGTAAAAAGCAAGTTGAGCAAATTACTTTGTTCTTTTCCAAACAAAAGCCTCATGCTTAAAACGTATGTGCATTTTGCTTTGATTGAGCTAAACAGTGGCTTCCATTTCAAATCAAAGCTTGGTATAATCAAAAGGACAACAGAAAAGGACATTTAGAGCTCCTGCATGAAACGATCGTTTCTAGGCAGCCCTTGGTGAAACTGTGCATCATCCACATATGGTAAACAGTTCCCCACTTCATTAGTACTCTGTACGAGTTAAAGGCTGTGCAGGAATAGCAAGAGACACCTGTAACCATAGCAGATCAAGCTGCACGCCACAGATCGAGAGGCAAAACGCTTACTTTGGAATATGCAACAGGAGGGAAAGACAAGTGGTGAATCTACCTCATACAACTGCACTTCCTGTCAGATATTCACATTGCATCAATGACAAATGAAGGAAATTTGAATGTAACAGTGATTTGTTACCAATTTTCTCTTTAAAAAGACACTCAATTTTGAAATGAAACAAAACACAGGTTTCAATCAACTTGTTTCTCTTTGCCTAGAAACAGGGATTGTCACAGGCTTAATAGAACCAGTTCCTGAAAAATGGGCCAAATATATAAGGTTTAAAGGTATATACAGTGAATGTGCAGAAATTACTTGAATTTCATCAAAATTCCAAAGTAATTCACTCTTCATTACTCAGTTGGAATGTTGGGTATGTTGCAACTTGAAAATTCCATGACAGGACATTAGTGGGGAATTATCAAAATATGCTGGAAATGAGAATGCCTGCCTAATTTAACACAGGGCTGTTGTCATTCAGAACAGTACGCAGGAGGCCTCAGCTAGAAGTTAATGTTTCCAAAGAATTTACTCCAGTGTTAAAAAATTAATTCTAAAGCAACATACTAGTGCAGTCCAAGCCTTTCAAAAATAGAGGTTTTAAGCTCACGTTTAAGGGTTTGTTTTGAACACGCGCATCATTACATATTTTGCTCTTGCCACAGAAACAATTATAAATGATTACCTCCTGCTCTATTTGTATGTGTCCAAGCTTTGAAACAACCCCACTTTTGTTTTGGTTGAAAAAAAACTACAGTTCACTGACTTCAGCTATTTAAGGTATTAGACAGTCACAAGGCCAAAAACCTGGCCTGTACTGAGTTTTCTAATTTCATTTGCCTTCGATTTGGGAAGGCAAAACTTCCATGGTTCCTAATCCTGATAATTATCCAACAATCCCACTGGAGTGACACAGACGTGCACATGTTGGAAGATAATGAGATCAGGTTTGACTGCGGTCACGTATTATCTTAACATTCTGTCTAGGTTTAATTACAAAGGTATCAGAGAATGACAGGTTACACAGTATTTTACTTGCTGTAGAAATGCTTGTTATCACCATGACGTTAGAAACTGGCCACGGATATTGCAGAGTCAAGGAATCCTAACACATTTTTACAACTATTACGCACAAAGATTATATGTCTCATGCACGCAAGTATTGGGCTAACATTAAGCTATTACATTAAAGAGGAGTATGCTTCCAGTAGAATGGCATGCTTCAAGTAATACAAAGCAAGATAGAGTATTTATACCCTCAGACACATGCTATGATATGGTGATGATAACATGTGCTTGCCTTTTAAAGATATTGGGTGGCACAGTGGTTAGCACTGCTGCCTCACAGCACCAGGAACCCAGGTTCAATTCCAGCCTCCGGTGACTGTTTGTGTGGAGTTTGCACATCCTACCCGTGTCTGTGTGGGTTTCCTCCCGGTGCTCCGGTTTCCTCCCACAGTCCGAAGATTTGCAGGCTAGTTGGATTGGCCGTGCTAAAAGTGCCTGTGATGTTCAGGGTTGTGTCGATTAGGTGGGTTATTGGAAAATGGGTTTAGGTGGGTGACCCAAGGGTCAGTGTGGACTTGTTGGGCCAAAGGGCCTGTTTCCATACTGTAGGGATTCTATATATATTGGAAATACTGACTGTAAAACACAAGTTGGCAAGACATAACCAGTGGAGTAAAATCAATGTATATCAATGACTTGGATGAAGGAACAAAAAGTATGGTTACAAAATTTGCTCTGATGGGTAGGAGTATAAACCAGGGAAAGGACATAGCAGAGCGTGCAATAGGATAAGATAGGTGAAAGACAGGGCAAAAATTCAGTAGATGCCATTGAATGCGAGAAAATGTGAACTTGTTAAAATTTAGAAATAAATAAGATTGGAATAGAATAGAAAATTATTTAAATGGAGAGATTTGAACTCTACAGTACTGGCACAGGTGAGCATTCTGGGACATGAAATCAGGAAGTGTTTGCATGTACGTACAGCAAATGATTAGCAAAACAAATATGATGTTTAATGTAAGGTGACTGGAGTACAAAAGGAGAGATTTTTTTCTATCATTTTGGTCTCCTTAGTTAAGGAGCAATGTGGCAAAGGTTCAAAACAGCTGAATTGTGGGATGAAGGGGTTATCCAGTGTGGATACTTATAAAGAAAGATTGCACATGTATGCATTGAAATTTAGAAAGAAGAGAATTTAAAGAAAGCCAAGGTGCTGAGGTGGTTATACAAGGCAGGTGGTGAAAGGATGTTTATTAAAGTGTATCAAATTTAAGACAGAAATTAAGGGGTGTTTTCTTCTTAGAGGGGCACTAGTCTGGAGAGCTTTCTTTCAGTGATTAGTGAAAGAAGGACTGTGGAATAATTTTAAGGCCAAGACTGATAGATTTGTGACTGGGAAGGAGAGTTCCATCAGGAGAGATATCTGTGCCTGTTGAATAGCTCCTTACATTGAGGCACCTTACACGTAACAAGGCAAATTCTAGATAGGTTTTGTACCATCAGACAGGGCGCTCCCAAAGTCTTAAGCTAAAAGTGTTAACTTGGATAAGTAATGGCTCGGAGGGGAACAGTAGGTCTGTTCAGGACTACTTTTCAGCAAAGTTTGGATGCAGGAAAGGTTCGGTTCAACTGAGGAGCACCGTCCAGACTAGAAGATTTGCTAAAATAGAAATCGTATTCTTTAAATTCAGAGGAACAAAGGAAATTGCAAAAGGTTTGTTGAGAAAAATGATGGAACAACCAAAGGAACAAGTGAAATTGAATGTTAAAAGGCACAAGGAGATATATGGTGGCTAAGAGCAAAGTTGCACTTGGTTTGGGAGTTTGCGTTAGGGAGCAGGAAGGAACTAAACAGCAGATTCACAAGAACTTAAATGCTATACCACAAGTAAATAAATTAAGGAAAAATAAATACTACATTTTAGGCAAGAGATACAGAATACAAATATGAAGAACTAATGGTAAATCTAAAATCTTTGCTTCACAACACAGGAATACCATGTGCAGTTTTGGATTCCACACTGTGAAAAGGATTCTTCAGTGACAGAAAAGTGTATAGCCAAAAAAAATCCCACGTGGTCTGAGGCGATATAAAGGAAAGGTAAGAAATATTGGGAGGTTAGTGTTTCAGAATAGAAGTGATTAAAGTAAATGGATAAAGATTTTTTTTTAAGAAGTGTTAAGTATGAGACACAGTAGATAGAATATTTTGAAAGGCAGGGCTTCTAGCAGGATGATTACATTAAGATGAAATGCAAACATTTTAGCTGTAAAGATATGAAAAATGAAACGTAAAAATCAGGATGCTGTACATGTTCGATAGATGAATATCCATAGACTGAATCAGACGGTAGAAGACTTTGAGACATTTACTATGGTTTTATTGTTAAACTACAGTTCAGCAGAAGTACAAATTTCCACACTTCCCTTTTTGATTTTTTACATGTCCAGAAGTCAACTCCCCAACTGGAGGAAAAAACTTTTTTTTTCCCATAAACCTTCCACGTTCTCAGTAAATTACTTTGCAAACACTGCCCAGTGGGGGTAATGCTACAAGCTCAAACTCCAGTGAGCATCACTTGCTCCCAATTAACTCTGAAGTTATTCTGAGATACCCTGTCAGTGCCTCTTGTGGAACCACGGCTGTCTCTGTACCCCTCGACCAAGAGACCCGGGTTCAAGTCCCACCTGTTCCAGAGGGATGTAACAATATCTCTGAACAGGTTAATTCAAAACAAAATCCTGGGTTCTGGGATAGCCTTAGGCCCTCTTATTGCACAGTGGTAACATCCCTCACCCTGGATCGGAAGTCCCAGGTTCAAGACTCACCTGCTCTACAGGGGTGCAATAACATCTACTAGAAAATTACAGTCATTAAAAAAAAATTCAGGGAAACTCTCGAAGGAGCTCTTGTGGCACAGTGTTATGTCCCCACCTCTGAGCTAGGAGGCCTAGGTTCAAGTCTCACTTTTTAACCAACACATTTTAAGTTAAGATATTTAATAGGTACATAACTTAGCTGCTATAAAATAAGGCTACGAGAATTGAACACCTCATGTATTTCAATGTGACGCAAAGAAAAGATTTTATATTTAGAAGTTGTTGCATTCAGAAGACAACTATAGCAAGTTTAGAGATATAATGCTGCCATCTTATTTGGCACTTTCATTTTTGGATCTCAGTTGAATATTACTTAGAATTCTTAGAGCATTAAAAATACCTGGCTCTGGACAAATCAATCTAAAGTTGTGAGCTTTGGCAATTCAACAATCTGATAAAAATATGAGCACCAACGACACCAGGTCTAGTTCTCCATGGCCAGACGCAAGATAAGCTAACGCACATGGTGCCATCATGCTCAAGCATGATATCCTTCGCCAGTCATGTAGCGTAGAAAGTCTAACTAGGAGTCCAACGTTCAGGAATCTCTTAAGGTCAACACGCAGGTTCACTTGGCAGTTAGGAAAGCAAAAGCAATGTTCACAATCATTACAAAAGGGCTAGTATACCAGTCTGGTCCAACAACATTTGGAATATTTTGAGCAGTTTTAGGCCCTTCATCTAAGAAAGGAGGTGCCAGCCTTAGACAGGGTCCAGAGAAGGTTTACAAGAAGGATCCCAGGAATGAAGGGCTTATCACATGAGGAGTCCAGTTGAGGACTCTGGACTGGACTTGATAGAGTTTAGAAGGAGGAATTGAATTGAATTGAATTAGGCTTATTGTCACATATACTCACATGTGTACAGTGAAAAGGCTTACAAGTCACCACTTACAGTGCCATCTAGGTTCAAAAGGTGCCTAGGTACAGAATCTTAGTTACAAAGAAAATAACGCAAAAGGTAAGAAGTTAAACGTTACAGCCCTATTTGCTAAAAAGTAGAAAAACAAAAGGAACACAGTTAATAGTTCCAGACTACAGTCCATAAGCCCCTGGCCACACTGGGCTCACACTCCTTACAAGGACTCGATCTCACCACCACACCGGGGCTGCTTGGTCTCACTGTCTTGCAGTCTGGTCCTCTTATAGTCACTGCCCTGAGCTGCCCG
The DNA here is from genome assembly GCF_030684315.1 of Stegostoma tigrinum. Classification (NCBI taxonomy): domain Eukaryota; kingdom Metazoa; phylum Chordata; class Chondrichthyes; order Orectolobiformes; family Stegostomatidae; genus Stegostoma; species Stegostoma tigrinum. The sequence goes on from NC_081375.1 coordinate 16,514,503, forward strand.
CTCCTGCCGCCAGTTGCCTTGGGCTGTACATTCCTGCCGTCTTTTCGCATTGTTTTCTCTCTCTTGGCAGCAATGAAGTTGAAAAACAAAGAGGAAAGAAAGCAAGAAAGCAAGAAAGAAAAGGAGAAAGAAGAATGCCGCCAGCTTGGTGCTGAGAAATGGATGGGCTCCGGAGTGCCCAGCCTGCCATCACCACCATCTTGTGTTGGATGAAGACGGATCTCACTGAAACTTACAGAATATGGAGAGGCTTGGATAGAACGGATATGGAGAAAATGCTTCCACTATAAGAAAGACGAGAAGTCAAGGGCCTTAGGGTGAAGAGACAAACCTTTAAAACTAAGATGAGGAGCAAGTCCTTTACCCAGAACCTGTGGAACTCATTGCTGCAGAGGGCTGAGGAGGCCAAGTCATTTGGGTATCTTTATGACAGAGGTAGTTAAGTTCTTAATTAGTAAGTGGATCAAGGATTACAGGGAGAATGCAGGAGAACAGAACTGAGAAACATATCAGCCATGATTGAATGATGGAGCAGTCTTGACTCTTATGGTCTAAATCTTTCCTGGTCACGTAGCAGATGCCATATAAAAACTTTCCAGCAAGCACTTATTCAGAGGTTTCATGCCAATGGCAATTCTTAGCTGACTGACATAAGGTCTGATGATCTGGCATTCTTACTGGTCATGCAGTCTAGTAATTTTGCTGTGTTAGCATAAAGAACGAACATTGGTAAACTCAATTACATGCCACAAAGCAAATGTTAAACAAGAGCAATCTGACAGATAATTGAAGAGAATAGAATATTAAAGGATAATTCTGGGAAAATGGGATTAGTGGAGGTAACTTGAAAGCATTAATATTTCATTCAGTGCTGAAATGTAAGATTTCATGAACGTGAGAAAACATCTTTACATATACACACCCATGAAATTACACAATTGCAGAAACAAATCATGCAAGAACAAAGCACCCAACAACAAAATTCACTCAACGGCCTATTTCTGACTTCTGGTTCCTCCCAATTCTCTGAGAGCAAATCGCTATTCCACTTTGAAACTACACTGGCTATTTCAATTCTGCTTCACCAGCGACCATTTACTTATTCGCTCGTGAAGACGACTGTCTTTGTGATTGCTCTTGATTGGGACACAGTTTCATCATTTTGATCAAGACTCATATTCCTGAATTAGAGTATAATTAGTCAAGACATTTGTGCTCCATATTGATTCAACCCATCAAACAAATAATTTCATGTAAATGATTATTTTTATGGATCAGAATGGAGATATACCAAGAACAATAATAATCTCAATAACTTTTGAAGAATCTTCTTTTGATGTGTATTTTCATAAATTCTATTTGTGGATAAAGAGGCAGCAATAAACTCCATTCCTGGTTATTACCAGTGTCTATTTTTCATTGCTCCTCAGGCCACAACATTTACTCATTTCATTTAAGTTGTTTGCCATGATATCATTGCTTCCAAGAGTTGGGAGTAAATAAAAATTCACAATTCCTACATAAAATCACACACTATGTCTTCAATTTCAATAAGTAATGGAGATGAATAATGAGGGAAAAAATAAAGTGCAATTGTGGGTATTTTTCGCCTGGGACAAGCTCCTGGTTAAATAAAGTCTCCCCTGTCTCATAAACAACAGTCAATGCCGAAGTTCAAAATTGGAAAACATAAATTGTTCAACAAAACACGATTTACTGTGTGTGATGATTTTCACTTATTTCAAAATACAAACCCTAGTGTCATAAATCTAGTGCTCCAAATGAGCATCAAAGACATTTACCACAAGATAAACAGTGTGAAAATGAAACGCGCGACCAATGCAAATTTGGTAGAAAGTCTTGGAACTCTGAACCTTCTAATGAAGTATTACTGTGGAATACAACAACTTTAGAGGGACATCAAAAATCTCTTGGCTGTTATACAAATATAGAGAAACTCAACATTTTTGTTTTCCTTACTCATTCTCAGGATGACGGCATCGCTAGCTAGGCAGCATTTATTGCCCATCCCTAATTGCCCAGAGGGCAGTTAACAGTTGACCACATTGCTGTGGGTCTGAAGCCACATGTCGGCCAGACCGGGTAAGGATGACAGCTTCCTTCCCTAAAAGACATTAGTGAACCTGATGGGTTTTTCTGATTGGTGTACAGATAACTTTAGAGTATTCTGGCTAGCTAAAGAGGGCAACAGTCTGATATTTTCAAGTCAGATACAGTCAACGGGGAAACTATTATACAGAAGTTGCCCCTGCCCATCCACACGTAAAAGAAAGCTTGGCAAAATAATCAGCTGTACTTTAGGGACTGATTAACCTGTACATGTTTCCAAGATAGATTCTACACAATACTTCAGTGATGAGTACATAGACTGCTCCTCCTCAAATAAAATTTTAAATTCTGCAGATGCTGGAAATCTGAAACAAAAACAGAGAAGCTCAACAGATCTAGCAGCATCTGTTGATAGAGAAACAGTGTTAACTTCAATTTCCAGCATTCTGACCAAGGGTCACTGGACCTGAAACATGAACTCCATTTCTCTCTCTACACCATCTGCCAGGCCCGATGAGTTTCCTCAGCACTTTGATTTTGCTACTAAACTAAAGGTGTTTTTGGAACTTGGCAACCCAGCTTAATGCTAATATATTAATTCTACACAAAAAGGAACAGTAAGACCAGCTGATTAATCAAGTCTGTCCTATCTCACATGATTGAACCATTCAATGCACTGCAGGTTCAGTTCACTTCACAGCTATGGAATTGCTTTACATACAAAAGTTGTGCTTTTCATAAGAAAATCAGGTTGCAACTTAAAATAATTTGTACCATGAATCATGCTGAAAACATAGAAGCATGGAATCGGGCTATTCAGCCCATTGAGTCCACACTGACCTTCCAAAGAGCATCCCACGCTGACCCACCCATCTATTCTGTCCCTGTAACCCTGCATTTCCCATGGCAAATCCATGTAGCGTCTCTGGACACAGTGAACAATTTTATACTGCCAATCCACCTAGCCTGCACACCTTTGGACTGTGGGAGTAAACTGGAGGATAATCATGCAGACACTGGGAGAACATGCAAATTCCATACAGACAGCTGTCCTAAGCTGGAATTGAACTCACTTTCCTGGCACCGAAGCAGCCACGGTGCTGCCTGAATTTCAATAAGTGGTTTGTTTTGACTTAACCTCTCTTTAACCTATCATTAACAGCTATTGTTTCATTTTCCAAAAGTCCCTAATCTGAATTCCTCACTCTTATTCACATCATCCCTCTTTTTTTTGGCTCAACATCCATATATTTATTAACAGACACTGGGATTGTTTTTCTCTATTAGAAGTTGTCAGTTGTACAGACTTGCCTCTTGACCAGTATAAAAATGAAAGCAGCCAATGCAGCATGTCACAAGAACCAGGGAGAATACAGTAAGTCAGGAAGCGAAAAGGAAAAGTATTTAGCAAAGAATACGAGAATAGAATGGCATTAATTCAAAGAGAACCCAAAAAACATTTTACTAGTATAAAAGCAGTAAGTAGGGAGCAAGAGTTCATCTAATACAGAGTGCAAATCTGAAAATGTGGGGAATAAGGGAGTGAATCCCAACATTTAATGCATCTTAACCAGCTCTGCTTGCTTGTAATTAACATTTAACTTAAATTTGCTGTTTTAACTTTCTTCCAGGGTTTGGGCAGGGCTAGACAAGCTGAGGAGCAGGTAAGATTAGTTAATTAACTGGTTTAATCCAGTTCTGTAACACGCAGAAAGTTCACTCAAGTAAATTACAGGATGAAGAGAGTAGGGGCAAATCGGTCATACTCATTCCTCCTCTCTGTTTATTTTCCCGTTTCACTCAAATTCTCATATGCGTCTGCAGATTTGGATTCGTGTGTTTGGCTCCGCCGCTCCCTGAATACCAATAAATTTTAACAAAATAAAGTTGATCCTGCAAGGATCAATACTTGGGCCCCAACTGTTCATGATAAACTGATAAACATCTGGAATAACGTGTGCAGTTTCGGTCTCCCCACATCTCAAATACTGTGTGCAGTTTTCTTTCTTAAGTAAGGATGTAAACACATTGCAAATGATGCAAAGTAGGTTTACAAGATACTTGGAAAAGGCAAATTATCTTAAGGAATAGATTGGACAGACTGGGCTTCACGATCATGACCCCACACCCGAGCACCAAACCATCATCTCCAACACCATTCATGACCTCATCACCTCAGGGGACCTCCCACCCACAGCCTCCAACCTCATTGTTCCCCAACCCCGCACGGCCCGTTTCTATCTCCTTCCCAAAATCCACAAACCTGCCTGCCCCGGTCGACCCATCGTCTCAGCCTGCTCCTGCCCCACCGAACTCATCTCCACCTATCTGGACTCCATTTTCTCCCCTTTGGTCCAGGAACTCCCCACCTATGTCCGTGACACCACCCACGCCCTCCACCTCCTCCAGGACTTCCAATTCCCTGGCCCCCAACACCTCATATTCACCATGGACGTCCAGTCCCTGTACACCTGCATTCCGCATGGAGATGGCCTCAAGGCCCTCCGCTTCTTCCTGTCCCGCAGGCCCGACCAGGCCCCCTCCACCGACACTCTCATCCGCCTAGCGGAACTCGTCCTCACACTCAACAACTTCTCTTTTGACTCCTCCCACTTCCTACAGACTAAGGGGGTGGCCATGGGCACCCACATGGGCCCCAGCTATGCCTGCCTCTTTGTAGGTTACGTGGAACAGTCCATCTTCCGCACCTACACAGGACCCAAACCCCACCTCTTCCTCCTGTACATTGATGACTGTATCGGCGCCGCCTCTTGCTCCCCAGAGGAGCTCGAACAGTTCATCCACTTCACCAACACCTTCCACCCCAACCTTCAGTTCACCTGGGCCATCTCCAGCACATCCCTCACCTTCCTGGACCTCTCAGTCTCCATCTCAGGCAACCAGCTTGTAACTGATGTCCATTTCAAGCCCACCGACTCCCACAGCTACCTAGAATACACCTCCTCCCACCCACCCTCCTGCAAAAATTCCATCCCCTATTCCCAATTCCTCCGCCTCCGCCGCATCTGCTCCCACGATAAGACATTCCACTCCCGCACATCCCAGATGTCCAAGTTCTTTAAGGACCGCAACTTTCCCCCCACGGTGATTGAGAACGCCCTTGACCGCGTCTCCCGCATCTCCCGCGACACATCCCTCACACCCCGCCCCCGTCACAACCGCCCCAAGAGGATCCCCCTCGTTCTCACACACCACCCTACCAACCTCCGGATACAACGCATTATCCTCCGACACTTCCGCCATTTACAATCCGACCCCACCACCCAAGACATTTTTCCATCCCCACCCCTGTCTGCTTTCCGGAGAGACCACTCTCTCCGTGACTCCCTTGTTCGCTCCACACTGCCCTCCAACCCCACCGTACCCGGCACCTTCCCCTGCAACCGCAGGAAATGCTACACTTGTCCCCACACCTCCTCCCTCACCCCCATCCCAGGCCCCAAGATGACATTCCACATTAAGCAGAGGTTCACCTGCACATCTGCCAATGTGGTATACTGCATCCACTGTACCCGGTGCGGCTTCCTCTACATTGGGGAAACCAAGCGGAGGCTTGGGGACCGCTTTGCAGAACACCTCCGCTCAGTTCGTAACAAACAACTGCACCTCCCAGTCGCAAACCATTTCCACTCCCCCTCCCATTCTCTTGATGACATGTCCATCATGGGCCTCCTGCACTGCCACAATGATGCCACCCGAAGGTTGCAGGAACAGCAACTTATATTCCGCCTGGGAACCCTGCAGCCATATGGTATCAATGTGGACTTCACCAGTTTCAAAATCTCCCCTTCCCCCACTGCATCCCTAAACCAGCCCAGTTCATCCCCTCCCCCCACTGCACCACACAACCAGCCCAGCTCTTCCCCCCCACCCACTGCATCCCAAAACCAGTCCAACCTGTCTCTGCCTCCCTAACCGGTTCTTCCTCTCACCCATCCCTTCCTCCCACCCCAAGCCGCACCCCCAGCTACCTACTAACCTCATCCCACCTCCTTGACCTGTCCGTCTTCCCTGGACTGACCTATCCCCTCCCTACCTCCCCACCTACACCCTCTCCACCTATCTTCTTTACTCTCCATCTTCGGTCCGCCTCCCCCTCTCTCCCTATTTATTCCAGTTCCCTCCCCCCATCCCCCTCTCTGATGAAGGGTCTAGGCCCGAAACGTCAGCTTTTGTGCTCCTGAGATGCTGCTTGGCCTGCTGTGTTCATCCAGCCCCACATTTTATTATCTTGGAATCTCCAGCATCTGCAGTTCCCATTATCTCTGGGCTTGTTTTCATTTCAGTTTGGGAGAGGAGCAACATGATTGAAGTTTATGACATCCTGAATAGTCTTGGAATTTAGATTATTTTAAAAAGAGTGACATATGGTTGTGGGTTAGTGCAGTTTGTGACCTTTCCTTAAAAAAATCCTCAAGTTATCTCAGAACAATTACCTAAATACACCAGTTCCAAGAACACATGTAACTGCAAACAAAGGCTTGGTAGAACCGTTAAGTGTTCACAGAATAAGGTGCGTATGCTTTTGAGTTTATGACAGACAGTGTGAACAGATGAATTTTGTTTTAAACTTCAGAGCAGAAAACTAATATTTCAGTTGAGGTGAATTAAGAGCTGATTAAGAGCTATTTTCTCTCCAAACAATAATTCATGTCAGAGGAAACCATTAACCAGGAAGAAAGGGTGACTCTGAAAAGAAGCACATGCTACGTCCAAGATTTGAATTCAGATAGATATTCTTTTTACAAAGACTGCTGTACCAATATAGTTATTTCCAATGTTACAGTTAAAGAGCTCAGAAAACATGGAATTGCCGAACTTGCTTCTTCAAATGAAAACTTAAATAAATATTTGGTGTAGCGTGAAACTGTGTTGCGTTAGTAGGAAAGATATTTGAAAACAACTGTTGATAATTTAAATGAAAAATAATCAATTAAGCTATGGATAAAAGGCAAACAGGAAACGTACTATTGCAAATATAAATGTTTTGGATGCAATACTGGTTTAAAAAAAGGTTATGTTTAATTTTTATACAGCCCTGAAAAACTGGCATGATAGAATGACTAAAAATTATAATAAGTAACATATAATCTTTTTAAATAGTGTTCCCCTGCCAGAGTGCTTATGGTAAACATGTCAGTCTTCCTCTCTTTGTAAATTTACCTCTTTCACTCAAATTCTCATATACATCCACAGATCTGGTTTCTTGTGTGTTTGGCTCAGACTCTCCCTAAGCACTGATCCATTCAACAATTTTAACATAATAAAATTGCCAATGTAGTGGGGGAGGTTATATCCTTTTAAAGTGAGACTATTCGTTATTACAATGTTCCTGTGCCCTTCAGTGACCAAGTCACAACACAATGCCCCGTTCCTGCTGTGTTTTTGCCTTAATGCAAATGTGCAAAAGAATCCATCAATACAATGGTTCCACATCGATGCAGAAACTAGGAGGGAAGTTAGGAACTGAGGATAGAGAGAATGGCTTACGATCTTAGAAAGAGGTGGGGGGGGGGGAAAAGAGAGTCTGGGGATCGAGGGAGAGAGAGCTCACAAGTGAATGCGTGGCTGTGGTTGTGGACAGTAGAAGTGAGAAGGTGGGGATCGGCATGGGGGGCAGTGCATGACTCAGGATTGGGGAGAACATGAGCTAGTTTGTGGTTGAGAATTGGGAGAAACGAGGACAGGGCTGGGGGTGGTGTTGTTGTGTGGGTGTGAACAGACAGAGATGGTAACCAGAAAGGGAGAGTGCCTGTGGAGACAGAAAGCGAGATGGGTGAGGGAGCAGGTACAGCAACAGAGACAGCAGGAGCATGGGGCTGGGAATGGGGAGACAAGCTCCAATTCATATGTCAATTCTTATGGGAAAGTCTGAGAAATACTGAAAAATCACAAGTACATTGGTAAATTACCGTATATGTCTAACTTCTTAGAATGCCTTTCACACCCTCTTTCTACATATCTTCAAGTTCTCTATAGAGACATCTTCCTTTATTTGTTACATCTTTCAAAGATCAAAGATCATCACAGCCACTTATCTACATTAATAACTCTGAATGCAGACTTGCAACTTCAAATTCTGCAAGTTTCTGGGATGATGTGCTCGAATTATCAGTGGTTGAGTTATATTTGTATAAAAGCATTTAGTTTTCAGTTGGGAGGTTATGGTTGGGTGTGATTAGATGCCTGAATGCTAACAGACCTATTGCAAGCCAATATTATGCATACATGACATTCAGGCTCTTACCGATTCATTTGCACTTGAGGAAATAAAAAATGCTGCATGGCCAGTGAATTTAAACTTTCCAATAGATGTTTGGAATGGAGTTGGCAATGGAGAATTTTAGTATTGCTGAAAGCCATGTTGTTGAAGGTCTTTCTCTTGCATCCATCAGGACATGTCCTTTCACTCAAGCATTTCTTTTGAAAAGAACATTTACACTATACAAGCAGAGTGTGTTTGGAAAGTGGACTTTGGTAGCAGCATTGCTGTGAAGAATACACAAATTCGTTGATGACTGTCAGTTAACTGTCAAGCTATGCTTACATTTTAAACTTGGCAGGTTGACCGTGATTGCTCACATCATTACTGAGAAAGGAAGCAGAAAATGGCTGTCACCTAGTTTGGTTGAGTTGAAACAGGCAGTGTTCAAAATGTTACGCCCTTGAACGAACAGGGCTCTGTGTAGCCTTTTACATAAATATCAGTTTGTTGCTCTGTTCAACTTCAACCACCAGTCAGGTCCTAAAACTTTGAAAGCCAGAAAGTCCAAATACTCAGCACACTCTGGGGGTTCCAGCTTTTGCAGGTTGATGACTGATTTTAGTGACATTAGCTTTCATTTTACTTGTACTTGTGCATTGAAGGTCAACATGATTAGTCTCCAAACTTTCTCTATATGCTTACAATGTCTGTAAAGTAAGTTGTGTTTGCACAAGACCCTTTCTAGATGTCCAAACAGCAAAGTTACATTCACCCAGATTTTCCAATCAGCAAGAGAAAAGTGCAAGCGATTCATTACATTTACCTACAGCATTTCTATGGGCTTTTACGTTGCATGCTGCATTAATTAAACATCCATTTCAGTTCTGCATTATTAAAACAGCATTTCGGACAGGTGCAGCTCCTTAAACAATTAAATTTGCAAAATCTTTACTGGAGTCATGCACTATTTGGCCCTGGAATCATAATCCAAAATATTTCATTCGATGCCAATTCATGTGTAGAAAACAAAATAGAGGAAAGATGGAATTAAGTGAGAGATAATAGAAGCAAAGAAAAAGTTTTTTTTAAAGAAGTGTTTTGTTTTAACATCTAATAATATTCAAGCATTACATAGAACATAGAACAGTACAGCACAGAACAGACCCTTCAGCCCACAATGTTGTGCCGACCATTGATCCTCATGTATGCACCCTCAAATTTCTGTGACCATATACATGTCCAGCAGTCTCTTAAATGACCCCAATGACCTTGCTTCCACAACTGCTGCTGGCAACGCATTCCATGCTCTCACAACTCTCTGCGTAAAGAACCTGCCTCTGACATCCCCTCTATACTTTCCACCAACCAGCTTAAAACTATGACCCCTCGTGCTAGCCATTTCTGCCCTGGGAAATAGTCTCTGGCTATCAACTCTATCTATGCCTCTCATTATCTTGTATACCTCTGAATTACAATCTGAAATAATGAAATTCCAAAACAATAAACATTGCAAAGTAATGTCAGCAAGGTTGTTTATCAGTAATTAATACCACTGCATATTCACTAACAGTTCAAATTAACAAACCCAGTAGTTTATAAGTATCTGTTTGACAAATACCACAACTTCATAGATTTATGTACTTCATTAGTGGGTTACATGGGCAATATGTTCAAACAAACATTGACTGAAGTTTCTTAACTTAATTTCACTAAAACAATTGCCTGAAGTTGCTGTGCAGTGAAATCTAAAAAAAACTGTGAGGGCCTGTAGTCTCATCATTATTCTTGCTGCAAAATTCTAGCCACTGTGATTAAATCATCAGCGCTTTGCCATGGACCACCAATGGCTGTAGGAGAGATCTGTAAAAATAAACACGTTTCTTTAATAAAAGTATGGGCAGCATCCATCTGTTGCAACAAGAGGAAGCTCTCAGCAGGATGTGAAAAATAACACTGTGCACAGAACCTCATTTTAAAAACAAGTTACTTGCAATGGTACTTGTGTGTAACTGAAACTTAAAGTTGTGCCAAATTAGGACATTTGACATTTGGAAAAAAGTTTGAGTACTGTGCATTTCTTGCTTGTTTCAATGTTTAGCTTCACACTTTCAGGCAAAGATGTGAAACAGAAGACAAACTGCAAATAATTATACTTCACTACAGACTGCTGATGCCACAATGACCTATACAGCCATGGACTGATACAATATTCTTACCCAATTATTCATGGCAGTTTAACAAGTCACGAGTCCTAACAATTTTGATACCACATCCAAACAGCTACATTTCAGTAAGCTATCACTTTTGGTTCCACCACCAATTTGCACATTTTCACAGATTCTCCTTCCCTGGCCACTTTTGCAGGTTGAACAAGATACTTTTCAACATTAACATGCTTGACCTCAACATGTGCTTCTGACATGTTATCTCTACCACAAAGACTGCCTATTTCTACATTTGTTACATCACTTGAACTCTGGTTTCAGCCCATCTGCTTCTGAAATTATCATTCACACTTTTATCACTTCAATATCAACTAAGCTAATGATTTCAGAATCAGATTCATTGCAATGAAGGAGGCCAATCAGCCCATCATGCTGTTCTGGTACTCTAAAAGAGCATCTCACACAGGCTCTTGCCTTATCTCCATGACCCTTCATATTATTTATTTCCAAATAACCATCCTGTACCTTGCGCAAATGTCTCAATTGAACCTACCTCCACCACATAATTAGGGCACGTAATCAGGCCACGCCAGTGCCAGGTAATGATTATCCTCAACAAAGGAGAAGCTAGTTATCATCCCTCAACATTCAATGGCATAGCTATCACGAAATCCCCTGCATCAACACTGTAGAGGTTATCATTGACCAGAAAACAAACTGGACTGGTTATACAAATACAGTGGCTACAAGATCAGGTCAGAGGCAAGGAATCCTGCATGTAACTCGCCTCCTGACTCCCCGAAGCCTGTCCACCATTTACAAGGCATATGTTAGGAGTGTGATGGGACACTCTCCATTTGGCTACACGAATGCAGCTCCAACAACATTCAAGAAGTTTGACACCATCCAAGTCAAAGCCTCATCCTTAGCTGATACAACAATCTCAAACATTCATGCTCTCCACCACCAATGCCCTGAAGCAGTAGTGTACCATCCACAAGATATACTGCAAAAATTCAGCAAGGTTCCTCAGACAGCACCTTCCAAACTATCGACCACTACCATCGAGAAGGGCAAGAGCAGCACAAACATGGGAACACCACGACCACGAAGTTCCCCTCCAAGCCACTCAGCGTCCTGACTTGGAAATATATCACCGTTCCTTCAATGTCACTGATTCAAAATCCTGGAACTCCTTCCCTAATGGTACTGTGAACATACATACACCAAGTGGATTGCAGTGGTTTTAGGCAATAAGTCATCACCACCTTCTCAGGGGCAAGTACTAATGGGCAATACATGCTGACCAATCAGCATCATCCACACCCAAATGAGTTAGTTTTCATAGAATCGGAGAATCCCTAGAGTGTGGAAACAGGCCCTTTGGCCCAACAAGTCCACACCGCCCTCAGAGCTTCCCACCCAGACTGGACCCCCTAAAACCCACCTAATCTATACATTCCTCAATACTATGGGCAATTTAGCTTGGCCAATCCACCTAGCCTGCACATCTATGGACTGTGGGAGGAAATCCACGCAGACATGGGGAGAATGTGCCAATTCCACGCGGTCGCCCAATAGGGAATCAAACCCAGATCCCAGGTGCTGAGAGGCAGCAGTGTCAACCACTGAGCAACTGTGCGTTTTCAAGCTTTGAAAATACTTGTTGGATTAAAAATTTACCTATCACTTGTACAACTGCTTCTTTTCTGGATGGCTTCCAGTTGTCCACCTGATGTGATTGTGACCTCATTCTAAACTGTGCTACACACATCAAACTCTATACGTTGATCACCACTATCCGTGCTGACTTACTTGAGTCAGAGTTCCTTAGTGCAGCAAATTTAACGATCATCATACTTTGCTCTGCATTCTGCTCAGCCCTTCGTTTCATTCACTGTTTAAAAGCAGACTCATATTTTCCACATTAAGCAGAGGTTCACCTGCACATCTGCCAATGTGGTATACTGCATCCACTGTACCCAGTGCGGCTTCCTCTACATTGGGGAAACCAAGCGGAGGCTTGGGGACCGCTTTGCAGAACACCTCCGCTCAGTTCGCAACAAACAACTGCACCTCCCAGTCGCTAACCATTTCCACTCCCCCTCCCATTCTCTTGATGACATGTCCATCATGGGCCTCCTGCACTGCCACAATGATGCCACCCGAAGGTTGCAGGAACAGCAACTCATATTCCGCCTGGGAACCCTGCTGCCATATGGTATCAATGTGGACTTCACCAGTTTCAAAATCTCCCCTTCCCCCACTGCATCCCCAAACCAGCCCAGTTCATCCCCTCCCCCCACTGCACCACACAACCAGCCCAGCTCTTCCCCCCCACCCACTGCATCCCAAAACCAGGCCAACCTGTCTCTGCCTCCCTAACTGGTTCTTCCTCTCACCCATCCCTTCCTCCCACCCCAAGCCACACCCCCAGCTACCTACTAACCTCATCCCACCTCCTTGACCTGTCCGTCTTCCCTGGACTGACCTATCCCCTCCCTACCTCCCCACCTACACCCTCTCCACCTATCTTCTTTACTCTCCATCTTCGGTCCGCCTCCCCCTCTCTCCCTATTTATTCCAGTTCCCTCCCCCCATCCCCCTCTCTGATGAAGGGTCTAGGCCCGAAACGTCAGCTTTTGTGCTCCTGAGATGCTGCTTGGCCTGCTGTGTTCATCCAGCCTCACATTTTATTATCATATTTTCCATAATGCTTTGCTTTGGAAATAAGTAAACAGACACAAAAAATAAAACATTATATTGTTAAGCTGCGGAAAGTTAAATTGAAGATCCATGTACTAACGTTACTTAAGTGTAAATTCAGAATGATTCCAAATTAAAACTACACCCAAATATATTGCTATACACAAGTTAAATTTAGTCAAGGTAGAATTTCGATGAATTGTAAAAATACAATTCACAACTTATTCTGTATTGAGCTCCTCATAACAATTAAAGAACAGCCACAATATGGCATTTAGACAAACGGGGTCCCATCTTGAATTCACTTTTTCCCTTTCCCCACCCCTCGATTGAACTTATTCTATTTCTGGAACATTTTGGGTCAACACTGAGTTAGAATCGAGGAGGTGCACAGTTAACAGAGACATTGGCATAACTTCACATTACTACGTATCAATGTGCAACTGGCTGCAAGAATCAAAACCTCACTAACCACAATCTGCTGCTTCTCTGAAAGTACAAGCTCTCCACCCAACTCCACCCAGGGTGGGATATCACCATGAAAGACTTAAATAAAGTGCACTATGTATCATTCTACCTTCAGCACTACACTGCTACTGCCAACTTAGAGACAACTGCTTTCATAAACTAGGTGCAGTCAAGCCTCACCTAAGATTTTTGCCTTTCTGTTCCTTCTTCACCCAAACTAAGAAAAATGCATTGGAAAGGCTGAAAAGACAGTGCTGTACTGTGCATTACAACTGTTAGCAGTTTGTACATGCAACTGCATTAATTTTGTTTTATAACTGAGTATATTCTGTAAGCAACTGTCAAGTTTAAATGCAAGTCCAAATAACAATTCCATTTTTGGTACTCCGGTCAATATGCAGTCTGGAAAATGACCAGACTGACTCAAGCAAACACAAATTATATTTGTACAGCACCTTCATTGTAATCAAATATGTTCTAAAATCCTGCCCTGGAACACTAACACAAAATATGACAGATACAGATAAAAAAATTAGGACAATTGATCAAAGATTTGATCTAAAAGTGGTAAGCTTTAGGAATTGTTTCTTCAAGGAAGAGTGCCAGGTAGATGGAGGCGCTTAACAGCAGTATTCCAGAGCTTGGGGCATGATAACCAAAGACATGACCATCAATGATATGGCAATTAAAATTCAGATACTCAAGATGTCAGAATTAGGTGAACCCAGATTTCCAAGATTTGTACAGCTTTAGGAGATTTCAGAGGTGGAAAATAATAAAGCCGTGGACAGAAACGTAACCAAGGATGAGAAGGTTAAGATTCAGAAGTTGCTTGACTATAAGTCAAATAGGGCAGTGAGCAAAGGCTGCTTGGGAATTGAACCATGAGCAGCATTTTGCACAGCCTCAGTTCACCGAAGTTGGAATGTAAGGGAGGCCAACCAAGAATCCATTGGAACAGTAAAGACTAGAGGAGATGAAGGAATGAGGGTTTTAAGCAGATGAACTGAGACACGGCAAAGTAATGGAGGTGGAAATAGATTGTGCTGGTAGTGATAAAAATAGCATCAAAAATATGGCAATAAAGTAGAGTTAGAGTGAGGGAAGAATTCAGAGTGAGAACAAACTATGATTTCAGTCATTTTTAAAAAAAAAAATTAAGTTGTTCATTAATTCCCAATAAAGCTAGTTAGTGTGAGAATTCGTTCAGGAAATGAGACAACTGTTATGAGTTTCCACAGTAGAGAGGCCGCACAGTGGCTCAGTGGTGAGCATTGCTGCCTCACATTGCCAGCAACCGGGTTCGATTCCAGCCTCATGCATTTGTGTGGAGGTTGTACGTTTTCCCCATGTCTTTGCTGGTTTCTGTCAGGTGCTCTGGTTTCCTCCCACAGTCCAAAGATATGCACATTAGGTAGACTGGCCATGCTAAATTATCCATTGTGTTCGGGGATGTGTCAGATAGGTGCGTTAGCCATGGGAAATGGAGGGTTACAGGGCTAGGGTAGGGGGTTGGATCTGGGGTGGGGTGCTCTGAGGGTTGGCACAGGCTTGTTGGGCAAATGGGCCCATTTCCACGCTACGGGGGTTCCAATCTATTCTCATATGCAGCATTACTCAACCCTACTGTAACATTATCTTCGAATAGTATCTAAGCAGAAAATTAATACTGTAATATCCAGCATCTAGAAGAAGCAAATGACAAATATTGTGTGTCAAGAATTGGAATCCATTGAATACCACCATTGAAGCATCCTGATGCCCGAGTACCTCAAATTGGTAAGCAGGGTTATCACATGGCAAGCAAGATTGTGGGGCTAACCAATTTTCCAAACAGACCCTAGAACAAATGAAAGATCCTTATTGTAGGGTTTTTCTTCAAACCTTCCAGCAGTCCTGCATATCTACCAAGGAGATCGAAAGCAATACTGTGGATGATGCAATGCCAGGACAGAATCAGGGGTGGATCTGCCAGCCGCTATATTGGATTGTAACTGCTTTACAGCTGCAAAACAGATGCAGTATGTGCAAATCAGTTTCTGTTCTGTCTTGCCATTTAACAGCGATAAAGTGTAGTACCAGTCACGTATTTTCCTGGATGCTGGAAGAACTGAACCTTATGCCACAAGTTGTAACTAAATAGAAGTATAGACCACTACATCTATCAAGCCTTTTGACCTAACAGGAATCCCACATCACTATTGCATTATTATTGGTCAATTAAAAACTGCTTTAAGGTACAATTACGTACATAAGTATTTTTGCAAACTTCATTATTATTGTTGTAATAATTTAAATACAACTACATTGGACACAGTCATCTACTTTGATGTACCTTTGCTGTAAAATAAATGCTCATTCCGAAGATTATGCAGATTCATAAATTTTCAACAGCTCTCAGCAGGCAACTCCTTCTAGAACTGAATTATAGTTTGTTCAACAATATCCACAATGATACGAAGGGGAAGTATTGAGAAATATAAATAATGGAAGTCATGTATGCATTATTGGATTATCTACGACTGAGTAATGAATGTCATATGGAATACTTCACAATTCACAATTTTGTGTGTCAATTCTCCACATCCTTCTTTCCACATATAGAGCTAAATCCATTTTAATTTTTTAATACTTTTCTTTGAGTGTTCGCTGGTTAGGCCAGCATTTGTTGCCCATTCCTAACTGCCCTCAAGGTGGTGGCAGTGAGCCACCTTCATGAACTACTGTGGTCCCCGGTGGGGTGTAGTAACATATAGCGCTGGTAAGGAGTGAGTTCTAGAATTTTAACCCAGCAACAGTGAAGTAACAGTGACATAGCTCCAAGTCAGTAAGGTGCGTGACCTTTGCCAGGGCAGGGGTGGGTACTTACTAATGGTGGTGTTCTCATTGATCTGCTGTTCTTCTGGGTGGCAGCAGTCACAAATTTGAACCTCAGTAAGTTGCTGCAGTGCACGCTGTATAGGCTGATAGGGCGCATGCTGCCCTAACAGTGCATCACCACTCTATCACTGATCTAATAACCATTTATGAAACTCTTTTAGAGTCATAAAGTCACATACAAATACAGCAGGGAAACTGACACTTTGGTTCAACTCATCCATGCTGACCAGATACTCTAAATAAATCTAGTCCCATATGGCAGCATTTGACCCATATCCCTCTAAACCCTTCATGTTCATATACTCATCCAGATGCCTTTTAAATGGTTTAATTGTACCAGCCTCCACCACTTCCTCTGGCATCTCATTACACACACGCACAACCCTCTGCATGAAAAAGTTGACCCTTAGGTCCCTTTTACATCTCTCCCCTCTTACCTTAAGCCTATGCCCTCCAATTTTGGGCTTCCCCCACCCCAGGGAAAAGAACTTGCCTATTTATCCTATCCATGCCCCTCGATTTTATAAACTTCTATAAGGTCACTCCTCAGCCTCCAACACTCCAAGGAAAAATAGCCCCAGCCTATTCAGCCTCTCTCCTTAGCTCAAACCCTCCAACCCCGATAACATTCCTTGTAAATCTGTTCTGAACCCTTTCAAGTTCCACAACAATTGCATGCAGTATTCCAATAGTGGCCTGACCAATGTTCAACTCATTCCCATGAATATCTCCAACCTATTGTGTCAGTCTCTTTTTCTCTGTCTTGCACAATTCCAGGGCATGTGTGGGGCTGCCCTCTATTTATTTACTAATGAACTCAATATGTGTCTCTTGCCCTGAAATGTGAAGCAAAGTGGAGGACAATATGCCCCAGCTGGAAGGTGCAGTAAACTGCTGGAAAGGTTCTCAATGTAGTGGCTATTCAAGAAATTGCAGTTCAGTTCCAGTCCAGAAACAACGTATTGGTTGCATTCAGAAAATTCCCAAAAGCTGAGAATGGAGAATGGAAAAAGGCAGCAGTGGGTGGGGTGGGGTTAATGATTTAGAAGGGAATAAAAGAGAAAACTCCATATGAAAAAGCATTCTTGGTAAAAATGGGCAGTGAGCGTACAAGCAATCCAGAAACACGCTACAATTGCATTATGGCCCTGAAAGCTCAGAGGGTGGTGATACTCCAGCAACTATGAACAGAGGAATGATATAAAATCACTTACACGGCGAGAAGGCAGAGGCAAGAGGATTGGAAGCAATCACTACGGATTTTGACAGTTGACATTTTGGATTGGGCTACTGTCCACGAAGGTCAGGAAGTGGGTTGAGGCTGGAATTGGATGGGTATTGGGAGCATTAAAGAAGAATTGTGTTATGTGGCCACATGGAGCAAAAATTATTGACATGGAAATGGAAATGGAAACTTGAAAAATTGCAGTTGCCAAAGCCAGACCCAGCAGTAAATAAACCATGGGAATGGAACACAGAGATCCATAAGGAATGCACCAGACATGACAAGAAACAAAAGCATCCAGAAGTGAACAACACACTATACAAAAAGCCATGATGTGGAAAGGCCAGTGTTGGACTGAGCTGGATGAGGTCAAAATCACAAGCGACCAGATAGTCCAACAGGTTCATTTGAAGACACATGTTTTCGGAGTCTTGCTCCTTCCTCAGGTGTCAGTGAGAGGTGGCATCAGACACAGAATTTATACGCAAAATATCAAAGGGTCATAGAACTGCTGCAAATGCATTGAACAAACCTAAGATGGCTGTTAAATCGTTAATCAGTTAGAAAGGATTAATACGCAAATCCCAGAAATTTTTTCAAGTCACTGCCCCAAGATAACTAAACGTGTTATCAGTATACCAAAGGTGACACCTCAGGTCAGACAATGCATTTTAGGTGGCAGAACTTGTTTAGAATTTGGCTGTGTATTTACTTGGATTCAGACTGGTTTTATTTGAAAAATATTCTGGGATTTGCACATTAATCCCTTCTAACTGATTTAAGATTTCACAGCCATCTCAGGTTTGTACAATGTATTCGGATCAGTTCTATGATCCTTTGATCTTTTGCCTGTACGTTCTGTGTTGAATGACACCTCTCTCCCTGACACCTGAAGAAGGAATGAGATTACAAAAGCTGGTGTTTTCAAATAGACCTGTTGCACTATAACCTGGTGTTGCGTAATTTTTGGCCTTATACAACAAGCATCATTGAAGAGTGAGAATGAGGTCCTGAACATTGCTTGGTCAGTCAGCAACCACAAATACCTCTGTCCTGAAATTCTCCTCCCATTGAGGAGGAAAGTTGATGAGGTGGTTAGTACTTCGACGCCAGTTTTGAAAACCTCTCGATAGGCATTTTAAAAAAAACAAGATTAAGCTTTTCAAGTCAATGGGTTGCTGAGGAGTGGGGTATATTACAAGTTGCAAGACTCAAACTTAATGAATAGCTACTGTTATTGCCAAGAGTTAATTATACTCTCTCAGGAAGAAATCCTGAAAATTATGTTCTTGAGTAATAATGACAGTAGGAGGTCAAGCCATAATTTACACAGACTGCCAAAAAACAAGAAACAAGAGATTATAGTAAAAAAGGCCATTCTGAATCCAGTATTTCAAACTCCAGCCAAATACTCAAATGTTCAAAATGGAGTCTCACGGCGTTAGCGATACGAACTTCACAACAGATGATCATTTTGCCAACTCAGCACAATCTTGAATGGGATTTGCACTGATTACGTAAAGTAGTATGCAGGTCTCAAGAAATACTGTAAGATACACTTAAAATGAAAAGAGTATTCAGGACTGTATTTGTAACATTTCAAGCCTATTTTGTGCTTTAAATCAAGATTGAAAGAAATACAAAAAGATAACTTGTGGTTGACTCCTCTGAAGGCTCAAAAAAGTATTTAATCACAAACAACACTGCACAAAAGCTGCACAGCCATTTTAGTGGCTGAAATGTCTGAATATGCAAGTTACTTTTAGGAACAGAAACTTCAAACCAAGCATTCTGCTGTCAGCATTTCTTGCTTTAGTCAGCTGATGGATGTCTATTCCATTCTTAATGCTAACATACACTACAGACGACTAGCAGAAAAGCCTCCTTACACGTAGCATTTGGATTGATGGGCAGAAGGCTATACTCTCCTACAGGTTCTATTTTCCCCAAATTAATATTTGCATTTGATTGCTTATTTTGGATGACAATCCACTAAATGACAGAACATCACTGTCGGAAAGATCAAGACTACAAAACATGCTGACAGATTATGAAGCTGTCTGTTGCCACGTTATGTTTTAATCAATGATTATGCTGAAATATTAGAACTTCCTGTATGATCCTTCTGATAAATATTATATATAAATTTGACAAGGGGCATCTTTTTCAAACTTAATGGAAACTATGGTATTACTATGTACACATTTTGAAATCATCGTAAGTTAAATGCTCTCTCAACTATTTCAGGATTTAAAGGCACAAATTGAATAGAGGAAATTTATTTCTTAAACATACAGCACAGGAGGCCACCTGATCGATCTCTTCTGCACTGGTTCTTCTGAAAGCGTATCTATTTATTCCCAAACACTCTTCCTTACCGACAGACCTAAAAATCTATCCTAGTGCAGCTGGAAGCAGTTTCAATAGCAGATTTAAAAGGGGAATTAGATAACTATCGGAAGGGAAAAATAAATTGTAGAACTACAGGAAAAGGATGAGAGATTAGAACTAGCTAAGTTGTTCTTGTAGTATGCTAGCATGGACGCAAAGGGCCAAATGGTTCCCTTGTGCTGTAATTATTCCCTACTTCTATGGAATCCTGTTAACACGAACAATCATTCTTCAAGAGACAGTCAACTGCGTTAAAAACTGTCATATCGGCTACATGTCAATACAATTGAAATAAATTGGACATGGACAAAGGTTTGCACATGAGATTATACATATTTCAGTGATTACTAGACAGAATATTTACTACAAAACCTGTTTTAATAACCAATGCTCAAATACCTACTACATAGTGTAACACTCAGTAATAAATTATCAAATTCAAATTAACAAATTACTGATTTCATTAACACTAATCAACATCTCAGCATTTTTCTGCACAATACAATAAATATGTAGATAGTGGTGATATTAATTTCAAAATCTTCCAGATCTCTCAATTCTAGTGCAGTTCAAGTGGGAAAAATACCAGTTAGTTAGTGACCTAATACAAGAAGGAAGTTTCACAGAAAAACAACAAGTGCTTCCACCTCTAGCAGGTTTCCAGATGTTTCACTGCTCAAAAATGCAGTCATCTACACAAAACCTGATGCTAATCGAGCCACAACTGGAATTAAATTTCAAGTTCATCAGAAAAGATGAAAGTTTTTGAAAAATAGTTGCAGAATTTCAGGAGTAAATAGAGTTTTATTAATTTTTTGACTCTTGTCTCTTTTGAAGCAATTTTAAACATTCATAAAAGTATAATAATGGCAATATTGCCATAATAATGACCATACAATACTGGCAAACATATCAATTCCAGTCTGTTTTCTTCATTGCTATGGATATTCAGATTGTACACAGTCAGTATTGCTAAAGCATTGTATTAACAGGAAATATATTTAACTCAAAACAAAACAAACATGCTGAAAAATGGGTAATGGATCAAAGTGTTTCACTTTTATAGCCATTGCATCTGATCAGTTTGTTAAATTTGGAAACCCACCACCTAAAGTGGTGTCTCTTACAGTACTAGTCAAAGACTATCTTTCAGCTTTAAATCTCATTCAACCATACCTGGTTTTGCATTTACACAGAGGAAAGCCTGGAAGCTGGATGCACAGAGCTCACTAACAGTTCCCATCACTCGGTTCAATTTTTTTATAATCCAAAAGCCGTCAAATGTATTTATCTCAGTGGATATGGGCTTTTCGCCACACAGGCTTCACGGGATAATGTAATCTCTCTGGTAGTCAGTTTTGAAGTCCTCTCCCAAATGGGGAAATACTGTCATCTGGTTTTTCTCTATATATGTAGTCCCTTGGTGCACCACTGCAGCAGACTGTCAGTAATCGAATTTCACTGGCCACACATCCAGGAAAGGCTTAAATATTTCCAAATTGCCAAAGTGTTTCAACGTCACTGCCTGACAACCTGCCTCAGTATTCATTCAGCCAATCAGGTGCACATAGATGACAACACAATCTAACGTCTATTTAAGTAATAAAGTCAAATAATTGTGAATTACTTGCATCTCCAACCTTAGCTCCTACCAGCCCTTGTCAAGGTGAATGTTATTAAGTTTTCTAGGGGCTTTTAATTTATAACAAAGATTCCATGTTCACCTACAAAACCTTTTTCATTGTTGCTTAGCAACTTACTCTCCATTACATAAAATGAACGCACTAAAAATGTACTCAGTATTGTGTAAAAGGTTTTTTTTTTAAAAAGTGTTAGAAATTAAGACTTGCACTATTACTAAAAAAACTTGAAAAGTAATTGCAATTCTTCAAAAGAATGAAAAGAGATTCTTCTAAACAAGGTTCAAAGATTCCAGCTTCTATGATAAAAGGAGCAGTATTATCCAATTTGTTTGTTTTTTAACATGTGATTTTGCCAAAGCTGGCTACAGTACACAATACTACAAAATAGTACATTCAGGGATTTTTTTTGGCAATGTTTTAAATGATTGACTAATCATAATTAGTTCTAAAAATATGCCCTTTGGGCATGCAACATGTTTTTCAGTAATTTATATATTTCTGGTCAAAGGTGAGAAGATAAATGTAGAGCTTAACACGATATAAATTTATTTCACTAGTACCCAGATATGTTTTAGAAAGCAACTTCTCTTTTTAAATATTCATCTGATACTGTTACAGTTGTTTTTTTAAACATCAGAAAAGCACTGCAGCAATGTGTTCAATTTGTCATTTTTTTGGCACACATTTCTTTGTAATCTCACTAGGATGCAGGTACAATTTAACAAATGTCATGAAGTTTCTTTTCCAACAATCTCTTACAGGTTTATAATCTCAGTTTTGATTTTCAGTCAAAATGCTGATCAAAACTGAAGTTCTGCTCTCTTATGCCACAGTCACTGGTGCAATATGAGGAGGAGTAAAGCTATTTGACTGCTATCAAGTTTGATACCGGATCCAAATTCATTCAAATGATGTATTGTTGGAAGACTTCAGAAATGTCAACACATTTTCTTTTTCCAAGATACTTTCAATCTTAGATCTATTCCTTTAAAGGAAAAGACTATATAGTCCTCATGTAGAAATGAAAAGCTAAAATAACAGGAGCTGTCAGCAAGTGGGGAGTAAAAAAATAACTTATGTATCTAAGAAAGCAGATAACATCCAGTGACTGTGCAGCGCTCCATATATGGCAAGCTTATTTATAGGGCAGACAATGCTTTCAGACAACTATAGCGGACAGCATCCTCGTGTACTAAAACGACATATCAAGTTGTAGTAGGGTATAAGGATGCAACTCCATCCCTCCGATTCACAATATGGCAAATTCCAATTATCTGCCAATTGATCGGCGAAGGACCATTTACCATGAGGAACCGTATTGAAACTGAAGTTATATCAGCTTCACATTTTTTTTTATAAAAATGTTCTGTTGATTTACGAGCAACGTTGATGAAGTTTTTCTTTCAATTCTTTTGTTGAGCCAGCATGTATTGCACATCCTTGGTTGCCCTTGAGAAGGTGGTGGTGAGCTGAACCACTGCAGTTCATGTGCTCTAGGTAGACCCACAATGCAGTTCGTGAGGGAATTCCAGGATTTTGACCAGCAACACTGAAGGAAAAGTGATACATTTCCAAGTCAGGATCATGATTAGGAGTTAATTATCTATGGCTGCAATGGTCCAAGAATATTGTAGTTATGTTATAAGAACTAATACACGTGTACATCATAATAGAGTAAGAAGAGTATATGTAATAGGGCTAACAAAGCAGCAAATTAATATTGGTGATGTTTTCTAATTTTAAGACTACACAAATTATTAACAATGGAGTTGTTGATCAACGTGCAGCATCTTTGCAGTTGATAAAAATAGCACTTTTATATCACAGTAATTGGGACCTATACAGAACAGCATAGGAGCAGGAGAAGCTCATTCAGCAGATGTCAGCGATTGTATATAAAAACTTCTGTGTAGTCCCATTGATCAAAAACAGCTATAGGGTATGTAAACATACGTTTCAAATCAGAGTCCAGTTTGGTGATCTAACAGCAATGATAAAATATGGAGAAATATAATCAAAACCTCAGAAGTTTGTAAGAAAATAAAGCAAAGAACTGCAGATGTTGGAAATCAGAAACACAAACAGAAATTGCTAGAAAGAAACTCAGCAGGCCTGGGAGTATCTGTAGAGAAAAAGTCAATGTTTCAGGTCCAGTGACTGTTCTTCAGAACAGATTGTAGCTAGGACACAGTACTATGCTATTCAGTGCTAGGTGGTGCCATACACACATTCTTAATCTCTCTCTCCAACAGCACCATCTCATGCTGGCTCAGAGCTGCCGTGACCCCAGTTCCATTTCATCCTCCGCCTCATCCAACACTAACAAGAATTTTTTCTTTTCCTTTCAGGCACTACTGAACACAAGAAGCAACACGTCCCTCTGGAAAGTTCCTCTCGCCCCTACCATCCGAACCCCCTAATCCCACCTCCTGTTGTGTGTTTACTATTTGTCTGACCTTAAGTTTCCTGATGCTGAGTGTTCTGTACTCAGCAAAAATCTCAGTTTTAATGTCTCTGCTTCATCCCCCAACCAAATGAATTTTGGGCATGACATGATGTTGAACTCCTCTTCCATCATTTTCACCTCCGTTCCTCTTTCTTTGGATGAAAGTCCTCTCCTAGTTCCACAAACCCCTTCACCCATCACCAACACTCTTCCTCCATTTGGACCCAAACCTGTGGTATTTACCGCCACTCAAAGTCACACTGGTTGCCTTAATATCTCTGCCTCCCAAAAACTGTGAACTGACTGCACTCCGTCCTCTCAGATCCAACCCTGACTTTGTAATCAAGCCTGTCAAGAAGGGTGGTGCAATTGCTGGCACTGGCATACTGGCCTCTTCATTATGGCTTCTGAGCACCAGCCCTTGGACACCTCTTCGTACTTCACATAGGACCATGACTCCACCACAAAACACCAGGCCACCGTGTCGCCAACAGTCACTAATTTCATGTCATCTGGCTATCTCCCCACCACTATCTCTGAGCTCATAGTCCTGCAAACTTCTACCTCTTTCCCAAAATCCACCAACAGGACCGCCTGGCAGACCCATCGTTTATCCCTGCTCTTGCCCCACACAACTCATCTCTTCCTACATCGACAGAATTGTTTCACCTCTTGTCCAGTCCCTTCCCTTTCCATCTGTTTCAGAATCTCCACTTTGTGGACTTAAGCCACCTCTTCTTTACCATGGACGTGCAATCCCTTTACACATCCATCCCTGATCAGGTGGTCTCAGGGTTTTCCACTACTTCCTGAAAAAACAAAAGTCTGAACGATCCCAATCCACCAACACCATCCTCCTCAACCTGGCCAAGATCACCCTTACTTTAAGCAACAACTCCTTTAACGCTCCTCTCTTTTCAGGTCAAAAAGGAGGCCATGGGTACCTGCATGGGCCCAGTTATGCCTGTCCCTTTGTGGAGTACATGGAACATACCTTGTTCTCCACCCACATTTCTTCAGTATATCAATAACATTGTCGGTGCTGCTTCCCTCTCTCACCCGGAATTGGGAAATGTTATCAATTTTGCTTCCAATTTCCACCCTGCTCTCACCTACACCTGGTCCACATTTGACTCCTTCCTTCCCTTCCTCAACATCCATGTCCATTCATGATGATGGGCTGGCCACCAATATCCACAACAAACCCACCAACTTCCACAGTTATCTTGATTATACGTCCTCACAACATGCTTCCTGCAAAGACAATACTCCATTATCCTAGTTCCTCCTTCTCCATCACATCTCTTCCAATGTGGCCAGATTCTGCAATGGGGCCTCTGAAACGTCCATTTCCTTCTTCAACTGAATTCCCCATGACCCTCATCTGTGTCCAATCCATCTCCTGCACTTCGGCCCTTACCACTTCACTGCCTTCTCTTAATAGCTATAGGGTCTCTCTCCGGTCCTCATTTTCTAACACACCAGCATCACAGCTAAAGGATCATTAACAACCTTTTTCGCCATCTCTAATAGAATTTCACCACAAGACATATTCACCTCACCTCCCTTGTCAGCCTTCTGCAGGGCCCATTCCCTCCAGGGCATCTTGTTCCACTGCTCCTCCATTCCCAACATCTCCCACAGCATCTTCTCTTGCAACAGCAGAGGGTGTCACAGCTGCCTGATTACTTCCTCTCTGCTCACCATGCAAGATCCCAGACACATTTTCAGGTGAGGCAGTGACTCACCTGCACTTCACTCAATATAGTCTACTGTATTCACTGCTCACAACGTGGCCTGCTGTACACTGGGGAGGCAAAATGCAGACTGGATGACCGCTTTGCAGAACATCAACATTCTGTCTGCAAAAGTGACCCTGAGCTTCCTATTGCTTGCCGCTTCAACACACCACCATGTTCCCTGGCCAACATCTGTGTCTCAGGCTTGCTGCAGTGCTCCAGCAAAACCAGTGCAAGCTGGATGGAAAGCATCTTACTTTCAGCTTGGGCACTCTACAGCCTTCAGGACTCAACATCAAGTTTAATAATGTTGGGACCTTAGCATTTTCTCCTATGTCCTTAGTTGAACCCCCATCCACCTGGCCTTGTCATCACATGGGCTGTTACCACAACCAACCCAATGTCAGCTACTATTGATCCCCATTAGTAGCTATTGATTCTCCCATTCCTTTGTCTGCACCATCGCTGTCTCTCACTGGACTCCATCTCCACCTATCATTTACTCCTCTGTGCCCTCGCCCAACCCATCTTCAGCACGTATATCCATCTTTTCTGAACTAGTTTTGGAGAAGGGTTACTGGACCTGAAACATTAACTCTTTTGTCTCTCCACAGAGATCTGAGAGCATTTTTCCAGCAATTTCTGTTTGTGTTTGAGAAGTCTGTAAGAACAAGGATGAAACAGTACAAGATGCAAACAGTCAGGTGATTTCACACCAGACTTGCGTTCAGAACATTTCATTGGTGATAACATCCATGACTTTCCTCTTTGTCGCTGTGATTTCTTTGAAGTACAATTGCCAGCCAAAATATCTTAGAAATTCCATAAAATCTTATGAAGAAACCTATCAGAAGGATGGAATCGCTGTGCAACCATCACTTCAGCATTTAGATGGAATTTCATGCACACTGGTTTAATCCAAGAAGCACACTCTAATTTATTCCAGAGAGTGTTATTCCACTCTATAATCAACAATTCGGACTAACGCGCAAAATTGAAGGAAAAAAAGGATAAATCCTTCAACAGCTTTTTTCTGTTAAAAACCTGGCATTTAAACTAAATTGCATATCCTTTGAATGCTTTCTAAAAATAAAAACACATTTTGAAGGATTACTCTAACTAAAAAGGAAATTGACTCTTTTTTCTTCATAGATTCATTACTTACAGCCTAATTTCAAACTGCATGCAGGTTATTATTGGTCTTGGGAGAGGTATGCAATCTCATGATATTGTATAATTTGAGCTGAAAATGTTGCATGTTAGCTCACGATGTCAATGCAAAAGGAATGATTTAACTATAGCTTATTTAAAAACAGATTTTAATGTATAATTTAGCTTTTTATTTATAGTAATTTTGTTTTAAACTGCAAAATTAGATAGGGTTGAAACTTCGATATTTGTGAAAACAATGAGATTGGTACAAACTTTAACCACAGAGAACACTTGATTTTGGTGGAACAAAAGGGCACTTATTTTCTTGAAGAAAACATCTCCAACAGTGCAGCACTCCCACTACAATGCACTTAGACTGTCAGCCTTGATTTCAGCATGGTGGAATTTAATGTTGGTGACAAGGGGTCACAATTAGCTGGAAAACCAACAGGACCCTGTCCAACGCCTTTGGACAAAGCTTACTAAAACAAAGTGAACATAGCACTAGGGTCTCCTGGGATTTAGGATCCCAGAACTGTAAAACCTGCCTTCTCAGAGCTGCTGGTCAACTCTTGGGCAACCTTGCTATTCACCTGTAATGCAATGTCCTAAGGTCAATGAGGAACTCAAACCATTGGCAATTGAGGATCAGATGAAAGGTGCATGATTGATTCTGTGATGGGGTGGCTGTCAGTGGTCTCAGCTTCCTGATGCCGCATGCCTTGATCAGATTCTAAATGCCATCAAGCCTGTGTTTCTATCCTTCCCAAACAAAGCAAATTACACACTCAAGCAATTAACGAATGAGCATTCAGGAAGGAAGACTGTCCACCAGCTGCTTGATTAAAAACCCCCAGCTTCTGATTTACCATGTAGGGAGCACTTAACTCAACCTCAAGTCTGGGCCTTGAAACTCACCCTTCTGATTCAGAGACAAGCATCCAAACAACTGAGCCACAGATCGTATTTGAAACGGAGACAGAGACAATATTAGATAAGTAGTTGGAAGAATTAGAAACAAATAATATAGGAATAGGGCAGTAAGACTACCTCTACCTCCTACTCTTTTGAATTAATAACTTTGACACAGTCTAGAAAATCAAATTTAATTTTCTTTGAACTGTTAAACCCATAATGAACACCATTCATTTTGCAAAAAGAGAATCCCTTTGGTGTCACTCCCCACTGCAAAAACTCCAAAATCTTCATCCTGAAAGATCAGTGAGACAAGGCTTTAGTTACCAAATACGGAAAGTTTCTCTTCATGAAGCAACTTTGAGTACGATCAGAATAGTTCTTAGTTTCATTCAAAACTTTTTAAAATTACAACATTAGTCATTTATTAAAATGCTTACTTCTGTTGTCCTCCTGAGAGAGCTCATAAGAATAACTGCAAATAAAAGTGGTTAGCGCTTCGCAAATTTTATCTCAATTAATCGTTAATATCCTTTGCTAAGGTCACCTCAATCATCATCAAGGATGTAATCTAATGTTAGGATTACAGTAGTTGGATTTTCTTAATTAACTAAGTTGGCAACATGAAATAATGCTAAAAGCAAATTAATGACAAAGTACAAGTGAAACCCCAAGCCATTTCTTTTACAAAACATATCACCAATTAGACTCAGTCACACAGCACTGAAACAGGCCCTTTGGCCCAATTTGTCTATGTCAGCCAGGTTTCCTAAACTGAACTAGTCCCAACTGCCTGCGTTTGGCCCTCGAAACCTTTGATGAATGTTGCTGCTACCACATAATAGGCATGTTCAGCAAAGCGAGGGCTTTTGAACATTAAATGCATCGAGCAATTACTTCAATATTAGCATTAAATCAGAAACAATTAGTAGTGAAATGAGATAGAGTTGGTAGTTTCATTGTAAATGTTGAAACCTTTTAAAAATTAGCATTCTCTCATCAAAATAAACAATGCCAATTTTAGGAGCCTCGTCAAAACTAACTACCCATCAGTACTGAGCAATTCATTCATCAGCAGAAACCCATGAAGTATTTCTGAAGAAGGGTCTAGACCCAAAACATCAGTTTTCCTGCTCGGCCTGCCACGTTCATCCAGCTCTACACCTTATTATCTCAAGTATTTCTGAGAACACTTGCACCTTAAAATTGTGTGCAAAGTGATATTGATAACTTTTCTGATGAAATTCAATTAATCCTTAGCGTACAATACAGTGTTCTATAATTAGACACCTTCAGGGAGATCACAAGTGTATGATTAGTCATAAAAACCAGAATTACAAAGTGCTGTTTAATGATTTGTTCCTTCCTTCAAAATTATAATTATACAACGTTAAGCGATTATAATAGATGTCACATTAACATTTTAATAATTGCAGATTGTATTTCAATAAATGTAATTGTCACTTTCATCCATGTTAATTGAGCAATTTGTAAAATATGACATTTTATTACACATTGGCTAGCACCCACTGAAAAACTCCAGGTACAATTCCAAATATTTAAACAACAGGTAGTTCTCCTATAATGTGATAGTTGCATTGTATGACCCTGCATGATAGAAAATTCTCTATAATGTGATTTTCTATAGAAAATTGCTATCTATAAAATACGCTATACCGATACAGCAGAAAGTTTACGTTATCCAAACAGCGTCCACAATTCATCAGTCGCGTTACAGCCAATTCGTGTTAACAAAACACATGCTACAGCAGAATTACCTGGACATACATTTTTTGCTGGGAAACCACTATATGAACTCTGTAATGATGATATAAAATGTGGATAAGCAATCTTTGAATTCTAATGCCTATTTAATACCTGCACATTAATGGACTGAATGTTTTAAAACGTGACCAAAAACTATGATTTAAATTGGGACACAGGAAATCACCTGATCCACATAGATTGGTTCAATATCATGAAATGTACAGGTATGAAACAAAAGACATTCCACTGAAATCAATGTTTGACCAGATATACATGAAACGAGTCAGCCAGCCCCCTAGCCAAGTATGCAAAAGTGTCCTCGCTTCCATTATGAATTACACCATTATGAGAGTCACCACTTGTTCAAGACAAAGCATTGCCAATGATCACGAAGACAGGAAGAACAAACTTCTTTGGCCTGAATTTACAGAAGAGCTGCTTTTACGAGGACTTTTTCTCTTTTGCAGCAGAAGCAGTTGTAGAACTAAACACAAGCAAAGAAGACTCTTACAAAAGTAAAGAGCTCAATTACAACAGTTTCTGGAGAGATAATGGGAAGCTAAAAACTGAAGATAACTACAATATTCGCAACTGCTTATGGTGCATGTTGTTTGAGAGTGATCTCAACTGACTGCATGAGGGCCACACGCTTGACACTGCACCCTTATTACTTGCAATATTAACAAATAATACACATTTTTAACTCCAGAGTACCTCGTAATTGGCTACTTGCTTACAGTAAAAATAGCTGATGCATTTTAATTCAAAATATATAAAGTCTACTGCTAAAGTGAACCTAAATTTTAGTTGAGACTAACCAACCCAGGAGGTTGAAAAATTGACAAGTTGGTCCACCATTCTGACCAGGACATAACACAATCTCTCAACGTGCAGAATAAATTCATTCCAAAATGAAAGAAACTACTCAATGATTGAAGCTCAGGTATGTTAAATCAGATTAGACAGAATTCAGGTAAGAATTCATGTTCTAACCTTGGAAGTATGCCCTTTCAAGAATTTTGTTAATAATTATCACGCTCTACACATGTATTGCAGGTGAAAGAGTAGTAGCAGTGAAGTTGTCGCTGTAAGAATATTAACTATCGGTTACACATGGGAGAGACGATAGGGGTGCTTTCCACTTGACTATGACATTTTAGTGGAATGCTCCTACCACCCACAGAAAATATTGCTGAACTTTAAGCAGAAGTCATTCAAAATTCAAATCGAGTTTCAAATGATTTTGTTTTGATACTGCTTTTAAAGACACAGTAGAAGCAACCAGCCCCAGCCACACAACAAGTGACAGATCTAGGATGAAGCAAACACAATACTATTTTGTCTGTAGGTCTTTGAGATGGTGTCAAGGATCAGGATGGCTCATTTGGCACAAGGACACCAATAGGCACATGTTGGAAGTTTTTAAAAATACATCTCTCAAAAGTTGACAAAAACTGTATGAAAACCTCACTACCCTTTGGATCTGTATTTGTTTCAAAGTTTTTTTTTAATAGTTTATGATTAGGCCAGATTTTTACCAATGTACTTCAAGAGCTTACCATCAGGCTCAAGTGTCACAGAGTCTAAAATCTATCTAAAATACTATTTAAATGGAGTCAAGTTAGGTAAAGGGGAAGTTCAACGAGATCTGGGTGTTC
This sequence comes from Stegostoma tigrinum, assembly GCF_030684315.1. Taxonomy (NCBI): domain Eukaryota; kingdom Metazoa; phylum Chordata; class Chondrichthyes; order Orectolobiformes; family Stegostomatidae; genus Stegostoma; species Stegostoma tigrinum. The sequence goes on from NC_081375.1 coordinate 16,545,954, forward strand.
TTGTAATCAGTCAATGAAAGCAAGCATGCAGGTACAGCAGGCAGTGAAGAAAGCTAATGGCATGCTGGCATTCATAACAAGACGAATTGAGGATAGGAGCAGAGAGGTCCTTCTGCAGCTGTACAGGGCCCTGGGTGAGACCACACCTGGAGTATTGTGAGCAGTTTTGGTCTCCATATTTGAGGAAGGACATTTCTGGCTATTGAGCAGCGTAGGTTCACGAGGTCAATTCCCGGAATGGCGGGACTATCATATGTTGAAAGATTGGAGCGACTGGGCTTGTATACTCTGGAGTTTAGAAGGATGAGAGGGGATCTGATTGAGGCGTATCAGATTATTAAGGGATTGGACAATCTGGAGGCAGGAAGTATGTTTCCATTGATCGGGGAGTCCAGAACAGAGGACACAGTTTAAAAATAAGAGGTAGGCCATTTAGAACAGAGTTGAGGAGAAACTTATTCACCCAGAGAGTGGTGGATATATGGAATGCTCTGCCCCAGAAGGCAGTGGAGGCCAATTCTCTGGATAGTTTCAAGAAAGAGATAGATAGTGCTCTTAAAGATAGTGGAATCAATGGAACAGGATACTAATTGTGTATGATCAGCCATGATCATAACGAACGGTGGGGCTGGCTCGAAGTGCTGAATAGCCTACTCCAGCACCTATTGTCTATAGTCACAAAGCTATAGATTCAGAAAAGCTCTTTGACCCATCAAGTCTGCACTGACTTAATTATCATTAAAAGGTGCGCTAATCCCAATTTCCTGCACTTATCCCATAACCTTCAATGTTTCAAGTGCTCATCCAAGTATGTTTTTTTAAAAAGATTTAAGGTTTCCGGTCTCCACTACCTTCCCAGTTCCTGACTCCTACCACCTTAAGAGAAAAAAATTTTTCACGAATCTTCTCTGAATCTCCTATCCCTTAACCTAAAACTAGACACCCTCATGGCTAACCCATCAACTACAGGGGATGTAGCGGCCTCCTACTCAACCCGTCCATAACCCTCAATCTTATGTTTTTTTTCTACCCTTATCACAACCCCCTCAGCCATTTCTGCTCTAAAGAGAGCTATCCAAACCGTTTAAGTCTTTCCTACTGGATCAATTGTTCCAGCCTGGTGCAAGGGTGGTGGAAAACAATCCACTCATTGACAATTTTCCCTTAATTGGCCAGTTAGGAACCAGAGGCTAGACTAATCATAATGCTTGGGGTAAAGGAGCTCAGAAGCCAATTACAGGCCCTTCCTCTCAGAACCCACAGGCAGATGGGCTTCGGAAGAACCAAAACAGCAGGAACAACGCTGTGGTGGAGGGAAGGTGGGGAAAATGCCTCCAGAGAGCAGCCAGTGGCTGAAGGGGAGACCAAATATTCCAGAGGTAGCATTCCAGGCATCCACACCAGGAAGCCATCTCCACAAACTTGCTCCAAGTCTAATGCCTCAGACAATAGTCCTTTAATATTTAAATTAACTCAATTATTCCAGAGCAGGATGGAATGGAGGATCCAGCTTGGAAGCCAGCAGAATGCTACCGACCTCCACATCTGTCTTCAATGAGGGTTAAAGTCCTGCTCTAGCTCACTCACAAATAATAGATTAGTACTCATTACAAATACTACACTTTGGTGGGAAAAAACCCACCTCCAGTAGTAATAACCAACTGGACCAAGTTATTATCTAAATATCAAAGGAACATTTAATGATAAGGCAATTTATTCAAATATTGTTTTAAAATACTGCCTGATTGCACTGGCAGACTTTGCATTTGGCAAATACGATGGAGTCAAAATGTAAGTAAAAAAATCCTTCGAAACAGCTGCAGTTTGCCCAGATCACAGCATGCAATGCAGAAATTCTTCTGATTAGTCATGTATACTCTTCCCATTGACACCATTTTAAAAATTGTATACTAAATTAATGTGGCTTTTTCAACATGAACAATTACAAAATAACAAACTTTGATACCAACGATTCAATCTTTAAGACTGTGTTGTTGGAAAATTCAGAAATCAGAGGAATTGAAAATATGCAGAAATTAAATTGGTTCAATAAACAACAGCTGTGTCTCTCCGAATTTCAGCAGAGATGTTCATTTCACAACAAAAGCTACAAGATAGAATGGTATTGCTAAAGCTCAAAATAAAGGATTGAAGTACATTACTATGAAACAGAAACACCAACTTTATTTCAGTGTTCTTTTGTTAGATTATGCTAAGTCAGGAAAACAGCTTTTTAAATTGAAATTGTTAATCTTGCAGTTGACTTCATGTTTCAAGGCAATCAGATTTGAGTTCACATCTGGTGTGAAATATGGTGACAATTTTTCTGTAAGTGCTATTAAATTAACAGAAGCAATTATCCTGTTATACTGTTTAAATAACTTGAGAGAGGCTGGTATCTCGTCACCAAGTCACCCTTTCTTTACACGTGCAGAGTCCATGACACAGGTCCTGCTCCCTCAAAGCCAGGGCTCAGAGCGAACAGAGCTCATGACATGCTTATTTTTATCTGTCGGCCAGGGATCCCTGACTGAACCTGTTAATCTGGCCCCATCAAGGGACTCTTATTCTATCAGATCCACCTTGGCTGACCTTGTGACAATCACTACAAAAACTACACTTACTATTCTACATGTGGTTTCAGCAAAACTACATCAAATTCTCATAGTATTTCTTTAAATTATACAGCTATCAAAAAAGTACTAAAGCTGATAAATTTAAAAAAGCAGAAGGTCATATAATAAATGTCATACCAGAGAATGGCACCATGGCTACTTTAGAGACTTGAGGATCAGCCTTCATTTGGTGAACCAGGAGAGAGAAATCTGAATCTCATCTTGTTCCTCTGCTCTAGTTGAATGATGCCAGCTCATCTGAGGGTGCAATCATATATTACGGTCTCATGCTTATAACAGGAGATCCAAGGAAAAATTCCAGTTCCTTAGACCACTCCTCCAGTGCCTATACAGCAACAGAAAGCAATTATTTGATGGTAGTAAAATGGATTCTAGTTCCATCACTAAGATTACGATGATTTGTGGGAGGCATGGTTTACCTGAAGCAGTCTTAGATGAGCTTCTCTCTAAGTACCTTCTGAAAGCTAAGTGCACTGCCAGTTGATGCACATCGGGCTCTTCCTGCGTAAGACAGTATCCAAATAGCAAAAGAAAAAGTTAGTCCCACATTATGGCAAAATTATAACGCATGCAAAGGATGACTAGAATTCCGAATCGATATCCAACATCAGGCCTGTCACTTGACTGGAATAAAGGCAAGAATCTGGACAGAGACTTGCAGGAAGCATTGTCTGTGGTGGCAAACCAGTAAAACCTTGTGGAAGTGTAAGGAGTTCCCATGCAAAAGACTGCCAATCTATAGCAATTTACAATTGGGGAATCCTACAAAATTGCAATTGCTATTCTTCCAGCTGATCTTGCTTTCTTCTCAGCTCGTCCTCTTCATTTTCCATCACCCAAGAACACTAGATCACTCATGATCTAATTGAAATTTGTTTCAAGGCTGAAAAAAATGCAATCCAGGTCATGCTAAAACTGAAGTCAGAAATCTGGTGGATAAATCAATCCAGATGGCAGAGATTGAAGGTGAGGGGAAAGATTTTAAAGGACCTGAGAGTAAGTTTTTCACACAGTGGGTGGTGTGTATGGAACAAGGTGACAAAAGGAAGAGGTGAAGGCTGGGATAATTACACCATTCAAAGGCACAAAAACAGAAGTTGCTGAAGAGCTCAGCAGGTCTGGCAGCACCTATGAAAAAAATCATAGTTAATGTTTTGGGTCTGGTGACCCACCCACTTTGAAGAAGTCTCTCTCCCAACAACTCGTAATATGAGCAACCAATCTGAACTAACATTCCAAACAAATAATTACGAGTTCTTGTTAAATGAGTTGTTCCAACAGTTTAAGACAATGTTGAAAATCATGTAGCCTTAGAAGATGTTCATGTTGGGCTGGTCAACATTCTTCCCTCAATCACAAGTAAAAGCAAACTAAATTGGTCATTCATTTCATTGCTGTTTCTAAGAATGCTGAGCAAAACGGCTAAGACAAAGCATTTCAAAATAGTTGTATACCTTCAAAGGCAAAGCTATTGTTACCGCAGTGAGAGGTGATGGCCTACTGGTATTATCACTGGATTGTTAAGCCAGAGATCCCAGTAAGGTTCTGGGGACCTGGGTTGGAATCCGACCAGGACAGATGTTGGAATTTGAATTCACCAAAAATCTGGAGTTAAGAAACTAATGATGACCGTGACTCCATTGTCAAAATGTTGGAAAAACTCATCTGGTTCACTAATACCCTTCAGGGATGGTAACTGCCATCCTCATCTGGCATGGCCTACACGTGACTCCAGACCCACAGAAATGTAGTTGACTCTGAACTGTCCTCTGTGCAATTAGGGAAGGTCAGCAATACCCACATCCTGTGAATGAATTTTAAAAAGCACAGATCCCAGGAATTCCTGATTTCTTAAAGATGGGATAGGCCAAACTGTCAAAGTCCTGGTGAAGAGGGATGAACTAGCTCCCTTTCTCTTTTCACTCACTCCCTTAGCTGGTTACAAAGTTAATTTAAAGAAGGTTCCCGTTTCTTTGTGGGGACCCTTCTCCTTTCTTCCAAAGAAAAAGGAGGGAGTCTAAACTTTGGGACTTTAGTCCCTGGGAGTAGGGGTGGCATGCTATTCAGCAGGCAGCTATCAATCTATTGTTCTGTCCTTGTCATAAAATATCACACTCCAGTCTACTTGAATATTGACACTTCAGGTTTTACATTCTTAGTCTTCCTCTTTCTAAGTAACCATTTAAATTAGACCTATAAATCAGTTTATATCTATTAGCCCCCTTCAAAAAAAGTTATATTTTGGAAATACAAATTAGTAATGTACACAATGCTTCAGGGTTTGATATATTACTGTCAAAAGCATTACAAGTTATATGCAATTCCATTAACATCTATGAAACTCTGCTTTTCATTCCCATCTTTCCGTGCATTGTTTTCTGTTTAATTAGGGTATCCAATATTGCCAAGCATCTACTGAAAAGCATTACAGCTTAATCATTTATTAATCAGGTTTGATCATCCCTGTTTTCATGCAAACAAAGTCTTTGTGAAGGTATAGGCAATGCTTGGCCTCAGCACTGGGGAGACCATGTCCTGGTTTCTCCTGTTCCATCTCCCTGCTCAGCATTTGTTGGTTTCCAAAGTCAGGCAGTTTGTTGCTCACAATAACTCCCTATTTACAATGATGGAAGTGCCAAGTACAGTAATGAAAAGACCAAATACATGCTTCCAGCATTACACTACAGCAATTGTAATTTTCAAGGAAACAATCACAAATCAAGCCATCTTCCTTTTAGCATGTAGAATGCATTAAAATTTCCATTTTTCTTTCCAGAGTACAGCAGATTTATTGTAGAAAGCATAAGACTGCAATGCCGTCACATTCTTATATATTGTGACATTTAAAATCCAGTTTATCCCAAATTTCTTCTCCCACTGCACCCACAGAAAAATGTTCTATGTTTTCTCTCCTGTCAACGATCATAAACATATTGGTTTTCAGGGGAAGATGTTAAACATTCATTCCTCAAAGCCATGTTGAATTCCAAACTGAACTTCAAACCATACATCTAACCCATCAGCAAGACTGACAACTTTATCTGAAAAATATTGCCCCTATCAACTGCCATCTCAATCCAATGCTGCAGAAATTTCGATGTACAAAGTGGGGGGTGCGCATGACAATGGGAGAGGCAGCAGAATGAGTGTACACTGTTCACCCCTTTTCTCCAAGCGCAGAGATTCCAAAGCATTGTTTTTCAGCACAAAAAAAGGCAAACTTCAACCTTCATAACATCATGTCTCTGTCTTCACCTCAATACATCTGCTGCTCATTCCTTTAGCTATGACTTGGTTCCATCAGACTCAAATGTTGTAATAAACTGATCCAATAGAATGTACAGGCTTTGGTGGTAGGATCAATGACAGGGGATAGGTTAGCATAGATTTAGGGTAAGGGGCAGGAGGGTGCAGAGAATGTGAGGAATTTTTTTTCCCCACCCAAAAAGGTGCTAGAAATCTGCAACTCACTGCCTGTAAGGGTGGTAAAAGCAGAAGCCCTCATAACGTTTAAGTAGCATTTCAATGTGCAGTTATGATGCCAGGGCATACAAAGTTATGGGCCAAATGCTGGACATTGGGGCTCGAATAGTTTAGTGCTTGTTTTTGACTGGCACAGAACTGATGGGTCAGAGGGTTTGTTTTCTGTGCTCTACGATTATGATTATCCTGCAATGTCTCTCATCTTACACCTCCTGTAAACCTGTGCTCATCCAACATACTGTTGCCAATTTAATATTCTCATCTTTTTCTTCAAGTCATTCCAATGCCTTGCCTTTGTGACCTTGAACCAAACAATCTGCATCCCTTCAACAGTGATCTCTTGGGCAGAACCCCTCCCATCTATTTGCCCCATCATTGGCGGTCCTTATCTTTAGCTGTCCAGTCCACATGTCCAGAATCTCCTGCTGTGTAGGTGCTGGCACTGGACTGGGGTGGACAAGGTCTGAAGTCACGCAACACCAGGTTTATGATCCAACAGGTTTATTAGAAATCTCAAGCTTTCGAAGCACTGCCCCTTCATCAGATGAAGTCATGTGACTTCTGACAGAATTTCCTCTGTCAACAAACATTCAAATACCTTTCTTAATATCATCTTCAACCCAGTGACATTTTTTGCCTGTAAAGCTGACATAAAACATCTTTGAATATTTTCAGAGATTGAGTTGTTATATGAATGCACATGCAATTCTCAAGTATTTTTTAAAAAGTGAATTTAGCCAGATATCGAAGTACAACATAATAGAACGTCAGTCTTTCAGTGGAGTCTTCATCTGAGGCCCATTTGCTCAGAACATAAACCAATCAACATTTTGCTTAAGAATCTATCACACATTTTAAAAGGTTAATTAGATAAGTGTGAAAACCAACAGTGTCACACCTCTTTCAAATAGTGCGGAAAGAAGCAACAGAATTCGCTTGTGTATTTTATTGTGAAATACATGCCCCGTATATTGCATAGCAATAGTGCTTTACTGTAATCAACATAAGAACTGGGAACAGGGGTGGGCAAATCAGGCCCTTGGCCCTGCTCCAGCATTTAACATGATCATGGCTGGTCTCATCTCAGCCTTAACTCCACTTTAAGCTTGCAAAGTCACCCTCAAATCTCCATATTTTGTTTCAGAAATACTGTTAGAACAAGCTCTCTGTTTAATTGAATGCTCTACTGTTTCAAAAACAAAAATTTGCCTTACCTTTGTGAATAGGTTTAAGAAAAGGTTCAGAATATACTTTTGGCATTACCACTAAGATACTGCTCCAGTGAGGAAGGATAATCACAAACATGCAGGCCCAATAAGTCACCATTCAAATTCTAAAAATACTTGTACTAAATCCCTTTATCTCATCATGCCGGCATTTGCTGGCCAACGCTGTCCTGAATTTAGAATTTTCAGCTTTTTAATCAAATTCTTCTGTGGTTTTGTCCCTCCCCTTAGTCATCCTTAAAACTATCCAAGCTCCCTGCATCCCTCCCTCTTATACCCAAGATTTTCTACACCTCTCCATTCCATATCCATGCCTTCAACCAGCTAGGCCTTAAATTCCAACTTCGACTTCTATCCCAGTTTATTCTCTCAACCCAGGCTTTTGGTTCATTAAGTGGTTCAATGCCAAATCTTATTTGCTTATACACTTGTCAAGTGTCTCGAGTTTTTTTCCACGCAACTATATAACTTAAAGTTATTTGCATTGAAAAGTCGCAGTGCTGTACTAGATCAAATGATCTAATTACATATCATTCAGTGAATGCGCAAGAAACTCACCAATAAGTGTGCACATCTAAATCAGCATCCTCAGTCAGGAAGTTATTAGGAATTTACCCTCCTACTCAGTGATATCTTGGCCACATATTTATGTCAGTTAATCAAGGGATTCAGACACTTGGCAATTCTCAAATCCAATTAAACAACATGTTTACAGGATTTTGCATATTTGGCTGAAAGAATTCTAAGCGCCGGAATTTATGTAGTTACATATTAAGTTGTTCAACAAAAAAGAAAATTAGAAACAATACCTTTAATGTCCCTATTTTTAAGTCAGCACTGCAGTAATGTTTTGGTTAATATGTCAAAAACATTAAGCAGTCAGCATTAATTTGTCTGAGCTCAGCACTTGTACTATGTTGAAATGTCATTTAAATGTTTCCACATATCAAAGCTTCCTCTTTCACAATAAGTGTGGTCTCTTGAGAAATTAATGGTCCAAGTTTGATACAGCCGTTCAAAAATTTGTGCTGCATTTCTAGGTTAATGAAAATATACCATGGACAGTATGTTTATGTCACATTGCCACACAGTTACAACTAATCAAATCAAGTTCAATTCTTTAAACACCACCACGAGCTAAAAAAAAAACAACTTCCAAATAAGACTTTCCTCCCTTTTTGTATCTGAAATATTGTGGTGGTAATGGCAGCACCATTTTTTTGTTTTATCTTTGATTCGCACTCTCCTGTTCCCAGCTCTGCATTTTCCTCCACCTACCTCGTTATAAACACAAGTTTACATTTGCTTCATCTACTCAGGATTCAATCAATACGCGCAGGACAATTCGACTTCATGAAGAGCTGTGATTAACATGTGCCTGAATTGAATAACTGGGGCTAGCACTCTAGCTATACTTGTAACGCAGGCTTCCTTGAGGGGTTGTTTGGAAGTAAATTTCTACTCACTGTAGTATTAAACTTTTACAGTGACGCAAATAAACAAAAGAAACTATAAAGCTTGCCTAGGAAACATTGCACATTACAAATTTAGTTGTTGTAGACATGGTCTTGGATTCCACAGTTATGTTAACCCCAAGACAGTCTAGTATAATTGTTTCAGGCAAGTTAACTGATGATGCCCTAATACCTCCTTGTGTAATAGCATAATATAAGGAAATACCAACTGAAAATTCTCTTGAGTTGAACTATGCGCATTTTGCATGTTGTTCTTTAACGAGGCAGATAAAGCAAAATTTTAGTGAAATGAATCCAGATGCAAACCATTAAGTTACTTTTTTTTGCAATCAATGAATATTAGACAATTATCATCAGCTCCATTTTGTTCTAACAGTGCAGTGTAACAAAATACAAAGAATACCAAGTTTCTCACACATAAATGAGTCATCTTGCTTAAGTTAAAGGCTATTTCCTCATCTAGAGAGGGCTTAGTCTCAGGATAGGATTGTCTTTTTTGACCTGAAGAAGTGAGAAGGCAGTTATCAATCTCTGAAATTTCTAACCCAAGGGCTGTGGGGATTCAGTTGTAGAATATATTCAAGACTACAACAAAATTCCTCAATTCCCAGTGACAATAATGCACCTTAGACAGCCATTTCCCACATCATTCCCATCCCACAGGACAAGTAACATTTCTATTTAATACTAAATAAATTTGGGATAGCATTTTCACAAGGAGCCTGGCCTTCACTTTTTAAAAAAAAAACTGGTAACTGTCTAATTCCTACCTTCTGCAATCAGTGAATAGGACTTCAAGCTCCAATGGTGACAGGCACATTACCTACTGATGTGGAAGGCGTTGTATAAATTCTCACATTATACACAAAATTTGATAGCTTGTGCAAACGGAGAAGTCTTTTAAATGGAGCTAATAGTCAATTTATTCCACCCTGTCAGTTTATTATAATCTGTTTTTTTCACACTATGACTGCTTTCTCATGGAAACTGAAAGCAAACCATCATAGCCCTAAAGTAGTATCAGAGATAATGGGAACTGCAGATGCTGGAGAATTCCAAGATAATAAAATGTGAGGCTGGATGAACACAGCAGGCCAAGCAGCATCTCAGGAGCACAAAAGCTGACGTTTCGGGCCTAGACCCTTCATCAGAGAGGGGGATGGGGAGAGGGAACTGGAATAAATAGGGAGAGAGGGGGAGGTGGACCGAAGATGGAGAGTAAAGAAGGTAGGTGGAGAGAGTATAGGTGGGGAGGTAGGGAGGGGATAGGTCAGTCCAGGGAAGACGGACAGGTCAAGGAGGTGGGATGAGGTTAGTAGGTAGATGGGGGTGCGGCTTGGGGTGGGAGGAAGGGATGGGTGAGAGGAAGAACCGGTTAGGGAGGCAGAGACAGGTTGGATTGGTTTTGGGATGCAGTGGGTGGGTGGGGGGGGGGGGGGGGGGAAGAGCTGGGCTGGTTGTGTGGTGCAGTGGGGGGAGGGGACGAACTGGGCTGGTTTAGGGATGCAGTAGGGGAAGGGGAGATTTTGAAACTGGTGAAGTCCACATTGATACCATATGGCTGCAGGGTTCCCAGGCGGAATATGAGTTGCTGTTCCTGCAACCTTCGGGTGGCATCATTGTGGCACTGCAGGAGGCCCATGATGGACATGTCATCTAGAGAATGGGAGGGGGAGTGGAAATGGTTTGCGACTGGGAGGTGCAGTTGTTTGTTACGAACTGAGCGGAGGTGTTCTGCAAAGCGGTCCCCAAGCCTCCGCTTGGTTTCCCCAATGTAGAGGAAGCCGCACCGGGTACAGTGGATGCAGTATACCACATTGGCAGATGTGCAGGATCTCTGCTCCCACGATAAGACATTCCACTCCCGCACATCCCAGATGTCCAAGTTCTTTAAGGACCGCAACTTTCCCCCCACAGTGATCGAGAACGCCCTTGACCGCGTCTCCCGTATTTCCCGCAACACATCCCTCACACCCCGCCCCCGCCACAACCGCCCTAAGGAGGATCCCCCTCGTTCTCACACACCACCCTACCAACCTCCGGATACAACACAGCATCCTCCGACACTTCCGCCATTTACAATCCGACCCCACCACCCAAGACATTTTTCCATCCCCTCCCCTGTCTGCTTTCCGGAGAGACCACTCTCTCCGTGACTCCCTTGTTCACTCCACACTGCCCTCCAACCCCACCACACCCGCCACCTTCCCCTGCAACCGCAGGAAATGCTACACTTGTCCCCACACCTCCTCTCTCACCCCTATCCCAGGCCCCAAGATGACATTCCACATTAAGCAGAGGTTCACCTGCACATCTGCCAATGTGGTATACTGCATCCACTGTACCCGGTGCGGCTTCCTCTACATTGGGGAAACCAAGCGGAGGCTTGGAGACCGCTTTGCAGAACACCTCCGCTCAGTTCACAACAAACAACTGCACCTCCCAGTCGCAAACCATTTCCACTCCCCCTCCCATTCTCTAGATGACATGTCCATCATGGGCCTCCTGCACTGCCACAATGATGCCACCCGAAGGTTGCAGGAACAGCAACTCATATTCCGCCTGGGAACCCTGCAGCCATATGGTATCAATGTGGACTTCACCAGTTTCAAAATCTCCCCTTCCCCTACTGCGTCCCTAAACCAGCCCAGTTCGTCCCCTCCCCCCACTGCACCACACAACCAGCCCAGCTCTTCCCCCCCCACCCACTGCATCCCAAAACCAGTCCAACCTGTCTCTGCCTCCCTAACCGGTTCTTCCTCTCACCCATCCCTTCCTCCCACCCCAAGCCGCACCCCCATCTACCTACTAACCTCATCCCACCTCCTTGACCTGTCCGTCTTCCCTGGACTGACCTATCCCCTCCCTACCTCCCCACCTATACTCTCTCCACCTATCTTCTTTACTCTCCATCTTCGGTCCACCTTCCCCTCTCTCCCTATTTATTCCAGTTCCCTCTCCCCATCCCCCTCTCTGATGAAGGGTCTAGGCCCGAAACGTCAGCTTTTGTGCTCCTGAGATGCTGCTTGGCCTGCTGTGTTCATCCAGCCTCACATTTTATCATCATAGCCCTAAAGCTCAGATTTCAATTCTTTACTAAAGTTATATTAAAACAGACTAAACATAGTACAATGTGAAGCAACAGCGCATTGCACAGTACTGATTCAATGTCTGAGATTCCCTGCACTGCACTTCCACAGTGTTAAATGTGCAGTCCAGCAAGCATAGCAACCAATGAATAGGGTCAAAGGACAGCACTCAAGCAAGTAGAATTGCCTTGGAATGCTTTTCAGGGCAGTGGACAACAACCAAGCCATCACACATGGTAGAGAAAAGCAAAAGGCATGATAATACACAGCACAGTTAAAGGGTCCTTTCAAGGCCTGGAGATAACACTGCCATAGGTTTGAGGGCAAATTCCAGTGAGTTGGGCACAGTTGAGCAAAGACAACAAACATGCCAGAGAGAAGCATGCATACAGGGACTTAGTCATCAGGAGGTTGCAGTGGGAGGAAGGAGGTCGTCAGGCTCAGAAAAATGCGCTGCATCTGCAATTCTTTTGCTGTTTCTATGTTAAGGAGGTATTTGAAAACAAAGATAATTCTTAACTTGATTCTCTAGGTCACAAGACATTGGGATGATGGCAATTTAGCTCCCTTTCATAAATGTGTTCTTCTACTGAAAATTAATTTATATACATTTTACAACTGCCAAAAGGCAAACTGGCATATTCAATACTGTAGGAGGAAATGTAAGCAAATCAATTTGAATGAAAAAGTGCTAATTATGCCAGTAATATTATTGATAATGGCTACAGAGAATGCCAGTTAAGTGAGTTGGTTAAACCACAGTTCTTCATAACACAGTTAATGACAATTCAATGCCTGCACCAGCTTAGGGAGCTGCTGGGCTTCTGCCTGTTCTACTTACATCACGACAATATTTAGTATCCCGGGACCACGATCCCTGGACAAGGAGGATGGCACAGGAACGGAGAATATTTTCATGGAATCCATTTCTGCATCATTACGTATTTTTCTTCAAACAGGACATAAAATTATATTTGAGCGCACGTGGATGGATGAAACCACTTACTACAATTCTGCATCTGTGCAACTGGATTTGTCTAAGTACAAAATGGCAAAAACCTCCCACAATTTTCCATCTTCCTAGGATAAGTGGCCCATGCTTTTCAATTTGTTATCAATTATTTACAATAATTGAAGCAAAAATCACCATAATCTTACCAGACTTATGGTCGCGCTCTCATGACCGGGGGATGAATGGTGGTGGTTTAACCTGATAATCACCATGCCTCATTTGAGGGCAGTAGTTGAGAAGAAGAATCCTTCATGGTAACCTCAGTCAATGCTGGAATCAAACTCATACTGGTGGCACCACTCTGTACTGAAATCCAGGCGTTTAGCCAAATGAGCAAACCAACCTCTGGCTCCTACTTGCTTGATCTGCTGCAGTGAGTTGTTCCAGATCTTCCTATAGACCTTTGTAATAGCCAGTAAGCCTATGAGTGCCTATAATATGTTGGAAATCTGCAGACACATCCAGGTCTCAAAATTGTACCAGAAATAATTTGACTTTGTCTGGAGATGCTGCCAAGTTTGTTCTTAAAAAATGGACTGCAATCGCCATTCTACCATTCACTTATCCTGATCCTTCCTTCCAATTATCCACTGGGGATCTTGTTCCCCAAACTGTTGAATGGTTCAAATCTTCTTGACCCACACTCTTTTGTTCCTTTCCAGCTAATTTACAGTTGCACTGGTTTTACACTCTGGATTCTTCTAATTCTAGCGAAATTTTATCCTTCTTTTAGTCTAGCATATTTTTCTCCTTCATAGTACACTCTAATTAAAAGATCGAGCCTCTTTGACACACTCATTTTTTTTGGTCCCTCCCACCTGAAGCATGGGCCTCGTCCAGTTGTTACGTCAATGGTTGTTTAGTTTCCTCGATGTCATCCTTCAGTTTGCTCACTAGAGCAAAACTGCAGGGAGTTCTTTCAGAAATAATTGTCTCATTAGTGATTTGCAGCTCTTGCTGTGTGCTGCATGCCTTCACAGGTCAGCCATTTACTTCGGCTTTGCTTTGAGCCCAAGCTAATACCTCTGTAGCTGCTCCTGCTGAGCTTGAGCTGTCTTACCTGTGAGTTGCTCCAGATCTTCTTATAAATGGGCAAGATTTTCACTGGATCAATAAAACAGACCGTGTAGTTCACACTGCTTTCTTGCATTTTCTCATTTATCTTTGAGAGTTGAGAGAATTATCCCACAAAGTCTTCATCTCAGGTCATATTTTCAGTATTAAATTTATCCTGAGTTGTTCAGCTTTTATTTCTTGAACTTTCACTTACCCCTCTACAGCAGCACTGATATTCTGGCTTTGCTAATTCGAGAGAAAGCAAAGTATTCCCCTTTTCTTTGATATTAAGTTGCGCAAATGTTTCTTGAATTTTCTGCTGCAGTTTCTGCTGTCTGTGATGCTGAGCTAATTCCAGCGATTGTGATTGCAGCAGATTCAGGACATACAGGTATATCTGCAATTCCTCGTGTAAGAACATCTAGGATATAGAACATCTGTGACATCCAGGCAGATTGTAGGCTTCATCATGTCGACTCATGTCTGTGGGTATTTTTTTTAAAAACGAATTCACAGGGGTAGTTAATTGGCATTTGTTTGTGTCAATATTGGCTGATCATAAGCAGTCACCAGTTTTCCGAGTGCAGAGCATTTTGCATTTTTGCAAATACTTCTGGCAGTGGGATTACATCAATGCTTTCCAAAAGACTGACAGTGTGAAATGCGTTCACTGTTCCGTCTCATTGTAAGCATTAAACAGCTTCTGGTTAGTCGATCACTTCACCTATACGCCTCTGGCAGGATACCAGATGGTCCGTCCTTGTGGGGGTCGACATACAGCTCCTTATAGCTGCAACAGCCTTTGCTCAAGTGCACTGCCTATAGCTGTGGGTCTTTCCTACCTCACATTTTGCAAAATTGATTGAAAGCTGGATATTTCTGCAGGGAATGGAAAAGGCTGCACATTCAACATGTCTTGCTATGTTTGGGTAAACTTGTGATTGTTTCAACCATTGCATATGACCGAAAGCTAGCAAGTAATATAACAAAAGATTTTATAAAGCTTTTTGAAAAGGAAGAGTTAATAGAGACAGTTGGTCCTATGGAAAGTGAGCCTGGAGAATTAATAACAGAAATAAGAAGGCGGCAGAGCAATGAAACGTATATAAATGCATTGATCTTCATTATCAAGGATGCAAGTAACTTGCCAGAAATAGGTGTACACCAGGAAATGAAAGAAATTCAAAATAACAGCAATTATAGGTGAGCAGCCTATCAATTAGTATGGTTTAAATAGATTAGCTGCCTCAGACACTGACCATCCAGATTGACAGGTTACTTAAATCAATGAGCCCAGTATCCTCAGAGGCATAGGCCCTGGTTTTCAGCATCGTCAACCCACTTTGCAGGCCCTGGCTCCAATAGTAGTGGAGTTTCAGTTACAAGGTTAGGTTAGAAAGATGTGGCTTGTTCTCCTCGAAGCAAAGATTGAAGGCAGATTTGTTGTTGACACACAATTTTTAGATTTAGATTTAAATAAGGTATGCAAAAAAATGTGTTCAAACTTTGTTATCGACAAAGGACGAGGAGAGAGAAAATAAGATTTAGGTCAAGAGATGTCAGGGACATGAAAGAAAGCAAATTTTTGTAAAACAAGGGGAAATGACCAGGAGGAGTTCAGCTGGTTGTGAAGACAGCAAGAGTGGAGGTCAAACTGGGTTGGGTAGGAAAGGGTCCAGCCTAGGGGTCAAGACCAAACACCTCAGAAGGAGGAACTTGGGAACAGCCAGAAACAATGCATTCCAAAGTTAATTAGATTGTCACTCTAAAGATAACATACATACAGGAACCAAGCAAGGAATGGAGACTGTCCGGAATACTCAGGGAAGAGCAATGCACCAACAAGCCTCCTGTGCCAAAAATTATTTTATACCCTAAAGAACTGAATTGCAAACCATATTTCAATAGATTCGCGAAGGTTTTTCTTAAAAAAGAATGTAGCTTTTGGGGTTATACACAATGGATGCTGCTGTACCCTGAAATCGCAGTAGGAACAGTCCAGTCCAAACAAAATCTGGTTCATAAATTGTCAAAATTGCTCCAATGTCAATAAAAACTGAATGGAACTGCTGCATCAGAGATAATGGGAACTGCAGATGCTGGAGAATTCCAAGATAATAAAATGTGAGGCTGGATGAACACAGCAGGCCAAGCAGCATCTCAGGAGCACAAAAGCTCTCTGATGAAGGGTCTAGGCCCGAAACGTCAGCTTTTGTGCTCCTGAGATGCTGCTTGGCCTGCTGTGTTCATCCAGCCTCACATTTTATTATCTTGGAACTGCTGCATGCCCACTTATTCAAGAATTACTATTGCATTGAAGATACAATCCAAACATTACTTGCTTCAATAATAACGTTTTCATTTAAATTTTCTAAAATATTAAGGCAAGAAACTATTCAATCTTAAGTTGCGCAAGTCTGTGTGCTCAAGTCATTGGTGAGGCAGAGATTCAAAAGGCACAAGGAAACTTTGCCTTGTACTTGCAACATCACTGAAAACAGCTATTGTTTGGGCATTTTATGGCACACACACTACCTCTTTCTCCCCACTCAACTTCCTCTCGCCCCCACCCCCAAGGAAGTGGGACTTAACCGAGATCTTTAGGGCCAGAGGCAGGGTCACTGCCTATACGACATCAGCTGCTGTTCGCTGATGTAGTTTTGCAGAGTAATCAAGTGGTGTGATAAGCATCTCTTCACCTGATAAATAAACATTTGATCTCTGTTAAATGTCCCTTGCAACAGACGGGATGCTATGATTAATAAATGCTTAACAGACCAGGCTGGCCATGGCAGAAAATAAGCATGCAACTTTAAAATGTGAATGAAGTTGATGAGAATGACATTAATGCTCATAAATCATTAGTTCTGTGTCCCTTACAAACATTTCAGAATAACTCAAATGATTACTTTGAAGTGCAATTGTGTGTTATGGATACAAACATGACAGCTATTGGGTAACAAATTCGCAGAATTGCAATGAAATAAATGATCAGTTAATAATTCTCAGGCAGTTTGATAGAGGAATATTGGCCAGGACATGGAGGAATTCACTGCACTTTTTATGGGAGCATTAAATACTGATCTGAACAAGTTATTGGAGCCTCGATTTAACATTAAACCCAACACCCTGACAAAAACAGCCCTTCCTCAATGAGGCATCAAAACATCAACACAGATCAAGTTCCCAAGCTCCAAATAAAAAAGGAACTTGAAACCATAACTAACTTCAGAAAAACTGTGTCAACTTGTTTCCTATGTACTGAACACAGAAATAACTATAGCCAACTTAAGTATGTAAACATGCATAAAGAGTGCTCACACTCTAATTAATGGTTAGTAAAAAAACAAACAACCTTGGTTTCAGTTTATTTTTGAATGGACATATATAAGCAGTCAATGGCTTTTTACATTAAAAATGTATGCAATCATTTATGTTGAATATGCGCCAAATGGACTCTGAATGCAAATGTTTGCCTTTAGTTGTCAAATGATTCCCTATTTAATAGCTTAGTAGCAAAACACTAGAATGCATGTATAACTATACCCTGCAACCATTTTCCTCAAAAGCATCTGAATATTCTTCATATAAAGTATCAAATTATGGGTGCAGAGATAACAAGGTGTCGAGCTGGATGAACACAGCAGCATCAGAGGAGCAGGAAAGCTGACCTTTCGGGTCTAGAGCCTTTTTCTGAAGAAGGGTCTAGACTCAAAACATCATCTTTCCTGCTTGGCCTGCTGTGTTCATCCAGCAATACATCTTGTGACCTCAGATTCTCCAGCATCAGTAGTTCCTACTATCTCTGGTGGAATATTGGTGCATTCTTTCAGACTTTCTGCATTTACTAGCTGCCTTGCAATGACACTGTTCACATTAGATTGGCCAAATGCAACAAGACATCTCACCAATACAATATGTAACGGAAATCTCTGTAGACAAGTTGCTGTTTGGTTGAAACTTTAAGGCGACAAAACTAATTCCTGTAAACAGCAGATACCAGTGAATCTGAGAACAACTGCTTTTATTGTAAAGATGTTACTTGTACAGTCATGGGTTCATTTCCATTTACAATTTGTTTCTCCTTGATTGCTCTTTTGCTTCTGGCAGTCAGTAAAGGAATCTCACGTGCAAGACTTACCCATATGTAATTGGTTACAGAATCTTACAGCACAAAACGCAACTAATATGTGCATCAGTTCTTAGAGTTATCAATTTAGCCTGCCACCCCAGATTCCCACCATACCCCCATTCCCCCCACCCCCAAAAAAAAAGCAAAGCTTGGGTCCTCTTCCATGTCACAGAAAATTATCTTGTTACCTTCTATGGATAACAAACTGACAGATTTGAAATTGATAGTTTGACGTAGTACCCTAGCATTAATAAATGGCTCAGTAAAATTAAACTCCATAATTGGACAGTAATTCTGCTGTTATAGTTAGGTCTTTTACTTAAATAGACCACTGTTTTGATCAAAACAATCTTTCCAACATCATGCTTTGGTCCTCTCTCAATTTTCATGTAGAAGAGGTTCATACGCTTGCTTTGTTGTAAACCATCAAAGGACAACTTTTTTCTTATCTGACTGAATCCTATCCATTAGTCCTGGTAAGCATCCTGGCCATTTATTCATAGTATCAACAAACAAGGATCTTTTGCCAAATGCATTTTTTTTGTCCATTATTTTTAATCACCTAGCATTATCTTTCGAGCAGGTTAATTTGTGCAGTGTCGCTCTGCAGTTTGATCACGCTCATTCATCACGAATTTTCCCTGTGATGTTGTGACAAGTGTAAGTTACATAGATGGAGGGCAGTGAGTGTAAATGGTTTGCAGGTGTAAAAATTGCATGTGCAAAGCTTCCCCACTGAACGATTGAAATCAGATAAAGGAAACACACAATTTAAGTATGAGGCTAGTGAGAATTTTGCAGGGGCATTCTGCGCAATATCACAGAATTCTTCAAGTGCTCTGGTATCTTTAAACCAAGTAAATATTTAGTTCACAGGTCGGTGCAACATCGAGGGCTAAAGGGCCTGTTCTGCGCTGTATTGTTCTATGTTCTATGTTCTAACTCTCCACTTGCTGCAAAATGGTCAACGACTAAACTTCACATATTTTATAAAAGGTGTGAAGTTCATTGTTTTCCTTGATGAAACAGCCCAGTGAATACATGTTTTTTGACTGCAAGAAAATAGAACTCACTCAGGGTTTGGGCAAAGGAAGCAGAGCTTTTCCTGAGTTCATGCAAATGGCATTAGAGAAAAGAACAAAAAAGTGTTGTATCAGTAAGAAATGCATTTTTATTTCAGATTTCTGGTTTTGCTCATAGTATTTTGATACTCTGTGGCTTCTATGCGCCAACACAATGAACAATGAGTTTTGAAAAACTGGATGTATAGGAGATGCAAGGGTCACACAGCCAACAAATCTGTACTTGAAAAATTCCAACATCTGGGTGAAGGAACGGAGGGCATTGTTACTAAGTTTGCAGACGACACAAAGATAGGTGGAGGGATAGGTAGTGTTGAGGTCACAGTGAGGCTGCAGAAGTACTTGGGCAAGCTAAGGGACTCTGCAAAGAAATAGAAGACGGAGTCCAATGCAGAAAATTTTGCGGCAATTTTTTTGGTAGGAATTGAGGCATTGACTACTTTCCAAATGGGGTAAAGCTTCAGAAATCTGAAGCACGAAAGGACTCAGATGTCCTTGAAGTCTTTTAAGGTTAGCATGCAGGCCCAGTTGGCACTTAGAAAGGCAAATGTATTGTTAGTATTCATTTCAAGAGGGCTAGAACACAAGAGCAGAAATGGATTGCAGAGGCTGTATACGGGTCTAGTTCAGACTGTATTTGAAATATTCTAAGCAGTTTTCGGCCCCATATCTATGGAAGGATGTGTTGGCCTTAGAGGGTCTAGAGGAGGTTTACAAGAGTGACCGCAGAGATGAAGGGCTTGTCATTTAGGAGCAGTTGAGAACTCTGGGTTTGTATTTGGAGTTTGGAAGAATAAGGGGGCGGTGTTGGGGGTGGGGGGGATGTGATTGAAACTTGAAGAATACAGAAAAGCCTGGATAGGGTGAACGTAAAGAAGATACCTTCACTAGGGAGAAGAGACTATAATCAGAGGGCACAGTCTCAGATTGATGGGATAACCCTTTAGAATCAAGATGAGGAGGAATTTCTTCAGTCACAGCTAGTGAAACTGTGGAACTCATGGCTGCAGAAGGCCACGGAGGCCTAGTCATTAAGTGTATTTAAGACGGAAATAGATAAGTTCTTAAAGCCAACAAGAACTGTGGATGCTGTACATCAGGAACAAAAACAAAATTGCTGGAAAAGCTCAACAGGTCTGGCAGCATCTGTGAAGGAAAAAAAACGCAGAGTTAAAGTTTTGGGCCTGGTGATGCTTCCTTGAAAAATTAGATTAGCAAGGAGTTTGAGGGTTGCAGAGAGTATGCAAGAAAACGATGTTGAAAAAACATAGCAGCCATGATCAATTACTGGAGTAGACCTGATGAGCTAAATGGCTTTACTCTGCTCTTATATATCTTATGTTGTAATGCTATTTGCACAACATCGGACATTACTTGCTGTCTGCACAAGCTCAGTAAAAGGTGACCGGAATAAAAGCTAAAACGTGGTTGATACTGAATTGAAAGGTCTATTATTTAAGTATGTAAAGTGGAGACAAATTAAAAGAAATTTATCAAAACAATGCAAGGCGATGTTTAACCCAACCAACAAAATGGCATCTGACCGTGACAACGGGACAACTTTCACATTTGCGTCAGGTTTAAACATGCTTTGTGCTCGCACATTAATCTGTGCTGTAGGGGATGTGTTCAAGCAACTTGTTCAAATTACTATAGTGACCACGATAGTGAGCTCAGGTATTTTATGACCAAATTCAGGGCAAAAATCCTGTATGCCTCGTGCAAAAGCAAGTGTTTTATCAGTCTCAGGTTATAAACTAAAAATTGCCTCAATTTTTATAGTTAATTCAGCCAATCCTGCAAGACAAGGTAAACACCCAAAAAACAACTGCCACTGAAACATGTTTCTTAAATGCTTAATACGCTCCATTTACTGAGTACAACTATGTTACAATTCCTTCAAAACAACACTGGTTTGGAGGAAACAGTATCCCATAGATTTCCGAATCCCCTCTGAAAATTAAACGGCTCCAAGATGTCCGCAAAGTTTATATGGTTTTATCTTAGCCTCATAAAACGTTTCTTCTGATATGGTGATTAAAGGTTCCATTCTTCATTGGTCCTGGAAAATCCTCTTCATTTTACAGAAAGCAGAAATAGGCAGGAATGAAACTGTTGAAACTTGCCATTTTATCACCAACATTTAGAAGAATTCAGAGTTGCGGATCAACTACATAAATGAAATATGAAAAAAAGAGAGCAAACACTGGAATTCTGGAGAAAACACACGTAGGGATCATTAACTTACTAATACAATATAAAACAGTACACAATTGTGACAGTGTCACTCCCACAAACATGCACACCAGTCATAAGCCTAATCTCCCACTTTAAAGCTTCTCCCATCCTGCTCATCTATTCATACTGAGGATACATAAAGAATTGGGGAAAATCGTAATTTTTTGAATGCAATTGTTATCAGAATTCCACAACGTTGAATATCGTCAATTGAGGAATAATTTAAGTATAATAAACTGTGAGATGGAATAAAATCCTCATTCATTTGTTGCTAATTCAAAAGTGGAACTTGCAAAATATCAATGCCAGAGGAAATTCAATATTAAATATTAAACCACGCAGACAGAAATACTCAATGCAGAACACAAATTATTTACAATACTTGCGATATCAACTGTAGGTCGAGCAAACAGATGAAACACGAACTGTTAACTGCTTACATTTATACAATACTAAAAATTTAATCTTTAGCTCAAAGTGCAAAAGTCCGTTTAAGCTCAAAAGGCAAAGTTATCTTCCGTGCTACAGTTTAGTGTTATACAATTTTCCTTCAGTTCTTCCTCTACTCCAAACCTGCCATTTCTATCGATGATACTAGCCTCCCTAACCCCACCTACTTTTTCATGTACAAGTCAGTGAGTTTTGGATTATTCAGCTATGAGGGCTTACAGTATAACTGTACCGCACCCATCCGAGAATAGTGATCATGCTACGGTCTGTCAAAAAAAAGGAAAACTAAAAGATAAATAAACTACCCTCGCACATCAATTTTTATGAGAAAGGGAAGAAGCTTCCTTATTTAAGCAAAAATTTAAATAAAGATTGAACATTCTGTAATTAATCAACACACAGTAGCAAATAACATGCAACAGGCCTGCACTAAGAATATCTGAAGTCCCATTATCCACTAAGTAGTGCAGAAATATACCCCAGTCTACTAACTATGCAGAACAAAAGAGGAAAATGTTTCACTTTTGCATGGGACATACGAATCTATGAGTTCAGCAGCATCCCTTGCTATTGTTAGTGGAATTACAATGGTAGAGGATGAATGAGACACCGGCCAGTTTATAGATCGGCAATTTAGAAATGTTGAACAGATTGGCAAAATAAAGCAGAGCACAAACTAATTTCTATGCAAGCTTCCCAAATTTGTATTTGACATCATTGTGAAATAATTTGAGAATAGTGCCATCTTTGGATAGCTACGATGTGGGACACTTTTGTCCTCATGCGAACTGAAATAACCATAAATTCTTCTTCAAAGTGCAATATTAACTTCTCTCCCCTACATTTTATTTCAAGTTTGCAAGAAGTGATCAACAAATATCCAAACTATTTGCTTGGGGTTTTCCATTTAAGACTGAGATGAGAAGAAATATTTTTCTCTTAAACTCATGGAAAATTCAAAGAAATTAAAAGCTCATGGGATCTAGGGTAATTAAGCAAAATAGATCCAAACTTGGTTTAGTGGCACGAGACAGATGGTGGCAGTAGAAGGCTGTTAGTGTGATTAGAGTCTGGTGTGCAGTGCCTGACCACAGGAATTGAGTGCTGGGTCCCTTGTTGTTTATGATATTCATAAATGATGTAGAAGAGCATGTGGGAGGGATGATAAGTATGTTCGCAGATGACACAAAGGTTGGCTAGGTTGTTGGCAGTGAGAAAGATGATGCTGGGTTATCAAGGGATGTAAACAGATTGGTCAGTTGAGCAGATCAACAGCAAATCAAATCTAAGCCTAATAAACAGCCTGATAAACTTTCAAAGGAGGAACAAAACAAGGAAATATTCAATAAATGCCAAAACAGTAGAAAGCTCAGAAAAAGAAGGATTCTGTAATGCTTGACCACTGACCCGTGAAACTGACAGGATAGGTTAATAGGATAGCTAAAACAGCTAAAACTTGCTTTTATCAGTCATGGCAGAGATTTAAGGGCAGGAAGGTCAGGTTGGAGCTGTATAGAATTTTTGTTGGATCACTCCTGTAGTGGTTCTGGTCACCACACTATAAGCAAGAACGTGACCGCACTGGAGGAAGTGTAGGGGAGATTCACCAGGACGTTGCTTGGGATGGAGCATTTCATCTGTGAAGAGAGGCTGCATAAACTCAGATAACAGTGTGGACCTGGAAGAGCACAACAGGCCAGACAGCATCAGAGGAGGAAAGTTGGCGTTCAGGTCAGGACCCTTTTTCAGCTGTGCTCCTCCAGCTCCACGCTGTTATCTCCGACTCCAGCATCGGCAGTTCTTGACTATCTCTGGATAAAAGCAGGATGTTTTCTCCAGAACAGAGGAACTTGAGGGGGACCTGATAGAGGCATATAACATTACAAGGGGCATGGAGAGGCTGAGTAGAAAGCAGTTGTTGCGGAGTTGAAAAGTCAATAGCAGTGGTCATAATTTTAAAATGAAAACCAGGAGGTTTAGATGGGATTTCACAAAACACGTTTTCTATCCAGAGGGTGGAGGAAGTCAGGAATGGACTGCCTGGGACAGGAAAACTCAGCCTTTAAGATGTACTTGGATGAGCACTTGTGTCGTAACATTCTAAGCCCATTGCCTTGTGCAGCAAAGTGGGACTAGTGTAGGTAGAAGTATATTTTTGGCAGTACAGACTTGATGGGCCAAAAGGCCTCTTCTATACGGTGATTGTTTACTTTACAGAATTATCCTCCAAGGACAGTAGTGGAGGTTTGCATCATTTAATTTATTCAAGGCTGAGTTAGATAGATTTTTGACCAAAAAAAGGGAATTGAAGACGTACAGGCTGTGCAGCACAAAGTGGAGTTGAAGCCAAAGCCAGATCAACAGTGATCTTATCAATGATTGAAACTGCTCTGAGGGGCCAAATGGCCTGCATAGGCTCAGATCACATGTGTGCAGTATTGTTTCCCCTTGATCCTTTATTGTCCACTAAGATAAGTACTTGCCAGGGGCACAATATTAAAACTGAATAAGAGGAAGAAGGGGAAAGCTTGCACCAAAATCACGTGAGCTTCCTGCTAACCATTTATAATCACGTTTTAAAAGAGGTCAGGAATTTCCCTGCAGACATCTGAACTCTGCCCTCACACTGAGATTAAACCATAAAAGATCATATAGTCTGTAAATTTCCCTGGAGCAGTTATTTAAAAGCCCAGAGCGGGTGATCATTGTCCAACTAAGATCAGCAGGTGGGCCCTTATGGTGGGAAGCAGCAAAACTGAAAAGAAGGAAGTGACCCATCCAAATGGAGACAATGTCTCACCAACTTCTCCAAGATTTAATTTAAAAAAAAACACAACCTTTGTAACTGGGCCAACCTTGTTAGAATGGAGGAGGAGGAGGACTGAGATGCTTTCAGACTGGAAACCTAAGATTCTTGAAGTGCTGCTAGTTTGGTACAATGGGCAGGCCCCTGTTGGAAGTAAAAGAAATTCTGCACCAACTCTGTGAACCTGGAAGGTGACAGGAAATTTCCAGGCAGCCTGCTCCATCAGTCACATTAGGTGACTGGAGTTTAAATCAGCCAGCCCCCTCACGTACTGGAAGGTGGCCCAGCTGCTGTCCTACCCTTTCCAAAACCGCCCCCCCTCTCACAAATAGCCTGGGGGTGGAATGAAGCAAGAGGATGAACATGAAAGTTGGCACCGTATTTTAGGTCTGCTCCCACCGTTGCTAGCCACTGGAAGGATCTCAAAATTCCAGGCTAACATAATTTCTATGGAGGTAGAAACTGACAGAACTGTTGAGTATTTCCAACATTTCCTATTTTTACTTCAGATTCCCAAAATTGACTGCAGTGTGCATTTGTACCTCACCCAGTCCTTTAATAAACAATATACCAATTATCCTGAGCTCAAATCACGTGTACGAAGTTCCCGCAAGGTAAAGCGTCACCTCTGTTAGTCTGTTAACATGATATTTACCAAATTGCAAATCATTTGGTATTAAAATGTGATAATGCTTTATTTGAAGACTATAATTGAGGATCGTTCCTTAAGTTATTGTAAGTTTTAAAAGCAACCAGCTAACTTAATTGCCGTTGGTGGCTTTTATAACTTCATTCACAGGGTGTGAAATTGACATTAACGTATTCAATGTTGCCTTCAAAATCCCAAATAATCCTACCAGTTTTGCTTGTCACCGTATTAGAGACAGAATAACATCGGCTGGGGTATAAAACCAGTTTGCCTCCCAGATCCCCTTGCTGCCCCATGCAAAAAGCAAAACCATTCCAATATTCCATTTCATAAAGAAAGCCCAAATGCAAATTTTAAGAATTATACATCAATTGGCAGTATATTCTAAACATTGAGAATTTATTTTTGATTAAGTATTTCCAAGCCATGTACTAAATTTAAGGTCTTAAAATCATAAGTCACACAACTTGGAATACTTGTTGCTTTGTTTAGACCCTTGACATGCAACTCTAATACCCTCTCACTTCATTCCAGCCACTTGGTTTCTTTTTAGCGCCACCTTATTTTTCATCACTTGCAGTTATCTCTGTCTTAATCAGTTCATAGGTCATCCCTTCACTTGTTATTCCGCTATTAACATTTTACTCACATCGTTTGAGACTTTTTATCATCTGCAGAATCTCATTATTGAGCCGACTGACACTACTTATGCTTATCTGTTGACACTCTCAATTACCTGGCCATTATTTCTCCGCCTACGTATGTGTCTGCGCACTTCTCTCCACTTACAGTGGCTCAGTGGTTAGCATTGCAGCCTCACAGTGCCAGGGACCCAGGTTCGATTCCAGCCTCGGTGACTGTCTATGTGGAGTTTGCACATTCTCCCCGTGTCTCTGGGTGCTCTGGTTTCCTCCCACAATCCAAAGAGGTGCAGGCTAGGTGGATCGGCCATGCTAAGTTGCCTGTAGTGTTCAGGGTTGTGTGGGCTATAGGGGATGGGGATGGGTGGGATGCTTCAAGGGGCGATGTGGACGTGTTGGGCCAAAGGGCCTGTTTCCACACTGTAGGGAATCTAATCTAATCTAAAACAGCAGTGCTATGAAAGCTTATGTTTTCAAATAAACCTGTTGGACTTTGTGAATTCAGACTTTGTCCATCCCAGTCCAACACTGCCACCTCTGCATAATGTCTAAAAGGACACATGCACTTGGACAAATGGCAGCTTGATCTGCAACAGTGTCTACACACTACTCAGCATTAAGTCGCCTCCCGGACAAACATCATGATTCTATGTAACCTACTGGTCAAATATCAGTGGACCATCAATTCACACCACAATGCGCTCAAAACATTCACAAAACCATACAGGAATCAGCATCATTGCTGGAATCATTGTTTGTTACTTGATGGTGAACGATATTGCACTGGCTTTTAAACTTTGATATTTTGCCAATAACAAAACTTATAGCACATCTCTTCCACTTACTGAGTTGAATTAGAAAAACATGCTTCACTCATAATTCCCGAGTACTAAAGCGATAGTAAAATTATCTGCAAGCCAATACATTAATGCAGCTCAAGTGTTAATGTGGTCAAAATCTAAACAGATAACAATTAAGAGTGATTTTCCTCAGTTAATCTCTGTTTACTCTGAACAGGTGATGGGTCACATACTTCTCTAGCCCCCTGGATTTGATATGCAAAAGATTAATTCTCAAAGTGCATGTTTCAGATAACATTTTAAGTTAGTAAGCAGGTCATTACATACAGCTACTGAAATGAGTCAGATCAAACTATTTCTAACATTATTCCAAACGTGATGCTAACGTCATTTTCCAGGTAACAATGCATAAACTTTATACTCTGGTGTTTCTGCAATTGTATGTAAGATTACTCAAGCTTCACCAACATGATTAAAGTAAAAATATAGAGTTCTCACAACAAATACAAGAGTAACCAGTTTCATTCACCAAATGCAGAAGACACTTCAAAACTCCTTTCGATAATAAGACGGGAAAAATAAAACATAGATTATAATCAACACTGTCTGATCATTAAATAAGATAACTGGGAAACTTTCCAGAGTACAGACATAGTTACATATTGCCTGCATTAGGACTTGCTAAACCAAACTCCTTTCAAATTTCTTTGCTGCAAAACAATGCACGAGTGTTCAAGTGAGCAATTAATTAGCTGAAAACACTTCTAATAGTTCCTTCCGAGTTGTTCTGTTCGCATTACATAATTTAAAACTGAGCACATATTTTCAAACTAGGATCACAAACCTTAAGGGACCCATAAAGAGATCCTGGGGCTCTGTATTAATGGGCAAGTACACTAACAAAAGATATTTCCTACAGTTACAGAGTTAGGAAGAGCTGCAGATGCTGGAGTCAGAAACAACACAGTATGGAATTGGAGGAACTCAACAGGCCAGGCAGCATCAAAGGAGCAGGAAAGTGGATGTTTCGGTCAGGACCCTTCATCAGAAATATAAGTATAGAATTGGATAACCCATTAATATCTGCGGGAGGTCTCATACATTTGCAAATTTACAAGCCACAAAAGCCTAAAAACATACAAGACAGAGGAAAAAAGACTGAAAAAAGGACGAGGGAATGAGTTGAACATTGGTCAGGTCATTACTAGAATATTGCGTGCAATTGTTGTGAATGTTATGAAAATTGAAAGGGTTCAGAACAGATTTACAGGATGTTGCCAGGGTTAGAGGGTTTCAGCGAAAGGGACAGGCTGAATCGTTTGGGGTTATTTTCCCTGGAGGTTCGGAGATTGGAGGGGTGACCTTCTGATGTTTTATAAAATCATAAGGGGCATGGATAGGATAAATAGACATGGTCTTTTCCCTGGGGTGGAGCAAGTCCAAAATTGGAGGACATAGGTTTAAGGAATGTGGGGAAAGTATTCAAAGGGGCCTAAGCGGCAAACTTTCCATGCAGAGTGTGATGCTTGTATGGAATGAGCTGCCAGAGGAAGTGGAATAGGCTGGTAAAGTTAAAACCTTTAAAAGGCATCTGGATGGGTATATGAACAGGAAGGGTTTAGAGGGATAAGGACCAAATATGACTAGTTTTATTTAGAATATCTAGTTGGCATGGATGAGTTGGACCGAAGGGTCTGTTTCCATGCTGTATATGTCAATGACTGAATGACTCTATGACAAATGGATGAATATGGATCACATCATGCAGTGGCACTAAGCTAGAAGGTTCAAGGCCCATCTCAGGATGGCACAAAGGCATAGCATAAACTGTCCAAAAACAAATTGCTGAAATAAATTTTACCTGGACCCTCATCAGACTACAAATAAGGTAATGGTTATATTACATCCACCTGAATGGACAGAGAATGCCTCGGGCTATTTTTAGGCTGAAAAGAACACAAGACCATTTAGAAAATGCTATATTACTTAGAAAATGACTCATAACACAAGGCTATTCTAACTGTGATCTCCTAGTGACTGAAAACTGCACCAACTTTGAATTCACCACAGGTGCTGATATACAATCAATCTTTTGCAACATTAAAAGGCAATGATATTTTGTCAGGCAGTTATTTTTCAATCCTCTCCGGAAATTTATGCTTTAGAAGTGAGAATTAGAGGCAGCATAAAACAGAACCATCTGCAGATAACGACCATAATGTGGAGTTGTTACACTCTACAAAAACTATGAATAGGCTCTGCCAATGTCCCCATTCATAAATGACCCATGGCAGGAACTTCACAGTCAGAGAAATAGTGTAACTCACAATATCTATTATTATTAGGCTGTTTCTAGCATCTAATTAGTGCTTTAAAATGACAAAATACAAGCAAAGGTCGCATACATCAAATAAACAGATTTTATTCTGTGACAATTAGCATTATGGCAATTCAGAATAATACACATTTCCATAATTACATACAATCATCTATATGAATTTTAAATGCCTAAGTAATCACAGAAATCAAAGATGTTCAACATCTCATATTGCCCAACTACACTTCCAGCTAAAAGAGATTCAGAAAAAAGCTCTCTCTGACAATAACACATGCTCCTTTTTACAATGTCAAAAAGCTTTCCTGGGCAAACTGCTACAAAGCATCCCATTCTTAACGTATTTCCACAACTTTATAGATGCACTTGCAAATTACTAAGAAAGAACGGTATTGTTGAATTATGTCCTTATGAAACATTCAACCCTACACTTTTATCTCCAAGGTTCAGCAAGTCTGGTAAAATGCATCTCAACCATTATATCCAAATTAAATACAACAGCTGTAATAACCAAATGGTATGGTTTTGCGATTTGTATATCTGTTTGTGGAAAAATACAAGTTGAAATCAAGCCACAAGTTAGAGATGATGAATGCATTAAAATTTGTCTGCCAATACATCATGTTGAAAAATTCTGTCACCCTCATAATTCTATTTTAACTGGGTCTTAGAATACCCACTATTGCCATAGCAATATAATTTTGTTTTACGGAAGGCAGCACTGATACCCAAATACAGTATAAAATGAACATAAACATTATTATCTGTTTCTCAATTATACAATACCTACACTGCAGCAGCCAATGGGTGTGGAACAGCTTTTAGTAGCTGGGAGGATACCACATGATCCCTCAAAGTGACTAAAGCTTCTGAAAGACCCGGAAGAGAACAAAACCTCTCCCTGTACATTCTACCCATCACAGACCATGTATGAGGGACACAGGTAAATCCAGAAGGAAAACCAAAAGAAATGCAGATGCAGTAAATCAGAAACAAAAGCAGAAATTCCTGGAAAAGCTCAGCAGGCCTAGCAGCATCTGTGGAGAAAAATCAGAGTTAATGTTTCGGGTCCAGTGACCATTCTGTTCTGAATGGGTCACTCGACTCGAAACATTAACTCTGATTTCTCTCCACAGATGCTGCCAGACCCGCTGAGCTTTTCCAGCAATTTCAGTTTGTGTTTCTATATCCAGAAGGAAGTCAAGTGATCAACCCATCCCCCTTTTCTGATGAAGGGTCTAGGTCCGAAATGTCAGCTTTTGTGCTCCTAAGATGCTGCTTGGCCTGCTGTGTTCATCCAGCTCCACACTTTGTTATCTCAGATTCTCCAACATCTGCAGTTCCTATTATCTCTCCTTTCATACCTGGCACTCTCGGGTCCAAAATGGAGAACTTAAGTTTCCAAAAATTAAGGACACTTTTCCTTTATACAAGCATGCCACACAAATAATTAATGAGTCAAGCAAATGGAGTTAAAAGACATTTTATGAAATGTATCCATGAGTTATAGACAATTAACTGTAGTTTTTAAATCATACAATAAAATTAGAAAAAATTATGTAACAGAGGTGATGGCCTAGTGGTATTATCGCAGGGCTGTTAATCTAGAGACCCAGATTCAAATCCTGCCATGGCAGCTGGTGGAATCTGAATTTAACAAACATCTGGATTTAGGAGTGACCATGAATCCATTGTCGATTGTCGGAAAAACCCTTCTGGTTCACTAACGCCCTACAGGGAAGCAAAGTGCCATCTTTACCTGGTCTGGCCTACATATGATTCCAGACCTAGAGCAATGTGGGTGACTCAACTTCCCTCTAGGCATTTGGGGATGGGCAATAAACGCTGCTAGCAAGTCACTACCTCATCCCGTGAATGAATAATAAAAAAGTCAGTTTCCTCAATGATTATGAACAAAAAAATTGTTTGAAACCAAAAAAAAGCTTTCTTCCTATAAGACGACTGTCTTACAAAATGGTTTTTGCCACTTTTTCTGCTTTGTGATGCAAGCATTACAGCAAATGATAAGATATAACGAATGCCAGCCAGGTGAAAATCTTTTGACAGTTTCCACATTCCAATTTTCTTCCTTGTTTTTCAGACTATTTCATCTCTATATGATCCCACAGGTCTTGGATGTCCCCTGGTACATTGTCTGCTCACTGCACCAAAGTAAATCGAATGAGCCCCCAATTTCAAATCTGATGTGGAAGACATCATTAAGGCCAATCTTAAATGTGCATCTTACTTTCACTTTCATAAAATCATTCAACCAACATCACTTTGATCCCTTGTGCATGTTACAATCGTAACACATTAAATGCAGGATGATGAACAACACCACTATCTCACATTCTCATCTTACCACTTAACACTGCACTCTGCCTGACCAAGACTTGTCACCTACCTTCCTCTGTGACACCGTTTGCAGTGCCACAACAAAACCAAGCAGCAATACAAGACTGAAAACATAAAAACATACATGGGCAAGCAGACAGCAAAACATGATTTTGGCAAAGACACGTTCAACTCGAAAAAATTATACACAAATGAAATAGAACATTGTAAAGAATTCATTAAATTGCATGAGAATTCACTTTCAGCCTTAAAATTTACACCTTGAAGTGACATATCATTTGAATACTGGATGATATTATCTGCACAAATGCTAATCTACATCCATCGATGGACAAAGTGTGTGATTGCTCCTCGACAGCCAGGATATCATCTCGGTACTGGACTTTGTGACTTATTCGAAGTTCACGAGCATGGTTATATGTCACTGGATACTTGAGGCTGCAATACTGCTTTATATTACGAACATTTCAAACAATTTATTCACATTTAAGAAAATAAATGTTTGCACTAATGCCCTTTTGCTGGCCGTCCTTGATTTGCATAGAGTGTTTATCTTGGGTGGCAACGGGAAAATAAAAATCAAATGGGGAGGGGTAGAGAAAGAAAACATATTGGCCGATCCCTCCACCATCAAAACTTGATCCCACGCATCTACTGGCATAGCAGAGAGCATCAGCACCATAATAACACCGGCACAAAAAGTCCCGAATAAAAAAATATAAGTTTGAAAGTCTCTGAGGCGATCACGTGCTAATTTAAAGTCAGTGTCTCTCTTTGCCCTTTGAAGCATGGTTGGAGGCAGCATGCTGTGGAAACAGGGCACCGTGCAAACCCGTTTCCTCTGAACGCCGGACTGTGGAGCGAAAGGAGACGGGATCTCCCCAACAATCTCTCTTTGTTGCAAGTTTTGAGTTGCGCCGGGGCAGAAGAAACATAATTGAAACACTGTAGCAGCGCTGGGGTGGGGGGCTTTCCTGAGCCAGAACTAGGGGAAGGAGAGCGCGCGGGGGAAGTGGTGTGGGAAATAGGTGCAATCCAGTCCCGAGTTCCGTGCAGCCTGCCCACCCTTTTTGCCCATCCGAGCTACAAGAGTGCATTGGTTTGGCACTGACCGTAGTTGTCCTGCTCCATGGCTCAGAGTCTTCTTCCTCCTCCTCCTGCTGCTGCTGCTGCTTCAATTGCCTGCACGGGTGGCCACCAGCTGAGCAGAGTGGCTGCCGCGCGCTCCGCCCAGGACTCCGCTCGAGCCGATCAACTGACGTCAGCGCCCGGGGAAAGGGGGCGTGGGCAATAACCACGTGATCCAGGAAGCTGACAGCCCGCTGTTGCATTTTGACACACAGCAGGCTCAACCCCAAGGTCACAACAGGTTTGCTCAGTGACCTCCCCTTTGTATACACACACACACAAAGCAGATTTAAATCTGACTTTTTTTTAAGAAAAAGATTCTGCCAACAGATTACCCGCCCAGAACAAATATCTATTCGCAACATGATGCAAGAGAGAGTTATTACTCCTACAGAGGTCGAGTTTCCTGCCCAATACTGGATGTCTAAACTGCTGTGTGTACAGGTCAATCAAGGAAACCGCATCGGCACAAAGTACATTTTTATGCAAAAACGGTGCATAGTAAAATTGGGTGAATGGGTGACTTCTGGAAATCCCTCCACGACATTGCCCCAAACTATAGAAAAGCAACTCTTTGTTACAGCAATGTGACAATTTTTAAAACAAATTTCCATACTCGTTTTTCAATGAGGAAAAGCAGTTCTTTGCTGCAGGTCCGCACGCATCAGGAACTGGCCTAAAATATTTCTAATGGATCTCTGCAGCCAGCAGAAACTTTGGGTGGCAATTCCTGACCTTTGGAAGAGTCCCTGCTTTCTACATCCTCAGTCTTACACCAGTACCAAGCGGTGGTAACTCCAAAGCAGCACAACGAAAGAGGTTACAGTCCAAGCTGAACTGATTTGAGTCCAACTGACAGGTATTTCAGAGAAAGGCAATGTATCACCCGCTGTCCCAGCCATTCTCCATTGGCCCAACGCTTCTCTATATCTTCAAGCCAACAGTGGTTACTGCACTTTGCTGCATTCGTGTTGTCAGATTCTCACCTCTCTACAGTCACAGGGGAGCCTCAGCACCTAAGCACTTCATTCATTACAAGCTAAGAGGACGTCGTTACCCACATTGTCAACCTCATGAGAAACCCCACCTACTTTGCAGGGATACTCAAACTCTTATGAAAGCAACAAGAACCACAGAGTGAAAATTTGAGGGGGCTGTCTGAAAGAGGAGTCAGACGAAGCTAATTTTTAACCATAAAGCAGGGACGTCGTCCCCAAATGACGCCAGCATCTAATCGAGATGTCTGAAATTCCAGCAACTCTGAACCGACAAGAAAATGCTCCACTCAAGCTGTGAACTGCTCTGCCACCAGCGGGCACACACACAGTTAAGCACATCCCCGTTACCATCTCATTTCCTCTTCCAGAGATAAGTGAGAAACCGTTGCAGTCATAATTGGCTTGGCAATAAACAAAATTTCTCAGAACCATACCGACATCGTAATGAAATGAAAATCAACGACTTAATATAATAATCAATGTAGACTTCACCAGTTTCAAAATCTCCCCTTCCCCTACTGCATCCCTAAACCAGCCCAGTTCATCCCCTCCCCCCACTGCACCGCACAACCAGCCCAGCTCTTCCCCCCCACCCACTGCATCCCAAAACCAGTCCAACCTGTCTCTTCCTCCCTAACCGGTTCTTCCTCTCACCCATCCCTTCCTCCCACCCCAAGCCGCACCCCCAGCTACCGACTAACCTCATCCCACCTCTTTGACCTGTCCGTCTTCCCTGGACTGACCTATCCCCTCCCTACCTATACTCTCTCCACCTATCTTCTTTACTCTCCATCTTCGGTCCGCCTCCCCCTCTCTCCCTATTTATTCCAGTTCCCTCCCCCCATCCCCCTCTCTGAAGAAGGGTCTAGGCCCGAAACGTCAGCTTTTGTGCTCCTGAGATGCTGCTTGGCCTGCTGTGTTCATCCAGCCTCACATTTTATTATCTTGGAATTTCCAGCATCTGCAGTTCCCATCATCTCTGACTTAATATACCCTGTTCTTTTCGCTGATAACATTTTTAGATATGTGAACGAACACCAGTTGAGAAAACAAGCATAAGTTAATGGCCAGTGATAACTATTTCCGGCTCTGGGAGAGTTAACTGTTCAGGTCGACAATCATCGTTTGATTTCAGATTGCCACCATCTGCAACATTTTGCTTTTATACTCGATTTACTGTACCATGTTCTATGATTAACGAGGGACAGCCATTTTTCTGTTTCATGATTTCCTATTGTCAACAGGCTAGAGTGACAATGCATGTCGAAATGCTACAGAGGTCTAGGCAGACTGATACTATGACAACATGATGGGTTAACGTGCTGAGCTGTGCGATGATTTTGTTCAAATTTTTCCAATTGTCAAACCACCCATCTTTGTCAGAACATTTGTGGAGGCGGGTGAAACAGAATCTCAGAACAAACCAACCCACATCACATTCACAATCATCCTGATGGCTATTTATACATCATCATCAGATGGTTGAATCTGTTATCTACTCTCTTCAGTTCAGATTGTGGAGAAGAAGGCAAAGAGGAGAAGAGGCAAAGCAGATTTTAGATCTTGACCCATATTTTCTTCCATACGAAGTTTCCCTCTCGATAGCACATTAACTGAAAGATGGGAAATTGAAAGGCCAGTACTATCATTCACTACACATCTTCAATTCTGCAGTGTCAGATGGAAGCATCTTGGGTGGAGGCTAAGTGGGGGGGGGGGGGGGGGGAGAAGACTGGAGAAAGTAGAATTGCGCAAAACAAAATTTTTAGTTAAATTTTAAAAGTTTAAATAACAAATTGGAGTAAAGTAAAAACAAAATGCACCACGTATGGACAGCAAAAGTGAACTTGAATTATTTGTGGTGATTAAAACATATCTAAATTATGATGTTAAGAATAGATTCAACATTGTACACAGTTACAGAAACATTCAAAAGACAGGAAAGAAATCTTGACAAGAAAACAACCAGTACCTTGTATATTCTCAAATGTCCAATTGTAAACACTGGATTCTTGCTCTGGTTGTGAATCACTCCTGTTTCCCCTTTGCCAAGTACCTCATGAAATATTTATATCTTGTATTATTGAATCAGTAATGGCATGCTTTTCAGCCAAATGAAACAAATCATTGACAGACATTATGGGTTTTGAATGGAAGCAAAATGATCTTTGAAGTTTTTCTGGTACACATTGATTTCTATGATGATTCACATCTCTCAGACAGAAGCATTGAATTAATGATGTTTTGTACAGTGCAAAAGAAAATTTCAGAAACCAAAGCATTACAGCGTAATCACTCAACAGAAGGTATCAGGGTAATAAACGACCCTTACCTTTAAAAAAAGGTTAAAGCTCTCAAGTGCTATTACTAATATAATAGCAGAGCAGTTTCTGATTTATGGCCAGAGAGCCAGAAAAAGCAGCATTTTCTGACAACTAAAATTTTATTTCCATGTTTCAATACAAATTTACATACATATGGAAGAATATGCTACAGTATTGTGATATTCTGGTTTACAGTGGAAGAGAAGAATGCTAGAAATGCATTAACAATTTTTAAAAGCTTGCAGCACATGCACTGCAATTAGTGTCATCATGAGAAAGTACCATTTTCAACTTAACTTTCTAGAATAATCCCACCATTCAAAGTTGGCCCTCTAAAAGTTATCTCCTGTATCCAATATGAAGTACATAGCATAACCAAAGTCTTATCATTTCCTGGCAGGAAAAACTCTACAGATCGTATTTACATGAATGTGTTTTTGTTTTCTTCCCACACTGGTCTTATCGTAATATTTTGACTCACCAGCACACTAATAGAGTGTACTTGCATTACTAAAGATGCCATTCTTAAAAAAAGTTGACATCTTTCGTTCAGGTGGCCATAAGATCTCTATTCAGAATCGTAGAGATGTATAGCATGGAAACAGACCCTTCCGTCCAACTTCTAATTCAGATATCACAAATTGATTTAATTTCATTTGCCAGCATTTGACCCATATCCCTCTAAATTGTGTCAACTCACATGCCCAGATACCTTTTAAACGTTTGCATCACTCTCTACGTAATAACGTTGTGCCTTAATTGCTTTTTAAATATTTCCACTCTCACCTTAAACCTACACTCTAGTTTCAGACTCCCCTGCCACAAGGTAAAGAACTTGACTATTCACCTTACCTACACCCCTCATGATTTTATAAAGCTCTGGAAGGTCATCCCTCAGCCTCTGACCCTCTCTAACATAAGAATGGAGTTCTCATCCTAATTCCACTCTCAATTACTATCACCAAAAAGCAAATTAGCCAGCCATTCAAGGAATCTAGATTTTTTTAAAAATTCATTCATGAGACATGGATGTCACTGGCTGACATGTGTTGCCCATCCCTAATTGTTGTTGAGAAGGTGGTGGTGAACCATGAGCATGCCACGACTGTTACAGACTACATTAGTAAGTCTGTAGATGACCAAGTGTCGAAAAGTTAATCCAGAAGTGGATGAACTAGGAGATCCATTCTCTACTGAAGTCCAGGTTTGAGACATTCAAGTCGGGTCACCCTGACCCTTACAAGAAATCCCAAGTATGACATTCACAAGGTCATCAGAGACACCAACAGACAATACCAAACTCGAAACCCAGACTAACCACATGGACACCCATCATTTGTGGCAAGGCATAACATGCTACACAGCGAAGTCAAACAAAATCTGAGCAACAGTATATCCCTACCCAATAAGCTCAATGCATTCTACACTCACTTTGAACAACAGGCCTGTGAAACAATATTCTTCGTCCCATCAATCTCAGATGGGTTCATACCCTCAGTTACCTCCAGAGAAAGTAGATCGGCCTTCCTAAGGGTGAACTCATGGAAAGCAACTGGCCCGGATGGAGTCCCAGCCGTGCACTCAGATCCTGTGCATACCAGCTGACAGGAGTATTCACTGACATCTTTAACCTCTCCTGGCATTGATCTTAAGTCTCCATCTGCTTCAAGAAGACCACCATCATCTGAATGCCTCAATGACGACTGCTCAGTGACTCTGATACCTATAATTATAAAGTGCTTCAAGGAGGTTGGTCATGGCTCGCATCAACTTCAACTTCCCAGACTACCTTGATCCCTTGCTATTCACCTACCAGCACAACAGGTCCTCAGCAGACACTATCTCCCTGACTCGACACTCATCCCTGGAACATCTAGACAATAAGGATGCCTATGTCAGGCTCCTATTTATTCACTACAGCTCCACCTTCAACACCATAATTCCAAACTAACTCATCTCTCAAATCTGTGATCTGTGATCTAGGTCTCTGCTTTGCCACCTCTATAACTGGGTTCTCATCTTCCTGAACAGTAGACTGCAGTCAGAAGATAGGTGACAATGTCTCCTCCGCAATAATCCTCAACACCAATGCCCCACAGGGTTGCGTACTCAGTCAGTCACTAATTACACTCCTTTATATACTCATGATTGTGGCCTTATTCTGCACCAACTTCATTTACAAAGTTTACTGATGACACTACCATTGTAGGATCTCAAACAATGACAAGATAGAGTACAGGAAAAAGATTGGAGTGCTTAGTAGCATGGTGCAAAGGCCTCTCCAAAATGAGGGAGCTGGTCATTGACTTCAGGAAGCAGAGTGGAGGTCATGCCCCTGTCTGCATCAATGGTGTTGAGGTGGACTGCATCAAGTTCCTGGGAATGATGATTACCAACAATCTGTCCTGATCCATCCATGTTGACACTACAGTCAAGAGAGTACAACGTCTCTATTTCCTCAGGAGATTAAGCAAATTCGGCATGTCCATAAAGACACTTGCAAATTTTTATAGGTTCACCATAGAAAGCATCCTATCTGGATGCATTGATGTGGTACTGCAACTGCTCTTCCCAAGATCAAAAGAAACTACTGTGAGTTGCAAACACAGCCCAGTCCATCACAAAAGCAGCCTTCCATCCATTGCCTTCATCTACACTTCCCATTGCATTGAGAACGCAACCAACGTAACAAAGTCCCCTCCCACCCTGGTAATGTTCTCTTCCACCCTCTTCTGTCAGGCAGAAGGTACAAAAGTTTGTATACATGTATGAACAGATTCAAGTACAGCTTCTTCCCCACTGTTATCAGACCTTAAAATGGACGTCTTTAATGATAATGTTGATCTCTATCTGCACATTCTCAGCAGCTTCAATGCAGTATCCCGCTCTCTGTTCTGTTATTCTGATGCACTTGAATAGTTCAATCTGCCTGTAACGCACGCAAGTCAACAGTTTTCTCTGTACCTTGGTACATGTGATAGGAATAAATCAAATCAAATCTTGAGCCACCGCAGTCCTTAGGTGAATTCCAGCATTTTATCACAACAACAATGAAGAAATGGCAATATGTTTTCAAAAGAAAATGGTGAGTGACTTGGAGAAGAACTTGCAGATGGTGTTTCAGATATCTGCTGCCCTTTTCCTTCAAGATGGAATTGATCATGGTTTGGAAGGTGCATCTAAGGATCTTGGGTGAACTCCCGCAATGCATCTTGTACATGTTACACACTGCTACTATTGTGCAGTAGTGGTAGAGAAAGTGGATGTTCATGGTGCCAATCAATTGGGCTCCTTTGTCCTGGATTGTGTCAAGCTTGTGTGTTGTTAGAGCTGCACCCACATAAGCAAATGGGGAGTATTCATCACATTCCTGACTTCCTGAGATGAAATACAAGTTTTGGGGAATGAGGGGGTGAGTTACTCACTTCAAAATTCCTAGCCTTTGCCCTGGTCTTGTAGCTATTGTGTTCATGTAGTGAGTCCAGTTGAGTTTGTGGTCAATGGTAACCCCAAGGATGTTGGGGGTGGGGGATTCAGTGATGGTAACACCATTGAACATCAAGGGGTGGTGATTAGATTGTCTCTTATTGGAAATGGTCACTGCCTGGCATCTGTATGGCACCAATGTTACTTGCCACTTGTCAGCCCTGGCCTGAACATTGTCCAGATCTTGTTGCACTTGAACATGGATTGCTTCAGTATCATTCAGTGCTGAGTGGTGCTGAACACTGTGCGAGCATCAGTGAACAACCTCACTTCTGAAGGTGGCGGGGTGGGCGGGTGAAGAAGAGTGATGAAGCAGCTGAGAATGGTTGGGCCTCGGACACTCCCCTGAGAAACTCCTGCAGAGATATCCCGGAGCTGAGATGACTGGCCTTCAAAAACCACTGCCATTTTCCTATTTGTCAAGAAGGACTCCAAATCAGCAAAAGAGATAAGGGTGTCTATCAAACAGTTTTACACTTCCAAGTAACTCACTACACAAGCACCCAAGACATTACAATAACATTGAAATGCAACTGAAGGGTCCAGACCCGAAATGTCAGCTTTCCTGCTCCTCTGATCCTGCTTGGCCTGTGGTGTTCATCCAGCTCTACACCTTGTTATCCCTAATTTAAATGCAACTTTTTGATTTAGAAGAGGTCAGGAATTCACAAACATGGGATTCTTCACTCCACAGTAACACATTCATGTATGAAAACAGAAATAAACTCAAATTCAATCATTCCCACCCCACATCAGCTCTAAAACCCTATGCCATCAAATGCTGTGTAGTAAATCAAGAAAACTTCCATTGCCCTTTGTTTTTCAAAGATGCACCCCAGTTTTAGTCTCTCTGACAAGGGGAAACATCCATTAAGTACCCAGCCCAATGAGTATTCATAATGACAATTCATTATTCTGAACTTGAATGGTTACACGTCCAACCTCTCCCTCTCCCTCTCCCCCCTCACATCTCTCTTTTTAGGAATGCTTGAATGAACACATTTTCTAAACTGCTTCTTCAGCTAAATTTGTACTTTAGTATGTTAGCAAATCGATGATTTTAGGATATAAAGAGGGCACTGGAAAAATGTTGGACTCTTATGAAAAGATGCCATTGAAGCCAGTCCAGAGAAGGTTCAGTAGGTATGGTGAGACTTTTTATTAAAATGAAGAGAGAGCGAAGATATTAGACTCATAGGAGCTTAAAGATGAAGAACAAGGGGGCACATAAGAATTGTAAGATTAGGGTTTTCACAGGGTGGATACTGAGCAGCTTTCTTTCCCCTTGTGGGAGAGAATGGGATCAGAAGGCATAATCTCAGAGTAAGCATCTTCTTCTTGAAGAGGACAGTGATTCTGTGAGATTATTCACCACAGAATCAGGAAGAAAATGAATTGCCGGGAAACAGATTTTTAAATCAGCAAGACATCAATAGGTTTAGGGACAAGGTGGGAAAAGGAAGTTGAAGATTATCAGATTAACTATGAAATCATTGAATGGCAGACTCAAATGGGTATAATGGCTTTCTCCTGCTCCTGCATGTTATGGTATGAACCCTGCTACCAAGGGACTCCTTTATGAGGAGATCATGAATTATACATTCATGTC
Source organism: Stegostoma tigrinum (assembly GCF_030684315.1). Taxonomy (NCBI): domain Eukaryota; kingdom Metazoa; phylum Chordata; class Chondrichthyes; order Orectolobiformes; family Stegostomatidae; genus Stegostoma; species Stegostoma tigrinum. The sequence goes on from NC_081375.1 coordinate 16,586,967, forward strand.
TTGTTACACATTATCAGCTGCAGAATGCCTGCTCACTGGTGGGCTCCAAGAAACTGTCACAAAAAGACTAACACATCTTTAAGGTTACCTTTGCCAAACTAATGTTTCAAATCTGTTACGTGATTAAAAATCACCCACAATTATCACCCATCACTTTCTCACAAGCCTGCACTCTTCTTTCCTGTATACCCAATATATCAGAGTACATTTTAGGGGCCTACAACGTATTCCCACAAGTGATTTCCTACCTTTACTATTTATCTCAACACAAACTGATTTCAGGACTTGATATTGTTGTACAACTGATGTCACCTTAATTAAAAGAACTACTTCTCCACATTTTCATGCCTCCCCATCTTTACAAAATACAAGTTAGCCTTGAACATTCAGGTGTACAGATTTTATCATTGCCATTACAGGGACATGATTGTACAATCAGATCATGTACACTTGTTTCTAATCAAATTGCCAATTTAACCATTTCGTTATGAATGTGGAATGTATTCACATAGAGTATTAAGTTCCATCTTTTTACTATTTTTGCAGAATTTAATCTTATCTACGGGCACACTCTTTAGTTTGCACTCTGTCCCTTCCTGCTCCTCTGTGAATACAATTATCCTTTTTGATACCCTGCTCACTTGCTTTGTTCTTGGTCAATAATTTATCACGTCATCTCTCACATGATCCTGCACCTCCATTACACAGTTCAAAGCCTTTCCTACTGTCTGTGCACTGTGGATCACCAGAACAGTGGCCCCAGCACAGCTTAAATGAAGGCCATGCCAACATCACCGCTCCCTTTACCCAGTAATGGCTACACTTTAAATAGTCTTGCCTGTGCTGAAATTTTTAGTCCTTAAATAAATGATAAACATATGCAAGTCAAAATTCCTTAAGTAGCAAATGCTGAGGCCTTTTTATGAATTGTCAGCTTGTTGTGGTGAAGAGGTTCGAATGTTCTATTGATCTTAACAGTGATACCATTCGGACCCCTGGTCATGGTCAGCGATCATGGTAAGGTTGGAACAAGGCAAAGTGCAATGCAAAACAGACCCTCAAAAGTTATTCAGGTGAAACATACCCATGTGATTTCAATGAAGGTGTAGCTGTAGGGAGATGCCCAGATGTTCAGGTTCTCTTGCCACCAGATCTACCTTCTGTTAAGGAATGTGTGTCTGCTTATATGCAATGGTATTCCCACAGTGAAAGATGAAGAAACTGTTCAGAAAAAAAGTTCATATTGAACTGCTTCAAGAGCCAAGCAACTTCCAACAATATCTTCATCAAAATGTCCAAAGCATTCATCTTAATGGAGTGGAAAATTGGAAAGAGGTGAAGTCGTCATCATCATCATCTCATGAGGTTAACACTATCAGCTACAAGACCAGGAAACAATGAGGATGACCACATCATTCAAATTCTCATTGACAAGAAGAGGAAGATCTCCATGCCAGGCAGAATAACATCAACATCACCAGTGCAATAAAGACAAACAACAAAGCTGGAGGTACAAAGAAATATGAGGGAAATCAAGAGCTAACAGTGCACTGAGAAAGCTAGGGAGCTGCAACTCCTTGCTCACAAGTTCAACACCCAGGTTTCTTCAATGCTACCAAGACAAAGTACAGACCCAGCTCCCTTGGCGTCAAACCTATGCAGATTAAGGATAGCACCCTTTCAAGAGACAGAAAAAAATAGAAACCTTCAATGGAGAAAACAGTTCAAAGAACTTCTAACCTGCAAAACAATCATAAATGAGGACACGTTTGGGGTTATCCTCCAACACTCCCACCTGGGGGAGAAATTGAAGCCTCCATTAGATTCATGAAGCATGGAAAAGCTGCAGGAACGATTAGGATTCCAGCAGAGATTTTCAAACTTGGAGGAACAGAGCTTATCTGCCATCTCAATCAACTCTTCCTGAAAACCTGGGACAAAGAATAAATCTCAGGGATGCCACTGTTGGTAATGTTGAGAAAGGAGACAAAGTGGACTGCGGGATTGATGGAGGATTCTCCTTACTCTCCACAGCCAGGAGGAGTCATTGCCTGAACCCTCACTCAATGCCTTCTCTCAGAATCAGAGGAAATCCTTCCCGAATGCCAGTGAGGCTTCTGGACAAATCTTGGAACTATGAATACATTTTCACTGCTCGGAAATTCCAAGAGAAATGTAAGAACACCAGTAGTACACCACATGGCCTTCATCAACATGACCAAGGTTTTTGGCTCAGTCAACTGGAAAGTGCTGTGGAAGATCCTGTCAATGGCCAGCTGTCCAGTGAAATTTATCTACATCCTCAACTCCTCCGCAATAAGATGTCCGCGACAAAAATGGAAATTGCTGGAAAAGCTCCACAGGTCTGGCAGCATCTACAGAGAGAAGTCAGTGTTAATGTTTTGGGTGGGCCACCCTTCTTCAGAATATTCTGAAGAAGAGTCACTCAACCTGAAATGTTAACTGATTTCTCTCCATAGGTACTGCCAGATCTGCTGAGCTTTTCCAGCAATTTCCATTTTTGTCTCTGATTTGCAGCACCCACAATTCTTTCGGTTTTTACTTAAGTTATCAGTGATGGTCCTCAGTAATGACAACATGACAGAGTCCTTTGAAGTCAAGACAGGAATACGCCATTACCCCCATCCTTTTCTCTGCCTTTATTGCCACCATTCCTCATCTTATCAAAAATGAGCTACCCAGAGGTGTGCACATTTTTCCACCAATCCAGTAGACACTTTTCAACCTTAGCCAGTTGAAAACAAGGAGAAAATAACACTGACATTGTACATGCAACTTCACTCTGCAGCTGAGAATGTTATCTTCACTCACTTGGAAAAGAACCTTCAAGCCTCACTTAATACCTTTGCAGGAACATACCAAAGAATTGGTCTCAGCTTTAGTCTCAAGAATACTTGTGTCCTTTATCAGTTTGTGCCAGAGCAAGTCCCAGTTGATTTGGATCTACCATGATCCTGTTGATGACCATGACATCCATACTGATACTAAGATCCTTAACAATAAAGCAATCATTCGCCAATTCTTTTACTTTTGTCAAAAACTTGGGCTACATAGAGACACCACATTCAGGGACCCAGAAAAGTACCATCAATGCTGTTTGAGATGGATTCTCCCCATTAACTGGGAGGACAAGCATATTAACATCAGTGTCCTTGAAGGAGTCAATAAAAGTAAAGGACTGCTCTCTCATTAGAGACAGACACACACCGAGATAACTGGCGGTGTTTTAGCCGGAAGGTCACCACACCACAGGTGACGAGGCAGAGAAGGGGAGTCTTCCATAGTAGCTGATTCAGGAACTGAACCCATGCTGTTGGTATCACCCTGCATTGCAAACCAACCATCAGCCAACGGAGCTAACCAACCCCATGGCCTTGAATATACTCAACCACTCAGCTTCCACAGACTTTAAAAGAGCCAACAGACCCAACATTGAGACCATGATTGTTCAAAATCAACTCTGCCGTGCCAACCACAAGCTTATGGCACCCAAGTTGCAAATGCCAAAGCAAATCTTCTGCACCCAGCTCAAGGACAGAATTTGAACAAGAGGAGGACAAAGGAAACTTTTCAAAGATTCTGTGAAGGCTTACCTCAAAAAGTACTGCAGAAAGATGTCAATGAATGGGAGGCCTTTGTTCAGAAGAAACCATCTTGGAGGATCCACCTGAAGGGACACAATTCCTCAAGAACATTCGGCAGCAAGTCAAAGCATGGAAAAGCAGCTGGAGGAAGAAATATCAGTGACTGTGTTCATGGATCAATTCCACTTCCAGAAATACCTGCCTCATATGCAGTCAGTAATGTGGCTCTAGATTGGGATGATCAGCCACAAAAGGACCCAGAGAATTTCATTGGTGGACAATCGTTAGCAAGTGATTGAGAACAAGGACTCACCAGAGAGTCACATACCTTATGACAATCTAAGGGAAGCAAGTGAGGGATGAAGGAAAAAGGCAGCTTGGAGTCCCACTTGTTTTCGTCTTATTCATTAAGAGTGTGGGCTTTTGGAATCCAGACCCTTTTGACATTTTGAGCCCTCCTCCTGGTCTTGCTAATATCATAATGACACTCATCTCAAACTATTTTAATTCTGATGACCAATTAAACAAAAGTGTTTGGTGTTTAAGTGTTTTACTTAAGGAATAGGAATTGGGTTTTTGACACATCAAATTTGATTTTTAAAAAAGCCAATTGCGGCTTGGGATCTGCTCTGGGATCCCATCTCAAATTCAAATTACTAATCTTATGCACAATAACAGTGCTGTATAAATTTTAGTAACCAAACCTATTTGCTGGGTACAGACGATAAAAATCTACCAATAGTGTGGTCAACTTATGATCTACTCTAGTTCATGTATTTCCATAATAAAGGTCTTTTGTAGCCTCCCATTTGCAAGCACTTCTTAACATACATTAGAATCAGTTTTCACTTCATTGATGCTTTTGCTTGCTAGTCTGTGCACTTGTTAAATTCTGGATGCTAACACCTGGCCCTCATTACCTCGGTGGCAACTGAATGTTATTCTTATTAAAGGAAGAGACCGCTGGCAACAAAGTGAAATGGCTCAGGATAACAAGTTTAAACCCTTTGACAATGAAACACTAAATCAAGTGGGTGGGCTGGGAAGGGTGGGGAATGAGGGTGTTAGAGATATAAAAGGACTGGTCAGAGCTTTGTTGAGCTATGAACTGCTTCCCATCATCATGCACATTATTGCTGGTTCACAAGCCAGGTTGTGACATCCTCCCATTACATTAAAACAGTCTGTGAATTCTATTCTTCATCAACGTCTTTTTCTTTCTAAACAAAAAAGAAAGTGGTTGTCACTAGCTAGGCTGGCAAACCTTAATTGCCCAGGAGCAGTTAAGAGTCAACCATCTTCCAACAGCAGTGCCTTGCAAACTGAACAGAAGCAACAAGGAGGATCACCTGCTCTTAACATCTGCCAGTGCATTCAACACTGACAGCAGAAATCCAACCATGAAAAATGACAGCTTGCGGGGCCCTGATGTGACAGGTCTCCTCTTTACTTGACAGCCTCACATGTTTGAGCAACCAGAATATCTCACATTTGACATCAGAAGACCCTGCAATGTGCCCAAAAATTGATGCACGGGAAGGGGCTGTGTTTTTCTTGTCTTGCAGACAACGTCTGACAGAAGGTTGAAAACTGTTCTATTTCCTAATAAGGAAAGTGTGCGCTTTAGGGCATTAAAGGGGTGAAGCATTTCAACACTGACAAATTCAAACTCTTAAAAGTTTTAAAAATGGGGGATTGTTATTTCAGTGAAATTCGTCCAAATTTCATATGCATCTAGCCAAAGACTTTGCAATAGTGTAAAGCAGTCATAACAGATACTTCAGCAACGCAGGTGCTTCACAAGTTCTACTTGAAAAAACTAATTATAGCTATAGCAAATTATAATTATACATTTCAACTGCATATGCAAATGTTCTTTTTTGTGTATTTTAGCCACAGCAGGTGTGTATAGTCCTAAAAATGCAAGCCTGCAAAATGATGGGGTAATGCCACAAAAGAGTGTGCAAAATCTTGCAATGCAATTGCCGTGTATAATTATAAACAGAACTAATTCTATTTGTATTTGAAGAATTAACCATTGGGACCTGGAAGATGATAAGTATTAGACCAGAAATCAAGTCTGCTGATGTACGGATGTTATAGTGCTAGTAAATGTTCATTTTCCATAAACTCTGCGGATTGAGTGCTTTTGGAACTCCCTACCTCAAAACACAGTAGAAGCAGCATCTTTACAACATTTCAAGGCAGAGGGATTCTTGATGATTCAAAGAATGCAGGATTATCAGTGGTATGCAAGAACATGTTTTATTTTAAACCACAAATCTACATCAGCCATGATCTTATTGAATGGTGGATCAGGCTCGAAGGGCCAAGTGGCCTATTCTTGTTCCTTGTTCAACTTCATTGTGAACAAGGATTAATCAAAGAATTTGCTGCCTGCCTGCTTTCCTAACTGGCAACAAACTCAACTTATCCATCACCTATTTGGCTTGCCTTGTCTCCTGGTGGGGGATCCTCTCTAACGTAAATGTTTGGGCCTCAAACCCTCCCTAAATTCCTCCAGTGCCACAACAATCAGAAGTCTCAACTGCATTCCTTCAATCTTCTTCCAAATTCCAGTTTAATTGTCCAACTATCAACGGCCTTGAATTCAGGTGCCTAGGCCCTAAGCTCTAACATTCTCTTTTGTTAACCTATATTAAAATCTGTGTGGCTCAATGTCAAACATCAGTTCATTACTTTCCTGTGCAATGCTCCAGGAAGATTTATCATTTTAAAAAGCTCACCACAATATCAAGTGCATCTAGGGTTTAGATCAGCAAAAACAAGACATATACACAGGCTTCAATATGAAAGTTAATGCAGTTAAATTTGTTATTGCATGGAGAAGGGCAAAAATGGAAAACACTATTCTGGATAAATGGTCTCAAATTAACCTTGGGGGAAGTTGAAACATGTTGGCAATTTGCCAGACTCACTGCGTTCAGCCAACATAGAGCAACAATTTGGGAAAACCAATGAAATGTTGAACTATGTAGTCACAAAATCAGAACACAAATGATAGGAAATCATGACCAAACAGACCACCACTCTGGTCAGCCACATCTTGAGTACTGTGTCCATAAACAATTTTAAAAAACACATGGGGTAACTTGCATAGAAAACTACATGCAGAAGTAGCAGTAAAATCCCTGTCAGCAGAGGCGTAATTTTCAAGGCAAGACTGAAAAAACATTGACGTTGCTGCCTTCAAAAAGATTTAAAAGATGGCTTTGTCATGTTCGTTAGAGACATGGAAAAGTTAAACGTGGAATGTTTCTTCAAAATAAATCCTGAGCGTAGGATGTGAGACACATTCCAAAAATCAGTAAACATAGGCTTGTATCAGGAAATTCCAGAGTCAATGGACTTCAAATCTGAACGATGGAGAAAAATATCATTAAACACTTAAGAAAGCATTCAATGTTGCAATGGGAGACACAAGTGTCATTTTAGGCTATGAGCTGAAATGGATCAAATGATCATTGTGAGAATCCTGCACAATCTGTTGGCAAATACAAGGATGGTGTTAGTCATTGCTTCCTAGTTGCATTTTAATTTTGTTAAACATTTTTAACTAAATAATAAACAAAGTAAATTTAACTAATGTTTGCAAGTTGCACAAATTAACAGCGCAAAGACAGCTCTCAGTGACGAGGAGACCTGGGAATCAGTCTGACAAAAAAAGTTTATAACAGAAACAAACTTGGATAAATCACTTGGATTTCAGTCATTATATCTGACCTTTCTGAAAGGTCAGTTTTTCAGAAGGCACTCAGTTCTATTGAATAACATTAAGGCATTTACTTGAGTATTACTAATAAGTGATGAACATCCTGAGCTTTACGATTCACCATAAACCAGATGAGCCATATTATCGCTGAGAAGATCAATTCTGTGGTGGGTAACTCACCTCCTCTCTTCCCCAAAATCTGTCCTGTCCATCATCTACAAAGCACAAGTAGAGTGTGATAGAATATTCTCCACATGCCTGGTTGAAACAGCTCCAACAGTAATTAAAAAAAGCTTGACACTATCCAGACAAAAAAACATACCTGATTGGCACAAAAACAGAAATTGCTGGTGAAACTCAACAGGTCTGGTAGCATCTGTGGAAGAAAGCAGAGTTACCGTTTGGAGTCCCGTGGCTCTTCAGCTGAAATGAACTGTTGGAAGAACTTCTTCAGTTCTTCCCACAGATGGGGAAACTCAGTAGGTCTGATCCTAACAGTTTTTGTTTCGGATTTCTTGATATCTGCATTTCTTGGTTTTATTATCGATCTGATGGGCACCTCATCCACCACCTTCAGCATCAATCCCCTTCACTGCTAACGCACATTAGCATGTACCAGCTAGAAAGATCCAATGCAATAACTCATCAAGAATGCTCCAGTAGCACCTTTCAAACCTGCAAACTTAATCACTTAGAAGGACAATGTAACAGATGCATGGGATTATCCCCATCCGCAAGCTCCCCTCAAGTGCCACACACACACCCATCTCGAATTGTAGCTATATCACCACTCTTTCGCAATAGTGAGGTCAAAATCCTGGAACACACTCCGAGCAGTCCTACGGGGGTTCCTACAATCTAGGCACTTCAGCAGTTTATGACAACAGTTCATCACTATGTTCTCGAAGGAATTTATAGAGGAGTAATAAATGCTGCCCTAGCCAGCAACAACCACATCCCTTGGACAAAATAAAATCTCTCTACAGTCAACAGTACAGTTTCAAATAGACAAAACCAAGCTAAAAAGGTAAAGCCCAATGGTATCAATGTGGACTTCACGAGCTTCAAAATCTCCTGGCCCCCACCTCATCCCAAAACCAGCCCTGCCTCTCTAACCTATCCTTCCCTCCGACCTCAAGCCCCTCCCCCATCTCCTACCTACTAGCCTCATCCTGCCCCCCTGACCTGTCCATCCTCCCTAGACTGACCTATCTCTCCCTAACTCCTCACCTATATTCACCTTTACTGGCTCCATTCCTGCTTCTGTGACTGGTCTGTCTCCTCTCCACTTATCTTCTCCTCTATCCATCTTCCATCCGCCTCCCCCGCTCTCCCTATTTATTTCAGAACCCCCTTCCCCTCCCCCATTTCTGAACAAAGATCTAGGCCCGAAAAATCAGCCTTCCTGCTTCTCTGATGCTGATCGGCCGGCTGCGTTCATCCAGCTCTACACCTTGTTATCGCAGGTTCTCCAGCATCTGCAGTTCCTACTATCCCTGAAACAAAGGTAAAGGAGTAACTCTGAGATAATAAAGTGTGAAACTGGATGAACACAGCAGGCCAAGCAGCATCTCAGGAGCACAAAAGCTGATGTTTCGGGCCTAGACCCTTCATCAGAGAGGGGGATGGAGTGAGGGTTCTGAAATAAATAGGGAGCGAGGCGGAGGTGGACCAAAGATGGACAGAGGAGAAGATAGGTGGGGAGGGGATAGGTCAGTCCGGGGAGGACGGACAGGTCAAGGAGGCAGGATGAGGTTAGTAGGTGGGAAATGGAGGTGCAGCTTGAGGTAGGGGGAGGCGATAGGTGAAAGGAAGAACAGGTTAGGGAGGCAGGGGATGAGCTGATGCCACATTAAGCAGATGTTCACCTGCACATCTGCCAATATGGCAAGTCATCTTGGGGCCTGGGATGGGGGTGAGGGAGGTGGTGTGGGGGCATATGTAGCACTTCCTGCGGTTGCAGGCGAAGGTGCCGGGTGTGGTGGGGTTGGAGGGGAGTGTGGAGCAGACAAGGGAGTCGCGGAGAGACTGGTCCCTCTGGAAGGCAGACAAGAGTGGGGTTGGAAAAATGTCTTGGGTGGTGGGGTCGGATTGTAGATGGCAGAAGTGTCAGAGGATGACGCGTTATATCCGGAGGTTGGTGGGGTGGTATGTGAGGACAAGGGGGATTCTCTTAGGGCGGCTATTGTGGGGGCAGGGTGTGGAGGGAAGTATTGCGGGAAATGCGGGAGACACGGTCAAGGGCGTTCTCGACCACTGCGGGGAGGAAGTTGCGGTCCTTGAAGAATGCAGACATCTGGGATGTGCGAGAGTGGAATGCCTCATCCCGGGAGCAGATGCGGTGGAGACAAAGGAATTGGGAATAGGGGATGGAATTTTTGCAGGAGGGTGGGTGGTAGGAGGTGTATTCTCTGTAGCTGCGTTGGGCTTGAAATGGACATCAGTTTCTAGCTGGTTGCCTGAGATGGAGACAGAGAGGTCTAGGAAGGTGAGGGATGTGTTGGAGATGGCCCAGGTTAACTTGAGATTGGGATGGAAGATGTTGGTGAAGTGGATGAACTGTTCGAGCTCCTCTTGGGAGCAAGAGGCGGCGCTGATACAGTCAATGTAACAGAGAAAGAGGTGGGGCATGGGGCCAGTGTAGGTGCAGAAGAGGGACTGTTCCATGTGACCTACAAAGAGGCAGGCATAGCTTGGTCGCATGCGGGTACCCATGGCCACCCACTTAGTCTGTAGGAAGTGGGAGGAATCGAAAGAGAAGTTGTTGAGGGTGAGGACGTGTTTGGCTAGGCGGATGAGGGTGTCGGTGGAGGGGGACTGGTTGGGCCTGCGGGACGGGAAGAAGCGGAGAGCCTTAACTCCTGTTATTTAAGGATGTCATTGGAACAACAGATTATTTTAGTTCTGAAGAACTGTATCAGTTTGGGCAGTCACAAGAAATATTAGAAGTAGGAAATAATTTGTCTAATCAACAGGCACACCAGCAATAAGTACACTACAGGATGTTGTCATTTTGTGAAAAAGGTACAACAGTAATCAAAGATTTTAATTTATGAAATGACTTGTAGAATCCGATCGGCAAAATAGTCTGAAAACATGCTTTTGGAATTGTTTTGTACAGTAGCATATTACAGAGCCAACCAGACAGCAGGCTTCACTAGAGCCGATGGTGTCTAATCAGACTCTGATCATTACAGGACTGAATTTTGCATTCATTTTGAGGAAGAGAAGATGGAATCTAACACTAGTATTTTAAAGTTTAATAAGGCAAATAGAGAACTTGAAGGCAAGAGTAGGCTAAAGAGACAGGAGGCAATAGCCAAATGGGTATTATTGCTGGACCATAAAACCAGACACCCAGATAACATTCTGGGGACAGGATGCGGTAAACATCCTGCAACAGGATATGGTAGAATTTGAGTTCAAGAAAGAAAATCTGGAATTAAGTCTATTGATGACCATGAATCCATTGCTGATGGTTGGAAAAACCCATCTGGTTCACTAATGTCCTTTAGGGAGGGAAACTGCCATCCTTACCGAGTCTGGCCTACATGAGTCTCCAGGTCCACAGCAATGTGGTTGACTCTGAACTGCTCTCAGGGCAATTGGGGATGGGCAATAAATGCTGCCTCGGCAGCAACACCCTCAACCCATGAATGAATAAAGAAAAAATGCAAACTGATAAATTAGAATAAGGCACAGGTCAATAAAGATGCAACGGCAAACATTTTAGGAGATATTTAATAATGCTAATTAAAGATACTATCCCATGAAAAAGAATGACTTTGTAGAAAAATGCACCAACAATAGCCAACTACGAAAGTGAAAGACAGCATCAAATTGAAAGTGTACAATTCTTTCGGAGCAGTGGCAGGTGAAAAGATTGGACAGAATACACAAGACAAAGATTGACTACACGAATAGGCATGATGAAATTAGAATACAAGAGAAAGCCAGCTAGAAATAGAAAAATTATTTTGCATAATAGTCAAGTAGGAAAATGACCAGGCAGTTATCCATTAGCTTATTTGCCAGATGCACTACCTACTTACATGTAGAGAAAAATTAAGCCTGTGCGAAACACAGATGTGAACAAAGAAATTACCATTCCATTGCACTCCAACCGCGACAGGTCAACACTTCCAATACTTTCTGCTTAGAATCTTTGTATGCATGTTTTTCTTCACATCTTAGGAAGAAAAAAAAGTTACTTTTCTCTGCACTAAAACCCAACTTTTAATTTATATTTATATGTACACGTACGTATAAATTAGCTTCTGAATTTAAGTAGTCGACATCCTCTAGAGAATTCTACTCCATTTCTTCACATCCCCAAGTTACCTCAGCCTAGTTATCGACTGGGGATTTTAAAAAAAAACTTGGATTCTTGTAAAGCCATACAATCAGACAATTTCCCAGTGCATTTTACAGGCAATTAGGTAGCTCTGAAGTGTTAGACTGTCATAACGTACAACACAGCAGTCAACTTGCACACAGCAAGCTGACACAAATAGCAACAAAAACATGATCAAACTTTTTTTGCAATGTTTATTGAGGGATAAGTAATGACATTGACCCTGGGATAATTCTCCTGCTCTTCAAAAGAATGCCATAGAAATTATTTTTATAACCACAGGGCAGATGGAAATAGAGTTTAATATTTCACTCAAAAGACAACATCTCAGTTGCATTTTCTCAATACATACATTTTGTACATACACTCCTGCACTGGGACTTCAATTCTCAACTTTCTGGATTTGAGACAAGTGTGTTACTCACTAGAATATATAAAGCATGTTGTTGACCCCTATGAGAGTTGATGAATACAGCGCAGCATAACTTGAAGTGAAATAGTAGTTTACCTAACGACAATGGTAAGTTGCAACCAATTTGTTTTTCAGCCTGTATGAAACTAGCATACTTCATAATACTAATTTTACTTGCACTGTGTGAGGTTGTTCCCAAGAATAATTGAGAACAAAACTGAATATTAACCGACTTTTAAATTCTTTTCATTACACTGCAATTCAAAGTGGTCACGATAAACAAGAAGTTCGAATTCTCCCTCTGAAAAATGCAGGAGGGAATCGGAGAGGCTGCATCAGGTTAAGGCAGTTTATAATCAGTTTGCATTGTGCAGCGTCACCATCCTGTGGCTGTAACATAGTACTGCATGCAAAATATCAACCAAGTTTTAAGTAATGGGAGCACCCGCTTAGATACATCCCTCACCTTCCTGGACCTCTCAGTCTCCATCTCAGGCAACCAGCTTGTAACTGATGTCCATTTCAAGCCCACCGACTCCCACAGCTACCTAGAATACACCTCCTCCCACCCACCCTCCTGCAAAAATTCCATCCCCTATTCCCAATTCCTCCGCCTCCGCCGCATCTGCTCCCACGATAAGACATTCCACTCCCGCACATCCCAGATGTCCAAGTTCTTTAAGGACCGCAACTTCCCCCCCACGGTGATTGAGAACGCCCTTGACCGCGTCTCCCGCATTTCCCGCGACACATCCCTCACACCCCGCCCCCGCCACAACCGCCCCAAGAGGATCCCCCTCGTTCTCACACACCACCCTACCAACCTCCGGATACAACGCATTATCCTCCGACACTTCCGCCATTTACAATCCGACCCCACCACCCAAGACATTTTTCCATCCCCACCCCTGTCTGCTTTCCGGAGAGACCACTCTCTCCGTGACTCCCTTGTTCGCTCCACACTGCCCTCCAACCCCACCACACCCGGCACCTTCCCCTGCAACCGCAGGAAATGCTACACTTGTCCCCACACCTCCTCCCTCACCCCCATCCCAGGCCCCAAGATGACATTCCACATTAAGCAGAGGTTCACCTGCACATCTGCCAATGTGGTATACTGCATCCACTGTACCCGGTGCGGCTTTCTCTACATTGGGGAAACCAAGCGGAGGCTTGGGGACCGCTTTGCAGAACACCTCCGCTCAGTTCGCAACAAACAACTGCACCTCCCAGTCGCAAACCATTTCCACTCCCCCTCCCATTCTCTTGATGACATGTCCATCATGGGCCTCCTGCACTGCCACAATGATGCCACCCGAAGGTTGCAGGAACAGCAACTCATATTCCGCCTGGGAACCCTGCAGCCATATGGTATCAATGTGGACTTCACCAGTTTCAAAATCTCCCCTTCCCCCACTGCATCCCTAAACCAGCCCAGTTCATCCCCTCCCCCCACTGCACCACACAACCAGCCCAGCTCTTCCCCCCCACCCACTGCATCCCAAAACCAGTCCAACCTGTCTCTGCCTCCCTAACCGGTTCTTCCTCTCACCCATCCCTTCCTCCCACCCCAAGCCGCACCCCCAGCTACCTACTAACCTCATCCCACCTCCTTGACCTGTCCGTCTTCCCTGGACTGACCTATCCCCTCCCTACCTCCCCACCCACACCTTCTCCACCTATCTTCTTTACTCTCCATCTTCGGTCCGCCTCCCCCTCTCTCCCTATTTATTCCAGTTCCCTCCCCCCATCCCCCTCTCTGATGAAGGGTCTAGGCCCGAAACGTCAGCTTTTGTGCTCCTGAGATGCTGCTTGGCCTGCTGTGTTCATCCAGCCTCACATTTTATTATCTTAGATATTTCCCCTGCTTCTGTTATCAATTCTTTTGCCTTCAGCTGTGGGTACCCTCACCCTCCACCCTGTCCCTCCTTATTCAGCAACATAACCTTCATTTTCCCAGGCCCGCTCAGTTCCTGAGAAGTCACACTGGACTCAAAACGTTGACAATTAAACTCTCCATTTTGATCATGGGAATGCTCCTTTAAAGTGAAGGGAAATTGAAACCAAGTATTAAATTTTTATTGTGACATGTACTCAAATGCAGGAATACACAAGTACAGTGAAAAAGTGTGCAAAGTCACCATTCTTCGATGCCATCTTGGTTACAAACCAAAAATTAAAAACAAAACAGCAGAAAGGTAAGAAAAAAGTCCCATCTCTATAAACTTGGTTGGAACCATCGATGAACGCACCTGAGCCCAGCCACTGCCTGCAATATAAACACCGGCCCCCACATGCCCAACAGCTCAACTTTAATCTGTACCAATATTTTACCAATTGTCTGAATTAAAACCTTTTAAACATATACTGAGAATGAATAGCAAATACACCTGACAAGACCTCTACTGATAGAAAGACCACTAGGAAATAGGGATGGGATGAGGAGGTTGAAAATTGATGCGAAAAGCATCTATATGTCCTGGAGGAACTGGATCACTATCTAAAATACAAAACGATCGTGGCCAATGGGAGATAGCAAGAACTGCAGATGCGGGAGTCAGAGTCAACGCAGCGTGGAGCTAGAACCATTTTTAGCACCCATTATTTAGATAAGAAACCAATGCAATTAGGAGTATTTATTTTTTTCAGGGGAATGAGAGAACAGCCGGGAAAGCCAACATCTGTTGTTCACCCCCATTTGGCAGCCCCCTTGAACTACTGCAGTCCACCTTGTATAGGACACCACCGTGCTGTTACTGGGAGTTCCAGGACTTTAAACTTATTCATTCATGGAATGTGAGCTTTGCTGACAAGATCAGAATTTGTTGCCTTTGAACGTGAACCAAATTAAATACCTTGTTCAGCCATTTCAGAGATTGCAGAGTTGATCAATGTGGATCTGGAAGCACACAGACTAGATCCAGTGAGAAAGACGGATTACCTTCCCAAAATGATCATCAACAGTTTTATGATGACTACTATTGAGATTAGCTTTCGATTCCAGATTTTATTTGCTTACTTAAAACCCAGTGGCATTTGAACCCATGCCCATCAAGCATTTGTCTGGGTCTCTGCATTACTAGTCCAGTGACCATACCAACTCTTCCCTCAGGAAGAGTGAAGCAACAGCAAAGCAACAGCAGGGAGAATAGCTCCAAGTCCCAATGGTCCAGATGGAACAGATGATAACGTGCTGGTCACAGTATTGCTATGTCATCTGTGATAATGGGAACTGCAGACGCTGGAGAATCCAAGATAATGAAATGTGAGGCTGGATGAACACAGCAGGCCCAGCAGCATCTCAGGAGCACAAAAGCTGATGTTTTGGGGTGGGGGGGGGAATGGGGTGAGGGTTCTGGAATAAATAGGGAGGGGGAGGTAGACCGAAGATGGAGAGAAGATAGGTGGAGAGGAAAGTATAGGTGGGGAGGGGATAGGTCAGTCCAGGGAAGACAGACAGGTCAAGGAGGTGGGATGAGGTTAGTAGGTAGGAGATGGAGGTGTGGCTTGGGGTGGGAGGAAGGGATGGGTGAGAGGAAGAACAGGTTAGGGAGGCATCCCAAAACCAGCCCAGTTCATCCCCTCCCCCCACTGCACCACACAACCAGCCCAGCTCTTCCCCTCCACCCACTGCATCCCAAAACCAGTCCAACCCGTCTCTGCGTCCCTAACCTGTTCTTCCTCTCACCCATCCTTTCCTCCCACCCAAGCCGCACCTCCCTCTCCTACCTACTAACCTCATCCCACCTCCTTGACCTGTCCGTCTTCCCTGGACTGACCTATCCCCTCCCTACCTATACTCTCTTCTCCACCTATCTTCTTTTCTCTCCATCTTCGGTCCGCCTCCCCCTCTCTCCCTATTTATTCCAGAACCCTCACCCCATCCCCCACCCCCCCCTCTCTGATGAAGGGTCTAGGCCCGAAACATCAGCTTTTGTGCTCCTGAGATGCTGCTGGGCCTGCTGTGTTCATCCAGCCTCACATTTCATTATCTTGCTATGCCATCTGCCTTTTTTTAAACCTTTCAGGTATTAGATGTAATTGATTGGCAAGCAGTTGTCAAAGGAACCTTGATGAATAGCTGCACTGCATCTCTTATACAGTGCACACAGTTACCACTATACATCAGTGGTGCAGAGATTCAATATTTTAAGGGGTACCAGTTACGCATGATACTTAACACAATGCAGTAGAGTTTCCTGAGCAGAGCTAGAGCTACTGTCATCCAAACTAATGGAGTACTCCAACAGTCTTGTTATCGACACCTTGTAGATGATAAGCAGGCTTTGAAGAGTTGAGCTGAACTACTCAAGGTATGACCGCAGCTGGTGGAAATACTGGACAATTCAGATCCCAGAGCGCAACCTACTTTGATAGGTCTAGAGTTTTATTTTTTAAATTTGTTTACCAAAGTGGTCGGTCACCGAAAATGTGCACATAATGATGCAATAAGATTTTAAAGGAAGAACCCAATTTATTTACACAAAAGAAACAAACACTACATAAAATTTTGAAATACCTGCACATAAACAGCAAAAAAAAAACCTTATTTCCAGCAATATCCTTTGCAGTCACTCAACTCCAGTCACTTCAATCTTCAGTTTAAAATTCCTTACTGAAGGGACAAGGTCCATCAATTTCTCTTCAGTGACTTTCTACACATTCTCCAGATGTGATTCTCTCCATTATAGCCTGTCCTCAACGTGCATAAACAGGTTAACTCTTGACAGGTTGACTTTTTCTATGACTTTGAAAGTTTCTCAAATATTGCAAGGCTGCTTTTTTTTAAAAAAAAGCTTTGATTGCCTGAAGATTTCAAATGAACTAAAAAGTGTCCTTTGGCTGGAAGGGATCTTCTGAACTTAATCCAGCCTTCTGTCTTTTCTGTATTTGTAAAAGTTGCATTTAGTAAGATATCTGCTCTGATAATAGCTGGGATGTTTTAAGAGTCACTTCACCTAAATCTTAGGAAGGCAGTTTTTCAACTTAATTTTCAAAAAGGTTTCTGATCCTTACAAGTGACGTTCACAGAACCGACAACTAAAAAAACTCACATACCTATAATATTAGAACTAAGTTTCCAAACAATATTAGAAAAATTCATAGAAACAATCCGACTGAGTTGCTTTTGTAACCACTTGGGGCTGGTACAGTTAACGTTGTTTCCCAGGGTGTTGATATAGATGGAATACAACAACGATAAGACCATTGAATGCCAGAGATATATTCAGATTCTTTCTGCTACTTGTGACACCCTAATGGTGCATGCCAGGTATTCGCTCAAGCCAAAACATTGTCCATGCCTTGCAAAATATAAAAGCAGACTGCTTCAGTAGCTAAGTCATGAATGATGAACATTGCGCAATCAAAGTAGAATCACATTTGATCTTATGTGGCGGGAAGGTGGCTGATGGAGTGGTTCAACATGGTTGGCTCAATGGCATAATTTGAGGAATTCCTGCGAATAATGTTCTCATGCGTTTGGCTTCCAACAATTACAACTTCTTCCTTTGTTTCGATTCACTCCAACCAGTGTAGTTTAGAATATGACGAGTAAATAAGAAGGCTCTGACCCATTGTCAGAGAGCTGGCTATAACAAGAGTGACTTAACAAGAGTGACTTGCCCAGCACCACTCTCCAGCATTTTCCTTGTAGCCCTGAACATTCTTTTCAGATAATAATCCAATATCAGCCTAAACGGTTCCGTTGAACCTGTCTCCATCACATGCTCAGGCAACACCTTCCCCAGGTCCTACTCAACCTCTACATGAAAAAAAAACTTTCCACATTGCTTCTTTGCCAATCACAAACGTCTGCCCTCATTTTCTACTCTCCTGTCAATGAGAAGTTGTTCCTTATCAACTGTCTCCAGAAACTTCATGATTTTGAATACTACTTTAAAATCGTCCCTCCATCTTATCTTCATGTAAAAGTCCTGAATTCTCCAATCTACTGTTACAAATTCTTTTATGCACACTCTCACATGGTTGCCTTTCTTTTTTGAAGGGTAGCAAGATACACCAAATGAGGCCAAACTGGTGCTCTATAAAGGTTCAGCATAAACTCCTTGCCACTGGGTTGATGTATCACTGAAAAACAAGAATTGTTGGAAAGCTCAGGAGATCTGGCAGCACCCATGAAGAGAAAACAGAGTCAACATTTTAACTTCAATGAACCTTCTTCAGTTCTTTGTTTTATTCTGGGTTGTTGCATTTTATCAACTATTCTCTCACTGGTCTTGCCATCTTCAATCATTCTGCACATATACACCAAGATCCCTTTGCTCCTCAAATTCAAACGGAGTGTATCTTTCATTTTATCTTGCCTCCTCTTGCTTTTCCTACCAAAATGAATCAGTTTCACACATCTCTAAATTTCATCCAGTGCTTGAACACCCATCCCACTATCCCATGTGCCCTTTTGAAATTCTGCACTACGCTTCCAAGCGACAGATCATTTACACATTTTTAACTTGTGCTCTGTATACCAAGGTCTAGCTCAAGAAGACACATCAGGAAGAGCAAGGCTCCTAAACACTGATGCCTTGGGAACTCCATATCAAGGGTCAACCTTTCATCTCAACTCAAATTTAGGTGAAACCAATAATTTCTCTTCCTATGTACCTCAGATTCTGCTTTTGTAGTTTTATTTAATTCTCAAGTGCTCCAAAAATGCAATCTTCAGTCAACTTTGCAGCGCCCATCTTGAATGTTGATACAGCAATTAGAAAAGCATGTTAAACAATGGGTACATTCTCTGGATCAGAAAAGCCCCTGTGCAGCATTACAATCCAAACTGTAGTGGTCAAAGAGTTTATTGCAGATAAATTTCTTCCTGATTGAAACTTCACTCATTCATAAATTTGCATGTGTGGAGTAACTTATTCATAACTTCAATATGGTGTTTTGAAATCAACCACAGGACATGTTCATTGCTAACAAGATCAGGATCTATTGGCCATCTCAATGAGCCGTCTCAAGCACAAGGAGCAGAGCTGCAGTAGATCAAAGGATTATTTCAGAGACCTGAAACACAAGAATCAATGAGTATATAACAAACAAGGAAGAAAAGTGGAGCTGGAAAAGGACAGCAGGTCAGCAGCATCTGAAAAGCAGACAAGTCAATGTTTCAGACCAAAATCCCTTTGTCAAGACTGGTGAGGGGGATGGAAATCCAGAGATAAATACAGAGTGTGTGGGTGGGGGGGGTAGATGGGCTGAAGATAGGTAGGGGGTTATTGTGGTTGGTCAGTGGGAAGGGTGGAGTGGATAAGTGAGCCAGAAGATAGACAGATTGGGGGTGGAGAGATTTTGAAGATGAAGTCAATATTCAGGGCATTGAGCTGTAAGCTCCCAAGAAGAAATATCAGGTGTTTACGTTTGGCCTCACCCTGACAGCGGAGGCAAAAGATGGACATATTGTCAGGGGTGTGGAGGAGGAGTTAGAGTGTAGGGCAACTGGAAGTTCAGGTTGGTTGCTGCATGCAGAGCACACGTACGAGCCTGCTTTTGGTCTTCCCAGTATAGAGGGGATTTACATAGGGAACAATGGATACAGTTGATGAGGTTAGATGAAGTGCAGATGAATCTCTGCTAGATTTGGAAGGATTGTTTGAGGCCTTGGCGGTGAGAGGGGAGGTAGAGAAGCAGGTGTGGCACCTCTTACAGTTGCAGGGAAAGGCACCAAGTGTGGTGGGGAGTGTGGAGGGTGGAGCTGATGAATGGTCCCTACGGAAAGCAGACAGGGATGGGTAAGGAAATGGCTTTTTAGTGGTGTGGTCTGAGAA
This sequence comes from Stegostoma tigrinum, assembly GCF_030684315.1. Taxonomy (NCBI): domain Eukaryota; kingdom Metazoa; phylum Chordata; class Chondrichthyes; order Orectolobiformes; family Stegostomatidae; genus Stegostoma; species Stegostoma tigrinum. Next base: position 16,606,858 of record NC_081375.1, read on the forward strand.
TGTCAGAGGACAATGCACTGTATTTGGAGGTTGGTGGGGTGGTACATGAGGACGAAGAGAACTCTATCTTTATTGTTCCTGGGGAGAGGGTTTGAGGGCAGAAGCGCAGGAAACAGGGGTGATGCAGTTGAGGGCATCTTTAATAACAGAGGAGGGGAAACTACAGCCTGTCAAGTAGGAGGATATCTGTGAAGTCCTAGAGTAGAAAGCCTCATCCTGGGAGCAGATGCAGCAGGATCAGAGGAATTGACCGAATGGCATAGCATTTTTGCAGGAGGGTGGATGAGAGGAGGTGCAGTCGAGGTAGTTGTGGGAGTCAGTGGTGAGTTGGTTACCAGATATAGAGACAGGGAAGTGTCAGGAATGGTCCTGGTGAATTTGAGGACAGGGTGGAAGATGTTGGCAAAACTGATGAACTGTTTGAGCTCCTCATGGGAGCATGAAGCAGCAGTGATACAGCTTCCAGCCTCTGCAGGCTTAAATGTCTCCCAAGACAAACGATGAGCCCTCTCTCATGCAGTTACTAGTGGAAATCAGGAATCATAAAGCCCGACAATTTTAAGAAAGCTTCTTTCTCGCTAGGCATAGCTTACCCTTACAAGATTCAAATATTAGATTTTAGTTTTTAAACTGAATTCAAAGAGGAATCGGGACTTTTAAAAGTGAAGCATTTTGGTTTTGCAATTCTAGGACAGAAAAAGTGAAAAAGACAAGCTTTGGTTCTGTGGTTTGAATAATTGGAAACCAAAGTGGGATTTTGCTGTTCTCTGTTGAGGCAAACCGGTAAGTGACTGGGTCCAGCCAAAGGACAAATGTTGGTACTGCTCAGGAATACTGTCAGGGCATCTTTGACCATAATTCTTGCTCACCAATCTAACCATATTGAGAGGAAAAATAGGCAAGAAAATGTTGCTTTGTAAAATGACTGGTTAGATAGCTCCAAGGTTGCTGGAATGTCTCTTTAGGCATGTGTGTCACAGAATTGTTAATTCTTAAGGTAGCCAATTAAAAACCAAGAAAATAAATTTCTATCATGTGTCATTTCTGTAGTCAAAAGAACAACAGGTGAAATACCAGCCAAATATTGAGTGCTTTAAATAGCTGTAACCTCAGTGGAAACCAAATTTTTTTGTCCAACTATTAAAAATTTTCTCAATAATCAGTGTAAGGTGTCAAATGTTAATGAATTAATTTTAGTTCAAACTCAATGGGAAGGTAAAAGTGCATCAACCTTACCTTACAATCAGATTTCAAATAATGGCTTTTTTCCCTCTTACTGCTAGGCTATACATTTTGGTTCATTGTCCAAATGATGTATAGATCAAAAACAATAGCAGACTCGAAAACCAGTGGTGCAGTTTCAAAGTCAATATGAAAGCAATGAGGATACTGGGGGATAAAACATGCATCAACTATCGTAACAAATGGTTTAACATTTAATTAAAAAGGGACGAAAACACAGGAAATCTATATAAATGTGCATATACTTTATCCATGTCACAACAGAGGCAATGTTATTGCACACATTTTCAAGAGACAATTTATCAATAAAGGGAAGGAAGAAAAAAAACAAATGCCAAGACTAAACACAATCAGAAGGAAGAAACCTTCAGTGTTCAAAACCATCAAGATTACATGGGAAATCAGAGTACTAAAGTAGATATATATTGCAGATAATTCACAGTAACAGATATATGATCTGAGCCCGAAATACTGAAACAGTGGCCTACATTAACTGCTTTGATATTAGTCAATTATTTGACTCATATACATTTTAAGTATAGTTTTTTTTTTAAACTAGCTACTGACAAATAACAGCTGCCAATCCGAGCAGCTTTCAGACCGAGTAAGAGGCAATGGAAACCATGACAACAACACAGAAATACATTCAAGGAGATCATTAAAGTTTTCAACTTTGAGATTATTGGAAGCACAGGATATTCAATACTAATTCTGGTATTAGATCAGCATTTTCTATACAGTAAAGAATCAAATACCAAAAACTAAAATTGCAATTTGGTACTTTATATAGAGATAAATCATCTCTTTCAGGTCAGAACAAGATCTGATAACACTTTCATACAAACATTTTGTGATGATGGGCATTCAGTATTGGATATTACATTCCAGCGATAAATAATTTCCATACAAAAAGGATTAAAATTGATTTGTCTAGAAAATGATTCTGCTTTCTTTAACTTTGTATTATGTTCGCAACATTTCATCATTTCAACTTTCGACAATGAGCAGAATGAGGTTATGGGGTAGTGGGTATACAGTTTGATATATTTCATTGATTAATTTACCAATACCAGTTTATGGCAAGAAATCTTAGTGGCAATTGAAATCATGTGCGTCTTTAGCTGTACTTAATAACAGAGCATAATAAAACTACAAATTAAAACTTGGCAACACTATACCTAACCCTAATTTTGCAAATGTGATACAAGATCGATTTTTGCATATGGACATAATCTCAACCGAAACCATAATTTTTGAAGGGAGCTGCGCTGCTTATAGTTCTCTTTTTCAGTGGAGTCTTTTCATTTAAGGAATAAGGTAAATAAATATTATACTGTAAATTCAATTTTAACAAGCACAATCCTAACTTAGCTATTTGGTTTACGCGTTATAGGGAAAGAAAAACAATATTAACCAGTAATGTTCACCATATCCAGTTCAGTTTTGACTGCTTCAAATTGAAGCACAGAAACTCTCAGCGTGCAGCAATTTGCACTGAGTGAATCAAGAAAAAAAAACTAGACAGTCCATACCATGGTAGTTTGGTTTATCTAGTACAGATACTACAAATGGTTTATTTCTGTGGTGTATGTGGCACAGTCTATATGAATCACTGTTACTGATGATAAACTAATTTGTAAAGTCAGTTCATATTGAAACAACAGTAAAGTACTACAGATGGTGGAAACCTGAAATAAAAATGAAGTTCAGGGGTAACTCAACAAATCTGGCTGCGCTGTGGATATAGAAACAGAGTTAACATTTCAGGTCCATGGTTTTACTTTTGAATTGCTGAGTTTGCTCTACACTTTGTTTTGTCAAGGAGCTAGGAAGTTACAAACAGGTACAACAGCTTTCTACTTAATCTCTGGAGTACAAAGCCAATATCAATTCTCCAACTTTGGCTACTTGGGCACTTCTGTGCAAGAAACATTTAGATAGTGGTCTTAAACATCAAGACCGGTAAAACAGGGATGTTAGCATGCGAGCAATGTCATGGGTGTCCAATGATTACACTGCTGAATATAGGGAGAGGGGAACCTTGGGGAGGGCAGAAAGAGGAGACATGTTTGAAGGTGGCACAAGTAATTAAGAATGTAATCAGTGAAGCATATGGGATCTAGGTTTTCATAAACAGAGGTGTCCTATATAAAAGCAGAGACATTATCCTGAACCTTTACAAAGCTTTGATTTTAGGTCACAACTAGAGTTTAATGTCCAATTCTGGTTGCAAGTGTTTTTTCATTCATGAGGATGTAGAGGAGATTTGCCAGAATGGCTCCAAGGATGAAGAATTTTTGGCTGCAAGATTAGATTGGAGAAACTGGGGTTGGTATCTTTGAAGCAAAGCAAGAGCAAGGAATATAGAGGTATTCAAAATTATGGACAAGAGAAACAATATTGAAGAAGTCGTCATTTTAAACAAAGAAAATGACAGTGACGTGTAATTTGTCAGCTTGAGTATGGTGTGAATGTAAAGCATAGATCAACAATGATGTCAAATGGCAAATCAGACAAACACTTGAAGGGAAGTAAACTTTCAGGGCTATGGGAATAATGGTGGAGAACAGTACCAACTAGAAAGCTGTACCAAACTGTGAAGATGACAAAGCCTCAAAATGATATTGCCAAGTTGTTGGAGTGTATAGATAATGGCAGCTGAAATTCAATGTTGAGAAGAATAAGGAGATGCATTTTATTAGAAAGAATGTGAACAGCAATGTAAAACAAGGGGCACAAATCTAAAGGAATGCAGGAGCACAGGGACCTGGGTACGTGCGTACACAAGTCATTGAAGGTGGGTGAGGTAGAGATGTGCAAATAAAGTATGCGGTACCCTGGATTTTCTTTTTAAGAGGGAAAAAGGAAAACTAGAGCAAGGAAGTAATCCTGAAGGTTGTGAAAGACACTTGTTCAGTCTTGTTTGGAATGTAGGTCTGGATGCACCACTATAAAAGGAGGATGTGAAGGCAGTGAAGAGAGGGATTTACAAAAAAAAATGGTTCTAGGAATGAGTTTTGGGGATACAATGCAGAGGTTAGTACTGCTGCCTTCTCTGTAAGAGCAGCAGAGAGGAGATCTGTCCGGAGTTTTAAAAATCATAAGGGGTCTATATAGAGTAGAAAGGGAGGTTGCTCCTGCTCATCAAAGGATTAAGAATGAGAAGGCACGGACAAAGTAATTTACAAAAGAAGCAAACGTGACGTGAGAGAAAAAGTAAATGAGTAGCTTGGGTTTGGAATGCAAAGTGTAGTGGAGTCAAGTTCTACTGAGGCATTAAAAACAGTATTAGATGAACAGAAAATTGTTTAAACATATATGAGGAAAAGGCAGGAGAATGGCACCAAGTCATGATGCTCATTTGGAGAGTAGTACAGATACAGTGGGCTAAATAGCCTCCTGTGATTTTGGCCATCAAATTTACCTATTCATGAGCACACTCAATATTTTGGATACCAGACTCCTAAACATGGCTCTTCTCACTTTCCAAATATAACTGCTTCTACATTAACATTTAAAAGAACTATCAAATAAAAACATTCCCGTCTTGGAAACTTAACCATAACTTCCAAAAGCGAAAGGGAAACAAAACTGGCCTGTGGAACTCAGCTATAGTCCATGCTATTACTTCAGAAAACATTTCAGAGCTAATTTCTGGTCCTAGCTCCCAATTTACACAGTGGTTTTCAGCTTAGTGTTTAGATGAAAATATATAAAGCTCACTAGTCAGGACAAAATTATAAATTAATGATAGTCTTATTAACCCACTGCTTAAGCTTTCATTCACGAAGGTTCACTGCTTTAGTCAGGTCACAACGCTGGAATGTTCATTGATTCACACAATGAAAGAAGGTGCATCAAGCATTTCCCACCATTTAACAATCCTTTAGCAGTAGCAGCATTCCAAAATAAACTGCAGGAGCCGAAATAAAATTTTTGAACTTCAAGACAGTGACTTTCAACACCCAGCACAGTGAACCACTTTGTGTAGTTAGTAATGATAGACAGGAGACCACACCTTATAACTCAAAATTAATACTAATAATTGACTGATATGCAACCCTGTGACTTCACAAATGAAAAAACCTGGCCTGCAGGTCACAATTAGACTATGTATGTTTTTATTTAAATACTATTCTCAGCTAAATAGATCAATTATTTTACATCTACTGTAAGTGCAACCATACACGGCTTTTAAAAAAATAATTATAGATGCAAGGACTAAACTTAAAGGCAACCACACATCAAAGTAAAAACTGGTTTATACTTATATGGGTGTTGTTGGGTTACAATTTCAATAATTCAATTTACTATTTTCTATTGAGAGTCCAACAGTTAATATTCAAGTATATTTTTTAACAGCGCAATTACTTGCAAAAGGACAAACCTGAACACAAACACTGGTTGGACTCCTTGTCGAAGTTTATTTGAAGCAAAATATGTTTATCTTATTTAACCATGAAATGTGTCTCTTGTAATTTTAGCTCAATGAATGCGTAATTCTACCACTGAGTGCCATGCAAATTAATACAAAATCAAAGAAATCAAAATACGGAATCAAAGAAAGCAAAATACATTCAACAGTTAGCAGACATTGCTTTTTCCCCCAAATGATATGCCTCAGAATTGTAACTGAGTTCAGCCTGATGTCAGTAAAGTTCAGTGATAGCGTTGTAGCCTTAAATGACTTCTTTACAAAAAACTAACCAATTAACTGCATAAATCTGATTTTAACAAGTTATTTCAGTTGATACTGGAAACCTAAATAACATTCCATTGAACCAAACTGAAAACAGGTTGCTCAAATCTTAACACTAACAGATTAGCTTTACTTGTTGCTCAGAATTCCAAAAACACATTAAGTCCTTTCAATATAGTTTAAACAAGATATGAACTTGGGTGATACTTAAATCTGTAACTTCTTAAAATACATTTTTTTTACAAACAAACTCTTGATAAGTTAAACATTAGAAAATACACTTTTCCACAGGAAAGTTTATTTTTGATTTTAACTACTTTTTTGATATTAACATATTTCACATCAGTATTATAATAATTTCTAATATCCTAAAGCACCTAAACATGGCATTTTACAGGAATTGTTATTCAATGCAAGGTAATGAGTCTTCGTTTAAAGAGCTGAAGTTTTGAAGCAAATGAAGGGAAGGTGGAGCCTAAGTTGAAGCTTTGTCAAGCTATAAGTTCTGTACATTCTCAGTAAATCACTGATCAATGGATACAGTCACATTTCAATATGTACTGACTGTCTCCAGTGTCTGGTTTCTACTCAGAGTACCAATTCTGCAGGTTCACTTTAAGAGTACTCTGCTGGGAAAAGTATCAAGTACCTTTAGTAATGAATATACACATTGTAGATATTAGATTGAATGGAATTGGAACTACCTTAATACACAGGTTGGGAAATACATATTTGGAGGTGTCAGTTACCCCAACAGCATTATTATAACAACACTGTAAAAGGTGATTTTCTAAGCAGCTAATCTTAACATTCAGAATCTTATTTTAACATGTTTCCTGGAAACACAGAAAACAGTTTGTTTTGGTGCCTAACAGATTATTTCCTAATATTGTGCAAATGGAAATTAATGCTGAGCTTTTTATTCAAATGTCATGTTGACAAACTCAGAACGTTGCATGTTAATTCATAGGCAATTCCTTTCTGCTCTCAAAAGCTCAACTGAATGATATCTGTATTACAGGCACTTATTTTGCGAACTATTGAGCAGATTCAATACCTGATATATTATGGTAAATAAAGTGAGAATGCAAACTAATCTAACAAGAAGCTAAACTGTGAGCTGGAACACTTTCTGGAGTGGTGGCGGAGAAGGTTAATCATTCTGAATTGCTTAAAAATGTCAGAAATCACACGACACCTGCTTGTGGTCCAAAAGGCTTATTTAAAAACACAAGCTTTCTGAGTCTTACTCCTTTCTTAGGTGTTAGTGGACTCTGAAAGCTTGTGCATTTGGTTAAACCTATTGGACTATAACCCAGTATCGTGTGATTTCTGACCTTGTCCACCTCAGTGCTACACCGGGACCTCCGCATCATTCCAAAAAATGGCATGCAATGCAAAAATCAACAATTCCAACGGAGGAAAACAAAGGGAGAAATTGTATTTTTTACTGAAACTCTTTAGCAAAAGAGATGCAAGGAAAGATAAGAAGGGGAAAAAAGCAGCCAGAGAGGAAATATATTTAGCTAAATGGAGGTGATAAACCTCAACAGAACTCAGTATTAACGAATGGATGAACAAACGAATGCTTGAATCTTAAATAGTACATAAAACTATATATTCAATTAAGCACAGTTATAAAATAGCCAGTTAACAGAAGCTGATAACAGTGCAGAACTTCCACAAAGCAGGGATTTAGCTTGTTACTTAATCAGTTGAAACTGAATGAGTATATTTATAATAAAATAGGATATTTTCCCATGACAAGTTGGTCGAAATGGACACAAAATGGAGCAATGCTACTGAATATCATGACGAGCTGCTACCGTGCAATTTAGGACTTCCATTTTCATTCCTCCATGGGTGAGAGAAAATTTTTATATTGACAATGCAATTTTGCATTGTCACATAAACCTAAAACAATGTAACATACTGCATTTCTACGGACTTCTGAATCAATTTTTTGCTTTGGATGCAATGAGTTGTAAGAATTGTAGAAATGTAATCCATACTCGATTGCAGGTCCTCAGTTCATGGCTTGTTTAATCTCGTGCTAGAGCTCTGTTACGACCATTGAATCTCTCCTCCGGAATCTTAATATGGGTTTCTGGCCACCACAAACTGCTTCAGCATCAGTCTTATTGTTCAAACCAACAAAAAAAAAGACACTGAACATAGGCCTGCATTGCTGAGAAGCTCTCAGCGCTTCTTCCCGTGGACATCTTCAACTAAGTGAACCCTGTTTTCCTCTGCAAAAGTAAGCAAAGCTTTTAAGTATGTAAACACAACATGACACGAATTTGTGTTGCTTTGAAACTTTTTTCAAGCGGCACATTCCAAAAAACATTTTCCCATTAACTATCCCAATTTAACTGCATTGTGCAATACCTACTCTTCTGAAGTTTAATTGTTAACATAAGCAATTTAGATGCTAAATCATTTTGTCACAACTGGTTAAATACAGAAATAATCTAAGTGAGGTAAGCTTTTGTCAGTATTTAACAAACTGCCTGACAATTTCAGAAATGTACCAATCTGAAAAGAATTGCAGTTATTTACTATTGTTTATTTGTAGCATAGAATTGATGACAGTCGTCCTCATTTAGAGCCAACAAAATTGATAAGCATGAGCAAAACTTTGAAAAATGTTTCTATAAAAAGAAAAAGCAAATGTAAAACTGCACTGACATCTAGAATCTAGAGCATACGGAGGCATTTGCAAATGTTAACTGGATAGGATCAGAGAACGAACAATCGGTCAAACAAGAATTGGGAGGTGAACATCATCCATTGCTCCCACGTTCCCCATAATGGAGGAGACGATCACATTTTTGTAGAGATCAACTTCTTTTAAGTGCTGTATTTTTTCTTTCAAGGTTTCACTCTGGAACTGAATGCACTCTTTTTCTCTGTGGGCTCTGAATTATTAGACGTCATTGCATTACTCTGTATATTCAATTAAATAATTCCACAGGTACATTCCTAAGTACGTACGTACATACATTCAGAGTTACGTGACAAGCAGTAAAATACATTCTTATGAAGAACAAGCCTGTTTCTCCAAGTTTCAACAAAAGCTTACATGTATACAATCCCTTTAGCAGAGGAAAATTAGGGTATTTGGTAAGGGTTTTATTAAGCAAAATATGACACATCACGTCAGATAATGTCAAGACTTCAAAGAGATAGATTATAGGGAGCATCTTAAAGACGATAGAGATGGAGAACAGAAAGGTTTAATAATGGTAATCTGATAGTGTTCCCAACACAGGAGATGGGGGCCACTATCAAAACTGGCCACAATGATGTCATGTAAAGAACAATTGTAGAAACACTCAAAACATCAAAGTTTACTTATATTGGCACTTATGTAAATATTTAATGAAATTTTACATTCACAATAATTTTTTGTTTTCTACAATAAGGAGGGAGAAAAATACGTTTAAGTGGCATAAGTGTCACCATTAGGCTGTGAAAGTAACAAAAAGTCATGGTTAATGTGCCACTCCAGTGCTTCACCTAGAGGTGCCATTATGAACAAACACTGCTGGTGGAATGAGAGTTTTAAGCCTGGACAGCTGGAAGCATAATCATTAATGGGGCAATGATGGAAAGCTTGCTGTACAGGAGGACTAAAATGCAGGAGGGACTGGATCCAGGAGATTTAAGAGCTGGAGGACATTGCAGCAATAGTGAAAGGTGCTCTCAAGATCAGATTTGGAAACAGGATTGAGAATTTTCTAACAGAAATTTTGTGATATCTTGGCTCACCTTCTCAGAGGGAACATGGGATGATATACATGAGATTTGCTGGATTGGAACATGAGCAAAATTTTTGAATGTGCTGAATTTTGTGGGGGACACATCTGGTAAGGAAGATGAGGCGATAACTTTAGCCTGAATCACCTCTTTACACCCAGGATGTCAATCGCCGATAGTAACATTGGGAAAATGTCACATTACTTGCCTTTCTCCATGTGTGGTAAAACAGATGATGAAACAACACCAACACTTACTTTAAAACCTGGAAAACTTTGCTGAATGAGTAGTAGACCAAAAATTCCTTCTGTTTTGCATTTTCTGGAAAGCATTAAAGTTTCTTTTTCTCTCTCTTTTAAATCCCTTCAATTTTTTAATCTGAAAATACAAAATGTTGACATCAGCATTGGAAGGAGTATCAATAACAGGCAAAAGCAAAACTTCTAATGATTTTCGTGGACATTTGAGATGACTTCCACTTGCTTCACATACTGATTTGTAACCTCCTACTGTTTATTTAGAGGCGGCACACAGGCCCAGCAGTGGACTGCAAACCATTTTTATTTAAAAGTGCCTGAGTTGCTCCGGGGTGGATCCCCACACACAAAGAACAAAATGTTTCTCCAGCTTCCAGCACAATCATGCGAACTAAGACAAGCAACATAAACATAAAGTGCTCAATTTTGGGGCACCTGCTTTAAGCATTCCATTCTAAGCATATCACTGTGCTTAATTGGAGGGGAAAAGGTCTATTGCAGGAAACAACAGTTTGATTGTGTTGCCGCTGCATGCCTCATCATTCTGTGGCAGAAGGTTGGCTGTTTCTATTATTGGGGTTTTTATTTTTCTGCAACTGGGAGCTGCTCACTAAACTAAATCCAGGCAACAGATCTTCAGACAGTATGATTAGACAGGATGATCGTGGAATTATCATGGGAAGTCAATGCCTTTTGGGCTGCGGTTGCCAGAGGAGAGGAAATATTAGACAAAAGTCAGAAATTGCCAACATTTAATCTACAGACAGTTTTATTAAACCTGAATGGTTCCAGATACTGGACTTCAATTACCTAAACGTAAATTCTCAAGATAACCTCTTACCTTCCCCTTGTCAAATTCTTCATCCCAGTCATCAATAACAACTGAATATTCTTCCTGTTTTGTGTCACATTTGGCATCTTGGCTGACAGCTGACACTGCTCCATCCCAAGTCAGCACTAAAAATGTAATTTTCAATGCGAAGTTTCATTATATTTTTGTCTTAAGCATTTAAAAATACTACAGCCTGCCAGGAAGACCGAGTGTGCCACATAAACATTTTTAAATCATGTTTGTCAATTAATGGTTACGGGGGAAAAAATGCAATTACCGATCTGTAACCATCTCAAATACTTACTTGAAATAAAACTTTCTTTTGAAGAAAAGAGGCCAAAACATCTGTTACTAGAAAAAGATCAAGACAATGTCCTTTTGGTTTTAGGAAGGGTGCAAGGTGTCATCAGGAAGCATAAGCAAAAGACAACATTCCTGGCAAAACAAACAACTGAGTACACACACGTGTGAAATCTGTTTGATCGTGGATCCCAAGGAGCAAAATGCTGCGGGAGTACTTTGTTTTGCCAGAGGCCCAAAGAACTAAACTCCAGGATATGTACCTGATCACTCGGTGATATGTGCAACCGTCTTTGTCATTATCATTTTAAACTCATTCACATTCAGGAGGAAAGGGAAATGCATTCCAGATATTAAGTATAGGAAAGTCCATGGTTCACTTTTAATCTATGCTGAGTCAATTCAACACAGATCAAGGGGAAGGCAGTGAAATAAGCCTCAGGTCTCTCTGTCCTGTCAAGTGAGCAGTGCCACAGGTCAGCTTATGACCAATCAATCAGGTCTAAATAATGATTCTTTGGACAAAATAACAAGACAGACAGAATGGTTCTGGGATTATAGCCGATGGAAAGTCAACATCTTTTGGGGTGAAGTTGCCAGGGGAGCCAAAAGAATAAATTGAAAGCAACTTATGGACTGTAGCTTGAATTAAATTCCCTCAAAAATGTAAGGGATTCATACTCAAATATATAAATAGTAAGCTAAGTCAGTTGTGATGCAAAAGATCATGTGATGGAGGTACCAAGAAGAGTGATGCTACTGTACGACCACGTGCCGATTGTAGATGAATGGAATGCCGAATAAGCAGTAACCTTAAAGATGCCGATACACTCTACCAAACTCTCTTGATTTATATACAGTACCTAATCTCTTCCATGACTACCAGCAGATTAACAGAAAGAGCAGGTTTTCATGAAACATCAAACTAACAAAATATTTTTGAACACAGTTAATATAGTACTTTACTGAAACTTCAGCACATCCCGACAGTTATCATTTACTTGTGGTAACCGACTCCAAAACCAACAAACGGCTTCTTTCTTCCCACCTTCAGTTCCATACGCCTTGTTGCTTGAATGTTTCAAGAGCTCTTGAACAACAGCGGATTGCTTCGTCCCATCCCAGGCTAAGCTTGCAATGGGTGCGACAGCAGATGCAGGTCTTTCCTCACTGGAATGCTTTTCAGAGCGTTTATAACCGTCCGTTATCTGGCTGTCCCATATAACCACAGGGACTTGAACAAAGAATAGCAGACAATGTCAATGATGTAACAATTTGTCTGATACAAGGTTATTTGGTCTGTGCCAAAGCTCTACTGCAACCCTGGTGTGAAAAGGCTTCAAGGCAACACAACCAACATCTAAAAGCCAGTTTAATCAAAATAAGGATTAACCAAGAGAAATTATTCGCATTACTCTGACAGCCATCAAAGTTAGAGAAGTAAAAGGTATGATTACAGGTATCAGTACATCATGTAGGATTTTTAAAACAAATAATAATTCATGGGACACGGATATAGCTGGTTGGGCCAGCATTTACTGCCCACTCAGTTACCCTTGAGAAGGTGGTGCTGATCTGGCTTCTTGAACTACTTCAAGCCATTTGCTGCAGAACATTATGAACTTGGAGTAGGCAAATTCAGCCCCTCCAGTCTGCTCTGCCATTTAGTACAATCATGGTTGATGTCAGCTCAGCTTTGGCTCCAGTTTCCTACCTGCTCCCCATAACCCTTGAACACATTACTAATTAAAAATCTACCCATCCCCTCATTGAATTTATTCAGTGCCCCAACATCCACCATACTCTAGTTAATGAATTCCACAGATTCATGACCTTTTGCAAAGTAATTCTTTCACATCTGTTCTAAATCGGCCCAGTTTCGAGCTGCCAGATCTGTTCAAAGCATGTCCCAATTAGCACAGTGACAGTGGCACACAATGATGTCGGAAATTCTCAATGTGAAATTGGGACCTCCTCTCCCCAAAGATTGTGCAATGGGCACTCCTACTGATGTCATGGACAGATGCATCTGTGGCAAGCCGACTGCTTATAATGGGGTCAAGTATGCTTCTCCCTCTTGTTGGTTCCCTCACTACCTGCCAGATACAGTCCAGCAGCCACGTCTTTCAGGACTCAATTATCTCAGACACTAGTGGTGCTGATGGCCCCAAACAGAGTACAACATGTTTCCTTCCCATTCTCAATGTTTTCTTTAAGTGGTGTTCAACATGAATCGTTACTTCTCCATCAGCCGAGAGAAGGGGGAGCAGGAGGTGTTCTTTCCCTCGATTAACCCGATGACCCTTCATGGGGTCCCAAATGATAAATAACCAGATCGAAAGGCAAACAATAGAGATGTTTTACAGAAGGTAGGACTGGAAGAGAAGAATGGAAGATAATTACAAGAGCTCATACCCATACTTAATTCCTTATCAATTGGGGTGAAAGAGTACTCCTACATCTACCTCCCCATTCCCTAACCATGGGCTTGAATCATTTATAAATGTCTTCCTCTAGCCTCCTGGTGAGAAGAGGCACCACAACTCTTATGAATCAATAAACTTCCTAATTGTCTTACAGATATGTTTAGACTTGCAGTTTCAAGTCTGCACAGGCCCTAAGGAAGGAAAAGAAAAATTATAACATCTCAGTCCAGTGATAATATCACTAGACCGTTAATCCAGAAACCCAGGTTCAAATCTCATCACGGCAGATGGCACAATTTGAATTCAATAAAATGTCTGGAATTAAGGATCTAATGATGGCTTTGAATCTATTACCAATTGTCAGGAAAACCCATCTGGTTCACTAATGTCTTTTTAGGGAAGGAAACTGCCAACTTTACCTGGTCTGGCCTGCATGTGACTCCAGACCCAGCGCAATGTGGTTGGCTCTGAATTCCTGTTACTCCTTCCAAACTGAATCACCTCACACTTTCCTGCATTAAACTCCACTTGCCACCTCTCAGCCCAGCTCTGCAGCTTACCTATATCCCTCTGTAAACTGCAACATCCTTCTGCACTATCCACAACTTCATCCACTTTAGTGTCTTCCGCAAATTTACTAACCCATCCTTCTACGCCCTCATCCAGGTCATTCATAAAAATGACAAACAGCAGTGGACCCAACACCGACCCTTGCGGTACACCACTAGGATGAACACTTCCCATCAACCACCACCCTCAGTCTTCTTACAGCTAGCCAATTTCTGATCCAAAGCACCAAATCACCCTCAATCCCATGCCTCCGTATTTTCTGCATTAGCCTACTGTGGGGAAACTTATCAAACGCTTTACTGAAATCCATTTACACCACATCAAGTGCTTTACCCTCATCCACCTGTTTGGTCACCTTCTCAAAGAACTCAATAAGGTTTGTGAGGCACGACCTGCCCTTCACAAAACTGTGTTGAATATCCCTAAACAAATTATTGCGTTCTAGATGACAATAAATCCTATTCTTGTAATCAACTCCAACACTGAAGTAAGGCTCGTTGATCTATAATTACCAGGGTTGTCTCTATTCCCCTTCTTGAGCAAGGGGACAACATTTGCTATCCTCCCATCATCTGGCACTATTCCTGTAGACAATGGCAACAAAGATCAAAGCCAAAGGCTCTGCAATCTCCTCCCTGGCTTCCCAGAGAATCCGAGGATAAATCCCATCCGGCCCAGGGGACCTTCTATTTTCACAGGGAACAGGGTGATGTTTAAAGCCGCAAGCAATTGGAAGCTCAGGGCCTTTTTTTGTGTTGTTTTAATTGGTCGTGGGTACAGGATCCCTTACATTCATCAGTAGCAATCGCAGGGTGGTTGTCGGTTTGTGGGCTACTCTGATACCCTGATGAACCTAAAAGATCCCATACCCACAACCAATAAAACTAAAGTAATATAAAAAATCCCATGCAAGGGCAGTGAAAAACATCGCACAGGACAAACTGGAAGAAAACTGACATCAAGAGACACAACCAATTAAGACACAGGAGCAGAAATTAGGCCATTCGGCCCATTGAATCTGCTCCACCATTCAATCACGGCTGATAAGTTCCTCAACCCCATTCTCCCACTTTCTCCCCATAACCTTTGATCCCCTTGACAATCAATCAATCAATCAATCTCGTCTTAAATGTACTCAATTCTCACTGATCTTAACACACACGGACAAAACAGAACACAAGTTCAATTGGGACAACACATCCGTAACAGCACAAGCCAGAGACATGCCACAGAATTCCTGGAGGCCTGGCATTCCAACCAGAACTCAATCAACAAACACACTGAACTGGATCTAATGCACAAAACACCACAAAAAAGAACCGGAAGCAATGCCAACCTTCCCAGCAAATTGAGGCAAGTAAATAACAAGCAGCACAGAACACCTACATTTTACCAAAGCTGCACTGATGATGTTACCCAGCAGGGTGACGAAACATCTGCAGCCAACCCACCAGCTCAGCCAGCAAGTCTACAACCTCATCCACAACCTGAGCTACAAATCTTCTCAAAAACTTTAAATGCTTCAAAAAGAGACAAGAGTACTTCCCCGAAACAAACAGTTACCTTGTTCAAAATTGCACTTGAGACATTTAAGTTTGCAGATAAAAGCATAACAGATGGCATTTATTGTGGCTAAACGGCAACTGCAGTACACAAGAAACAACAGTCCTGTAAAATATTTACTATAAAAACAATATTAACTATAAAAGTGAAGTTTTAAAGAACTAGAACTGGTAAGAAATATTGTACCTTGCTGATTCTTGTTTCTGGCAGACTGATTCACCGGAGGGTCCGAATTTGCACAATCATCTGAACTCATACTTCTCTTTCGTTTCCTGTGTTTTTTCTCGCTTTTTTGGTTTTCTTTTGTCTTGTGATTTTTCTTTTGCAATTCTGATCCTTTAGGCCTTTCCAGTTCATTCCATCCTGAACAACTGGTAAGTAACATTGATCAATGCAAATCTTTTGTACTGAAGTCAAACACTAAACTTTATTTTAAAAACGTGTTACAAGTTCCGAACATCTTTTGATTCGGAGAATCCTTACAGTACGGAGAGCTGCCCTTCAGCCCAACAAGTCCACACCAACTGACAGAGCGTCACACCCAGATACATTCCCTTTTAACCCCCCTAATCTAGGCATCCCTGAGCAATATGGGCAGTTGAGCATGGCCAATCCACCTAGCCTGCACATCTTTGGGCTGTGGGAGGAAACCGGAGCACCCAGAGGGAACCCACACAGACAAGGGGAGAATGTACAAACTCCACACAGACAGTCGCCAGAGGGTGGACTCGAACCAGAGTCCCTGGCACTGTGAGGCGTTTACTTTCTCACCATTTCATTTTCACTGTGCAGAGTGAGAGTCATTAAAATACCTGAGTTTTTCTATAATCAGCACTTCGGATGGTCTCATGTCCAGGCAAATTTATCCAATGAACAGTGGAGATACACAAAAGTCTAAACGTTTCATTCTCAATTTGCACCAGTGAACAGATGGGCCAGTGGTGGGATAAGTTAGCTGGCCTTAAATTCTGCTGGGCAAAAAAAAGACCTCAACTAGTGTACTGATTGAAACACAGTCAGCCAGGTGGACCTCACAGAATATGAGTACCCTGGTTGGGGCTGCTAACCAGGTCCAATCAGGGAGTCCTGGCTGACAGAAATAAGCATGACTTTCAGGGGTTCTGCTCAATCTAGGATCCCACTCTGTGCTAGCTGGGTCAATGTCACGTTCTATGCACACGTAAATAAAGGGTACTCATTGGCTGGGTTTTCTGCCTTGGTCGAGTTATTTCAACTCAAGCTTTCATTCTTGCTCACGACAAAACTCCCTGCCCTCAGCTTTTCTTTTCTGGCATGAAAAGTTTGCACTGATCTGAGAAGTTAGCAAGTCAGAAAATACCCATGCATATTTCTTGAGTGATGATTGAATAGCAGCTTGGATAATAATTTTGTGACATGGCAAACAGTCATGACACCAAAGATGTACTGGTGGTTTCCAGTGAGAGGACCATTACATAAGTAAGTTGCTGATGAGATGGCAGATCGAGCCACAGAGCACAGAAACAGGCCCTTTGGTCTAACCAATTCATGCTGAATGTAATCCCAAACTGAACTAGCGCCACCTACCTGCACTTTCCCCATATCACTCCAAACATTTCTCATTCATATACTTTTAAACCTTGTAATTGCACCCACATCCATCACTTCTTCGGGGAGTTCATTCCACAGGTAAACCACCCAGTGTTAAAAAAATTGACTCATGTCTTTTTGAAAAATCTCTCACTTTAAAAATCCCCTAATCTTGAAATTCCCCATTCTAAGGAAAAGACAACTATCATTAGCTCTATCTATACCCTTTATTATTATTTTAACATTCAGCGCATGAATTGCAAAGAAATATTATTAAAGCAGGGTTTTCCTGCTTCTGGGGTCAGGTGTTTCTTACTTTTGAATAAATGCTTTGGCAAACCTAACCAAATTACTCCAAATTAGAAAATGATATTCTCTGTCTCATGGCAGCATTGTCTTCTGCTGAGGTTCACAAGGAAGACTAGATACAGAAACAAGTGCCTACATCAACTGCATTAAGAACATGTTTATACCATTCCAGGCTGTCTATTCAAATACTCCTGGGATCTAAGGTTGCTATGGCAACCCTACTCGTGGTTTTATGCAAGTATGTTGAACTTAAGAGCTAAAAGCAGTAAATAACTGCCCATGAGAGAGACACTGACTTGGAGTATACAAAACAATCACTACTCTACCAAAACATGAACAGGCACATTTATGTACTTTTCCACAGCTGACTCAGTAGGGTCATTTCCTTCCAACGTCTCTGTGTATTTTTTATGCTTCTTCCTTTTCTTCTTCACTTTTTTTGGGATCAACTCTTCTGATGAAACATTGCTCTTGACAGATTCTTCCTGCAATAAATCATCCAATTCAGTCATCATTTCACTGAATAATTTTAACGCAAAAGGTCTAAAATGAAAGAAATGTTTTAAGTAATGACAATGTGATGAGAGTAAAACAAATTTCACCACTTGGTACGAGCAGCTGCTGTATTCTGAGTGGATTCCACTCGAGTCTGTTCACAAGTCAATTTGCACGAAAGTTGGAACACAATGCAGGACAACATAAAGGAGCTACTTTTAAGTATTGGAACTAAGTTGGGTCTTGAAAATTATATCCCTTCATGAGGTCACATTCGTTAATCAGAGACCCCCTGTGTATTTGTTACCATGAAGATAGCTTATAATTGTCTTTTAAAAGTTTTGTTCAAAATAACAATACAACAAACCAGACAACCAAGTGGTGAAGGATAGAACTGAAGTCAATCATTAGAATTGACTATTTAGAGATACACAGTACTAGCATGCATCTCCTAACCCAACGACGATAGTTTCATTCTACTCTTGTTTATAGGAAAATAATCACATCCCTTGTTAATGTTAAACATCTGCTTATAATTAAACAAAAATAACATACAATTACCAGTATCATCATAACTTAATGTTATATGTCAACATTATGTTAATTATATCTTATTAAACTAATGTAGTAATCTGTATTAATTATATATTGGTACTCCAGATACAAAGAACAAAGAAAATTACAGCACAGGAACAGGCCCTTCGGTCCTCCAAGCCTGCGCCAATCAAGATCCTCTGTCTAAACCTGTCATCTATTTTTTAAGGGTCTGTATCCCTCTGCTCCCTGCCCATCCATGTACCTTTGAAGATGCATCTTTAAAGATACTATCGTGTCTGCCTCTACCACCCCGGCTGGCAACAGGCTCCAGGTACCTACCACCCTCTGTGTATAAAAAACTTTCCATGCATATCACCCATAAAACTTTCCTCCTATCACTGTCAACACATGACCCCTAATAACTGAGTACCCGACTCTGGGAAGAAGCTTCTCACTGTCCACCTAGACTATACCCCTCATGATTTTGTAGACCTCAAATCACATCCCCCCTCAAATCTCCGTCTTTCTAATGGAAATAATCCTAATCTACTCAACCTTTCTTCAGAGCTAGTGCTCTCCATTCCAGGCAACATCCTGGTGAACGTCCTCTGACCCTCTCCAAAGCATCCACATCCTTTTGGTAATGTGGCAACCAGAACTGTACGCAGTACTCCAAATGTGGCCGAACTAAAGTCCGATACAACTGCAACATGACCTGCTAACTCTTGTACTCAATACCCCGCCCAATGAAGGAAAGCATGCCGTACGCATTCTTTACCGCTCTATCCACCTGCGTTGCCACCTTCAGGGAACAATGGACCTGAACACCCAGATTTCTCTGTACATCAATTTTCCCTAGGACTTTTCCATTTACTGTAGAGTTTGTTCTTGAATTAGATCTTCCAAAATGCATCACCTCGCATTTGCCCGGTGAACTCCATCTGCCATTTATCTGCCCAACTCTCCAATCTATCTATATTCTGCTATAATTTCTGACAGTCTCCTTCACTGTCTGCTACTCCACCAATCTTCGTGTCATCTGAAAACTTGCTAATCAGACCACCTATACCTTCTTCCAAATCATATACATAAATCATAAGCAACAGTGGTCCCAGCACAGATCCATGTGGAACACTCATAGTCACAGTTCTCCATTTTGAGAAACCCCCTTCCACTATTACACTCTGTCTCCTGTTGCCGAGCCAGTTTTTTTATCCATCTAGTTAGCACACACTGGACACCATGCGACTTCCCTTTCTCCATCAGTCTGCCATGGGGAACCTTAGCAAATGCCTTACTGAAGGCCATGTAAATGACATCTACAGCCTTTCCCTCATTAATCAACTTTGCCACGTCTTCAAAAAATACAACTGTAAAATTTTTATAAATTAAGGTAAAACTGTTTCTTGTAGGCCAAATAACTGCAATGCTGATCCATTTTGCTGCAACTGAGAACATTTGGGGAACTCTCCTACTCAGAATTGATATGAAAAGGTCTAGCACTTCAATCCATTGCTGCTATGGAATAACATTTTCCAAAGCAGTTGCAAGGTTGAGTTGCCCATAGTCTTGATGGGTGATGGAAATTTCAAAAGAACTGGATTACAAAAAAACTAACCACCGGTGTATGCGCACTTGGGTGCATTTGTGTCTGTCTTTGGAAGAGGACCAGGGTGAAGACAGAATATAGAGTGGTAAAAAGGCAGACACTGATGGGCCAAAACCCATGCCAAGGAATGGAGGAGAAACAATGATGGAGCAGGGAGTCATCCCATATACCTCCTTGTTTCAGTTGCATCTAGTTTGCTAGGAAAAGCTGCTCACTCCTGGACATTTAATACCTGATTCATGAACAAGCAAGCAAGTCACTGAAGGAGGCTGACCATCACATTTGTAACTCTGATTCATCTCCAGGAAAATGAATTAGCTGGAATATATTTCTAGAAAAAGAGAACACCATCTCAATCTGTTCCTTTAGTAGTGAAACTAACATATTGACTCACTTTTCGAAGGTCCAATAACCTACCTGAAGCCAGTCACAAACACTATTATTCTCCGCTGTCTCACGTCGCTTCTTTCTCTTAATTTTATCTTTACCATCAGTCTTGGCAGCATCATCACATGTTGTCTGGTTGAATGATTCAGAATCAAAAGAAACTGCAGCTCTTTTTAAATGTTTATGCTTCTTCTTAGGTTTCTCACTGCTGTCCCCTGATTCCATAGAGCTGTCAATGCAGTGTGCATGTGTCTTATCAGTTAACTCAGTCTTGGAAGTACACATTTTACTAATACCTTGACCAGATAATGAATGGTTTTTCAATGAGGTAGCACTGTCATTTACTAGAGCAGAAGGCTGCCAAGCCGCTTCCATGGCTTCCAATGATCTTCGCTGCGACTGAGAGAAACTAGAACTACATGACTTCTTGGAGATTTTAGATGGAGAACTAAATCCTGTTTGTTGGGAAATCTGCACTTTTGGAGTAGATGGTAAAGTCCTAGAAGTGAAGACAAAATTAAGAATTGTGTTTCATGAAATTTGTTTTTAATTTCAAAGAATCATTTTCTGAAATGTCAGAACGGTGGGGTGTAGGTCTGGCAGGAACGCTCAAGACACAATGGGCGTTCAATGTTCTCAACCATATTTGCTCGGTGCCTGAAGAACCAAAACAACCAAAATGTTTAATTTACATGTTTGTGTCACGTGGATATCACTGGCAAGGCCAGCATCTATCATGCAATCCTAATTGTATTTAAGATGATATCAACAAATTTTTAAAACCACTTCTCTATTCATACATGGAATTGTGTTTCTTTTTGCGAATGTGCATCTTACACTAAAACAGAGTTTTAAGGCTTTAAACACATGGGAAATGTGTTGAAAATACTGTTGAGAACAAAACTGAACTTAATTAACAGTGAAGTAGTAAATCAAATCATAAACCATCTTTTTGGAAACCCTAGTGAATAAAATTTCCTCACTAATGAATAACTTTATTCAGATCAGAAAGAAATACAGAAAATTCTTAGATCTAAGTGCAAAAATACTTAACAAGAAAATGCAGCAACTTTACCTTGTGTAATATTGTCTTAAGTGTTCTGTTCCCCAAATTCCATTCTTCACCAGAATGCATTTACTGATATACAATGGTCACAGGTCCTCTGATGCATTCAAGTCTTCTTCATCCCTACCTCTGACCATAACAAGCCCTGCGACAGCAACTTTACCAAAAACTCTTCATCCCTTCTGCCCTTGTATAACCTTCTTCCAGTATCAGCTATAAGCAGCTCGTCTGTGTGTCAGGTCATGGATTCAAGTCCCAGTCCAGTGCCGAGCAAGTGTTGCACTGGTGGTACTGTCTCGTGGACAGATGCTAAATCTGACCCTGTCTTCTGTCAGATGGATGTGCATAATACGTCATCACTATTTTGAAGATGAGCAAGGGAGCGCTCCTCACCAACATTTAACAAAAAACAGATTATCTGGTCACTGCTACAGTGCTGTTACTGCAGTTTCCTGTGGTGAAGTTGGCAGCTACATCAAGTACATTTCAAAGCACTTAACGTATCTTTACAGTTAATGGCTGTGAATGGTACAATGAAATCCAAGTCTTTGTCTCAGCATTGGTGACGAGACTAATTCCAACCCTAAACTTCTGCACATCTCTTCACCCTGCTTGACTCTTTTTTTAAAAAAAGCCTCAAGATCTATTCTAAAAACCATGTGGTCTTGCATTCCAACAAACAGCTTCTGAGCTAAAATCTTAAGCCTGCATCTCCCTTCACAGATGCTGCCAGACCTGAGCTTTTCCAGCAACTTAGTTTTTGTTCCTGATCTACTTTTACATTTGTGAAGACCTTGGCATTTCTTTGGGCATTGAAAGCACTATACAGTTATCTTAATATTGTTAAGCAAAGAGCAGATGCACGTACCCTTCTCAAGTAAGAACATCAATTAATAAGTCAAATGGTTTCATTGGAGTAATCGTTTAGAACCACTTGCAGCCTTGTCCACGAGCACAGCTTTACTTTAAATGATGGACGCTTTATTCAGTAAGCAGTAAAAATTGTTCTTACCTAGTTTTGACTGCAGAAGAAAAGATGTGGCCTTTTTTCATTAATTTTGCTTTGTGGGTTGATGATAGTGATGGAGAATATGGTTCATTTTCTGTCACCTTCCAGCTGTAGGTGGCCTGCAGTTATTGACATAAATAAAAACTTGGTGGTCTGAAAAGTATCCATGAGTGCAGAAAACATAAAAGAGGGTATGGCAAAGAAGAATCAAAAAGTTTCCATGATTAGACAGCTAGGGAAGCAAAGTAAGAAAACAACAGACAAGAAAAAGTCAAAACAACTTCCAGTTACCGACCAGGAAAGAACATTTGCAGTTTAGGCCAGGAGTACTAGACATGAACAATGAACAAAATTAGAAGAATAAACATGTCTGTCAGCATCTAATTTGTACCTTTTACGTATGAAGTGAACTGATCGCTTAATGGCTTCTATATTTCCACACAAGAGCTTCTCCCAATAGATTAATACAAACTAACTGCTCTGGCAAAATGGCAATCAAACATCATGTGCAATTGACCAGAGACATACAATTTGGTTTTGACATAACATTTAACTGCTGTCATATCTTGACCTAGGTTCTACAGAAATGACCCATTAGCAAAAGGTGAAAGCTGTTTGACAGCTAAGTGTGCTGTCAGACTGGCTCGCATAGGTCATGCATATTGCAAGTTCACAATCTGTGAAGAGCAAGCATTCAACCTTTGGCCTGTTTTTAATCAGTCATCCAGACTTGAAGATTATAGGAATAATGATGAGATTTAGTGTTCTTGTCACAGAGAGGGGAGTGGAGTCTAAAAAAGCTCCTGTACACAATCAATGTCATTAACCTTCATCGGAAAGCAACAGAGATTCTGGACAAGGTCACAGTCATCATGATCCAATAATCTCCTGACACAATTCTGGATACACTTGGCACGATCATTTGGGTAACTTGGGTAACTCATTTGGAGGATTGCGAATGCCAGTGAAATGGCATCAAGCACAAATCAACACCTTAAGGAAGGAGAACTGAAATGAAATTGCTGGAAATCCCAACTGCAACTCAGAGACGGAAGATGCTCAAGAACATAACACTGGAATATCACGTTAGGTTAAATAATGCATAAGTCCAAGAATAAAATCTGTATGACTACGAAGAGTCAGTGTTAAAAATCAATGATAACTTCCACAGCATGACTTTACAGGAGAAACTAAACGTTCCTTCAATCATTGTTCATAGTTAAGCATTGTGGCCTGAACTTCATGTTGCAACTGTTTCTTTTTAGACACGAGGAAGAGAACTTTGTTTCATTCTCAATGGATGACAGAGTTTGGTCTAGACATTTTTGAAGCAATTCCAAACAGCAATCATATGCTTTAATACCAGGTTCAATTCCTTTTGCAAAATTAAACCAAAATTACAACATAGAAATGCAGATTGGTCCGACATGACCATGATCAGTACTGATGTGTCAAATTCCTCAAGTGCATGTCTTGCTGCCCTGTCTTTTTATGACCCAGAACTGGGTGGCAGGATGAAGAGAGAGGAAGATGCAGGGATGCTTCAGTGTAATTTGGACAAGTTGATTAAGTGGGCAAATGCATGACTGATGTACATTTGAGGACGAATGAGAGATTATCCGCTGTGGCTGCGGAAAATAGGAAGGCAGATTATCTGAATGGCAACAAATTGGAAAAAGTAGAGATGCAATGAGACCTGGGTGTCCGCATACACCAGTCACAGAAAGGAAGCATGCAAGTGCAGCAGGGGTGAGGAAAGCAAATGGCCTGTTGTCCTTTGTAGCATGAGGTTTAAGGGAAGCAGGAATATCTTGCTATAAATGTTCAGGGCCTTGGTGAGACTACACCTGGAATAGTGCATGCAGTTCTGGTCTCCTTATCAGAGGATGGATGGAGGAAATGCAACAAAGGTTTACCAGACCAATCCCTGGGGTGACAAGACTGACACAGTGAGAAAGACTGGATCGGTTAGAACTATATTCATTGGGGTTGAGAAGGATAAAGGGGAATTACATAGAAACCTATACAAGTTCTGACAGGACAAACAAAGCATGTTCCCACTTACCAGGGAGTCCAGAACCCAAAGTCACAGTCAGGATTTGGGGAAGCTTTGTAAGACTGAGATGAAAAGAATTTTCATCACCCGAAGCATAGCGAGCCTGTGAAATTCTCTACCACAGCAAACAGGACCAGGGTAGAGGTGGATGATCAACCATGGTCATACTGAATGGTGGAGCAGGCTCAAAAGGGCTGAAGAGCTTACTCATGCTCCTGTGTTCCATGTTTATGTTTCCTTTCATCATCTACCTAATTTATTCTGCTATACCAAACTAAATGCATGTTTAAAAGTCTGTAAAAATGCTCATCTTCCTCACCGTTAATCCAGCCATTTAATCTTGTAACCACATGGCATCAACAGTGAACTTAAATAATTTTGATATCTCCTCCACTCCCTTCATAATTCTGGTCATGGAAAACTATATGTTTGTTGAGTTAGGTGGAGATTTCTTCAAAATAAAAGGGACTTCTGCCTAGCTAAGTTACTTTTATAATTTGAACAGATGCATGATCAAGTGCACCCCCTCAAACTATGCTGATATAAAAATATGAAAATAGACACTGGTTGTGTTCTTTGATACCAAATAAACTTTAATCAAACAATTTCTGACATTCAAAAAGAGAGGTCATTTCCCAAATGGAAAGAGCTCACAAAATACCATAAAATGGATCATTTAGTCTGCTTCACCCGTTTTTCTCCTTCCCATTCAATTACACTTTATCTAGTTAATAATGAAAGCTAACCCACAATCTCCCAAGAGGTGCAAACAGCCACAGATATAGACGAGAAAACCCATTTCCAAAGTTCTCCTCAATTTGAAATGAAATTGGCACATCCACGGCCATTATCACTTTCAGAGAATCAAAACTTGATAAGATTTGTCAACTTCAGTATCACTTTCCTGTTACTGCATAGAAATGAAATTAAATACTAGCTTTCAAACAAGAAAACATTCACAATGATATCAAAAAGCACATGTAACTAGCTCTCATTTTATGTCTGTAAACCCCTCACAAAGTAACCTTCAAATTCAATTTTGAACAGTGAGGGAGGCATTAAATAAGACAGAGTGCTTTTCACAGAAACGGGAAGAGAGGAGAGGATTGGGCTAGCTACATCAATTCAACTTTTAATAGAAACAACAAAGCTAAGCCACATTCGCTCACAACTATGAGCATACAGGCATAAAGAACATAAACATAAAATGGAGGGTGTTTTTGGCATTAACGAGAAATATTTAGAATTAACAACATGACAAAAGGATGACATTTTAAGATAACACCCAGATTGCGAAAACTGCCTTAGTCAGCAGAATTAAGGTATTAAAGTAGATTTGGGGCTGTGGTGAAGATGTGTACAACAATATACACCAGTGACTGATTTTATTTATTTAAAATCTTCAGCACCGTCAAATTTTCAAATGCTTCCAAGTAAAAGCATCCTTTATCATCACAAAGCCGTGAGTTAAAAAAACATCCTTTCCGATGAGATCTCATGAAGTACTATCACCATTACTCATTAACACAAGTACAAACTCATAACTGGTACACTTAAATGTTAATTTATAGGTCCACCTGAAAACAATACAACTTGGAAACATCATATAAAGCCACCACAGTCCCAAAAGGACCATAGGGATATTCTCAGAGGAAGAGATAATCGGCAGTGAATTTAACCTGATGGTCACCACTCCAGTCAAAAAACGATATTGACAAGGCAAGGCCTTCATTGTGGTCTCAGCCAGCTCGAGAACTGAACCCATGCTGTTAGCATCACTCAGCATTACTAACCACCAGTCCAGCCAAATCAGCTAACCAACTTGCAACATATAAATATTTAGATGCATAACAATTCCTGAACCCCACAACACACACCCACCTTTTTGGCTGACAGTGCAAGCCTCTTAGCTGGAGGTGGTGACATTGTGCTGGACTGTTCTTCTGCAAGCAGCTGGGGCTTTACTTTGGACACTCCCTGATCCTCAGCACTACTCTCAGTCCTCTCATTGGCTGAGCTGTGTGTTTGAGATTCTGAATCTGACTCTTCTGGCTCCGAGTGTTGGTCATTCAATCCATTTTTTGCAACATTGCTCCCATTCAAACTGTGTTTATCACTGCCAAAATCTTTCTGCGGGTTATGGATGTCTTCTTTCCCTTTCTGCTCAGATCCACCAGTTAACAATGACTTGAATGAGGTAGATGTAGGTAATTCCTTGCTTTCTGGTGCAGTCATCTTTGCATTTTCTGATATTGATGTTCTGCCACTACTTGAACTACTTGCCGAGTGGCCCTGAGAAGATTTTGGTTGCAGCTGAGGTAAAGATTTCTTAATCCTCTTCAATGACTCATCGATGAAGGTTGGTGCACACATTGGTTTCACTGGAAGCTTAGGTGACTGGTTAATGCTGTTTCTTGGGACTGGCACACCAACACTTGCAGAAGCTTGCAACTTTACTTGCAGAGACTCCGGCTTCTGCACAATAAATACAATACAGTTACACACATGCCAGTCCATCATCCTCATAAACAAAAGGATCCAGGAATCAGAAATACAGTTCCAGAAAAAATTACAAAGGCACCGACTTGTGTTTTTGGAGGGGGTGGGGTGGGGTTAGTTTAATGCAAAAAGGACATTTACAGTTTTAGCAAAGATCTGTAGCTCAGGTTGTGGGTGAGGTTGTTGACTTGCTCACCAAGCTGGCTTGTTCTCGCTCAGACGTTTCGTCACCTTGCTAAGGTATCATCATCAGTAAGGCCCCCAAGGAAGCAATGTTGCTGTACTCCACTTGGAATTTATACTGTCTGGTCCATTATGGTGAGTAGTGTCATTTCTAGTTTTGTTCTGTATAGGAGGTCCAATTCTAAAATATTTGTTAATTGCCTCATGGGTTGAGAATCATGCCTCTAGGAATTCCAGTGCATGTCTATGTTTGGCTTGGGCTACTGTAGTTACATTGTCCGAGTTTACACTTGCACATGGTTTTCAACCCATAAGGCAATCAGCGAGTATATCTAATCAGATAAAAACTGGAAATAACACTTTTCACTATAACGGACCAGACAGTACAAATTCCAAGCACAGTAGATCAACATCACTTCATTGGAAACCTCACTCATGTTACCAAAGCATAGTGACAAAATGCCTGAACAAGAACAACCCAGCTGTCAGCAAGTCAACAACCTCATGGATTCAATGAAAGTCACCGTTTCAGCAAATTACTTTGGTACAATGGTCAAGTAGAAAGATAACAGCGATAATCTGACTTAATTAATAATACCATCCTGAGTTTTTTTTTTAAAAATCCTGTAAAAGCCCCCCCAATTGGTACTGAGGATCAGCTTATTTGGAGGCTTTTGATACACAGCCTCATGGAGAGAAAAAGTTAGAGCTCATGGAATAAACAGGACACCAGCAACATGGATACAAGATTATCTGAGAAATAGGAAACTGAGAATAATGGTTTCTGGCTATTTAACAGGCTGGAGAAAGGATTGTAGTGGAATCTCACAGCAACTGGTTTAAGGACACGTCCTTTTCTTGATCAACATTAATTTTCTAGATCTTGAAATGCAGGGGAGAATTTCCAAGTGTGTGAGAATAACACAAAAATTTGGAAGCACTGTAAACTGTGAACAGGTCAGTCAAGTACTTCAAAAGGACAGTGAAAGTTGCTGGAGTGGACAGATGAAGTTCAATCTGGAGAAATGAGAGCTATCTATTTTTGCGGAAAGAGACAGTACAAAATTAAGGGTGCTATTTTGAAAGCTGTGCAGAAGCAGAGAGTCCAAGATACATGCACATTATTAAAAGGTGGCAGAATAGGTAATGAGAACAAATACTAAAATATACCACAATCCTGGGTTTTATCCAAAGGAGGCACAGACTATAAGAGCAAGGAGATTATGCTGATCTTGTCTATGACCCTAGTTATACCTCAACACAGTTCTGAGTACCTCACTTCAGGAAAGATGTGAACACAGGTGAGAGATTGCAGAATTGGAATTACAAGAAAGGTTTCTCATCCCTGGAACTAAAGTTGAGGATAAATCAAAGAAGGTGGGATGGTTTTGGGGAGACTGTTCCCACTTGGAAAAAGGACGGAGAACAGGAGGGCACAGACTTAAACTACTTTGTGACAGAAGCAAATGTGATATGAGAAAAATCTTTCACAGCGTGAGAAGAGAGGTTCTGAAATGCATTGCCTAGAAACACTCAAGGAAGGTTCAATCAAGGCATTTATGAGGATATTACATAACAATTTGAATCGTAACAATGGACAGTTTTACAGAGTTAAGATAGGAGAAAGGCACGAAGTCTTTGAGAGAGCTGGTACAGCCAAGTTGGGCTGAATGGTCTCCTTCTGCATCACAATAATTCAGAAATTCTGGGTATGAAAATAATAGTCTCCTTTAGACTGCTGCGTTGCTTCAGGTACAAGTTAAACCAAGAAACTCTAAAGCTTCGGTGTTTTTGAAATTTGTACAATGGGTTATTTCAGTTTTGGACGACTGAGACCTTCCTTAATTTCACCTAAGAGTTCAAATCCAAGAAAGTGTATAACTTTTCATGAAAACTGCTGAGCTCGTGATTGAACATCTGCTCCAGCAGGTAGCCATGAGCTGGGACTGGTGGGCTACTCCATAAATATCTATATTCCTCACATTGTCTAAGCTGAGTTTGTCAGAAATCTAAAGATGATTTGAACAAAATTTGTATTTTAGTTGATTCACTGTACTTTATCAAGTGGTTCTGACAGTTTTCCTGCTCATTTTTGTTGTTTAATAAACCTGATTGAAGTTGTCGGCTGAGATATTCAAATCCAGAATTTATTTTACAAGAGTTGAACGTACCAAGAGATTTATAGTATTTATTGGCTTGGATTTTCCAAACGGCAGAAAATTGTTATTCTGGGATAAGTGGATGTTGTGCACGAGGACCCTGCGGAAGCCCCATCATATCAGATTCTAAAAGGAGTTGCCTGGGAAAATGACCTGGCAATGTCTCTACACTTGGAGCCCTCAAAGCGTCCATTTAAATTGGAGAATTCAAAGGTTCTGCTGAAACTAAGTAAATAATTACCCACGAAAAGTTAGTGATTAAACCACTAAGCTGATCTCTACCGTACCTCACACAAACTACACCTCCCCCAGACTGCGAACACGTTTCAGACTCTGACCCGACATCCACCCTGCTGTCGCACGACCTCTGGCCATTAGACCTGACAATGCACCCCTCCCCACAGGTTTGGACAGCCCGGTTCTGGAGCTGAAAACCCTTTCCTACCACCAGATCCAGTCTCCCCCAACTCTGGACCTTACAATGCTGCAGTCTTAACTTGCAACAGGACCCAACAATCCCTGCTTCCCCAACCCCCTGCCCCCCCACCCAATCACATTGGACCCACTCGCCTACTCGCGTGCTCCAAAATGGAAGTAAAACTGGGAGTTTCTGAAGGAGACCAGAGTGAAATCTACTGTCATAGGCATGGTCTTCTTTTGTTCCTTAAGAAAGGGATAGAGTGGCAACTTACGTGAGATTGCCATTCTACTGAAAATCTGCCCAAACACGTCCAATCTTTATCAGGAGAATAAGTTGCTTGTGCAACCCGTTATCTCAGGTTGCTTTGCATACAACACAAATTCATATTTCTTTTCAAATGGAGATGCTTGTGGAAGAACAGCTTGGTGTTGAAATTCAGATGAAACACCTGGAATACATTTGAATTGCAGTAACTTTCTTCAAGAAATACCTGGGACTGGCGAGATTTTATGCTACATTTTCTATCAATTATAGAAGTCTCATTAAAGCAGGTCATTTTCCCATCAGTCTAATCCAAGTGTTGTACTCTCTTGTTATTACACAATAATGTATGACTGTTGATTTCAGTATTTCTTAAAATACAATGTGCCGTTAGTGACACTTAATAAACTGACCTTTGTCATCTGAGGGGAACTCAAATATCCATTCAGTGCGGGCTTCTTGGGCATGGTTGTGCCATTGTTGGCTTTGGCAAGGGTCTGTATCAGGTTCTGCTTAGATGCATCATCTATGCTGCTCTTAGAGTTTGGCATTCTTCAGGTCAAACAAAAAAAACACAATAATATTTCACAATTTTACAAAAGATGAAACTGCAAGTAAACATACACATTTCACTATTTAGGTCAACTAAGAGTTTATTAAAAAGCACAAGCTAGACAACATGAGGCACACAGTGAATGATTATTAAGTACAAAATAGTTGGCAATATTAATGTAATGGTTCATTTTCATTTAATTATAAATATGTTGGCAAATTATTTCCAGAATAATTATCTTCAACTTCTGTGTAAAATGCCTTGTGGGTTACAGTGCAGTGGCATTATTATTCAGTTGCCAAATACACTCTTCTATATTACAAAGTGAAATCAAATATGAAGCCAAAGATAGAAAATACTAACAGAAAAGGCACGAGCCCTCCATCAACCAGTCATCATTATTATCTGTGTTCACCTATTCTCCTGGGTTAGGAGAATAAAAACTGTGGGATTTATCCCTGGTTTCTTCACATACAACAACCATGGGCCTGCTCTCAGGAATCAAAGACCATAGATACTGGAGCGGAATTATGCCTTTTGGCCCGTCAAGTATACCCTCTCATTCGATCACAGTTAATCACACTTATAAACTGCCATGAAAGTACACAGGTTAGCTTTTGATGCTGAAGGTTAGTCTTCTAATTTCCTTTGTTTATTATCAAACTAAGACTAGAAATTCAACAAAGCATGAAGGGATACAGTGAAAAACACCAGGAGGGGGAATGCAGAAGGCCAAAGGGGAGATCAAAGACAAAATGTTTATTTAGTACATTATGTATCTTCCCCTTAAGATTGAGAAATATATAAATGTCCTCCTTTGCTCTATTTGAATATTATCTGAGATCTAATCATTTTGCAAGACCCAATATTATTCTGTTTTTGGTAGCTTGAATTTCTATTTACATCGATTACTCTCATAGCTTCCTCTCCAAATCCCCAGTCTGTCAAACAAATATGTTTGTTCACTATCGATGGCCCAATGTGACCTCAGGTAACTTTACTGACATACATTATCGTTGAAGTTTATCACTTAGTTTTTACACAAATACCAAAATCAGAATTTATAAATAAATTTCAAGAAAGTATTATGAAAGAACAAGATCTTATAAAACAAGAAAGTGCATTTACTAACACCCACCTCAAGTAAAAAAGTACATAAGCCTGTTGATTCAGCACCACCTTGATGTTGCTACAATGAACCATTGAATCATTCATCTGATACCATTGTCCATTACTGGCCTGAAAAAAATGTAATGGGTAACAGTGAAGTCCTGGATAAATTGTTATCTGAAGTTCTCATTATTAGTAAAGCTTGCTTAACTGATTTTTTTTGTTCCAATATCCAGTTACATTTAATCTTAGGATGGATATTCCATTTCTGAGGTTGTAGACATGCTCGCCGAGCCAATGGGTTTGGCTGCAAACATTCTGTCACCCTGCTAGGTAACATCATCAGTGTGCCTCTAGTGAAGCATCAGTGTTCTGTCCTGCTTGTTATTTATATACCTCAGTTGGTTGGGGTGTTTGGTACCACTTTCAGTACTGTTTCTCAGTGAATTAGACCTTGTGTACAAAACCAATGTGTTTGTTGACGGAGTTCCAGTTGGAATACCAGGCCTCCAGGAATTCCCTGGTGTGCCTCTGTTTGGCTTGCACGATAATGGAGGTGTTGGCCGTGTGTAGTGAGACAAGTGAGAATTGGTCGCATTCCTTGTCTCACTACACATGGCCAACGAGGAACATGAATTTGACAGGGACAACACATCCATTATCGCACAAGCCAAACAGAGACACGCCCGGGAGTTTCTGTATGCCTGGTATTCCAACTGGAACTCCATCAAAAAACACACTGAATTCCGTGTACAAACCACTGTGAAACAAAACCAGAAGAAGTAGTACCAATCACCAACGCTTCACCAGAGGCGCACTGATAATGTTACCTAGCAAGGTGATGAAACTTTTCAAACCAAACCTACTGGCTTGGCCAGTATGTCTACAACCTCATCCACAACCTGAGCCAGAAATATATTCCATTTATGATTAAAAATAAAATCCCTCTCTTTGTATAATCAAATGAATGAATGCCTATAATTTCACAGGATATTATTTATCAAAACCAGAGAAGGCTGGAAGTTATTTTCATATAAATAAAAAGTACATAATTTATAGCAAAATATGACCTGCTTATGCAGAAGAATCCTGTCCATTTTTTTTGAGACTGATGCGTACTTGCTTTTAATTAACATTTTAAATAACCAAGGTGTCACTGCAAGGTGCTGTATTCTAAAGTATCAGCATTTAACTTCACAATTAAGTTTGATTACTTCAGATTAAATGTGGTGTAGAATAAATTTTAAAAATGAATGCAGTACGATATACTTAAGACCAACTTTTCTGAATCAACTTCTAAGAAAATGACTGGAGATTCAGAATTCTGGATTCTCTCCATAAGTCAGTTGCAAATAAGAAAGCAAGTTTGGGTTATCATTCCAACAGTTAGGGAGGGGCTGTTTCATAAACCAAACTGATGAAACAATTATAAACAAATTGCTACACAAAGGTGGCTGTAGACAAATACAGACTGGTTCAATAAGAAATTTCCAACATTTCAAAAAGCAGTGGTAACTTTGGCTCAGATTTTTAATGCATTTATTAACGGTGCAATTCTCACCTTGACATAACAGTAGTAGTGTCCAGCATGACAACTATATCCAGAATGCACCAACACTGCGTACAATCCATAATTGACTGGCTCACCATTACTTTGGGACATATATGGACGCATATTCAAATGTTCAGGATAACCAACATCCTATCAAAATTCCAACAGTCAAAACTATAATCAGGTTTTCACAGTTAAGTTTATTTCCCACTGTAAAATATACCTTAAATGAACCAAAATGTAATCAAGTAAATACTCTTAAGCAAATTGCTATTTAATCCATACTAGCTCATTAAGAGGTTCATGGATTTTGTGTAAACAGCAGCGATCAGCAAGAATTTTTCTTTTACTTAAATGATCATTAAGGAGAATGGTTTTAAATAGCTGCAAAATTTACAATTCCTGCATTATATCCAGTACCTCCATATTCGATTCTTTGAAATTTTGCAAAGCGACTATGCAGAAATCTTTCAACAGCAAATGTTAATTTCTTGTGAATGGGATACAGAGCTATTGCATACAGCACTGAATTACACATCTAAGAACTACTCTTCTGAAACAGAAACATATTTTACGGAGCAACAAGACAAAATGGCCACTGAAAAATAGCAAACTGAACTTTGCTTCACCTTTGTGATTTTACCACCACTGAAGTTTGCAAATCGTTTCAAGGAAAGGGTCAACACATTTGAAGCTCTGTGAATGGAAAAGCGTTTGGTAGCTGGAACCTTCTTCTTGCATCTAAACAGAGAGTTATTTGTTGAAGTCATAATTATTGTCTAGAAGCAGTTACAGCAAAATCAGAGATATTATTGTGGACCACTGCATGAAGGACAGTAAAACATATGAACGTATAAATCAGGAGCAGAGATGGCTATTTAACCCCTTGATCCTGCTTCACCTTTCAACTGATGATGGCTGTAATCTCATCTCCACTTTCCCCCTTCCAACCAATAATATTTTAATCACTTCCTCCGCCTGAAAAATATTCAAACCAACATCATTCTTTCAGGTACAGTTCCAAAGACTCAAACCCTCAGACAAAATTTCTCATCATCCCCATCTAAATGAGTGACTGCTTATTTTCACACTGTTACCCCTAATTCTAGATTCTCCTACAAAGGAAATGTCTACCCTGTTAAGACCCCCAGGAATTTACAGGTTTCAACAAAGTCAGGTCTTACACTTCAAAACTCCAATGGGTAGAACTTCGTTCCTCAGAATGAAGTCCACATTCAGAGAGCCTTATATGTCTACATTCCCAGAGGTTTTAAATTGTAACATTTCTTTCAAACATACTTTATCCACCCCATTTTACTAAATTCACCCAATAGTAATTACTTGCAAATATTTGCTCCCAAATGTATTCTCCCGTTGCTGTACTGGACACTGCATTCTACAAAATGAAATGGACTCTGCAAATTCTGAGCCAACAAGGATGTATCCTTGCAGCCAACCATATGGCTGCATTAATGAATTTTGAGTGCGAGCAGCAGCGGAGGTAAGACGGACCCAGAAGACAGCAGCTAAGGTAAAGCAGTTTATTTTTAAAATTACTTACCGGTAGCGGGCAGCGGTGTTTTTCCTCTTTCAGAGAAGGAGCGGGAGCAGCAGAGGAAGTGACGAGGACCAGAGGGGCAGCCGGGAAGGAAAGCAGTGGCCAGAAATATCAGCAAGGCGGTTAAACCCGAGATTCTACAAATGTAGTGTCTCCCACCCGCCCTCCTCCTCTAACCTCGTTAATAAGGTAAGGTTCATTCTAAACTTTCTCTATTGAATATAAGTTTGTTATTAATTTGTTATTATTACTTGACGTAAGCTTTCTACTTTAGTACCGAGTGGGTGTTCAGATAAGTGGGGTATGGATGCTAGGGCAGTTGCTTGCTCCTCCTGCAGAATGTGGCAGTTGGGAGACGTGGCACACGTCTCCGCTGGCTACATCTGCGGGAAGTGCACCCAACTACAGCTCCTTGAAAACCGTGTTAGGGAAATGGAGCTGGAGCTGGATGAACTATGGATCATTTGGGAGGCAGAGGGGGTAATTGAGAGGAGTTACCGGGAGTTGGTCACTCCTAAGGGTCAGGACAAGGATAGATGGTTTACAGTTGGGGGAGGAAAGGGGACAGACAGACAGTGCAGAGATCCCCTGTGGGCATTCCCCTCAGCAATAAGTATACCGTTTTGGATACTGCTGGGGGGGATGACCGACCAGAGGAAAGCCACAGTAGTCAGTTCTCTGGCACTGAGCCTGACACTGTGGCAAAGAAGGGAAGGGGGCAGAATAGAAAAGTACTCGTGGTAGGGGACTCGATAGTTAGGGCAATTGACAGGAGATTTTGTGGTCAGGATCGGGATTCCCGGAAGGTATGTTGCCTCCCTGGTGCCAGGGTCCGGGACGTCTCCGATCGGGTGTATAAGGTTCTAAAAGGGGAGGGCGAACAGCCAGAAATCGTGTTACATATTGGCACAAATGATGTAGCCAGACTGAGGATATAAAAAGTGATTTCAGCGAGTTAGGATGGAAGCTGCAGAGCAGGACGAACAGAGTAGTGTTCTCTGGTTTACTACCAGTGCCACGAGATAGCGAGGCGAGGAACAGGGAGCGGGCGCAGCTGAACACGTGGCTGCGCAGCTGGTGTAGGAGGGAGGGCTTCAGATATGTAGATAATTGGGATGCCTTCTGGGGAAGGTGGGACCTGTACAAGAAGGATGGGTTGCATCCGAACTGGAAGGGGACCAATGTCCTGGGTGGAAGGTTTGCTCGAGTAGTTCAGGAGGGTTTAAACTAGTATGGCAGGGGGGTGGGAACCTGAGCTCTATACCAGAGTTGAGAGTTGATGCAGGTGAGGCAGTAGCAAGAGGTAGACCAGCTAGTGGGAAGGAACCAAGGGATCGGTTAAAGTGTGTTTGCTTTAATGCAAGGAGTATCAGGAATAAAAGTGATGAACTTAGAGCATGGATCAATACCTGGTGCTATGTGGCCATAACAGAGACATGGGTTTCTCACGGGCAGGAATGGTTGCTGGATGTTCCAGGGTTTAGAACATTTAAAAAGAATAGGAAGGGGGGAAAAAAGAGGAGGGGGTGTAGCACTACTAATCAGAGAGGGTATCACAGCTACAGAAGCTTCCATTGTCGAGGAACATCTGCCTACTGAGTCAGTCTGGGTGGAAATTAGGAACAGCAAGGGAGCAGTCACCTTGTTAGGGGTTTACTACAGGCCCCCCAATAGCAGCAGGGAGATTGAAGAAAGCATAGGTCGACAGATTTTGGAAAAGTGTGGACACAGTAGGGTTGTTGTAATGGGTGACTTTAACTTTCCTAATATTGATTGGAACCTCCTTCAAGCAGAAGATTTGAATGGAGCTGTTTTTGTAAGGTGTGTTCAGGAGGTTTCCTAACGCAGTACGTTGACAGGTCAACGAGGGGAGAGGCCATTCTAGACTTGGTGCTCAGAAACAAGCCGGGGCAGGTATCAGATCTTGTGGTGGGAGAGCATTTTGGTGATAGTGACCATAACTGCCTCACATTCTACATAGCTATGGAGAAGGAGAGGATTAGGCAAAATGGGAGGATATTTAATTGGGGAAGAGGAAACTATGACACG
This sequence comes from Stegostoma tigrinum, assembly GCF_030684315.1. Lineage (NCBI taxonomy): Eukaryota > Metazoa > Chordata > Chondrichthyes > Orectolobiformes > Stegostomatidae > Stegostoma > Stegostoma tigrinum. The sequence continues at coordinate 16,643,888 of NC_081375.1, forward strand.
ATTAGACATGAGTTAGGAAGCATGGACTGGGAGCAATTGTTCCATGGTAAGGGAACTATAGACATGTGGAGACTGTTTAAGGAACAGTTGTTGCGAGTGATGAGTAAATATGTCCCTCTGAGGCAGGCAAGAAGGGGTAAGATAAAGGAACCTTGGATGACGAGAGTGGTGGAGCTTCTTGTGAAAAGGAAGAAGGTAGCTTATATAAGGTGGAGGAAGCTAGGGTCAAGTTCAGCTAGAGAGGATTACACGCGGGCAAGGAAGGAGCTCAAAAAAGGTCTGAGGAGAGCCAGGAGGGGGCACGAGAAAGGCTTGGCAGAAGGAATCAGGGAAAACACAAAGGCATTCTACTTATGTGAGGAATAAGAGAATGGTCAAAGAAAGAGTAGGGCCGATCAGGGATAGCAGAGGGAACTTGTGTGTGGAGTCTGAGGAGGTAGGGGAAGCCCTAAATGAGTTTTTTGCTTCTGTCTTTATGAAAGAAACAAACTTTGTAGAGAATGAAACCTTTGAAGAGCAGGTGTGCATGCTGGAATGAATAGAGATAGAGGAAGCTGATGTGCTGAAAATTTTGTCAAACATTAAGATTGACAAGTTGCCAGGCCCGGACCAGATTTGTCCTCGGCTGCTTTGGGAAGCGAGAAATGCAATTGCTTCGCCACTTGCGAAGATCTATGCACCCTAGCTCTCCACTGGAGTCGTACCTGAGGACTGGAGAGAGGCAAATGTAATTCCTCTCTTCAAGAAAGGAAATAGGGAAATCCCCGGCAATTACAGACCAGTAAATCTCACGTCTGTCGTCTGCAAGGTGTTAGAAAGGATTCTGAGGGATAGGATTTATGACCATCTGGAAGAGCATGGCTTGATCAAATACAGTCAACACTGCTTTGTGAGGGGTAGGTCATGCCTCACAAAATTTATCGAGTTTTTTGAGGATGTGACTAGAAAAGTTGATGAGGGTCGAGCTGTGGATGTGGTGTATATGGACTTCAGCAAGGCGTTTGATAAGGTTCCCCATGGTAGGCTCATTCAGAAGGTCAGGTGGAATGGGATACAGGGGAACTTAGCTGCTTGGATACAGAATTGGCTGGCCAACAGAAGACAGCGAGTGGTAGCAGAAGGAAAATATTCTGCCTGGAAGTCAGTGGTGAGTGGTGTTCCACAGGGCTCTGTCCTTGGGCCTCTACTGTTTGTAATTTTTATTAATGACTTGGATGAGGGGGTTGAAGGATGGGTCAGCAAGTTTGCAGATGACACAAAGGTCGGAGGTGTCGTTGACAGTATAGAGGGCTGTTGTAGGCTGCAGCGGGACATTGACAGGATGCAGAGATGGGCTGAGAGGTGGCAGATGGAGTTCAACCTGGATAAATGCAAGGTGATGCATTTTGGAAGGTCGAATTTGAAAGCTGAGTACAGGATTAAGGATAGGATTCTTGGCAGTGTGGAGGAACAGAGGGATCTTGGTGTGCAGATACATAGATCCCTTCAAATGGCCACCCAAGTGGACAGGGTTGTTAAGAAAGCATATGGTGTTTTGGCTTTCATTAACAGGGGGATTGAGTTTAAGAGTCGTGAGATCTTGATGCAGCTCTATAAAACTTTGGTTAGACCGCACTTGGAATACTGCGTCCAGTTCTGGTCGCCCTATTATAGGAAAGATGTGGATGCTTTGGAGAGGGTTCAGAGGAGGTTTACCAGGATGCTGCCTGGACTGGAGGGCTTATCTTATGAAGAGAGGTTGACTGAGCTCGGTCTCTTTTCATTGGAGAAAAGGAAGAGGAGAGGGGACCTAATTGAGGTATACAAGATAATGAGAGGCACAGATAGAGTTGATAGCCAGAGACTATTTCCCAGGGCAGAAATGGCTAGCACGAGAGGTCATAGTTTTAAGCTGGTTGGAGGAAAGTATAGAGGGGATGTCAGAGGCGGGTTCTTTACGCAGAGAGTTGTGAGAGCATGGAATGCGTTGCCAGCAGCAGTTGTGGAAGCAAGGTCATTGGGGTCATTTAAGAGACTGCTGGACATGCATATGGTCACAGAAATTTGAGGGCGCATACATGAGGATCAATGGTCGGCACAACATTGTGGGCTGAAGGGCCTGTTCTGTGCTGTACTGTTCTATGTTCTATGTTCTATTAATGCCAAGGGCGAACCAGTGACCTGGATGCAGAGGTAAGCCACCATCCTGTTCCGTATGGCACGTAGTATGGGAGGAACCAGAGGAACAAACGTGTGAGGAGTAAGCAGATGAAATCACTCCCGTTGTCAAGAAGAAAGCATGTTACAGAGTCACAAAGCACAGAAACAGACCCTTCGATCCAACCAGACCATGCCAAACATAATCCTCGACTCAACCAGTCCCACCTGCCTGCTCCTGGCCCACATCCCTCCAAAGCTTTCCTGTTCAGTATTTATCTAAGTGTCTTTTAGACATTGTAACTGAACCCAGCACTCCCTCACTAAGTTCACACCACATATGAACCTCTCCATTAAAAAAAAGCTGCCCCTCATGTTTATTTTTCCAAAATTTTTCACCTCCCACCTTAAAATTATGTCACCTAGTCTTGAAATTCCCCATTCTAGTGAAAAGACAGCTACCATTAACACTATCTATACCTCATTATTATTTTCACATTTAGCACATGGATTACAAAGCAATATTATTGAAGCTGTGTAAAATATCTCTACCCAAAGGACATGCATTGTGTTTCTTCACTCATGCATGTACTGCTTCAAGCAGGAAACATGCTGGACAATGTGATGTATGTTCAATCAACAAATTCTGCACTGAAAGTGAATTAAAAACTCAACATAAAAAAGAGAGGGCCAGAAGCACCACAAGAACGAGACAGGTCACTAAAAGTCACCAGTATAATAGCTTCAGAAGTTTATGGGATAAATATTTCTTGACATCTTTGTGTCTGAAATCAGCTATTTTTGCGCACAGCCCAAACCTGAACCTATCCAAGTCTTACATGTGATAATGGGAACTGCAGATGCTGGAGAATCCAAGGTAATAAAATGGGAGGCTGAATGAACACAGCAGGCCCAGCAGCATCTCAGGAGCACAAAAGCTGACGTTTCGGGCCTAGACCCTTAAATCAGAGAAGGATGGGGTGAGGGTTCTGGAATAAATAGGGAGAGAGGGGGAGGCGGACCAAAGATGGAGAGAAAAGAAGATAGGTGGAGAGGAGAGTATAGGTGGTGAGGTAGGGAGGGGATAGATCAGTCCAGGGAAGACCTGGTCTTCCCTGGACTGACCTATCCTCTCCCCACCTATACTCTCCTCTCCACCTATCTTCTCTTCTCTCCATCTTTGGTCCGCCTCCCCCTCTCTCTCTATTTATTCCAGAACCCTCGCCCTATCCCCCTCTCTGATGAAGGGTCTAGGGAAACGTCAGCTTTTGTGCTGCTGAGCCTGCTGTGTTCATCCAGCCTCACATTTTATTATCTTCAAGTCTCACATGTGATCGCCACATAGTGATGCCTGATAGGCAATCGGGAATGAGCGTGAGCACCAGAGTAACTGTGATCAATTATCATCATATCATTTGCCTAGTGGAGGCTAAATAATGAGACTGGGACCCAAACCTTCCAGAATTCCACAGGACAAGTGCAAACATTTTGAAAACTACTTACTTCGCACACATATAAGCATTCTCACCACTGAGAAAATCAGGCTTCACAAAGAGTTCGAGGGCTCTGACAATATTGGGTGCTTGCTGAGAGACAATTGAGAAAGAATCAGACCAAAAATTAATTGCACAGCCATTGCTTTTTGTAAAAGTTAGGCAAACATAACTTTATATATGTGCTCTAAGCAGCAAATGTAATTAATCAAGACACCATCACAATTTCTACATCAAAATAACTGCAATGGTCCAAAGAAAATCTGTAAGGACTACACTGTCTCTACACTCTCTAATAACTACCTGTATCACTGTATAGCGTATGCTATTGTGGTAATATTCTATTCTACGTAAAATACTGTACCGATCTTTTAAAGCATGTGACTCATATGAATTCAGTACGTTTCAGCAGTACAAGATAAAATGCTGGAAGCATGTTCACCTGAACCAGTAGAACAGAGGAAGAGCCCAACATCATAGGCAGTCACTGCCTTGCAACATTTTGTCTGTACTTTTCATGTGTAGGCGCACACGGGTGTGTCACAATTCACTTAGTTAAAAGTTGATGTACCGACATGGCAGGTGATGGTCTAGTGGTATTATAACAAGGCTTACTTTTTCCTTTATTCATTTATGTGAGGAGGGCATCGCCGGCTAGGCAGCATTTATTGCCCATCCCTAATTGCCCAGAGGGCAGTTCAGAGTCAACCACATTGTTGTGGGTCTGGTGTCACATGTGTCAACCAGACCAGGTAAAGATGGCAGTTTCCTTCCCTAAGGGACCTTAGTGAACCAGAAGGGTTTTTCAGACAACTGACAATGGATTCACGGTCATCATTAGATTCTTTATTCCAGATATTTATTTCATTCAAATTCCACTATCTGCTGTGGTGAGATTCAAACCTGGGTCCCCAGAATATTATCTGGGTCTCTAGATTAACAGTCCAGCAATAATACCACTAGGCCATTGCTTCCCCAATTTTAATCCAGAAACCCAGCCAACGTTCTGCATGTGAATCTCGCCATGGCAGATGGTGGAATTTGAATTAACAATCTATCGGTGACCATAAAACTACTGCCGATTGTCAGAAAAACCCATCTGGTTCACCAATGTCCTTCAGGAAAGGAAATCTGCCATCCTCGCCTGGTCTGATCTATTGGGACTCCAGACCCACAGTAAAGTGGTTAAACTCAAATGCCCCCTGAAATGGCCCAGCAAGCCATACAGTTCAAAGCAACTAGGTGGAGATAGTAACTGCTGGCAAGCCAGTGACACCCACGTCGCACAAAAAAAAAGTTCTAAACCAGAGCCACAGATCATGATTGGTGACAGGCATATCCCTATTCGACAGATAGTTCCTTGATGCTTCAACCCTGCCCACCTCGCTGAGCTGTTCAGTACATGGCATAGCAGCATCAGACCAATGCCCTCAAGTTGTTCTCAAAACGACAGCACAATGACGATGGGCCTTCCTAGCTTGAACTCAACTTTGGAGGTGGTGAGAAATCACCACGTAACCAAATAAAATCCTCTTCCTACTTCCAAGTTCAATAACTCCAGCAGCGGAGGTTTTTGCAAAATATAAGTGGGGCCAATCCTTTTATTCGCACACAGTACTTCATGAGATATGTGTTCTCCAACTAAGAAAGATAGACTTACCCTTATTTCAAGAGCAATATCCAAATAAGGATCATATGTATCCGATACACTCTTGCACACAGAACATTTAACTTCGGGGGCAGGAAGGAGAAAAAGTCAAGACAAAAATATTACAGTTATTCATGAATATTCATCCAAACTGGGGAGAAAGTAATTCACTTTAACATGATTCTTCCAAACAGTTTCACAACTGCTCCGTTTTATCTTCTCAATCCAAAATGTTCCAAAGATTTATTGTCACATGAATTTGTGTTACAAATACAGTGAAAAGTTTTTTATTGTGTCACCATTCTCCAGTGCCACTTAAAACACACAGAAATAAACCAGACATAAAGGTAGAAAAATAAAGTAGTAAAGTTAAGATAATTATGCTGGCAAACTGAATTATATTTAATCTCCTACCTTTTGCTATTTTTCATAAAATTGAATTTAGACATCTGATTACTGTGGTCAAAAGAGGGTGCTGAATTTTATTAAGTTTATCATTTTAAATTGCAATTAAAAGTTTCCAATTATCCTAACATCACTCAAACAAATCCTATCCAAGAAAAAAGAACAAATTATTCGAAACTGGCAATTCTTCTTGGCCATTAAAAACTTGCGGGAACTTCTATTTCCCAATTAGTACAAAGTCTACAGACATAGCTAAATTACCCATTCCTGCACAGCGACCTGAAAAAAATTCTCATTTTAATACTTCAGCACAGGATATTTAAAAGCAATCAATCGATCTCTCCAAGCGCAGCACAGTAGCTTGGCGGCTAACACTGCTCCCTCACCATGCCAGGCACCCAGGTTTTATTCCAGCCTTGAATGATTGCCTGTGTGGAGTTTGCACATTCTCCTCATCACACAGGATGCTTCCTCCCTGCAGGAGCTTCCTTCCACAGTCTAAAGATGTGCAGGTTAGGTGGACTGGCCATACTGAATGCTCAGCGTCCAGGCAAGTGCAGGCTAGGTGGATTAGCCATGGGAAATGCAGGATTAAAGGGGGAGGGTAGGGGGCTGGGACTGGATGTGAGGCTCATCAGAGGGTCAGTGTACACTCGATGGGCTGAATGGCCTAGTTCCACACTGTAGGGATTCCATGATTCCAAGGTGTAATTGCATTCTCTAAGTAAATGTTGTCCTCCTGTGCCCCATCATTTCTCAGTTAAAAGCATAGGCATAATAATTTGCTCTCATGACTTTGTCAACTTCCACACAATGACTAGAACGTACATAGGAACAGCTGGGTACCATGACCCACTTCTGCTCAGTGCCTAGAAGTCAAGGTTCAGCTGAAACAATGAATTATTTTTATTGGAACTTCTGAACATTAGCTGGTAATCTATTGCTTGACAATTTCGCACTGACTCATTCTGCTACCAGGAATTTCTTCTGTATATTTAAAAGATGTTGGGAAGTGGGCTCAGTGTGATTATCATCTGTATTTTTAATTGACAGTTTGCACACAAATGTGCACTATGTCTGCTTCACCCAGCGAGGAAATAAAAAAAACTGCGGTTCGTTCTCAGTCCCAGCTGCTTGAGATGAAGTGCTGCTTTTTCTAAAATCAATAAGCTCAATTTTTTTTGGCAAATAATAAATTATTACCAGAAATCTCAGTTTTAAATATGTTTTCTAACATTAGAAAAATTAAGTACTATTAGCATTTAAAATAAATTGTCTAACTTCTAAACTGCACCCCCTCTCACACTGAAATGTGTATCCCATTGTAAACATTGGCTTGTGGCCTTCAGTGGCTGAAAATATTTGGAAAATTAATAATAATGAATGTGTTTTTCTAACTACATAACCACAATTTATTAGCTTCAGATACTTTGTGAATAAAACTCTTTCAGGATAATATCCCTTAAAATGACTCATCTAACAAAAATGATTTATTGTTAAATATTTCCTTGAACATCATCTTACATAATCAGGGTGGACTGAGTAGGTAAATCATCTGTTCACTCCTTGCAGCTGCTCATTTTCTCAATAAACATTTTTATAACGAAAAATAGGAAGTCCCTCGAAAAGGATTTGGTTAAGAGGCAGGAAGTCAACAAATTCCAGACATTCTTTTGCTGATGGGTAATACCTCAAATCATTACTCATTAAATATTCAACAACTACACTTCACTTTGGAAGCATTTTCTAAAACTTGTCAATTACATATATAACGGATAAAATCTCTCCAGTCTACTTACCCCTAGATCTAAGATATCCTCCAAAAATTTGATGCACCAATGAAGTAGCTTGTGTTTGACGGTCTAACCTTCAAAACATGAAGGGTAAGAAGAAAAAGATTGCACTGTTACATCAGTTGGTGAGTTGTATTGAACTGATATCATGTCCATACGTATGAATATAGGAGGCACTGTGCTGCATCGACACAGGGAGCACATTAGTTTTGTGTTAAACTATTTTGTTTCCCAGCCGCACTTCAGTGAACCAAGTCGTCAGAAATACATTGCACTTCACCCATAACATTCCATTTGGTGCACACAAACAACTAACTGGTTCTTAATTATACAATAAAGCAGGATTCATATGGTGTTTCAGACTTGAAAAGACATGAGTAATATTTGGTGAGCTCTGACATACAATATGATGCGCAGACTGAAGAAGAAGCAAAGTGTTTTCTATTAAGGTGCTAGCACAGGTAAGGAAACAAGAAAGAAATCTGCCACATCAAAAGCCAAATACTGCAAATGCTCGAGATCCAAAAGAAAAACAGAAAATAGGGAAACTCAGACACCGTCTGGCAGCATTTGTGGAGACAGAAACAGCGTCAACATACTTCACAGATATTATGACGAGCAATGCTTATTTACTGGTCTGATCTCTTATAATAAAACTCCATTGGTACTAATAGCAACCAAAAAGAATGAATACATTTTTCTAATTCACTTATTAAACAGACAACTTACACCAAAGAGTATGTTTCCAACGCTTTTCAGTTGGAAACTGAATTTGCCTCCACCCCAAATAATTAACGCCAATAAAGATTCTAAAATAAACATACTTGGTGCAACCACTCAGACAGGCCTTCTGCATTGCATCAATTGTGTATCTCAGAAACTCATGTGCATCCTCTTGATTCCCGAAGCGAAAATGTCTAGCTATTTCTGTAATTAACATGAACAACTATATCAACACATGCCTTTTGTTACTTCAACTACACAGATAAAAAAACACACAGTTTGTGATCCAAGTCTAGTGTATTTTCAGGTTATTTTCATGCAAGTATTTGAAGAACAGATCTGCATGAGCCAAAACCAACTGCAGTGTGCCTGAAAGCCTGTGAAACAATGATATTCTGTGCAGCCTGATTCTAATAGGGAATTTAAAGTAGGCAATTGAGGGTGTTATACAGAATCGATGTTTCTTTAAGTTACGTAACAGTTAAACAGAATTTAAGCATTGCCATAATCTTAGAAATTCACATCACCAGCGCTGTTTATCTAATGAAGTCGTTCAAGTCAAATTGCTGCTGTCAGAATAAAATTCTAGTATCACATCTGTGTTCACCAAGTTTATGGCTTGATCAATTTCTTCCTCAAAATTGACTGAGGCCAAGTCAGTTGAAAATTTCCAAATGAGATAGATAGATCTTTGTTGGACAAGCTGGAGAACTAAGGTGGGTGCAGAACTACAAGGTGTGAATGAATGCAGGGACAGATTTAAAGAGCTGACTGCCCTAACCATGTTCCTATACTTTAAATGTTACATCCACAATCTGTTACTCTGGTCTCAAAATGAATAATTATTCATTGGCAAAGCACGACAAAGTTTCTGAAGACATCCTATTAAGGTACAATCACATTGAAATGAATATCACCTTAAATACTTTTCAGTCAAATGAACTGTGAATTCATTCTCCACAATAGGCCACAAGATTCAGAGAATGGACTGCAGCAATTAAAAATCAATAACTTACTTTTTAGCTCACGAATGAATGATAATGGTTTGATAGCATTTCCACTGTTAGCAAAGGCCTGTATCAAATGGTTCTGCATGATGCAGATCATACAAAATCCAACCTGGGGACCTGTAAAAATAAATTGAACATCGATCACCAATGCACGAAATGTACCCAAGACGACCTATATGTCAACAGCTTGCAAAGTAGTAAATTTCGGTAAAATAACTATGGATTAACCAATCAAATTGATCCGGGGGAAGGCTAAGGCGTAGTGGTGCAAGAGGTGGAATTTGAATTCAATTTAAAAAAAGCTTGAAATTAACAACTACTGATGACTGTGAACCCACTGCCATTGTCAGAAAACTCATCCGGGTCACTAATGTCCTTCAAAGAAGGAAATCTGCCATCCTCACCCGGTCTGGCCTACATTTTGGGTCTGACTCCAGACCCACAGAAATGTGGTTGATTCTTAATGTGAAACTGCCCAGTAAGCCACTCAGCTCAAAAGGCAGCTAGGGTCAGACAATAACTGCTGAGCAGCCAGTGATGTCCAGGACCCACCAGTGAATAAAAAATATTAATAGGATCAATAGAGGAGGGAGGAGGGGGGGGGGGGGGGGGGGGGAAACAGTAAAGCCATTGAACCTTCTCAACGTCTCCTCCCTAGGGGGGAGAAAAGAAGAGATTTTACACGGGATTTCAAAATTCTAAGTAAGTTGAACAGAACAGATTGCCAGAAGGGAACAGAAGACATATGGATTTTGGCACTTGCAGTCAATGATCGAGATCCAGAATGCCGAGTGTGGTGGGGTTAGATTCAATAAAGCCATCCTGAAGAGAAGTGGATAATTATCTGAAAGAAAATAATTTGCAAGGATGCATAAAAAGGCAGAATAAAGTAACTTGGGGGGGGTCGCCTTTCCAGACAATCACCGCCAATGCAACAGGCTGAATGATCTATTCCTGTATTATAACCGTTCTACAGTCTGACTGATATCACACAGGCAAACAGTAGCATGGAAGCAATTTGGGGTTGAGAAAGCGGTGGAAAAATGAAGTCATCATCATCAAAAATATAGTCACTGACTCCTTTCCTGACAGGAAACATACAGTTCAGGAAGAGACAATGGCAATCTTCTATAGTTGACGCAGAGTTTAAATTCAGTCTGGCAACACCTGATGCTGCCAGACCTGGTGAACTTTTCCAGCAATTTCTGTTTTTGTTTCTGGTTTACAATATCTGCAGTCTTTCAGTTTTCATTTAAATTCAGTCTAGCTGACGGAAAGAAAATTTCATCTACTGAGACATTAAGGTTCAAGATGAAATGGTTTAAGGAACTTGAAGCGAGTATTACTATTCACTAAACTGAAGTGTGGAAAACGGATGAAAAGGACGCTAGCATGGCGGGCTGCTCCTTTCATGTTGTAGTACATTATTTTAAAAAATGCTTAGGACAATTGACCAGTGCTTAACCCAACGGGAGAATGACAGGAATCTTAATCAAGGGTCAGATTTACCAAGTTACCAAAAGGGGACACCATTTGGGTCTTGCTTATTGCCCGCCTTATTCAGCTCATCAAGTTTACTCAAGGTCATCAAACAGCCATGCAAAGCTCATACTTCAAGAACTCTCATCATTAGCAGAATTCAGAGCCAACATAAAAGATTAAAGATGTTCTATTCCCAAGCAGCGATATCCCTCAACGTGATGAACTCAAAAAAACCCAGGATCTTGCTTTAGGCTCTTGACCCACAAGTCCTCAGAGTACATCCACAAGAAGTGATTAATACGCAGACAAAACTGAAATCGAGCACAATTAGCTTAGTTCAATGTGACACAAGAGGGTAATTATTTTTGGATAAATCATCTCTCTAAGAATGGAACTTAATTTGAATTGAATCATATTGCTACCTTGATGCTTTCAAAACACAACTGCATATAAATGCAAATTTTTAAGCTCTGGCACTGATAAAACAAAAATCACTCCTGTTAATATTATCTAGATTTAACACTAACATCAATAAAAATTATGATTCCTTCATACTAGAAGAAACAAACATCCATCCTACTAAACACATAATTGACTAATGGAAATCAAAAAATTCCTGCAGAGCATAGTATTTTTGATCATTACATCCTCCACTGAATACCATACCATTTTGACTCTGCAGTTACACGGCTACTCACATTTTTTTTGCTGTTAAGAGCAGAGAGGGCTGAGAGGCTGATTGAACTGTACGAGATTAAGTGTGACACAGACATAGTCAAGAGGAAGCAACTGTTCCCTTCAGTTGAAGGGTCAATAATGAGGTGGCGTAATTTTAAGATGGGCAGAAGGTTTAGAGGGATTTGAGGACATTTGTTTTCACCAGAGGGCAGTGGAAATCCAAATGCACTGCCCAGGAGGGGGTTGGGGGGCGAGGGAGAAAGAGACCTCAACTTTTAAAAAAGTACATGGATGCCAACTTCAAGTGTGTTAACAAGGATGTCAAGGAATGTAGGATTAGTGTAGATAGGCCAGCACAGAACCAATGGGCTGAAGGGCCTCTGCTGTGCTGTATAACTATGTCTCTGACTTTTGGCTTCCAAGATTACTGCTGTGCATCAGTTGGGTAGATTTTAACATTAGGTCAAGCATACAGGAGACAATGGAATTGACATCTGAAGGTGGTTGATCTGTACCTCAACTCCACTAATAATAGCTGCCCTTTGAAACCCGAACTGAAATCAAAATGGAAAATTTCAATTGAACCAGTAACCATAACCTTTATGAGGGGTGGGGTGCACAAAGAGAAGTGATGATTTCTACTGCCCTGTGTGATGTAAGACAAAACTTATAAACGGTCTAGCTCAAGTTTCGACATTACATCTTCTCAACATATAACCAATATCAAATTCCTCAAAACCACAGTTAGAGATTTTCCTAAACCTCTAAACACAGGACAGGCTGGGACTTTTTCCACTGGAGCATAGGAGGTTGAGAAGTGACCTTATGGAGGTTCATACAATCACAAGAGGTACAGATAAGGTGAACAACAAGTGACTTTTCCCTCGGGTGAGGGACTTTAAGATTGAGGGACGTACTTTTAAGGCAAAAGGAGAAAGATTTTAAAGATGAGAAAAGGGGCAACTTTTGTCTTAAGAAAACAGAGTCTGGCTCGTTTGTGGAATGAATTTCCAGGGGAAGTGGTGGGTGTGGGTACAGTTACAACATTTGAAAGATATTTGGAAAAGTACATGAAGAACAAACATTTGGAACGAAATGGGCCACTCGCAGGCAGGTGGGACGAATTTCATTTGGGATTACGATCGGCGTTGGACCAAAAGGACCTATTTCCAAGCTGTATGACTATGAAACTTAAATAGGCCATATTCACAATTTAACATCTTTAGATATAGATTTCATTGTCATGACTTTGTATGGCACCCTCTTCAAGGTCAAACCATCTTCCTTGAAATGTGGTGCCCAAAACTGAACATAGTACTTTGTATGGAGTCTAAGTAAGGCCAAGTTACATTCCATTAGCCTTAATCATTATTTTCTCTACTGTGCTTTAACTGTTAGAGTTACTGAACACAAATCACTAAAACACTTGGCTACTCTACTCCTCGTAGTCTGTTTCTATTCAAAAGAATTATGACGTGCTATTTTAGATTTGAAGTGGGGGATCTCAGTTTCCCCACAGTGAACTCAATTTGTCACAATCTGAAGGCAGAAAATTTTTTAAAGAAGTTGGAGGTTATGAAGGAATTTGCAAACAAAGGCAAGAATTTTAAAATAGTTTACCAGACTGAGCAAAGTACGCCAGCATGCAGAGAGGTTATGCTCCTTTTGGACCAATTCATTGTGTTATGTTGGAGATGACGCCTCTGCACCCTAATTTGGAAGCAGCTGTTAATTTGTCCACTTTGTGTTGTTTCTGAATCTAGGCCACGTATTTCAATCGGAGACATCACATCTCCAAGCATCCAACCAGAGACATTTCCCATTATGTTGTGATGTAAAATGACCGAGCTTTCAGGTGCCTGCCACTTCAACATACCATTATGTTCCACAGCCAATATTTCCTTCTCATGCCTGCTGCAATGCTCCAGCAAGGGTTAGCAAAAACTAGAGCAACAGCATCTCATTTTCCCCTTGCAAACCTTAAAGCCTCTGGGATTCAATATAGATTTCAATAGTTCAATTATCGAATCTGAAAACCTCTTTCCATGTTCTTTACCAACCTCCACACGGTGACATGGGCTGCTTTCAGCACAGCCAACCCATTTTTAACTGGATCACAGTCCCCATTATCGGCTTTTCTTCTTCCCAGGCTTCCTTTCGACCATTCCTTTGTCTTCCTCCTGCTGGCTGTCTCCACCTATTCACACAATCCTCCCCATCATGGTCACACATGATTAAAAACTGTCAAGATTTATATTAATATATTCATTATATTATTGTATTGTTTTGCTATTTCCCCAGTGTTAAACAACTCTCCAAGATAGAGTATAATGGACAAAATGCTGTTTATATGGACCAGTTGGTATGATGCAAAAAAAAACTTTGCCTTCACTCTCATCTTAACCATTTTAATGGGTTGTTCATTGATTTAAGAACTTCTAATGCAATCCATATACAATTTTTGTTCAATGTACCCCTTTTTTAAATATGGTCTACTTATATTCTAACAGACCTTATTTTTAAAATGGGGACAAACTGGGAAATGGACAGGTCATCAGCTGTCCAGTCAGAGAAGAAGATTACAAAGGCAACACTGTAGCTAGTTTCTTTTCATATGGATCCGCTGTTGGTTGCCAGACCTACGTAGAGCCTCGGGACAAGTTCCGCATGGGCAGCGACCTGCTTTTGCTACGTTTCAGACTAACATCCTAGTGCAGAATTGTGCCAGTTTCTGGGGTTGAGCATTGTGGAATGTGCAATGTACTGTATCCACTTCAGTCTCACACACCAAGGTCATCCAAATTCCAAGCTGCAAAAACACAGCTGTAGGAAGTATGGCAGTGGTAATTTTCTTCACACTGCTACTTTCTAGATCACAAATGAAAACATTTACATTGTGTTTGTTAAAAATAAATAGTTCAAGATGGTGCCATTATAAAAAAAGAGAGAAAAGAACTAAGTTATTCAAGTTATGGCTTATCTGTACTGCATAAGAAAACAACAGAGTCTATCCTACCCTGCATTTGTACTACAGTTTGTGGTATCACGTTGTATGTTTGACATTTTAGGCCACTGTACACATTAATAAACCAGAACTGCACCTTGGTCTCAGTGAACATAGTATTAAATAGGCTTGCCGGTAAATGAAAACTCATCAATTTTACAAGCGGACAAATTCTGACAACTTCTGATCAAGGTAGATGAGGTAAACATGGGGAACAGAACACCTAACACACTGGTTTATGGCACTATGTCTCACCAACATGGAATATCACCACCTGGATATCAATCTCAACCGCAACAATATTTGTTCAAATAAAATTCTGACAGACAGCTGATTAGATTAAGCATGCGATTACAATTTTATTTGTTGTTTTGTTATGGGATCAGCAACCACAAGCAACTAAACCCACTTGGCCAAAATTGTCAGGGCCCAACGGAAAGCAAATAATGATCCTATCACAGTGGACGGGATGTGTTCAATCAACGTGATCAAGGTTTACTGAATATTGCGACTGATCAGCTTCAAACCACTACTGATTGCAAATAAGAACCAAAAGAACTGCGGATGCTGTAAATCAGGAAAAAAATACAAACTTGTTGGAAAAGCTCAGCAGGTCTGGCATCTGCGGAGGAGAAAAAAAAAGTTAACATTTCGGGTCCGGTGACCCTTCCTCAGAACTTCAGCTTTTCCAGTAACTTTGTTTTTTTTTACTACTAATTGTAACGTTGTTAAAGGATGCAGTGGCATTAGGACTAAAGGTGACTCTAAAGTTGCCATAGTCCAACTGGAGCATGGGGCTGCTCTCTTATTGGAGAAGGGTGATGGTTTAACGAGAGGGTCATAAATGTTTCAGGCCAGTGGAGAGGTTGAGACCATCACTGTAACCTCAGCTAGTGCAAGAACTGGTACTCATGTCGTTGCTGTTACCATTCATTGCAAACTGCTCATTCAACCAACTGAGCTCAGCCCTATTAATCGTTTTGGGAAAAGTCAATTCAAAAAAAACAAAGCAAAACAATTTGTCTGCATAAACAGAGGTATTAACCTGCAAGAAAAAGTAAAATCAAATTTTGAATTCTACGCACATCTACCTCTGTTCGAGTTCCTGTCATTACTTTCCCCAGTTACCAACAGAAACACTGTACATCTTGAAAGAGAAAATGATTTCTTAATTAAAAGCAACAATCCACATTACAACAAATGTGGAATGCATAATATACAATTACGAGAAAATAAACTGATGGGTTTGATATTATTGAACAGAAGACAGATAGTTTTAAATAGAAATATTTTAACATATAAGAAATGCAAAATAGCCCATCAGGTGTTAACTCAAAATTTCTCTTTTCTCTCCAAGTGCAATTTTGCTCACATGGATTAAGTTGAGACAAGTAATACTATCAACATCCGTTTCAGTAAGGTCACTTTCGATATTACCAAATTAACTTGAAAGAATGCAGAGTTTGCACTTTGTCCTCAATCAACTGCTGTGAAATAGAATACTTTGAAATAAGAGTCATAAATTAATTATAATCTCCTTTAGGTTTCCCATGGCAATGATAGAAGTTGAAGCTGACAGGGCAGATGACTAGCCTGCTTTAAACCTTGCTGAGCTGGCTGGTCAGTGCCAAAAACATCACTGGTCATCTGGCAGGTTTCCTCTTAAAAGGAACTGAACTTAGCACCTTTCGATCAACCACCTGCCGTTCCTTCTCTTGCAACAAATTCAAACATTCCAAATCTAGGGAATTCCTACCTGCTTTAGGTCAGGAACAGTTACGTCAGCAGCAACTATGTCAGTTCGCAAAATACACTTTCTGGATTTCTACAAGCTCTTCACAGATTTGACCTTTTCTACTTTCACACCAGGTTTGTAATCAACATGGATATTAAACACTCGATAAAAAGAAGATGTGCAACAAATATAACTGAAAAACTGCAAAGCTTGTGCAACATAAATCTTGAATAAGACTAGCTTTCAAATACAAAAATGAGTACCAGAATCCTGCAATATCTTAAATTTCAAAGATTCCAGATACTGTAGAACTTACATGTCTTGCTGTGCTCTTTTGAAAGGAGGTAATTGGCCAGTGGGGGTGTATAAGTCAAGCACTGTATAGTGGAGTTCAAGAAACATGTATTTCCAAGGTTGTGGAGTCCTGCACCAACTCTGCACACACGGACCCATTTCATGGACAACTTTTCCATTGGAAACAGTATTTTCTGAGGGGCTGGGATCCCATCATCTGAAATGCCACTGGTTTCACAGACTGAAAACAAGCAAATAAAAGCAGAATGTCCTTTAGGTAAGGGGAAGTAGTGGAAATTCAACTGCATAAATGACCAATCTCTAATTTTTGATTACATTATCTTTAATTCCACATCTACAGAAAAGTACTGATCTAAAAGCTGACATCAGCTGAAACCAACAAGGTAGCTTCTTATAAATTGAGCTTTAACCCAACTTGCAGCCACAGAGCAACTCCAAAAATGCAAATAAAACAAGTACTGTGGATGCTGGAAATCAAACAAAAACGGAAATTGCCAGAAAAGCTCAGCAGGTCTGGCAGCATCTGTGGAGAGAAATCAGAGTTAATGTTTCAGGTCCAATGACCTTTCCTCAGAACTGATGGTAGCTCGGAAAATGTTGATTTGATGCACAAAAACCAAAATTTTCCTAGCTACCATTAGCTCTGAGTCGTCGTCATTGGACCCGAAACACTAACTCTAACTACGCAAATATTCATGGGAGAGCTTTATTGCGACAAAAGTAAATATCTAAAAAAGCTCCTCATACAAGAATTAGCCAGTTAACGTTGGGCTGAATATTTCAATGTTAACACATTCCACTCTTGGAAAACATGTTTTAAGTGTAAAACTAAAACTCGGCATCTCTGTCGGGCTCAAAAATATCAATTAAAAAGTAAGGTATATTAAGACATGATGCATTACTTCACAATACCCAATCTCCTCGTCATAGGTAACAAGAAGTTGTGAAATCATTAAGGAGCATAGATTATAGGTTGTTCACATTCTCCACAGCAAATTCTAACATTCAAAGATGGATGGCTAACATGCAAACTCTTGTAATGTTGTATACATACACTTAAGTTATACATTAAAGCGAGGAACTAAAGTTATCCATGAGTCTTTCAGTTTGGAAGATTTTCATTGATGCACCTGGATGTGCGTGTAATATGAAAGAGAACTTGGTTTAGAAGTGCAGTGAACCAGTGTTTCATCCCTTGTAAGCAGCCTGTAGAATTTAACAAGACAAAGTTCTTATTCCTTGAAGCCTGACATACGGTTATTCGAGCAATGCAGAACTCATACAGTATCAACATGTCACCACAGTTAGCAAATGGGAGTAAAACAAAAGCGTTTGAAGGTGAATTAGCTGCTCGTTTGAAAATGAGATCCATATTCCAGCCAGAAGAAATACTTCGTGAATCCAGTCAAAATAAAAAGCTAAAATGTACACCAGTATAACAATGAATGCTTTGGGAAGTTGATGACTTCATTGAAACATTTGAGAACTTTAAGGGGAAATGCAGTTGACTTTCAACAATTACCTAGAAGACACCTGAAACAAAAGGAAAGCCAGCTATACTTTTTGCGGGCAGGGGATATATGATTAAAAATTAGCAGCTGGGACCGAAGTGGAGATGACAGCAAAAAGCAGGTGTAAGTTTCCAAAGATTTAGCATCTGTATCCTTCCAAAATCACATCACTGGGTCTACCAGCTTGAACTTCGCGTACTCAGGCAAGGTACCGGTGAAATAATACATAACCTTACATAAGATTGAGAAATGCAGTCAAGAAATGTAGATTTAAGGACATTGACGAAAGGGTGAGAGATGAACTAGTTTGGGGTTCCACACACTGAAATACGAGAACACCAATTACAAAGCACAAGCTTACCATATTGAAGACCGCAGATACAGCACACAAAGCAGACATATGAAGATGACACTGGCTAGCCTTCAGATAAGCCAAAGGAAGGGCAGCAGGTTTGCTGCAGTGAAACCAAAATAAAAGAAAATACAACCAGTAGAAGCTATGGATCACAAAAAGAACAAGCACAGACATAAAGGAAGTTGTGTGTGTGGACTAATTTGCCAAGCTTGCGGGAAAGCCAAGTGAATGCAAGAAGAGAATGTGGTCAAGTTACTGGGAACCGAGCAACAGGGTGAATGGTTCAGGAAATAAATTATCTGTACTCTGGAAGATGATGGCAATTCTGTCAGTGATATACATAAGAAACATAGAACAGCATGAAATGTCTGGATGCGACAATTTCCAGAGGAAAAGAAAATCCATACAACAAGGGGGACGAGTGCAAAAGAAGGCCATGACAATGAACCTGAGGGTGAAGAATGGCACCCTATCATAGAGTAACAGAATCTGAACAGGACAATATCAGAAGGGAAGATAAATGATGAGCTGAAGAGAAAGGTCTGCTGAAATCAAGCAATGGGAACAGCTGAGATTTGGCAACTAATTTGAGCGAGTTCTTCTCCCAGTGGAAGTAGCCTGAAGAATTAAACAAGATCCTGTGCTTTGAAGTTTGACATATGATCATTCAAATACCAAACCCACGTCAACATATTACAAGCTATACAGAATTAAGGTTTGTTCAGCAAATTAAGTATTTACTGTTCTTAGACAGTAAAATATCTGCAGAGCCAATAATCACATAATGAACTCAAAATTCAATCTCCAAGAATTTAGCCATTATATATTGATGTTTCATTGTGCGGAGATCTTTTTTATTAACATTATTAAAATGATTGTAAGTGACATGAAGTTATACTTGTCAGTGTCAAAATCATCACAGCAACATGAAGCTGTAGCAGCCCCTCCCATCCCCCACCAGAGTCACTAAAGTATGGGGTGTATTTGATAATAAAATGTAATTCAAGAAAGTTGGATATGCATACCTTGTTTTTTTGTCGGGGTGGAACAAGTGTTTTTCTGGCTGACTGCACCTTCAGTTTTAGGATTCAAAATGACATATTTACTCTTCAGAGTTTCTAGTTGACAGGAAAAGCTCTTGCTGGCAGGCTCAAATTCAATTTTCTCAAGAAGAACTTTCTTTGCTGAAGCTGTTAGCAGTTTGTTAAGGTCACCTTCGTCAGTAGAATCTTTCCGTCCAGGCTTCAGGGCTTCTTTCAACTTGTCTACTATAGGCATGGTGCATAACTGTAATACAGAAAATATAACAAGCTGAACTATCTTCCACCAACAGTACAATGAACCAATCGATACAAGGTTGAACTAACCTTGGTCCCTTTGTAATAGTGCCAGATTAAACCAAAGTGATCACACACAGAATTTCAGCTGAGCTACGATTAATTTTTAAAATTTTGTTAATTAATATTCATTTCAACTTGAAGGTGCAACATTTTTCTCCAGGAGGATCTTTCATTGAAACCTCAGTCCATCTGTGCAATACCTTCTCAGCTGAAGAATTAGGGCAATTAGAACACAAAGATTAGCCAAGGTTAGCAGCAGAGAGGAATCAGAAGGAGAGGCAATGACATGCACCAACTTAGGGTGAAGAATTTAATCTGTTTGACTTTTACCAAATCTTCATTACAACTGTGGTTGTACGTTTTCTGCATATCTTTTTAAAATGGAAAAGTTAGCTCTCTTTTCATAGAGGCAAGTATTTTGAGATAAAGCATCAATTTTAAACGAACATATTGCTTTATAGTTCCACCACAGAACTCGCCTTCGACCAAAATAGTAA
Source organism: Stegostoma tigrinum (assembly GCF_030684315.1). Classification (NCBI taxonomy): domain Eukaryota; kingdom Metazoa; phylum Chordata; class Chondrichthyes; order Orectolobiformes; family Stegostomatidae; genus Stegostoma; species Stegostoma tigrinum. The sequence continues at coordinate 16,664,013 of NC_081375.1, forward strand.
CAGAATTACAGCAAATTTTCACACAATTTGTAAATAAGTCATTCCACATTTGTCCTGTATGTGGACACTAGCTGCATTTTACATTGAGATCTGCTTTGGTATTGAAAAATGATCAAAGCTCTAACCCCATTAAGCCTCAAAGTCTGAATTAATGGTTTTTTTTAAAAAGATAGAATCATATAATTCCTGCAGTAGAGAGACACCATTCCGCCTTTCAAGTCTGCACTGACCCTCCGAAAAGCATTTCACTCAGATCCAGCCCAAACGCTGTCCACGTAACCCTTCATTTCCCACAGCTAGCCCATTTTGACTCTGCATCGTGAGACACTACAGAGCAATTTAGCATGGCCAGTGGATCTAATATGCAGAAATTTGTACAGAAGATACAAAAGTACAAAAGGTACAAAAAGGTTTACAAAAAAAGTATTGAGCGTTGCCTTCATAAACCTGGAATCTAAACATACAATTTAGTTTTGTGATTTGTAGAAATATATGCACCAGTGACCGTCAGAATAATTTAGTTCAATCCAAGCAATTTACCAAAAATGTATGTTTCACAACTAACATTTTTCCTCATTGAACTAAAACCTACAAAAGAGGGACTCAAAACGTATTTACTTAAGCATGCACAACAACAAATTATTCAAAATCTAGTCTAACACATTAGCGTACACTGAATTGCATGACTTCTCAATGATTCTAAAACACTTCCATCCCAAGAGTGATACCAACAGCATGGGTTCAATTCCTGCGATGGCTGAGGTTACATAAGGATTCTCCTTCTCAACATCTTCCCCTCTCGAGGTATGGTGACCCTCAAATTTAATCACCAGTCATCTCTCTAGTGAGAGAGCAGCCCTTTTATCTGATAGGACCAGGGTGACATTTAAAAAACATATTTAATAGACTTCTATGATATTTTTACTTCAGGACTCAGCACCATTTCATTTTAACCAAAAAACCAACCACGAATTAACTATAACATTTAATTTTACAGTATAATTAATTTGTTGCATCTGTGGAACATGGGAATAAACAGTAATTATGATGATGCTTTTTCAACAATCAGAACAAGTATCTCACAGAAAAATATACTAACGTTGGTTCTTGATTTAGCCATTTCATCATGCAGTCAGACTGTGATGATCAGTTTGCACAAATTCAGATTTTACAAATGTTATCAGTAATTTACAAATCATATAACCCTATCAAGTCAATCTGATACCAGAAAAAGATAAGTTAATTTCAACGTCAGGTAAACAGAGCACAATGAGTGGATGAAAAGCAAGAAATTGTAAATTGTTCTTCACTATATTAACTAAGAGGGGTGGAGTCAAATGATGAGTATTCAAAAAGGAGAAAATAATCACTCAAAATGCAACTGTTAACAGCTTCTGTGATTTTCCACAGAAGGTCTGAAAAGCGGAACACACATGTCTAAAGAGAATACAAATTAGCAAGGCAAAGTGAGGTAGCACCTACAAAAGTTAGCTCACTGTTTGCTGCAACATATTAGTGCAACACCTGACACCAGGGCAAACAGCCATTTTTAAAAATATGACCAATGGGTGTTTAGCATTGTAGGTGCTTTACTCAGTATGCACCAAGTCCATCAGACCGGACTTTACTGACCCTATGCTTCTGCAACAAAAATGCATAAAAATTTTATGTTGATCAGCAGGTTTAGGGCCCTTAAGTTCAAACCTTCCATATTTTGCAGCTAAGCACTGGGTTTAAACTGGGTGCTTGTAGTTAAAGAGTACTCGGTGCATGTGCCCTCCAAAGAGAGAAAATAAAGAATTGAAGAAATAGTTCAATAACTTCCAAACCGAAAAAGCAACAAAGTTATGAGTTGATGCCAAATTTTAAAGATTGATTTAAGGTAAATTATACCAAACTGATGACTACCAACAGGAGACTTACAGACCAGGAAGGCTTGGAAGAATAATGAGCTTCTTGCTTTCATATTTTAAGAAGGTAACTTCAAGTTGGAAATTAATCATATTGACAATGTTGTCATTGTCTGAAGTTCATAATTTCTCATTTTCAAAACCTGCCAATATTTATGATAGCGAGTTTGATACTTCAACAATCACTTTATAAATACCAGGTACTTCCAAAATATAGAAAGTTCTTAAGCAAAAAGAATGTCTGAGAGATCACCTGACTACAAGGTTACATACGTAGGAACATAATTTCTCTGTGGTCTGCACAAGATGCAACAGTAATCTGCAAATTTACCAGAAGTAAAGCAAATGGATCATGGATTCTGAATCACATACATAACTTGTCACTTTAATTTACTGTACTAAGTTTTGTTGTTTGTGTATACTTTCACACTGTGTCAACAGCTTGAGCTCAAAGAAGTTACTAATTGCACATATACAAAATGTTAATCATGACACAGCAACAACCTCCCACTGACCATTCCACTCCTTTCCATGCAGTGTGCCCTCTGGTGGTTGGCCTTACCAACTGCCTTCCTGTCTAACTCAGACCAGCAGGCACCGCTCCCTCCCACCCCCCGACCCCAAGCTATGGGTTCTGCTCTTATGAATTCTCCAGGACACTCGTTCACTGGGACCCATAAACTTATTGTTAGTGACTGCACCAACATTGTGGCTGTAGCAGAAACCTAGCTCTCGGTTGATTACACCTTACCTGTTAATGAAATCTCCCACACAGATGGTTCGTTAACCTCTTGAACCAAGAAGAATGTTGCTCTGTGGCATTTATCACCAGACCTCATTCTGGCATGACACCCTTCTCTTCTGACACTTACACCTTCTTTTAAGTATCTCATTTTCCACCCCTCATCATCATCTCCTCCAATCAGGAGAAAATACTCTCTTACCAAAGTATCTTCACCACTTCCTCCCTTCCCACCAACCTCTTCACGAAATGACTGGTGATACATTGGAGTGATGTTATTTGTGACGAATATGATGAGAGCAGCAAAATTGCGTTAAGATAGACAAATGACTAGCACTTCTTGTCCCACACGTGGCAGATCAGAAATCTGAATATAGGTTGTTCCAAGTCTCCTTGAAGCAAGTGGGAGCATAGAGACTGACTATGAACAACACTGAAGTAGGTGATCTTGTCATTTATTACATTGCTGATTGTGGGAGCTTACTATGGTTCTGAATCTGCACTAACACCTCTGGAATAAACAGCTGTGTGTAAGGAAAACAACAGCCTTTCTTAACTTCTTGTATTTTTTGCCAAAAAATGCACCTATATGTCGAACAGTGAGGTCTAATCATTCAAATCCAGCTCTGTTGGGCAGAACATGTTCTGATTCACCTGACACTGGACATTTGAACCAGTTGCATTATTCAGAATTTGGTCGTAGTAGGAGCCTCCCAGGAAGACATTAGAACTGCTTGTGACTGAGCAAAATCAAGGTTCATTTGGAAAGGCATCTTGTACCTGCAGAGAATTCAGCTATTTCAAAGCTGAAATGTTAGAGAGATTATACAAAGATCCACACAACTTGCCTACATGACCCTCCAAGCACTTCTTGTCCCACACGTGGCAGATCAGAAATCTGAATATAGGTTGTTCCAAGTCTCCTTGAAGCAAGTGGGAGCATAGAGACTGACTATGAACAACACTGAAGTAGGTGATCTTGTCATTTATTACATTGCTGATTGTGGGAGCTTACTATGGTTCTGAATCTGCACTAACACCTCTGGAATAAACAGCTGTGTGTAAGGAAAACAACAGCCTTTCTTAACTTCTTGTATTTTGTTTATTAAAATGTTTTGATTTCAATTTTACAAGGGCAATGCTCAGAGGCTGGTATTACTAATTCCTCAACTAATGCAGGTACAATGCTCACTGAAATGGCACTGTATTTGTTCTTATAAGTATCAAATTCCTTTAAAGTGTTTCGCTTTTTATTTTAAAAAAACTTCACTGTCTAAGAATAGCAGTCATCTAACAGACTAGATAGTCAAACATTATGAAATCTAAAAACAAACAGCAAAAGGGTACAGAGAGGCAACTTGTAAGTCCGATTAATGATTAATAGACAAAGACAAAGTGACAGCAGTATCACACTTCACAAATTAATCACAAGAAAAAGAAAAACAATAGTTTTCTCATTAAATAACAAAAAATGTGCATTGAGCATCTCAATAGTTGATCTTCAAAAACACAATGTATGTGCAAAAATGGGTTTCAAATGCCAAAATATCTTTCAAATTAGACCACTGAAAAGTTAGGGAAGGTAGTGAGAGTGGGGGAGAACAGTGAATGGGAGATATTCATTCACGTACTGTTTTCAAATATCAGACAAAATCACAAGATAATAACAGATACTGACAGGGAAGACAATATGGTCCACCCAAGGATAAGGAAATCTAAAAATTGTCTAATTTACTTGCTGAATTCTGCAGAAATAGCTTTAGTATCTAAGGTATAAAAGGGAACATATTTCTTAAAATGTGTTCAGGAGAGCTATTTATATCAACATGTGGGAGGTCCAATAAGGGAGAGTGCAGTGCTGGACCTAATTCTGGGCAACAAAGCCAGACAGGCAGTCAAAGTGAACAAAACCGTTTGTTTTGTTATGGAAAAGGAGAAAAATGGGTTTGCAAAATTTTTGGATGGGGGCGGAAGAGAGAGGCAGGTTTGATTAAAATAAGGCAAGATCTGGCCAAATTGCCTGGGAATAGCTATTTGTGAGAAATCTACAGAACAGTGGAAGGAGTGCTGCTTGTGTTCAAAAACAAATTGAGGCAATTACAAACTGAACACATTCCCTTTAGGATGAAATGTAGGAGCAACAACAAACCCAGAAAACCCTCGATATCAAGGAATATTCACAACAAGATGAGAAGGAAGAGATGGGCTTCTAACAGGCACAAATGGGGCAGATCACTAAGTTCTAGTGGAGCATAGTAAGTGCAAGAGGAACATTATAAAAAAAATAGGGAGGGCAAAGAGGATGCTTGTAAGTGCTTTGACAGGCAAGAATAGGGGGAATCCCATGATATGCTACTGAAGGACAGAACGTGACCACGACCAACTACAGGCCCATTAGGGGAGTATACACATGTGCACGTGAAGTCTGTGCCTGCAGCTAGAGAACAATGACAGGCTCTTCAACAACAACTTCACATCTGTCCTTGTTGGTGGGAAGACGATGATGATAGTAAATTTGGGAAAAGGGTCTGTAAAGTTCTTGAGCAGATTGTTATAGGGGGTGAACAGGCATTGGATACATTTAAAAATGGACAACTTCCCAGGTCTGGATGAGCTGTATCCCAGATTGTGGAGGACAAAAACTGGCCAGGTGACTGACAGTGAAGAGGAAGGTATTACGTTGCAGGAGGATGTAGTTGGATTGGACAGATGGGCAAATCAGTGGCAGGCAGAATTTAACCCTGTGGGGTGAAGTAGTGTGAAAGAAGTAACAAACCAAGAAAGCACTCAAATGAATAGGAGAACACCAGGAAGCTCAGAAGAACACAGGGATCTTACCCACAGACCCCCAAAAGCAGGGGAGATTAACAGAATAGTTACGGCAGCAGCGAGGACACTTGCATTTACCATTCATGGTATTGATTCTAAGAGGAGAGAGTCACACCGGAGCTATACAAAGCTTCTGTCAGGCCATTGCTGGATTACTGCGTGCCGTTCTGGACACCACATTATAGGATGGATGTGACTGCAATGGAAGGGGTGCAGGGAAGATTACCCAACATGTTAAGTAGGATGGAGCATTTTAGCTTTGAAGTGACGCTGGATAAGCTCGGATTGCTTTCTTTAGAGCACAGAAGGCCGAGAAGGAACCTGATAGAGGTGCATAAAAGATTGAGGGGCTTGGACCAGGTGGATAGAAAACAGCTGATCCCCTGAGTTGAAGGGTCAACAATGAGGCGAAATAATTTTATTGTAAAGGGCAGGACGTTTAGGAAAATTTTTATACGCAGAGTGTGTTGGGGGTCTAGAGTACACTGCCAAGGAGGACAGTTTTTGTTCCCGATTCATTCATGAAATGAGGGAATCAGTGGCTAAGCCAGCATTTATCACCCATCACCAATTTCCCTTAAGAGTCAAACACATTACCATGGGTCCAGAGTCACAAGTAGGCCAAATCAGGTAAGGTTGGCAATCTCCTTCCCTCAAAAGGACATTAATGACCCAGATGGGTTTTTCCAATAACCAACAATGGATTTGTGGTCATCAGTAAACCATTAATTCCAGATTTGTATTAAATTCACAATCCATCATCTGCTGTGGTGGGCTTTGAACCAGTGTCCCCAGAACTCTGCATTAACAGGCCAGCAATAATACAAGGCCATACTTCCCCTCGGGGCCAGAAAACCCACACCTTTACAAAACATTTTGCTGTGCACCTGAAATGTCATGACATTCAAAGGTATGAGCCAGATTTTAAAAGTTTTGTCGGTGCAGACTCAACCAGCTGAAGGGTCTCTTCTGTCTTCTATGTTTCTGCACGGAGAGTTTCTTTGACCAACGCAACTAACATGAGAAAATGCTGCACTCTGACTTGATTGGAATTGATTTGCTTAATAGACTTAAACTGTTGTCTGACTTTTGTTTTTAAAAGACTGAATCTGTTTTCCAATTCTCTTGATGTTTGAATTGAAACTGACTGCAATAGCACTGGGCTTAAATTATATCTGCATAATTTCCAATTGATTTTAAGTCCACTCCAACATCTGATATTTCTGTTCCAGAAGCTCTTTCAATATTGAAAGAATTTTACATTTCTTTAAAAATTAAAATAATACTTAAAAGTAAATAACATATAAACATCCTTAAGTCAGAGGGGAACTCGCCATAAAAACTGACAGAACCTTGGATGCTGGAAATCAGGAACAAAAACAGAAGTTGCTGGAATCGCTCAACAGGTCTGGCAGCATCTGTGAAGAAGAAAAAAAATGAATGAGTTAACATTTCAGGTCCAGTGACACTTCGTCAGATTTTGTCAACCTATGTATACAACATAACCATACTATTACTCTCCGAACTAGTTTCTTGAAAAAACAGATGGCAAATCCGTGAAAACAAACGAGCAGCGCAAATTCTTTTGGTTCCTATTACTGGGTTTTAAAAAAGCCCTTTTCTTTAAAATCACAAGATTAGCCTTATCTTTCAGGTTACAAGTCGTCAGTTACTGCTGTCTGTTAGGGTCGTTGCTATCTTACAATTCCTCCCTCTGCTATCTTTAGACAGGAGTTACAATAGCACAGCTAATGAAAATGCCATTTTTTCATGAACCGTGACAGAAATAAGAATTCCACAGTTTTCTTTTGTGTATATTACAGGCACTGTTAAAAACAGGTCATGTCAATCACTGCTACATCCAAAAATGAACCATTAAAAAGAGAGAGAGAGAGAGAGAGAGAGGGAGAGAGAGAGAGGGAGAGAGAGAGAGGGAGAGAGAGAGAGGGAGAGAGAGAGAGGGAGAGAGAGAGAGGGAGAGAGAGAGAGGGAGAGAGAGAGAGGGAGAGAGAGAGAGAGAGGGAGATTAGGATCTGGGCGTTGGACTGGAGTTTGCGCAAGAAAAAGATCTCTTCTGCAATTTTAAGTTAGTTATTTGTATAAATTTATCAAGATTCACAAAAACCTTAAACCACAACATCCAAATGGATCAGTAAATAAAAAAGAAAATTTAAATACTCTTTCTGTACAAAGTCTTAATAATATACTTTTAAAAGAAGTTTTATTCTGCTGCTTCACATGTATACATGGTGACATATTTACAGAATAACTGAGTCAACAACTGACTAGAAAACGACACTGAGAACAACTGAATTCAAAGCAATCCTGCTTGGGCTGGCAACTATTCTGTTCAGCATCAATTTATGGGATAAACATACTTTTTCAATACACTACCAAATTACTTTTTTTTCCATCAGACGCCTGAGCCATGATAATCTTTCCACTTCACCAGATTTACCATGTTTTCTCCTCTTGTGACTTAAACATTCCAACCTTTTTATTCAGTCATGGGATGTGAGCGTTGCTGTTTAGGCCAGTATTTATTACCCATTCCTGATTGCCCTAGAGAAAGCAGAGTTGGTTGCTTGAACCACTACAGTCCTTGAAGCATAGAGTCACCCACAGTGCTTCAGAAACCATGTTTCAGGATTTTGATCCAGGGACAGTGAAGGGATAGCACGTGACTCAGACAGGAACTATACCATTGTCTTTCTAGGTGGTAGAGGTCACAGGTTTGGAAGGTGCTGTCAAAAGAGCCTTGAGTTACTGCAGTGCATCTTCCAGATGGGACGGCTGCTACTGTGCTCCGATTAAGGAAGGAATAACATCCATGTAGAGCCAATCAAGTAGGCTGCTTTGTCCTAGACGGCATCACCTTAGAGAGTGATGTTGGAACTGCACTCATCCAGCCAAGTGGCAAGTATTCCATCACACTACTCAATTGGAAGGATTCAGAGATACTAACGCCAGCAAGCACTTGAAGGCAATGATTCGATTCACTCTTGTTGAAGAGGGTCATTGTCTAGTACTTGTGTGGCATGTAACATTTGCACGATACATCAGCACAAGCCTGGATATTGCCTAAGTCTTGCTGCATTTGGGCACAGACTGCTGCCGTATCTGAGGAACTACGAATGGTGAACATCAGCACACATCCTCACTTCTGACCTTATGATGGAGGAAAGGTCATATAGGATTTAAGCTGGTTGGGCCCAGAAATCGACTTTGGGGAATTCCTCTAGTGATGCCCTGTGGCTGTGGAGCCAGCTTGTCCAGTGAGTTGTTTAACTGCTTACTGCCATTCATGACTGGATGTGGCAAGACTGCAGAGGTTGGAGCTGATCTGTTGGCAGTATCATTTGCTGCTTATGCTGTTTGGCACACACACAGTCCTATGTTCTATTTTGCCAAGGTGACACCTCAGCTTTCACTTTTGCACTGCACTAACCTTTTAGCTCATCCCTGCCTTCCACGGCATCATAGATAGTTGGCAGTTTACTTAAAAGTTGTTTGTCAAGACATTTTCCAGCCTTTAAAAAAAGGCATCACTTTCCCAAAACAGCCGATGCTACCACTGCCAGAACACCCACTCCACACGTCATCTACAATGGCATGATGTTTGGTCCTCGATGACTGACATAGACGCACATTTGTCTACTTGCAGCACCACACCCACTTAACTCCGAAGAGTTAACCAGACAAATACAAACACACTGTATCAGAATGTTTCTAAGTATGATAACAGTAGACCAACATCTTCTATGGACAGTGAGCCTGTGATCAATGACTTAAATCAGCAGTTCGCAATTGTTTTGGTTGAAGGATTCTTTAAGTGGATCGATGACAGACACCAATTCCTCCCATTAAGACTGCAAAAGTCAAGATGCAGCTGTGCTTCAGATGATTTTAAAAGTGAGTATATTAATGTAGCCCGTCAAAGCATTTCCAATATTTGCAACAGCAAGTTCTATGCTAATATGGCCCAAAATGTATTTCTTCCTCCCCTTAAAAGGTCAAATGTCCTGCAGTCCCTTGTCTTTTCCCAAATCTGGACAGCAGCACAAGACTGGAGCACTCCAACATCCATCAACTTTTTATTGCTCCACACCTGACGTTCAGGTGGCTCAGTGCATTTCTTCACAAATCCCGCTCTTCTCGGTGAGAGCCAATCCACTTTCTGTAGCACAACAATAACTGTATATTGCTCACACCTTGCTGGATTACACCAGATTCCATTTAGCCACCACTGGCTTACTCTTGTACCAATCGACAAACCATCCCAGTAGGTAACTGCAACCATACAGTGCTCAGGGCAAAAATTATTAGGCATTCTTCCACATTTACCATCATAAATTATGCCATTAGTCTTATTTGTAAATAACTGTTGTACAACAGTTATTTATGAAATGTCCCTCAAGGACTACTGTAAAATACATTTAGCAGAAAAACAGCAGCATCATTGGCACATCCATACAGAAGTCTCCACAGACCCCATTTTGAGAACTCAGCAAAACAAAGTAGAATATTGTAGATGTTGGAAATCCAAAAACAAACAAAAATGCTGGAGAAACTCGCAACTGAGGAACTCCAGTTCTGAAGACGGATACCAGATTTGAAAGATTATTGCTTTCTCCGTCCACAGCAGTTGCCAGGCCTGCTGAGTTTCTCCAGCATTTTCTGCTGGTTTGAGAACTTAAATTTAAGTAGACAAATGCTCTTAGAGCCGCAAATTTTGCATAGTCAATGCACATCAGACACTATTCAAATAGTCATACAGACAGATCTACAGCACAGAAAAGAGGTCCTTATTGTGCCCTCAGTAGTCACTAACCACCTAATTATTCTAATCCCATTTTCCAGCACTTGGTCACTTCCAACATTCTCAACAATTTCCCATATGAGAGTTTGCTCGCTGAGCTGGAAGGTTAGTTTTCAGACGTTTCGTCACCATTCTAGGTAACATCATCAGTGAGCCTCCGACGAAGCTTCGTCGGAGGCTCACTGATGATGTTACCTAGAATGGTGACGAAACGTCTGAAAACTAACCTTCCAGCTCAGCGAGCAAACTCTCATCCAGAACCTCAACCTGAGCTACAAATCTTCTCAAAACTCGCTAATTTCCCATATGTTGATTCTCTTCTCACGAGGAGTTATTTCTTCACCAGTGGTGAGCTTGTGGAATTTGCTATTACAGAAAGCAATCAAGGCCAAAACATTGTATTATTTCAAGCAAAAGTCTGCAAGAGCATATAAGGCTAAACGTCCAAAGGATTTGAGGAAATCAGGAACAGACATGATCTCATGGAGTAATGGAGCAAGCTCGAGGGCCAAATAGAAAATAACAGCAGGAATAGGCTATGTTTCTACTCTTCTCAAATGAATAAAACAGAAGAATTCCAGGAATTATACAATGCAAATTGCTTTTTGCGGGCACCGAAGAGAACTCAACTTTAGTCTCTAGGTTAAAATCGATATGCGATTTGGAGTATAAGAGTAGGGATGTCTTACCACAATGGTACAAGATATTGGAGAGATCATACGTGGAGCATTGAGAACCATTTTGGTCCCCTTAAATAAGGAAGAGTATTATTTCATTGGTATTATTTCTTTCTTGGGTGGGGGGGGGGGGGGTCAGTTGTCTTAGGAGGAAAGGCTAAAACAGGTTGGAACTCATTGGAATTTAGAAGAATGAGGTCATTTGTTGAAATGTACAGGGTTCTTAAGGGGCCTGACAGAGTAAATGCTGACAGGAATGTTTCCCCTCATGGGACGATTCCCCTCAAGAACTGTCCCACTGCACACAAGGTGAAGAAGCCTGAAGGTATCAAAGGCCTGGAAAATATTGATGGTAACTGTAGCCACAGTTAATTCATCTTTAAAACATGTCACAATGCCTGTACCAGATGATTAAAATAGCGTGTTCTGGAAAAATGTCCTTGAAATAAGAAACTAAAAAAAAGGTGCGAGATGGCTGTTGGACAAGACGTAGGATTAGATGAATTAAGAGTGAGTTTTAGAGGAGAATAGGAATTTAGTATAGAAGCCAGTAAAAGGAGTTATGTGCTTATGTTGAAGGGCACAGGGAAATCATGGGAGCAGGAATTGTACCTTGGATATCAGACAGGCTTACGGAAACTGAATAAATGGGAAAAAGCTGCAAGGTGGATGTTCACAACCAGAGTGGCTGTTACATACAGACCATGGAAAAGGGAAACATGCATATATAACCCTAAAAGTACAATGGGGAGCAAAAGTGGGAGACAGAATTCATTGGAATGCGAACACCAGAGACAGGTGGTCACTGTCTTTCTGTTCCCCCATCTTGTTGCCGCCACCATGCAAGCAAAGCTTCAAAATCTCACAATACTGTAGTACTGCTCCTACTTCTCAGCCAGGAGGTAAGGTTCAAGTCCAAATAGCCTCAGGAGATGTGCCATAACATATCCAAACAAGTTGCTTGAAAACATACATCAGCAAAGTGGTTTCTCTGGTGACCAACTGGACCAAAATTCTACTTCAAAAGATCACAAGCCTCAGACCAAGGAGGTATTCTACAGCACTCTCCAGCTCCCTGTGCCGAGGAGAATGAGTTTCCCTTGGCACTTTTATGACCGCAAGAATCACAAATATTTCAGATTATAAATGGGGTGAAGTGTAAATAGAGTTGGAGGAAATGCAATAAGCAGCTCAAACCACTGAATTCAGAGCAACGTCCATAAGAAAATATTCTCTCCGCCACGAATATTTTCTTCCTCTCTTCCTTGCAGTCAATCCTTGCATTCTAGCACCTCAGATGCTGGTTAGCTGCAGTACAATTCCCACCCTTCACCATGTCCCTACTTTGCCCACGCACCTGCCTATATCATACAAATACAACTAAACATGTCACTACTAGAGGAATCAATTGCAAAAGACTCTGCTTAAGAATTAAATCCACCACTTATCTGGGGAATTCAAGTAGCTTTTCACACCATGAAGTGTGAACACCTTTAACTCCCAGTACTCACTTATGATCACCAGTATACCTTGCACTGCTGTGCATCCTTGTCATCTTTTGAAACTGGGATAGATATTTAAATTCAAGATGAATATGATTAAGTGACAAATTCTACATGGACAATTATCTTGTCAATTAAGATGATAACGATCAACTTGCTGAAAGAAGTTCAAAAAGAAAATTTCAACCAATTCAGGTTAGTGAGCGATATGACAACCGTTATTGCTTATTTCAGACTCAAAACCAATTTAACTCAATCTCGTTCTGACCGTTAGTCAGATACTATTAAACCAATAGTATGTTGAGCAATATCCTGATGCTTAGGATCATTCTGCAAGAACGTGCAAAGTTCTTTCATTCCTTCACATCATAATTTATTATGCTAATCACCGTGTACAGCAGGCAAATAACCGTGACACCAAGCAGCAGGGACTTACTGGGACCTAGCAGCCAACATTTGTGAACAATGAATACTCTGCCTTTACTCAATTTCAATCAGCTTAGCCTGACCCACAACAACTACCTTGAGTGTTACTCCACTTCACCCAAGTAATACACGTTATCATTTTTTGAGCTGTCAAAGAACAGTCACCCAAGAAATTGAGGTCTGTAAGGACCAAAGAGTCATTTCTAAAGGTATACTTAAACTGAGACATGGGGTTACAGATGAGATCAAAGTTGTCACCTTAAGATTTCGAATGCCAACTGTTCACAAATGAAATCTTGCAAGTAAACTGTGGACACATTTGATAAAGTGTAACTGCTTTAGGAGTGTGTCACGGACAGGCAAAATGCACACAAAGCATAATTCCAGCAAAATCCATTGGGATAACGAAGAGTACTCTGGCAGTCAAAATGATGGATGAAGCAAATGAGTCACATTCAGCTATGTAGGGACAAGGGGAATGATGTTCCACAGCTGCAAACACTTCAAGCTGCACACATTCCAATCTTCTACAACTTTTAAACTGTTGACTATTTCCACGGCTCTCTGAATGTCTGGTTACTAAAAATTCCAATATGCTTCTCAAAACAGGTGATAAAACAGCTCATCCAAAGCACCCAACTCTTGCACTGATAAACAGCGTAAATGAAAATGCTGGAAATATGCAGGTCACACAACACCTGTGAAGAGCAGAGCTGTTAAATGTTTCAAATCAATGACTATCCATCAGGCCTGAAACATTAACTACTCTCTTCACAGACCAGCCGACTACATCCAGCATTTTCTCATACTACAGAATGCAATATATTATAGGATCACTGAATCCATACAATGTGGAAGCAGATCAGTCATCCCATCAAGTCCACAGTCACCCTCCGAACAGCATCTCATCCACAGCCACCCACCATATCTCTGTAACCTGTGTATTTACCACGGCTAACCTACCGAGCCTGCACATCCCTGAACAGTACAGGCAATTTAGCATGGCCACTCCACCTAAGCTGCAGCTCCTTTGACTGTGAGAGGAAATCAGAGCACCCAGAGGAAACCCACACAGACAGTGGAGAATGTGCAAACAGCACACAGTCAGTCACCCAAGGCTGGAATTGAACACAAGTCCCCGGTGATGTGATCAAAGATAATGGGAACTGCAGATCCTGGAGAATCCAAGATAACAAAATGTGGAGCTGGATGAACACAGCCGGCCAAGCTGCATCTCAGGAGCACAAAAGCTGACATTTCGGGCCTAGACCTCTGAAGAAGGGTCTAGGCCCGAAACATCAGCTTTTGTGCTCCTGAGATGCTGCTTGGCCTGCTGTGTTCATCCAGCTCCACACTTTGTTATCCCCAGTGATGTGAGGCTGCTGTGCTAACCACTGACAATATATTCTCAGGTAGATCTCAGTGAAGGACAGAGGCACAGGAGATAGGGCAGAGCACCTCTGATGAAGGGTCTAGGCCCGAAACGTCAGCTTTTGTGCTCCTGAGATGCTGCTCGGCCTGCTGTGTTCATCCAGCCTCACATTTTATTATCACCAACTTAGATGATCAACTTGTATGTGCTTACAGCCACAGAGTCAATGTTCAAGAAACTATGAATTCTGACCCTGAAGGAGACCAAAGCTGAACAATGGGTGAGGTAGGACTCAGGGTGAAGGCAGTAACTGAGATTGCTTTGTGCTTTGTCATGAAGGGATTGTAATGAACAATTCGAAACTGATGCATGGCAATTTATCCTCCCAAATACGTAAATTTCATCCTGAACCAGGCAAGTAACATGCCAAAACAAGCCTCTCAACGATTTATTGAATTGTCTCCTTTTAATAACTTTCAATTATTTTTGCTTCATTAAAATATCAAGCTCCAAATTGAGGACCTGAATTCAATATGCAAACATCTTAGGCTGTATGAAGTCAGACATTTAACATGCCAATGAATACTTAGTGTTAAAGCTACTTCATTGAAAAGCACCACATTATAATAATCAACACCATGAACTGCTGACAAATGGAGCATTAATTTGAATTCCATTTTGAATCAACACATTATGTTCTCTATGATGCCTTGTGCCTTCATTGAAATTCACTGAGTGGGTAGGCATGTGCTCACAGGTGCTATTGCTCTCCTGAGCTGTCACACTGAGAAAAACATTCAGTCAAGGCCATACACCTATCTGAAGACTCGTCCCGGGCGAGTCCTCTGCAACCTCTGGCAACGGGTTTGAAGTCGATACCAGCAGAGACTCCAACAAGGACATCCACCTGCATTCTCAATCAATTAAAATGTAACACACACAAACACCCATATATATTATAAATCAAAACAGTTTTAAAATATGTAAAATCAACTATTTATTGACATTCCCATGTCAGTAGGATTGAGGAACAATGGAATGAATATCAGTATACAAATACTCAATTCAACTACTTGCTGTCCTCCAATTTTAAAGTAAAGTTCAATCTTATTGGGTTGTCATAGCTTACTATTCAGCCATGCATTACTTTAATCTGGACACACAACTCACTGCTATTTTTCAAATAATGATGAAAGATCCCGTTGAGAAATCAGGTACTACTCATTCTTCAAACCACAAGTGTGCACCATGGAGGATGCAATGATCCGATAGAAGAACAACTGAAGAAGATATGGAGCAAATTACAACCTCGAGCCAGATACTTAAAATCCATGACCTCCCAATCCTATTTAACACCCAAAGACCCAGTTTAACACTTACGTTGATTTAGGAGGAAATCAGCTCCTAACTACCACTTCACGGTTCAAATATCTATTGTTTCTGATCAATAATCATGGACAAAAGCAAAACCCATACAGGTTTGCAGCTCCATTCCAAAAATACATGAAAAAAAACTAAGACATTTTTCCCTCCCCTTGTCCTTACTCCAGCTCCACTGAAGACAACAATTCCCACCTAAAACTTTCAGCCATCGGGGTAAGTACTGAAACAGTTAAATCAATAAGTCCAGAAAGAAGCAATTTCAGTTACATGGACAGTAGGAACTGCAGATGCTGGAGAATCTGAGACAACAAAGGTGTAGAGCTGGATGAACACAGCAAGCCAAGCAGAGGAGCAGGAATGCCGACATTTTGGGTCTAGACCCTTCTTCAGAAATTTCAGTTACATGGAAGGATTAGAGGAGCTAGACAGTTCTCCTTTGAGAGGAGTTTTGACTGATGTGTTGAAAATTATGAGGGGTCTGGACAGAAACTTTTATTAGTGGAAAAATCAAGAAACAGATGGCATTGATTTAAGCGATCGAGAGACAAAAACAAAAACAACATGAGGAAAATCTGAAATAAAAACAGCAAAGGGCAGGCGAAACTTAGCAGTCCTGGCAGAATCTGTGGAGAGAAAAGCAGAGTTAATATTTTGAGTCTGGTATGGCTCTTCATAAATGGGAGAAATCTTTCCTTAGGCAGTGCACAGTGGCCACAACTTAATAACTGAGGGTGGGTGAAGCAGATTCAATCGTGGCGTTCTAAAGGCCGACATGGACGGGATAGCACAGCGGAGTCGAGGTTGGTGGGGGTGGGGACACTGGTTAATCTGTACCCGCAGAGCTGGCATTAACTTGACAGGCTGAATGGCCTTTTTGTGCCATCAGCTTTTATGGTTCATTTATGCACTTGTGTGCATTAGCTTCAAGTATTACAAGCTCACTCTCTTACACTTCCAGCAAAGGTCACAGAGTAGCTAACCAACATGGAAATCATAATCATTCCTCTCTGTCTGTCAAAGCAGCAAGGAAGCCAAATTTTTCTCACCACCCTGGCTGTGATCAGCTATTCTATCCAGACTAGTTTAAACCGGGAGCCTTCCTGACACAGTAGGAAAGGAACTAATAGAATTAACCATGAAAACAGAAGGATACAGGAGCACTCAGTGTGTTTCGTGGTCCAATCTTTTGTACCAATTGAACAACTTTTCATCCCTATATCCTTCAGCAGAAACAATTTTACTCCTGTTACTGGAAATATTATTATTAAGCTGGACAGAATTCAGAAGAGATTTACCAGGATGTTGCCAGGAATGGGGGGGTTTGAGTTACATGGCGAGGTTGGATAGGCTGTGGCTATTTTTTAGTGAAACATAGGAGGTTCAAACTTATAAAATCATGAGCGGTATGATAAGCAAATGGCAGGTGACTGTTTTGTGGGTGGGAGACTTCCGGTCACATTTTCAAGGCAAGAAGAGAAAGATTTAAACAAGGCAGGAGGAATAATTCTTTTTTTCCCTACACAGATAGTCATTCACGCGTGGAACGGCCTTTAAGAGAAAGTGGTGGGTACAGGTACAGTAACAACATTTAAGTGACATTTGGATAAGAACATGAATAAGAAAAGATTAAAGGGATACGGGGCAAGCATAGGCAGGTGGGACTAGTTTAGCTTGGGATAATGGCTGGCATGAACAGGCTGGACCAAACAGTCTGTTGTGTGCTGTATGACTGTGACACACAAACAGAGTTAACTTGTTTTTGCAGATACATTTTATTTTGTTCAAAAAGCACACAATTTATAGACAATGTGGCATTTTATAAATTCCTACTTTAGAAATAAAGCCAGTCTGATTCCAAACTAAAACACGAACAGATTCTAAACAAGACCTCACACCTAAAAGCATTGTCTAACCCAAAATATCACCAAGCTCTCAGGACAGTGACTTCAAATGAATATAGGGATCTACATATACATGTTAATCAATTCAAACCTTCTAACTGATTAAAGATTTAACAATCTTAGGTCTGCTTTGTACATTCACAGCAGTGGTGTGACCCTTTGAACTTTTACTTGTAAATTCTATGTTGGATACTGCCTCTCTCACTAAACATGAAAAAAAAGTAGTAAGACTACACTGCATTTTCAAATAAACTTGTTGAACTAAAACCTGGTGTTGTGGAATTTCTGACTTTATCCACCCCAGTCCAACATCTGCACCTCCACATCATCACTCATATACTGAAAGCTGACATGAAGGCTGAAGTGATTAAAGAAACAATCATCTTTCTTAGTTGGCAGTGGTAAATGCAAACACAAACACAATAAAAATAACATTTCAAAACAAAACCAGTTCACATTACAATTAGGTATTTTGAGGAGTTGCTTTACGTACAGGCTGCTGTTTGCTCATTTTTTTCAACAGTAAAAAAATCAAATAAATATTCAGTTAATCTACTTAAGAGGCAACAATTTAAGGTGAAATCTTGCTCAATGCACAGAACCAACTGTTATTTGATTCACTGGCACCTTTCACGTCTACCTTAACAGGCTAGTAACACGCTAGTGGGAGCCTGAACTCAACATTACATGTGATGACACCTTTGACATTAACTCCCACAGCACTGTTCTGATGTGCCATCTAAATCACAGAATCAAGGCCTAATTGTGGTGTTTAAACCTACAAACTTCTCGCTTGTACATGAGTGCAACCAACGGAAACAAGCTCCTTGCTATGGATTTAAAAACAGCCTTCGCCAAAGTGAGAGAGATTGGTCCAGATTTGTAGGCCGCTCCTTTCAAAAATCAATTGAGCGTTGATGTTTTTAAACCCTTTCTCGACACGTGCAAGCATATAAAACTAGTGTCCATTAACCATTGGTTCCAAATGTATGTCACAGGCCTGCAATTGTGGTTTTCTCACACAAAAAATACTAATGGCCGAATGATTTCTGAAACGTTGACAGTACCTCAATCGGTAAATAAAACTGTTAGAAGATAGTTGTCTGACGATGAAACAATTAATAAATCAAATAGTGACGAGTACAAATCCTTCAGAACTAATCCGTGGGCAGTTCATTGATTTCGATAGGAACGCGCGATGGCGATTTATATAATCTCTCGAAAGGCGCACGCTGACTCCAAAATGCTGCAACCCAGCACGTGTAAAATATCACCAACTGCAGCCCCCAACCCCCACTTTCACCGAAACACGGCACTAACCAGTCAAGTGTGAAAGTCACGGTCAAGCTCCTCATAAACCGTTCCAGCCTCAAAGGCAATAATACAGCAAGGAGATACCGGGAACATAAAGGTTCACCACAGCGCCTGGCGCTTCAGCCTACAATAGTCACACTGCAGCAATCCTGACCTGAGATTCCTGGCTGGGCCGACCGATACTTTGTAGCTGCTTCTACGCAAAGCCTCTGGTCACACACAAACACACACCCCGGGTAGGCGCCTTGACTGGCAGCGCGCTGGGCCAATCGCTGACTGGGTCCGTCAGAGACCCCACCCACAATGAAGGCACGGCATCAAGCGGAACCAATCACCGGTAAGGGGGTGGGGCAGGTCCCGCAGTAGGCCAGGGAGCCTCGCGCTCGCTCAGTGTATCCGTTCTCCGCGACATTCTGCAACATTGCGCTACAATGTGGCAGCACTCACACCGCTGCACCAGCTCCACTCAATTCCTCCTACCAATGAAGGAGCAAAACGAAAAGTCAGGATTACCTGGTCAGGATTAACGGGGCGAGCACTGCAGAACCGTTTCACAACATGGACTCGGCGCCGAGCAGCGCTGGTGGACATCCGGGAAAGCCAGCAGTAAACAGCAATGATTGATGGGTGACATATCTAGTGAATGGGTGCACAATCTGTCCTCGGAGAGAAAAAAAAAGGACGGCCCTGCTGGCCGAGTTGCCCTCGCAGTTCGATATGATCTGTGGAATCTGATGAGAAGGGGAAAGGTTAAAAAAAAATGCAGCCGGACAAGTCTTCAGTTACGTGTTCAAATTTTGCGTGTGGACAACTTTGCTGTAAACACGTCTCTTAATACACATGAACATGAATAAACATAGCACAAATTTACTCTTCCTACCCCCAGCGACTGTGAAAAAATTCTTATGATACTGATTCTATAAAAATATTTCTTAAGCTATTAGGATTTTGGAATGCTTTATAGCTGTGGAAGGAACAATACAGATTCCCTTGCTTGGACAACGTTTATTTATGGTACTCTGGAGAACGCCTTTGTGCAATGTTGACCATGTCAAATGCAAAGGGCAAAGCGTTTCAATTAAAGTTGTATGTATTGATTATTTTAAACGCTGATCTACGTTACTCCTTATAAGATTCTTTAACTCTACCTTTTTAACACAAAATTTATTCAAATTTCCTCTCACCATGTTTATACCGTACAATATTTCCTTGTCCCTAACCAGATATATTTGCATTACGCCCCGCATCTTGATTGTTATTAAAATACATGGCCCATTTTTTCACCTCTGCACATCGGACCTCAGTGAGCCCTGCTCTTTCTCTAAGTGTCCTCTTGTTCTTCAAACTCCAGTAAACAACACTTCCTGCAGGAATGGTTGTGCAGGGCATGTGCAGCATTGTACTGAAGTGCCCTGCCAAGCTCTTACTTAGTAAACAACACGGTAAACTTATCAGAAATAAACTTAAGACTTCACTCTGATTGGGACAAAAAAATCATCAGCTATGAGGACACTTTAAAAAATATATATTTAAACCATTTCTTGTGATTATCTGAAGGACTACTTTTTGATTTGAGGCTAATGCTTGCTTTTTAGAGGTTTCTTATGTTTTCCCATACTCTGTAATGAGTAACACAGTCACAACGTAACAATACCTTCTCTATGGGGAATTGGGGCCTTCACAGAAACAGAATTAGAAGAAGTCATCAATATCCTCAATTATCACCAATCCAGTGAATGACACATCACAACACACGTTTACTTTATTAGACACCACAGTTTTTGAACGGGCACAATAGGCATAAGTTAAACATTTTTTTTCCAAAAATAACTGACACTCCTGTACATAGAAAAACATGGTAAACACACCCTCCACAGACTAGTGAAGTTACAAGTAATGGGTTTCCATTGCATATGCACAAACCTAAATATTATGGCTAGGTACTTATTACCTTTTTTACTACATAGAATCAAAGAATCCCTACTGTGCGGATAGAGGCCATCTTAGAACTCAATCTCAGATTTAAATTTGTCAGTTGACAGTGTTCATTATCATAACACAAAATTACATTTTATCCCACAACGGAGCTCTTGAAGATATGCCACGTTCAGGGAAAGATGGCTCATTATTTGCAAGAAATTTATTACCTTAGTGATAATAAGTTTTAATGGCTCTCAATTGGCTGACTATTCCATTGTTGACAGGTTTAAAATATTTTTCTATAGGTTGTCTCTCACCCTTCTGCCCCCCCTCCTCGACATGTTCTGACATCTCCCACACCCCCATGCAGACACCCCATTGCCCCACCCCTGGCAGAATGAATACCAAACACCCAATGGGTTCCCAGGCTTGGCTGCACACTTCCTTGGTCCCACACAGCCTGTATCATGACAAAAGAAACCTCACTTTTTCAATTTTTTACTTGCCTTGCTTGCTGCTTCTCCAATCAGAGTTCACAGATCGCTCGGGTTTACTGTTAATTAGTTCACCATGAGCATACCAGCAGTAAGTGGAGGAGCAGTTCCACAGAGATTCTTCCCTTCCCATGTACAGGGATAGCTTTGCTCTGAGTGGTTGCTGCCTCTGTGTATTATGAATGCTGACAGCTTTTCACAATTTCAACACACTAATCATTTGTACTCTCCATGTGAAGGCATCTCCTTTTCTTTCATGGAACATGGGGTGTTGCTGGCAACACCAGCATTTGTTTCCCAACCCTAATCACCCCCACAGTGGTTTGCTTAGCTATTTCAACAAGCAGTCAACAGTCAACCATACTGCAATAGGTCTTGGGCCTTCACTACAATTTGGAGACTAAGGTCACTAGTTCTAGACTGGTCAGCCGGGGAAACAATCTCTCAAGTTCAATCCTCTCAAAACTGTATGTCTTAATAAGATTATCAATTTTTACACTTCAAAATGATTAAATTATTTATTCAATTTTTCCTCACAAGGAAATGCTCTCATTGCAGAATCCAATCCAGTATGCCTTTGTTGCAAACCTTCTGAGGTGTGTATATCCTTCTTTATATAGGTACTGAAAATTAAATTTGACATAGCACTCCAATTGTCTCATCAAAGCCCAGTAGAGCTGCACCAAGACTTCTTTATTCCTGTATTCTAATCCTCCATCAATAAAGACCAACAAACTGCTTTCCTAACTGCTTTGTGTACCTCCATGTTAACATTCTAGACATTGTGTACATGGACATTTAAATCCCCACTGAAAACAGACACAGTACACTTACCCATCATTTAAAGAAATTTTTTTTATTCTTCCTTTCACATTTCTCATTCACTTAACCCATCTATAACCAGATGCCCAGCATGTCACAATACACTTTCTGTTCCAGCAGACTTGCATGGTCTCTTCACTTTGGAAGACTGTCTTCCAGATGATTTGGCTATAGTTTCGAAGGAAGTCAAGGTTTCTGGCAGCATTGCAAGTTTCTAACATTGCACATTCCTGAATTGTGACTCTGCTAGTGGATAGATAATGTGCAAGATAACACCCTCCTGCAAAGAATCACCTTTGCTATATACAGATATTAGGAACTGCCGATGCTGGAGAATCTGAGATAACAAGGTGAAGAGCTGGATGAACACAGCAGGCCAAGCAGCATCAGAGGAGCAGGAAGGCTGACATTTCGGGCGTAGACCCTTTTTCAGAAAATCTAGACCCGAAACGTCAGCTTTACTGCTCCTTTGATGCTGCCTGGCCTGCTGTGTTCAACCAACTCTACACCTTGTTACTTTTGCTCTCTAGACCTGTTCCTCGGCTGGTCTGCCATAACCACCCTCTTCTGCCTGTCTATGTCTATGTCAGATCCATGAGCCTGGAAAGGGACTGCCACGTCCTGTTTTTCATCCTCCTCATCCTATCCCTTCTCAGATGATGATGCAGATATTGACCTAGCTTATGACATTGTCTTTTGTAGGCTCCCCAGCCACCTTCTATTATACTGCATGCAGCACACAACTACTGTCCAGTGCAGCCTTGCAGCGAAGCACTGCGATGCTCCCCGGAATGGTAAAGGTCAGCTGCATGTGTGTCACAAACCAAAGACTGGTGTCTCACACATTTGGTAACGCAGCTGCAAATTCCTCAGGTGAATGAGCTGTGGCAGTTTCCAGGATTCCATGCAGAATAAGTGGGTTAGATTCATAGAATCCTGACAGTGTGGAGGCAGGCCATCAAGCCCACACTGACCATGCACAGATCATCCCATCCTGCCCCACGCCCCCACCCTATCCCTGTAACTCTGCATTTCCCACGACCAATTCACCCTGCCTGCACATACCTGGACACTCTGGGCAATTTAGCATGGTCAATCCCCCTCTGACTGGATGTGGGGAAGACGTTTCCACTTGTACAAGAGACTAGGGCCTGAAGATCAGTCTCAGAGAGAACGTTCAACCCTTTAGAACTGAGATGTGGAGGAATTTCTTCAGTCAGAGGTGGTTAATCTGTGGAACTCAATGCTGCACAGGACTATGGAGGCCAAGTCATTAAATGTATTTAAGATAGATACGATAGGTTCTTGATTAGTAAGGAAATCAAGGGTTACAGAGAGAAGGCAGGAGATTGGGGTTAAGAAATATATCAGCCATGATTGAAGGGCAGAGATCTCGATGGCCTGAATGGCTGTATCTTGCTCCTATGTTTTGTTCCATCTCTGATGTTCTGTTTCCTTTGCTTCTTCCAGGTGATTGTGCAATTTGTGGTCAGTGTACAGTAAACGGGTGCATCATGACTAGCTGCAACGGGTTCACACTTGGTTCTTTTATTTTGATAAGTTCTTATGTGACAGAGGCACTAGACATAATTTGTGAATTAAACATGTAACTCATTAGTTTTAGTGCTAAAATGATCCAAGTTAAAATGTTAAAACTGTATAAATGGTCTGACTTCCCACCGTGTGCAAACACACTCTCAAAGCCCAAGCGGACAGAAAAAGAGATTCTGATGGTAAGCTCCGTCAAGTTAATGCAGATTTAAAAAGGCGGCAAGTCAGAAAACACACACTGGTTTTGTGCACAGGCCCTGTTTCTTCAGCTAAAGTTGCTGATCTAAATTATGGTGGTCATGTCCCTTTCTGCAAATAACTTGGAGAATGCCGACAGTTTTCGTTCGAGGCCCTGTCTGTTGTAAAGCAGTGAACATATTTTACTTTCCCAGCAAGATGAAGTTTAAAGCTTGAATGACAAATTGTGGAAAGATCGTGGGAAAAAAGGCAATCGCTCCAGCTGCTTGTATGGTCTCTGCCCAAATTCAAATTGAAGCTTTTACCAAAAAGATCATATTCATATGAGCTCTCTCCAGATTAGCAGTATATTCCAAAACACAACATCTGTCACAGCTTTGATTCAGCTGTAGCTATATCAGGATGATTGATACATTAATGTCCTAGCCCCTAATTCCAGAAATATCCATGTTCCGTATGGAGAGATAGGAAGGGGCCATTCCAACCCCCAGAAATGCCATGGCACCTTCTGGGGTCTCTGTAGACCTTGTGTTCCCATGGTATGGAATGCAGCTACATTGATGCAAAATGTCAGCCATTTTCAGTCAGTGTCTTCATTATATGAAATGTACTTTTTACAACTTCAGTACGTATGATCAGCCAATAAGGTAACAAATTAATTCCATTGAAGCATATCTTCATGACAATATATCTCTTGATTTTCTATGCATTGCACACTGAAGAAACATTGATGCAAATGATGTTTATGCTGCACAAGTGCCACGAAATGACCATCTCCAACAAGAATGAAACTGAACTATCTTTCCTTGATAACAAAGTGTGAAGCTGGATGAACACAGCAGGCCAAGCAGCGTCTCAGGAGCACAAAAGCTGACGTTTCGGGCCTAGACCCTTCATCAGACCTTGATGTTCAGTTTGCAGACTGGCACATTCCAAGGTCCAGGGCTCTGTGCTGGGGGATACAGTAAAGCTTGGGGCAGCTGCCACCGAAGCACAAAGGACAAGTTAAATGGGTGTACGTTCAGTTTTTGGACCCTCCTACAGCCTCAAATACATGTTTTTGCAAAGATCTGAAGCTCGCGTTGTGGTTGCAGTTGTTGGTTGGGCCACCAAGCTGACTGCTTTTCATACAAATGTTTCATCTCCCTTCTAGGTGACATCTTCAGTCCTGTCTGGCCTCCATTAGTGCGTAGTTGTTCCATCCCACTCTGAATTTATATGGTCCGTTCTGTCATGGTGGGTATTTCCGTTTCTAGTTTTGCACCGTAGTGATATGTAGATGGGATCTATTTCTGCATGTTTATTTATCCCACTGGTGAGCCAACCAACAACTCCAGTCTCAAATACATGTTAATACAGTATTGCACATGTAAGGGGTGCCTTTGCTTTTTTGAATAGAGTCAAAATACCATGTTTGTTTGTTTCCTTGATATGTTCCCGTACAGACCGAACTGCGTTTGTCACTATGTTTATACATACACCAAGGCTGCATTCAACTGAGTGTGGCATCAAGGATCCCTAGCAAAACTGAAATCAGTGGGTAGACGGGGACAAACTTTCCAGTGGCTGGAGTCATAATTGACACTTAGGAGGATGATCGTAGTTGTTGGAAGTCAATCATCTCAGCTCCAGGATATCTCTTCAGGTATTCCTCAGGGTAATATCCTCAGCCCAACCATTTTTAGCTGCTTCATCAATGACCTTCCCTCCATCATAAGGTCAAAAGTGGGGACGTTCGATGATTGCACAATATTCAGCACCATTCGCTCATGACTCCTCAGATACTGAAACAGTCTGTCTTCAAATGCGACAAGATCTTCACAATATCCAGGTTTGGGCTGACAAGTGGCAAGTGACATTCGCTTCACACAAGTGCCTGTCTATGAACATCACCAGTAAGACAAAATCTAATCTCCACCCTTTGGCATTCAATGGTGTTACCATTACTGAATCCCACACTACCAACTTGTTGGGGGGTTATCATTGACCAGAAACTCAATTGGACTAACCACATAAACACAGTAGCTACAAGAGCAGGTCAGAGAATATGAATACCGTGGCAGATAACTCACCTCCTGACTCCTCAAAGCTTGACCACCATCTACAAGGCCTGAGTTAGGACTGTTATAGATGAATGTAGCTCCAACAATGCTCAGAAACTGGGCATCATCCAGGACAAAGCAGCCCACTTAATTGGCACTACATCCACAAGCACCCACTCTCTCCAGTGCCGACGCTCAGTAGAAACAGTCTGTACTATCTACAAGATACACTTCAGAAATTCACCAAAGATTCTCAGGCGGCACCTTTCAAACCCCCGAACACTTCCATCCAGAAGGACAAGAGCAGGAGATACATGGGAACACCACCAACTTCAAGTTCCCCTCCAAGCGACTCGCCATCCTGATTTGGAAATCTATCACTGTTCCTTCACTGTCGCTGGGTCAAAACGCTGGAATTCTGTCCCTAATAGCATTGTGTGTCAACCCACAGCAGGAGGACTGCAGCAGTTGAAGAAGGCAGCTCACCACCACCTTCTCAAGGGCAACTAGGGATGGGCAAGAAATGCTGGGCAGCCAGCAATGCCCACTTCCCACAAAAGATATTTTTCATGAATAAAGTATATCTTTGAAATAAAAAAAGTTACCATCTCTGGGTCTTGAACTACCAACATCCTGGAGTTTACTACTGCCCAGAAACTGAACTGAACCAGCTGTGGCTACAACAGCAAGTTGGTGGCTAGGAATTCTGTAGCGAACACATCCCTTCCTGACTCCCGAAACCATTTACAAGTCAGGGGTGTGGTGGAACACTTCCCAGTTGTCCGGATGAGTTCAATTCCAGCAGTATTCAAAAAGCTCGACACCATCCAGGCAAAGGCACCCTCTTGACTGACACCATATCGACCACTTTCAATTCCTTCACTCAACACTCAGTGGCAGCAATGCACACCTGCAAGATGGACTGCAGCATCTCACTTCGACTGCTTCGACAACACCTCAAAACCCATGAATCCTAACACCTTGAAGAACAAGGGCAGGAGATATTTGGGAACATCACCTGCAAGTACTCCTCCAAGCCAAAAACCATCCTCACTAGGCAAGTTTTCACTGTTCCTTTACAGTCACTGTGTCAAAATCCTGGAATTCCTTCCTCACAACACTGTAGATGCACATACCTCTCCACTGACTGCAGTCAGTTCACCACCACATTCTCTAGGGTAATTTGGGATGGCCAACCAATAATAGCCACACCAGTGAATACCATATCCCACAAATAGAAAAACACATTTGCGCTGGTTTAATATGTCATGTCTAGATCCCCTTCAACAATATGAAGAGATCAATAAGTCAATACACTTGAAATTAATTTAATAATAAAGAATAACAAGACCGATTGTTGCATTTTATTACTGTAAGAAGTGTTTGTGTTTTTAATTCACATTATGCATATGTCAACAAAAAATACCACCCAAACAATATATGCAACTCAACAATGATTAGAGTCTAAAATTTGAGCATAGTATTTGCCTGCTGTTAAATACCAGTAATCAGCCAGCCTCACATCACTCACACTATATTTGTACAGTGCCTTTAACAGATGGTACAATAGCAGGATACTTCACAAAAACAAAAAAGGAAGTTAACACAAAAACTGGAAGAAAGAGATTAGACCAAATCTGGGCAAAGACAGATATGTTGCAGATGGACTTTTACGTAGATGATGAATTTTAGACTGGAAGTTTAAAAAGATAGCAAAAAGTACCCAAATATCTTTTATCAATGTATTAGAGGCCATAATCAGATGATATAAATAGAAGCTGGGAGAGTCAGGAAGATAAAAGGTTCCAGGAGATTGTAAACATAAGGTGGAGTAATGTCACAGGGCACAATTTCAGCTTGTATTGAATTATGAGAAAACAGTATGGACTGAAGAAGGCATGGTTAATAAGTGAACACAAATTTAAACAAGACAGCATATGTGTAGCACAATTCAGGAAAGTTGAAGTTTATAGAGTGTAGAATGGGAGATTAATGAAGTTAGTTGCAATAGTCAAATTAAGACAGGCCAAACACTATCTGTATTTTTAGAATGTCTTCAACACAGTAAAAAGTTCAAGATGCTTGACAGAAAGAAAGGCATGACGGACCCAAAAGCAAAGGTGTTGGTATACAAGTTGAAGTGGGTTATATTGCCCAAGTGAAAGTCAGGGAACTTCATGACTGGTGGGAGGATGAGGAAGAAGGTGACACAGATTTAAAATAACTGACAGAAGAAGCAATGGCAACATAATGGAAAACTTTTCCACACGTCAGGTGTTTGGGATCTGGAACGCTCTGCCTTGTGGGCTGTTTTAGGTACGTTCAATAAGCTCAGCGGTTAGCACTGCATCAGCGCCAGGGACCTGGGTTCGATTCCAGCCTCGGGCGACTGTAATTGTGGAGTTTGCACATTCTCCCCGTGTCTGCGTGGATTTTCTCCGTGCTCCGGTTTCCGCCCACAGTCCAAAGATGTGCAGGCTTGGTGGATCGGCCATGCTAAATTGCCCGTAGTGTTCAGGAGTGTGTGCGTTATAGGGGGATGGGTTTGGTTGGGATGCTCTGAGGATCAGTGTGGACTTGTTAGGCCGAAGGGCCTGTTTCCACACTGTAGGGCATCTAATCTAATTTAAATATTCCAGAGAATTTGATTATCTGTAAAGGAAGAACATGAACAGCAATTAGAAAATGGCCTGGGAGTGGCAGTAAGCTCCTTCAGAGAGCGAACACAGTCATGGCAGGCCAAATGGCTTCCTTCTGAGCTATAAGCAGTGACTGGTAAGAGATGAAGCTTAATGCTTGCTGTGGCTGTAAGCGCATGCTAAAATTGAGAAGTCTGATTCATCACAGAGAGTGGGAAAACAAGATGGTGTAGTTAGTGGTAAAGAAGAAGAGTTTGTGCAAAGTGCCACTGACAACGTTTTCAATTGCGTATATATTTGAAAAGAAAAGATGTGCAGGGTTATGGAGAATGTAACCGTTGAGAAAATGGAAGTAATTTGATGGCTTTGTCAATGCACCAGCTTAATGAGCCGTACTGTCCTAACATAAACCAATGCTTTCTTCATTTAGCACCTTCAATGTAATAAAATATCCCAAGACATTCACAGGGAATGTCAATATGATATAAAATACAGCCTATTGATCTTTAATCCCATTGGCCAACTTAATACCTGGGAATTTGATGGCCTGAAATACTAATGTAAGATGACGACAGGGATTGCCTGACCCACACACATTGCCCAAATTTAATAAAACTGATATTGATTAGATCAAGAGCAGTCTGAGCTGAAATTAGCATTTCTGCCAAGCATTAACACTGGTCAGTTCATACCATTGTGAGAATCTTCACACGTTTTGGAGACGGAGCCTACAATTGTCAAGAATGAAAAACACAATTTCAGGGGACATGAAATCTACACAAACACTGCTATTTTAAGGAGCTCTTTTATGGCAGACCAGAAATGATGGAACTAACGTACAACACTAAACATAACAAAGGCAGAGAAAGCTCTATCTCAACAAGAAATGTGTCCTATGGCAGGGCTGATTAGAAAGAAATATCAAAAAACCTAGAACTTAAAACTGTTATATTCATTGCTGCTGATAATCCAAGAAACCTGTTAACTGGCTATTATAAACACAGAAATTGCTGGTGAAATCTTTATTCATTAATGGGATGACAGCATCGCTGGCCAGGCAGCATTAATTGCCCATCCCTAATTGCCCAGAGGGCAATTCAGAGTCAACAACATTGCTGTGGGTCTGGAGTCACATGTAGGCTAGACCAGGTAAGGATGGCAGTTTCCTTTCCTGAAGGACGTTAGTGAACCAGATGGGTTTTTCCAACAATTGACAATGGATTCATGATCAACATTAGATTCTTAATTCCAGATATTTTATTAAATTCAAATTTCACATGGCAGGATTTGAACCCAGGTCCCCAGAATGTTATCTGGGTTTCTGGAATAACAGTCCAACGGTAATACCACTAGACCATTGTCTCCCCTAAAACTACAGTTGGCCCGTACAGGAAGTGAACTCACGACCTTGGTGTTATTAGCACCATGCTCTAATTGGCTGAGCTAACCGGCCACGTGCAGCAGGTCTGGCAGCATCTGGGAGAAGAAAGGACAGTTAAGGTTTCAAATCTGATGACGAGAACGGTTAGCAGCTGGGAAAAAGTGTTGAAGTTGGTGGTGGAGGAGACAATGAGCGGACGGGCAGAAATGCAGCTCACACACAGAAAGATATGAAAGGAGTAGATAAACAAGGAGGAGATTTTGGATAGCCAACCAGGACAGAAGAAAAGCTGAACCAGTAATAATAAGAGCTAAGAGGATGACAGAGTTGGTGAGCTGCACTGAAAGCAACCCATACAACGTGTTAATTGGCCTAGGAGTAGGTGAGAACAGGTGACTGTGCTAAAAGCACCATGTCATAACGGAACTGGGTGTGGGGTGGGCAAAGAACATGGAAGGATGAAATCAGGTTCTGAAGTTAGAGTCCTGAAGGCTGCAGGGTCCCCCAAGTAGAAAATAAGATGCTGTTCTTCCAGCCTGCTGGAGCACTGCGGCAAGCCTGATACAGAGATGTTGGCCAAGGAACGCGGTGGTGTGTTTAAGTTACAGTCAACTGGAAACTGGACAGAAGGTATGTGTCCTGCAAAGCAGTCACCCAAATGTGTTTCATTTCCCAAATATAGAGGAGACAATATTGTGAGCAGCAAACAGACTAGGTTGAGTCAAGTACAGTACTTCACCTAGGTGTGTCTGGGTCCTTGGATCCTGAGGAGGTAAACAGCTAAGTATCACAGCCTTTGCACTTGCATGGGAAGGTGCTTTGGGGGTGTGTGGAAATGTTTGGGAATGGAGGAGGAGTGAACCAAGGTATCCTGGCGGGAATGGTCCCTGCAGAAGAGAGGAGGGGAATTTGCACATGGTTGTGACATTCTACTGGAGGTAACGGAAATGGCAGCTTACAATCCTTTGGATGTGAAAACTGGTGGGCTGGTAAGTGAGGATCAGGGAGATCCTATCCTTGCTGTGGTGGAGAAAGGAAAGGGTGAGGGCAGAAGTGCAGGAGAAAGGTTAAAGATCCTGTTGACCACAGCAGCAGGAAATCCTCAGTTGAGGAAAAAGGTGGGCATTTCTGAGAGCGAAAGTGGCATCATCAGAAAAGATGTGATTGAGATGGAGGACATAGGAGAATGCATCTGTAGTGTTTTTGTTTTATATAACTGACAGTGATCTCAGATAAAACCTTATGGTCAGGGACTCCCAAAGGACTCTAAACTATTTATGTCTAATCTTCCTTTGAATTGAACACCATCTCTTTCTAACTTCTATGTGTGTGCGTGTGTGTTAGGCCCCAAGTAACTTTGTGCGAAGGCTATATGTTATTGAAACATACAAGATTCTTAGGGGACTTCACACGGTATATTCAGAAAGGTTGTTTCCCCTTATGGGACAGTCTAGGCCCAGAGGGCTTAATCTCAAAGTAAGACAGAGATGAGGAAGATTTTCTTCTTTCAGAAGGCAGTGAATCTGTGGAATTCTTTATGACACAGGGCTTTCATGGTTGGATCTTGAAGTACGTTCAAGGCTGCGAGAGGCAGATTTTTAATCAAGAAAAAAATCAAAGATGATGAGGCAGAGGCAGGAAAGAAGAGTTGCCATCATCTGCTTGAATAGTAGGGTAGACTCGATGGGCTGAATAGCCAACACCTGCTATGTCAAAGAGAGTCGTAGAGTCTTACAGCATGGAAATAGATCCTTTATTCCAACAAGTCCATGCCAACCATGTTGCCAAATTCAACTAGTCCCACTTGCCTGCATTTGGCCCATATCCCTCCAAATCTTTCTTGTTCGTATACTTAGCCAAATGTTTTTAAATGCTGTAACTGTACCTACACCCCCACTTCCTCTGGCACTTCATTCCACA
This sequence comes from Stegostoma tigrinum, assembly GCF_030684315.1. Taxonomy (NCBI): domain Eukaryota; kingdom Metazoa; phylum Chordata; class Chondrichthyes; order Orectolobiformes; family Stegostomatidae; genus Stegostoma; species Stegostoma tigrinum. The sequence continues at coordinate 16,695,855 of NC_081375.1, forward strand.
CCCAAACCTATCTGTGTAAAAAGGTTGCCTCTCAGTAAGCACTTTTAAAACTTTCTCCTCTCACCTCAAAAATATGCCCCCTAGTGTGGAATTCCCCCATCCTAGGGAAAAGACCCACGCTACTCACCTTATCCAAGTCCCTTATGACTATAAACCTCCCTAAGGTCACCCCTCAATCTTCTGTGCGCCAATGAAAGAAGTCCCAAGCTCTCCAGCCTATTTTTAATACTCAAACCCTCCAGTCCCAGCAACATCTTAGTAAACCTTTTCTGAACCCTCTCCGGTTTAATAGTACCCTTCCAATAGCACGATGACCAGAACTGCACACATTATTCCAGAAGAGGCCTCACCAACGTCCTGTACAATCTCAACATGATGTCCTGGCTCCTATACTCAAATTCTATAGGTGTGAGGCGGGAAAAGCACAGCAGATCAGACAGCATCCGAGGAGCAGGCAAGTCAATGTTTCGGGCCGAAATGCTGACTTTCTTGCTCCTCATTTGATGACTGATCTGCTGCGCTTTTCCAGCCTGACACCTACAGACTCTGGCTTCCAGCATCTGCAGTCCTTCCTCACTGAGTAAGGGAGGCAACGGTCTGAGCAATGAAGGCAAGCATGCCAAATGCCTTCTTAACTATTCTGTCTACCTGTAATGCAAATTTCAAAGAATTACATACCTGAACCCTGGGTACTACAACGTTACCGATAGCCCTACCACTAATTGTAAAAGTCCTGTCATTGTGTGTTTTACCAAAATGCAATAGCTCACATTTATCCAAATTAAACTCCATCTGCCACTCCTCAGCCCATTGATCACAATCATTTTGCCATCTTAAATAACCTTCTTCACTGTACCACTAATTTTGGTGTCATCTGCAAAGTTACTAACCATGGTCTTCTGGGAGCAATTTAGCAGATGGAGTGGATTTACTTTAGTCAAAATCAAGCAAATGTATTTCTAGCCATCCTGATTATTCCCAAAAAGTTAGTCTTTATATAACAGGTAGCTAGAAACAGTCCTGACAGCAGATCAACACCTTATTGTTTTTAACAGATGTGTTGAACTTTTCAGCAAAAGAAAACTCTGGAAATACTCAGCATATTGCAGTATTCCAAAAGTTCAATGAATCAATATTCAAGACCAGAGGAAGGGTCTTAAACTTGAAACAAAGCCTGACGACCAACTTCTGTTTACTCAGGAATGCAATTCCAATTTCCCCGTTTCTGTTAACCGATTTACACAATTTGCAGTGTTTGTTACTTATTTGTATTATGTGGCCAGGTCTCTGGGGATCGAATTTAATTTGACATTCGCAGGTTTAAAAATCAGCAGGGAACCGACCAGCTGGAAGAAAACGAGGAAACAGAACGGAAAGATCTGAAGTATAATCATTAATTTAATCTCGGGACAACAAATCAGACAAGTTTGTTCCCACAACTTCCACTGTTTCAGAACGAGCAGGGTAACTTTGTGAAGAGTCGGTTAAAAAAATTACCTGATACTTTTCAATTTCTCGACATCACCAGCGGAATGAACAAATGCAATCAGTGAAAAACTCTTCACACACAGCAAAGCAAACCAGCGACTCAGCCTGTCACATGGGAGGAATTATCCAATCTGAACTAAATATTAGGAGAAGCAAACTGTTACATCGCCACCTTCCTTGGATATGCAGGAGGGAGGACTCAATGCCGCTCTGAGCAAAAAAAACCCCAGCAAAATGCAAATAAATGTCAGGCACCAGAGTCCAGCAAGTTCTGAGGAAGGGTCACAGGACCCGAAACGTTCACTCTATTTTCTCCTCCACAGATGCTGCCAGACCTGCTGAGCTTTCCCAGCAACTTTGTTTTTGTTTCAGCAAATTATTGTTGTACAAGCAGGAACTGGCCACGTGCATTTTTAGATGTATTAAAGATGTGTGAGTATAAAAAGTACTTCAAATTGTAATTCTGTGTTTAATCGTCAAACGAAGTTGAAATGGTTTTTGACATCTCTGGGTGCACCACATAATTGTAGCAAAAAGTGTACCCTGGAAGGAATTAGAGAAAATCTAGAATGCACAACTGTCAAATCACCTTCAATAACTGGTGAATCATATGGAGAACATTTCCCTGTTGTATACTTGCTTTGCTTTAGCTTTTTTGGGAGGATGAAAATCATCGTTGAATGATTACTATAGCACTGAGAGAGGTCATTCAACCAGTCATGTTCACGTCAGTTCTCAGCAAGAGCAAGACAGCTAGACCACTTCACGACCCCTTCCCCATAATTTGCAACTTCTTTTTCTCTTCAGGCCCTCACCCATGGATTAAGAATTGGTTTGCAAACACAGTCGGCTGGGATTAAAACAGAGTTGCTGGAAAAGCTCAACAGGTCTGGCAGCATCTGTGAAGGAGAAAACAGAGTTAATGTTTGTGTCCGGTGACCCTTCCTCAGGAACTGATAATGAATGGTATCCTTGAGTTACTGTGCCAGGACCTCCTGACTGAAAGCTGTCTACCTTGGCCTAACTGAGAAATACTCCTTCCATACTTTGAGACTTGGCTGTTTAGTTGAACCAATTTCAGTGAGTTTGCTGCATAAGGTACTGGCAAATGGTGCAGGTATCAGATGAACAACATGTTCATTCCTTTGATTGATCCCTTCTGACAATGAGATCAAGCTTTTTTTTCTGATGAAGGGTCTAGGCCTGAAACGTCAGCTTTTGTGCTCCTAGTATGCTGCTTGGCCTGCTGTGTTCATCCAGCTGCACACTTTGTTATCTTTAATGAGATCAAGCTGTCTGCTTTTACCTCCCCTCCAGGGAGCAGAGTGTACAGTATCAAATGTGCTGACGATATATGTTGTAAACAGAAGCATAGAATCGCCACAGTGTGTGGAAGCAGGGCATTTGGTCTGCTGAGTCCACAACGACCCTCCGAAGAACATCCTACCCTATCCCTGTAACCCTGCATTTCTCTCGGCTAAACACCTAATTTAACATCTTTGGACTGTAGGAGAAAACTGGAGCACCCAGAGGAAATCCATGCAGACCCGGGGAGAATGTGCAAACTCCACACAGACCCGAGGGTGGAATTATACCCGGGACCATGGTGCTGTGAGGCAGCAGTGAGCTATCAAGTCACCGCGCTGCCCATACGTGTACAGTATAACACATGTATACAAAGCATTTCCTATTGACAACATTGCTCCTTTTGGTATTCACCTTCTATCAGTGTCCTCGGTCTCTTGGCTCTTCTCTGTTCGCACTGTCTAGACTCCTCATGACTTTGAATACTATCAAATCTCCCCTCTTTAAGGAGAACAACCTCAGTTTCTCTCTTCGATCTATTTAACTGTACTTATACCTGGAACCAACATTTGTGCAACTTCTTGGCACTGGCTCACATCCTTCACACTGCCCAATATTAGACATATTGGTTTGAATTCTTCCTGCTCCCAAATGACATGGGCATTAATGAGTCAGTTGGGAAAACATTGAAATTGGCAGAAATTACACTCTCATTGACAAAAGGAAAAAAGTCAGGTCAACCAATCTTTGAATGGCGAGACAGGAATGTCATTGGTGAGCCACGAGAGATCTATTTTGCACATGCTACATGTCTTTTTACCTAATCTCTCCTCATTGATATGCAGTTTGCCATTCTCCCAGCTAGTGGATAGAAACTAGATGCCAAGAGTTTCTAACATTAAAGTCAGAGAGGGTATCTGGTGGCTCCAGCTCATTGCTTGCTTTTCCAAACCTTTACCTTGATCAACAGTACAGAACATTTTAGGCTTGCTCCATTGACAACAACAGCACGGGCCTTGGCATGGACACATACCAGACTCACTGCACCCTCATGAAATATCTCCAAAACACTTACAACTGCTCTTCAATGCCCCATTTTGGAGTGTACTGGCACTTATCACTGTAACAATACTGCCAAGATAATTTGCCTGCAGGGATTAGCACCTAGTTGGACTAGGGTGTACCTCAGGGCTGTTTGCTTGGGTCTTTTAGTGCTCACTCACTTTGTGCTTTCTTCAATACTCACAGAGCCTATGCCTTGCCTTTTTGCGATGTGCCCTATCAGCTAGAGCTTAGAGGCTCGTCAAACTTTTCTCACCTTGCTTCACAGACACAAAACTAGGTAGCTTGACTTCATTGTCAGAAGTGATCAGTCAAAGGAATGAACATGTTGCCACACAGTGTTAGGCTATGTTCATCTGATACCTGCACCATTTGCTAGTACCTTATGCGGCAAACTCACTGAAATTTGTTCAACCAAACAGCCAAGTCTCAAAGTATGAGGGACTGTTTCTCAGTCAGGCCAAGGAAGATAGCCTTCAGTCAGGAGGTCCTGGCACAGTAAGTCAAGGACATCATTCATTATCAGTCGAGTGGCTTGGACATGGCCAGCCAGGAACTTGCGATGGTCAGACTCAGTGAGCCGATAGTCTGAAGACCAGGAAGTGCACGACAGTCAGACTTGCAGGTTCAGTGCAAAAAGTCTGGGGACTCTGAGTAAGTCAGTCGGGAGCTGTACAGAGATCAGTCAGGGATCTGGTCAGTCTTCAGTTTTGGGCGGTCAGCTCGCTTATAGTCAACAGGGTTTATCAGGGGCACCGGCTACGGAAGGGATGCTGGAGAAGTCAATTCTGGGCATTGGAGGCAGCATGCTGGAATACAGAGGGGACAATAATGGACAAGATGGGAAACTCAATTTGTAAGCAGGAGGGACATAATAGTGCATTAAAAAAAAAGGTTACTGTGGCAAGCAGGGTGGTAGAGGTGGGATGTAATGTCAATAGTCACAAACATCCGGTTTTCAGTGCAGACAGGGCAGCATGATTGTTGCCATGCTTGAGCTGCAGGCTACACCCAGCAACTATGCCCGATTAAGTTGAAGTAAAGGCAACACCAGTTACTACAACCTGAGAAAGTAGTTATATTTGTTCGCTATTATATCTGTGTAAATCCATACCAATGTTCATCTGCTTTGCTGCAATTTCTGTTTAGCCATTAGAGCTGCCAGTGAAAAAGTTGATGCATGTTTAATTTTCCAAAACATATTCAATTTATAGCTAATGTAACTTCTTTATTCAAAAAGAGAGTGAGGCAGAAAGCAAGCCAGTTAACATATATCACAGGGAAAATATTAAAAATCACTGTTATAAAGATAACTTATCCAAGGTAATCAGACAGAGGCAACATGGTTTTGACTGGTTTGCTAGCCGGAAGCAGAGAGTAGAAATTTGTGAGTCTCTTTCAGGCTGAAAGGATGTTATGAGCAGTGTACAGTAGAGGTCAATGCTGGAGCCTCAACTCTTTACAATTGACGGAAATGCTTTGGATGAAGGGATCGAAGGTGTGGCACCTAAATTTTCTAATGACACAAAGATAGTAGGAAATTGAGTTTGGAAGAGGATACGAGGAGCCTGCAAAGGGATATAGACAGATAAGTGGGTGGTCAAGGATATGGCAAATGGAGTACAATTGGAAAATGGCTGAAATGGTCCACTTTTGCAGAAAGGATAAAAAATAATCTAAATAATCTAAACGGTGAGAGCTGAAGAGCTCTGAAATGCAGAGAGATCTCAGTGTTCTAGTGCATGAATCACAAAGTTATTTTTCAGATACAACAAGTAATCAGGAAATTAACAGAATGTTACGCTTTATTCAAGATGAGCGAGGTTATACTTCAGTTGTAGAGGCCATTGGTGACCCTACAGCTGGCAGACTGTTTTCAGTACTGGTCATTCTACTTAGCGAAGGTTGATAAAGCATTGGGAGCAGTTGAGAGAACATTCGCTAAACTAATACCTGGAATGTTACAGGATAGGCCTGTATCCACTTGAGTTTAGAAGACTCAGAGGTGACTAAATTGAAACAGATAAAATCCTAAGGGGACTTGACCAGATAGATGTTGAAAGCATATTTCCCTTGTGGAGAATCTCGAACAAGAGGTCATAGGTTAAAAATAAGAGGGTACCCATTTAAAACAGAGATAAGGAAACATGTTTTCTCTGAGTTTTTGGAATCCACCTCATCAAAAAGGCAGTAGATGTAGAACCTTTAAACATGTTTGTAGCAGAGGAAGATAACTGCTTGATGGCTCACGGGATGAATGATTATCCGAGATATGCCGGAATGTTGAGTTGAGGTTAAAATCAGATCAGCCATGATCTTATTGAATAGCAGAGCTGGCTTGATGGGCCAACTGGCCTATTTTTGTTTGTAGTTGCGCTGAGTTTGGAAGTAGCTACTGAAGGAACTTTGGTGAATTTCTGCATTGCATTTTGTAAATAGCACACACTGCATTGGATAAACATATGAATAATAATGGAATAGTGTAGGTTAGATGGGCTTCAGTTTGGTTCACAGGTCGGCGCAACATCGAGGGCTGAAGGGCCTTTACTGCACTGTAGTGTCTGCGTTTTGTGTTCTATGCTGCTACGGACCATCAGCACTAGAGGGAAGTGAATGCTTGAAGGTAGTGGATGTATTGCCAGTCAAGTGAATTGGTTTGTTCTGGACAGTGTCAAGCTTCTTGAATGTTGCTGGATCTGTAGCTATCCAGACAAATGGGGAGTATTCACTGCAAATCTGACTTGTGCGTTGTAGATAGTTGACAGGTCTTGGGGGGGTTAGGGCGTGGTTTATTTACTGCAGGATTCTGAGCTTCCACTCTACTCTTGTAGCCTTTCCATTTATATGGCTTGTATAGTTCAGTTTCTGTTTAACGGTAACCCGAAGAATGTTGACAGTTGGGAGTTCGTCAATGGCGTTTCCATCGCTCCTCAAAAGGTGTTGATCAGATTCTCTCTTATTGGAGGTAGTCATTCCCTGTCACTTGTATTGTTTAACATTGTACATGCTTCTTTTTCCCCCTCTTTGGTGTAAGAAATCTTTATTTATTTTAAATGTTCATTGACAGAGTCTTGTGAATGTTTGCTGATTGAGCTCCATCAAGCAAACAAAAATAAAACTTGTGATCTATCAAGTAAATTCCCACTCTGGCTTGTCCAATCTACTTGTTCAGTATTAACAGCTGGGATAATGGTAACAGCGCTTTTGAAAGATTACAGTAGATCCCTAACTCCAGGACAGGAGGAGGAAAATTGCATTCAACCACCATTCTGCAGCAATAGTCACTGGCTTTGGTACAACTGCTTTGGCATCAGGCTTGATAGAATTAAGCTTGCATATGATGCTGAGTAGTTTGTAATGAAGGAATAACTATGGAGAGGTTCAACTCATGGAAGCACCATTTGTAGACTCCTTCCTGCCTGAGGCGTCGCAGCAAAGTTAATGGGAGGGGTAGAACACTGGGTGGGTTGGTGTTGGAGAGATACATGCTACCACAGGGCTAGGAGGCTGATGGTTCACCTTTATGACATTCAATTAATTGAAAGCCTCAGGTAATCAGTTAATGACCACTTAAGGGTCTCTTCATGCCTGTGCCATGACTAACTTGTCTTTCATGAAGACAACAGCAGCAGCCTTCCACAGTACTAATTACTTACTCATTTGTGATGTTGAGGGGTATCCCACATATTATGGTGCTTCAACCCCCCCCCCCCAACACATTTAGTTATTTTTAAAAAAGTGAAATCCCAGTCTAGATTTTGAAATTCTGCAACCAAGAATAAGGCACGACAATCACAAGTGGATAGACCAGTGAAGAAAGCTGGAAATTATATTGAAAAATGGGGAAATAATTGTGTTAATTTGAGAAGTTCACTCCAGCGTTTCCTGCTGAAGTTGATGCAAGATGATTACTTTTCTGTTGGTGGCACTGCTGAGTTACTCTACATAAGTCTTACTCAAATAGCAACTTTTTGAACTGTACTGTAGGAGTCACAAACAAGCAGTTAGCTGATTCTACTTCAGGAAAAGATTTTTTTTTCAAAAATTTGCTTTAAACTTAATGCTGCTCTTCAGGGATGACTGTTTCCCATACAGTATACTTAAATAAAAGTTGTTTCACAGGATTAAGGAAATTGAAGAACTATGAAGCCCAATAAGCTTACTGCTCAATATTTAAAGATACTGTTTCTCTATTTTAAGTAAAAGTGGCGTGGTCACATTTTAAATTGAGCTCATTAAAATGGATTATATTTTTTTCAACAAAATGGCTGCAACCTGAGGTCTGCAACACATAATCAGAATTTGTTTTTAGAAAAGGTTCGGTTTAAGTTATGCTGCAGGTAATATAGTACAGTTGTTTACCAATTCAGCAATGATTTTTTTAAAAACAATGAACATAATTTTCTTAAACTGATAATTCTAGATAATGACAACTGTAGCAGTAAATCTCAGCAATATGACCAAATAAAATCCAGATAAGGCAAAAGAACTTCACAACATTTTCATTGATTCCAAAATGTTGAAGCGGAATTTAATTCCGCTGATCAAATTGGCAGTAATAATGTAGGTGCCACCACAGATTTTCTCCAGTTCTAGAATATTCTAACATATATGTAATGCTGTAACATAGTGTGCGTTTTTCAGAAGGTTGGCATTTGATTTCTTAGTAACAAAGAACTACTTCAAAGATTGTTAAAATGCCACTTGATATTTCGAACAAAGGGCAAAAGCAGAATGTCAGTCGATACTCAAAAGCTGTTCAGTGACAGAACGTATGGAGAATTATTCTGAATTTTCAGACTTGCAGAGAAACAAGCAACTGCTGTCAGAAGTTGCATAATTAGAAAGGCAAATGCCTAATATTCATAAAGACAGATTATTAAATTTTTTGACTCAATAGTACATTTGTGTTTTGATTTGTCCTAAAACGATTTCACTTGGAGTGGGATTGCACTTTCATACTTTTATTGTTACAGAATCCTGTTCACATCGCTTTGTCTTTGGAATGTCATTGTAAGTTGGCATTTTTTGAACTAGATGAATTAGGGCATGTTTGTACAGTCCAACAAACTTATACTACATTTTATTTGTTACCAGGCAAAGCAAATAACATCATTATAGCATCAGATCAAGAATTCTGTTCCAGTCTGGACCTTTGTTAAATAGACACAAAGAAATCTCACAGCCTTGGAATTTCAGAGTGACAATCAGTGGGGCTGTCTGTGAAAGACTAGCTTGAAACATGAGAATCGGTTCAGGATCTTGGTATTACAGGAGCAGGCAATTCAGCTAACTTGCACTATTTCTGGAGTCCATGCCCAATAGAAATTGAGGCCAGTGAGGTCAATGTTATGACTCGAACTCAAGCTGATTCAGAAGCCCAATTTCCAACCCCAATCAGTGCAAGATTCCCACTTTCTCTTGGAGCAATTGTCCAGCTGGGCACAGGTCTGCTTTCATCGTTAGCCAAGAATTAGAACAGATTTTAAATTCCTCTAACTTTCTTGGCTGACTGTTCAGGTAGAAGGACCCTAACTCAGAATTGCAGACTTCCTTCAGGATGCATCCTGGGCAAGTCTTGCACAACCAGCCATGTTGGGACTTCAACATGATTCTGATGCCCAACTCCACTCTACACACCTGCAATGACTATCTTCCCTAGGCCACTATACTTGCGGCTTTGTTGGCTTTTGCGTTCTGGCTCACTGGTTCCTTTTTGTAGCTGTCCCCCAAACCAAAGACATTTACTAATTGATTTACAGACAGTTAGCACATGGATGCCTCTAGATTTCATCCAAATGATTTGGTCTGGCATTGTTCATTTTAATGACTGCTAGACCCCACTGTATGCAGTTCCTTCCAAGGTCCAGATTAAATGATAAATCAGCAGGAAGCAATGGGCACATACCCTACAATTTTCAATTCATTTATTGTAATTAAGTAAAACCCTATCTGTACTTTAACCTCTCTAGAGTTTGTGTTAGAAAAGTGTAACTGCAGGAATTTCTCCACTATTGGCAGTATTTCAGCAAATTTGATTTATTTGTGGAGAGGTCTAAAGCTCAGATTATTTATTCTTCCAGTTAAAAGAGAAGCATTCTCCTCCTTATCAGAAACGAGAGACCACAACCCTCTGTATTAATTCTAAAATGGGAGTTTAGTGTTCAAGGAAAAAAGAAAAAAGTGTTCCTTCGCCAGCAATACTTCACTGAATCATAGTGGAATGTGTTCTGAGAATTTCATGACGAATCCTATATCCTGTGCGACTAAAATTAATTCCATCATTAAATTTACAGCAGAGGTTACAATACCTGCACAAAAGTTCTAGGAATTTACTGCAAAGAAAGCCTGTACTTTCAAAAAGAGAAATATTTGAGCAACATATTGTAATAAATCTTTATTTGATAATACCATATTTTTCCATGAATCCAATCCACATGGAACTTACTACATGAATTATACAGAATAACAAACACATGCAGCAAATGTTTCTCATCATCCTTTTTATGTGTACAGATCAAACAAATTGCAAGTCTCTGACTTTTTTTTTCAAACAATCATTGCAAAACATCAAAGCCTTAAATTATGGAAATCCATTCTGAACACTTATTACTTAAAAAGCATAGCTTTAAAGGAATTATAAGTTAAACATTCTATTAATAAAACCTTTAAAAAAGAATTACAGAAGAAATAGATCAAATCTTATCATCTGGGCAATAAGTACAAAGATACTTCAAGAATGTAGAAAAATAACTTCTGGTATGCGACATTCTATCCATAGTGTTAATAAAGCTCATTTTTTATACTGATAATTGTAGAAGAATGTTAATTATGAAAGAAATATTCACGAAGTATTTACAAGGCAGCTGTACTAGTGGTGAACTATCAATATTTAAATGTTTTTAAAATTGGATCCAATTTTTTTTTTGAAAACTCTGAACTATCTGCCTGCAAATAATAACTCTCAAAGAACAGAGCAATATAATCAAATATGTGATTGGTACTCCTCTATACTGAATTACACACTCATGTTAACACAGTGGGCTGGATTTAATGGAGCCCATCATGGCAGGAGTATGGTGACTAGGCCCACTTAATACCCAGAGAGAGGCCTTACGTTTGGCTCCAAACAGTGGGAAAATCTCCTGTAAGTTGGAGGTGGGAATGGGCCATGGAGGGGGGAGAAAAAAAACTTGCCTGCTGGTTTAGTCTGATTACTGTACCAACATACACCAAGTATCCATGAACCCACAAGAATTTAATGATGGCTCAGGGATGGCCCATGAGTGGCATGGCTTTCCCATGCATGTAGAGTGTCAGCAGGCAAACCTGGTCTTCTGGGAGCTGTGAGGTGGTTCCTGCCTCTTTCAAAATAAAAAAAAGGTACTTGGTTCCTTATCAAATGACCCCATTATTGGGCAGAGTTTGGTCACAGAAAGTGGCCTCAAAACACGCTACTCCATTCGCCTTATGATTCCAATCCCACCCTGCACTTGTCTGTGGCCTGTACTTCAGTGCTCCTAGGCCTCACTTTGGATGCATTACTAGCAGCAGTCACCTTCCACTCTTGCACCACCTTTGAAGAGCTACTGACCTTTGAGCTGTTGAGGTTTCCAGCCTGGTGTACTGAACATTAGTGAGGGCCAGTGGCCAACCCCATCATCAGGCGGAGCTCCTTCTCAGTTGCAACGTGGGTTTCTCACTGGTTCTCGAATTGATGGGGTGGTCCAATATCAACTGCATTTACTCCCACCCAGTGAATGAAATTAATCATATCATTCTAAGGACAGCTATCATGATGCAGTGGTAGTATTCCTACCTCTGAGCCGAAGGCCTGGGTTCAAACACCACAGGTTCCACATGGGTCATAACCTTCCTAAACTGATCGATTAAAAATAAATCGATAATTCTGAGGACTGACAAAATCCTGCAGTTCAAAAGGAAATACTCAACTGCAAAACAAAAAAGGTATTTTGTCCAGTTTCTGATATTTTAGAAAATACCAATTTTTTTGGTGGAAACCAAAAATCCTGTAAGCTCAACAGGCCAGGCAGCATCTGTGGATCAAGGAAGGTAGGCCTCATCCGATCTTAATCAGGTCTGCACGTGTAAGAAAGGGTGTCAAACTGGCATCTTCCTCCTTTACAGACACTGCTGTTGAGTGTGTTGTGTGCTTCTAACATTTTGTAATTTCACTTCAGATTTCCAGCATCTGCAACATTGCTCCTTGCTATCCAACTTTAAAAAGCTATATAGTAAAATCCTAAAACTCTGATGCTACCTTGCCTTGGAAATTTAAAAAAATACACAAACAAGGCTCAATAACTAACTCTAAATCACACTAATAAAAATCTATTTAGATATAATTATTGGCAACGCCACCAAAATACATTAATGGTATATCACCAGCATTTACTGAAATGCCATTAACACTGTAGTTGTTTTTATGGGCTAAGCAAAAAAAAAACTTGGATTTTGTAGGTAAAGTGAAAGAATATATTTCGATAACTATTAAAAAACAAAGACGATTATTCAAAAACTAACCTAGTGCATCAAGCAATTTATTGCATTACGATGGATCATTTATAAAAGTGAAAGAAATCAAAAAGGACTACAAATAGGAGATTTAGATCCTTGAACCTCTTCTGTCATTAAGTATAATGGATAACCTGGGCCTCAAAATTATTCATCTGCAATTTCCCTGTGCCTGCCATCCTCCACTTCCATTGCTAACAAAAAATTATTAATCTCCATCTCAGAATCTTCAAGTTACCCCAATTCACAGACATTTGGGGCAAGTATTTCAGATTTTCATACCCTATGTAAAGAAGCACTTTGAATATTTACTCTTGAATAAAAATATTAATGGGTCAGGTCTTCCAGTCAGCAGTGACACTGCAGTAGTTGTTGCTGACTGCAAGGGTCATTTTATCCCCTACCTTTTGGATCTTTGCATCTGTGTCTTTGTCTAGTAACAAATCTCTCACCATAGCCATCTGCAAAGAATGACGATGATGAGGAACACTCCATTTTCCTGCACATCAACTGTTGCGTTGAGGTAAGTTTTAAGGTCGCAAGGCTTTTAATCATGAGATCACTGAGTAACTGACTGGGTGTTTGGTTAATCAGGTGTGATGGAGTAGCTGGTGGTAGAGTCGACTCTGCCTTTACTAATTAATTTGTGCCAGAATTCAATAACAGCAGAACATTAGTCTGTGTGAGCATCACACAAAAAGGCAGTGTAATGTGCGTGTGGACAAGGACTTTCAAAAAAGGTCCTGATATGCACCAGCGGCAAGTATTTCAATGTTCATGATTCTGACGTCAGAAGATCTGGCCCAATATTTTAGGACAAGAAGAAAGAGTCTCATTTTACTTAATCTTTTCAATCCTTCTGTCATTTTAAATAAGTGGTTGAGAAATTTCTGAACTTTACAGGTTACAGATTTGATTTTAACTGAATTAAAATATGCAAAAAATGCAAATTATAAACTGCCTATCTTTTAACAATTCCAAGGGCGACATTTCTTTAATCTATTTCTTAAATTATACTACCAGACAAAGTAACTCTGCAGGATGGCAACATTTAACCAAAGTTTGATTGAAAAATATTATGTAATAATGAGAACAAAAAGAACAACTAATCACGAGGGGGTTAGACATCTACTATAATAGATTCAAGGTTTCCTTAAAATTTGTTTTCATTGTATGTAGGTGTCACTGATTAGGCCAGCATTAATTGTCCTGGAGAAGGCCTGGTGAGTTGCCTTCTTGAACTGCTGCAATCCATATGTGGTTCACATACACTGACAGAGCTGTGAGGAAGAGACTTCTAGGATTTTGGCTGAGCAATAGTAGGGTCTTGTCTTTAAAAGAAAAAGGATGTGCTGAGGAAGGAATCCTGTTGCATTGCTGCAATGCATCTTGCAGATTGTACACAGAGCTGCCACTCAAGGATAGTGCTGAAGGGAGAAAATGTTAAAAGTGATGGTTATAGTGCCAATCCAGTGGACTGCTCTGTCTGATGGTGTCAAGCTTCCTGAGTGCTACTGGAGCTGCACTCACCCAGTTAAGTTCAGAGTAATCCATGACACTCCTAACTTTTACCATTTAGTAGTGAATAGGGTTTAGGGAATCGGACAGGAAGTTATTCAGAATCCAAGCTTTGGACTTGCTTTTGTTGATACAGTATTTATGTGATTGGACCAGTTCAGTTTCTGGTCAATGGTAACATGCAGGATGTTGACAGCAGTGAAATTCAATTACAGTAGTGCCATTGAATGTCAAGGTGTGATGGTTGGAGTCTCTCTTGGAGAGATTTATTGCTTGGCACTTGAATCGTGTGAATGATACTTGCCACTTATCAGCCCGAGACTGTTGCATATGGACATGGACAGTTTCAATATCGGAGGAGTTACAGATGGTGCTGAGCACTGTGAAGTCATCAACCATTCCTACATCCGACTTTATGAGGAGGGCAAACTGAATTATTGGGATCAATGTCTACTTTTTCTACTGAGGGTAAGGATTCTTGTTATAATTTACTGTTGTAATGCTGTTCTCAACTGTTATGGGCCCTAAAAATAAAACTGTTTTCATGTCAGCTAGTTGTAAATCTTGCTTAAAGAGAGATATTAAAAACAAAATGACATCACACTGGTGTAAGAAACATGGCTCTGGAATAACCACCTTAAGCTTAAGCCTTTCTGCTTCTCTCGAACTATCTCCATTCATTACAACACTCCTTAAAACCAAGTTTTGGTCACCTGTCTCCTGTGAGAATCATGTTAAATTGTCTAATAACATTCCACACAAGTGCTGTGGGTTGTTTTATATGTTACACATACAATGTTAATTGTTGTTGTGGGCAAGGAAAAGGAAGACAAAGTTTAATCTGTATCTGGCAGCATTATCTGCACGAAGAGCTGCAAACAAATGTTGGGTGCCTAGAAATGACAAGAGTTCCATTCCCAATATAAACATCTCTTGATAAACACAAAAAAAGCTATAGATGATCACACTACTCATTACACAGTTAAGGCCTTAATGATAATCAATATCACGGCTCATAGTGGGTTAATATTTTACTGTTGTTTGTTACAATGACAACCACTATGGAAGGAGAAGAAGTTATATCATTGCAAAAGGAATAAATATTCAAATTCTTTCAGCATTGATTACCTTTCAGCTTGCAACATATATTTCATGCAAAGTCTAAAATTGCAATATTACGTTATCATGGCAGACTTAAATTAGATCAAGAATAGAGTCTGCAATTCTCAAAAACAACAGCACTTCCTGAATAAAATAGGGAAGAATGTTATTTCTGGACATGAATGCAAATGCACTACTCTAGGCCTTCAAGGGTTAAAAATACTTACAAATAAGTGGAGGAGTCAATCCTCATATTTAACACAGACTATAACCAAATACTTTCAACGCTGCAGCTTTCTAAAACAAACCAAAGTGCATTTCAAATTCTAGTCAGAGAAATGCACACTGTACAGCCGATGCCAAAATGCAAGAGAAGTATATGCCATGTTACATACAGGTAACACCAAACAGTAAGCAAACAGACCTGCTATATTGGACAGAAGAAATTTGGGTTACATTTTTCATATTATAGACAACACTTATACGTAAATTTTCGGATGAGTAGAGAGTTTGATGGAATAAAATTATGGATCCTCTACATCCAGAAACTCTTTCTTGGGCTGATTTACACCTCGGTACCATGCACAGGAGTCATCGCTCCTCTTAACGCAAGAATAGTGCTTGGACTGACGTCCATTAATGCTTTTCCCGGTCACCCAGTCTGTCCACAGGCACTCACTTCGAGAGGTAATGTAGCAAGGAATCGATGGACACCTGACAATCTATTGAGGAAAAGAACAAACAGATGTGTGTGAAATGTTAGTAACTTTCCAACAATGACCTGTTCACCCACGTTATTTGATTGTTATGCATATTAATTGTTCATACAGCTAATCAGCAGAAGTACTGAATTTAAAAAATTGGAATAGGTCATATAACTACCATTTGCGAAGATGATAATTGATCTTCCATCTCAATTTCACTTCCCTACCAGCCATATTCATTCTTCTCGCCATTAAAATTAATTCTACAGTGTTCACTCCCTTCATTCTTGTCCCTTCTGATGAAAGGTTATTGATCGGAAACGTCAACTGTTTCTGTCTTCACAGTTGCTTTGCCTTGCTGAAAATTTGCAGCATCTTCTGATTTAAAATGTTCTTGTTGCTGTTGCCTTGATATTAAAATATGGTGGAGGTAGTGAGAAGGCTGAACTGCTTGGGTTATGATAGACAGGTTACCTTTTGGACGAGCTTTCCTCCCCACCAGTTCACAACTACCAGCTCTCCTAGCAGAAGTCCCATACTCAACAGGGGCCATTAGGCTCTTGGTGCACCCATGTTGAAATTATGACTATGTGACTGTGTGTGGTCCTTCAGAGTTAACTTCATATTGGTGCTGGTAGTGAGGCTGCAGGATTAGAGATCTTCAAGGCCTTAAATATTTTACACAAGTCAGAAATAGCAAATCTAACTGGATGTTCCAGATAAATATTAAGAAGGCCTGGTGATATTATTGCTGGACTGTTAATCCAGAAACCCAGGTAATATTTGGGGATAGACACAGTCGGAACTACAGATGCTGGAGAATTTGAGATAACAAGGTGTAGAGCTGGATCAACACAGCAGGCCAAACAGCATCAGAGGAGCAGGAAAGCTGACGTTTCGGGCCTAGAGCCTTTTTCAGAAAGATGTTTTTCTGAAGGGTCTAGGCCCGAAACGTCAGCTTTCCTGCTCCTGATGCTGCTTGGCTTGCGGTGTTCATCCAGCTCTACACCTTATTATCTCTAATATTCTGGGTACCTGGGTTCACATCCTGCCGTGGCCGATGCTGGAATTTAATTTCACATTTAAAAAAAATTGAATTCAAGAGTCTAATGATGACCATGAATCATTGTTCATGGTTAGGAAAATACATCTGATTCACTCATATCCTTCAGGTAAGGAAACCACCATCCTTACTTAGTCTAGCCTACATGTGACTCCAGACTCACAACTATGTGGTTGACTCTTAACTGCCCTCTGGGCAATTAGAGATTGGTGAAAAAAGCTGGCCTAGCCAGTGACACCCTCAATCCACGAATGAATAACAAAAAAAAACTGGCATTTATCTATAATCTTTCGTGTACTCAAGATGTTATTGTACTTTTAAATCTAGTGAAGTCAATAAATTATCATCAAGAGAAACATAGCAGTTTGATTCTGGTTGAAACACTGCGAAAAATGCCACATTGTGTCTCATGGTCAACACGTCAGTATACCTTTAAGAGATATGCTTATGACATCATCTCTGCATCATAACATGCGACCTAACAGTATAAAGATCTCATACTCCGTCTTACCCTGGATCACTTGAGGCATGACAAGCCCTGCAGTTGTAAAGCTATAGCTTAATGTTAACCCAGACACTTGTGACTGAGGAATGTACGGTCTGTACATAACTGTTTGATTTGTAAATGTCTGTTGGATTCTTCAATATTATGATATCAATGTCCAGTTTTGTAATTTTTTTGCGAGATGCTGTAACCATTGCTGCATCAGGTAAAACACCCAATACTCACGATCTTTGAACAACAAGGGCCTCGGTTTACCATCTCATCAGCTCTGACAGTATAACTCTGCTGTCAGCACTGTACTCGAGTATTAGCCAAGACTATCTCGATTCTGGTTAGGGTATTACCATAGAATATATTAGAATGCTAGGACCTTTGAAAAGGCCTATTTAGAAAGGATTGGACGCTAACTGCAGATGGTGATTAAAAATGTTAAGATCATTCTTTGAAAAGATTATATTGAGGATTAATGCACATGGAAAATTATTTGTCAGCTTTCCCAATGTCTGTGGGGTCAATATAAAGCAGCTGGCAAAAAGAAAATGGGAACAACAAAATAAATGAGGAGCAAGTCAAATTTTTGCACAAGCTTACAACTGAAACCATTGGCACCCTCAACATCCCAGAGGGTCGTACACAAGAACTCAAACACTTCAGCACTGGGTCTCATTAATCCATGGGCTTAGGGAGACTGCATCTCAAGAACCCATTCAAATATGAGCCACCTGCCAGTTTCGTGGCTATGGCAAGTGGTAAACAAGCCTCGTTCAACTGAGTTTCGCATAATATTCTGCCACAGCTTAGCTAAAGAATGCATGATCCATTCTTGATACAAAACAACCCATTACAAGTTGTGTTCATGTCTGTTACCATGGATGCTTCAAATTATTTGCCAAGTAGGCACATATTACCAGATGTGACAGAAATTGTGTCTCTGTGTGCCTGTCATATATTTTATGGTTATGGAACTCACAAAATCTCAGGCCTGACCAAGCCCAAGTTTTTTTGGAAAATTTCTCACCACAAGGCCGAACAAGATTCCTCACCGTACGTACAAAACACACTTCATTAACTAGCTAGTCAGCCCTTATGTCTGATTTTTGCCCCACCTTAATTCCATATGCTATCCTCAGAACAACCCAACACTCAAACAGCTGGAATTCGGAAGCTGCCCTTCTAGCTCAAGGTCAGAGTTGGAAGATATCGGCGAAGGGAAGGATGGCACCGCTATTCACCAAAAGAACTGGAGACTATGATTAACAGGGATGGTGTAAAGGAGAAGCAGTCCTCTTTCCAGGACAAGCAGTAGAGGGGGCAACACCAGATCCTGTCAGCTTGGTTTGAGGTCACCTCCCAGATCTATGCAATGTCTGCTATTCAGAGAAACAGCCAGCTGTGCCATCAGAAAGTCAATGAAGTTCTCTGCCCTGGCAGTGTAAGTGCCACAATGTTCTCTCTGCGAAAGCACAACCACATTCACCTCCCACCAAGGTTCATGCTCTGCCACTCTCACTGTTACCTTCAACATCTTCCCTCACTTGCTTTCATTTACCCTTGCAATCTTCCAGCCCACTAACTCTGGCACGGTCACTGCATTCATTCCCACTCACTTGGGGCACCTCACCACTTTGACCACCTGTTTCTTAGGTGTTTTGAAACAAAATTGTTTCACTAAATATGAAGGAAAAATGAACAGTTATGATAAAAATGAGTTTTCAACAAAAGCATTTAGATCAGAAAAATCTTACCTTAGACTCAATTCTATGTTCAATGAGCTGATCTCAGCATTGAGGCTCATAACAAGATTGTCATCCACACTGCAATGTTCAGGTTATCCAAGAAATAGCCAGACAGCTACAGAACTCTGCTCATACTTTCTCTTCTCATTAAGTAGACCTCACTTGCAAACACAGCATCTTGCATTTTGCAATAAATTTAGATTCTAGGTTTTTGCATGGGGAGAACTCACGGTTTCAAACGTAACATTCTGTCTACCTGAATGTATAAAATAATTATAGTCATTTGCACTTCTTCGAATTTACAGAAAGATAATGGAGGCACCCATTTTTAAGCTTAGAGTAAATTGCCACCCAAACAATAATTCTCATTGCAGTTCATTTTCTTGGTTACTGTACCAAGTGCGTTCTCTTACCTTACAATCACACCCCATTTGATATCTCTGATTCAAGCTTTTCTTCTGTGTGGGAGTCAGCATCTCCCATTGCTTAATAAAATCACAGAGTGTAATTAACATATTTCCATCTTCGCCCAGTTTACCTGTGGATGGGCAGAAATAAAAGCCATTATCTTCATTGTTTTATGTTTTGTACAAAAATTGTAAAAAATACACATTTTAAACCTTATGAATGCTTTACATTTACTAATTTGAGTTTGAAGGAATACGGATACCTGGATGGAGTTTCTAAAAAAGAAAAATGAAAGTACATTAAGACAGTTATTTTAAAAAGGCATGTCTCGACAGTCAAATGTCTTGTGATAACCACATGTTTATTGGAAATCACTTGTCTGGATTTATATCCATCTGGTTTCTGTTTCAGATATTATTTGGAATAGCTGACAAGAACCCGGCTCTTTAAAAAGTCCCAGCTCAGCTTTGTTACTTTGGGAGAACAGCCGTTATTGTGTGTTGCAACCCTAGTCTAGCTGCAGAGGAAGACTCTGAAAAATGTTGATCATACTTCCTGAAAGACTGCACCTATGAAAGTCCCAGTGACAGCTGTCTGAGTTGAGCACCAATTGTCTTTGTGCATCTCAAATCAGACCAACAACCATCTCAACAGTCCAAACAGAGGAACCAGGAATAGAAGTAGGCGATTTAGTCATAGTAGAAGATGACATAATGCGTGCAGGGCTTTAAAACATTTTTGCATAGCAACATGTGTGCAGGTTACATAGAACATTGCAGGATCCCCAGATCCCTCTTTGCAAGCTCTTACTATTTAGACAAGGCAATTATATTTTATTATTCCAGCCAAAATGGACAATTTCACATTTTTCCATATTATACTTTATTTGCCAGAGCTTTGCCCACTCAATCTCTATACCCCTTTGAATCATCCATACGTGCTCTTCACAACTTACTTTCCCACTTATCATTATGTCATCAACAAATTTGGAAACCACATCTTCTGTTCTTCATCCATGTCACTTATGGACTTCTAAAATGTTGGACACCACTAGTTAGTCATTTTAACCTGAAGACCCATTTATGCCTACTCTTTGTATCTGGTTACAGAATCTTTTATCCACTCCAACATGCTAATCCCTACAATATGAACTTTGTTTTCCAATAATGATCTGGTGCAAACCTTTATCAAATGCCTTCTAGAAACCTAAATATAGTGCAGGCATCAATTTCCCTTTATTCACCACACGTTATTTCCTCAAGCTCGTTTAATAGTGCGGTCAAACACGATTTCATGGTTATACCTTGAACTTTTCAAAGTACCCAGCTTTAATGTCTTTACCTTTAGCTTCTAACATTTTTCCAACTGACAGTATTAAGGTAACTGAGGTATTTTCGGTTTTCTGTCTTCCCACATTTTTGAAAATCGATTTGCAACCTTCCAATCTAATAGGACCTTCCCAGAACCGAGGGAGTTTTGGAAAATTAAAGCATCAATGATCTCAATTGCCACTTGTGTTAACACCGGAGGATGAAAACTACCAGGTCCCAGACAGTTCTCAACCCATATCTCCAGCAATTTACTCATTGCCACTTCCATGATGAATGTAAACTTTCCTGAGTTGCTCCCTCTTTCATTTGCTGATTTGTAGTTTCTTGTTAGTCACCTCTGCAGTGAAGATGGATGCTAAATCTTTTGGTTCTAAAATATTTAGAGGAACTCTAACTCTGTTTGCCAGAAGTATGAAAACAATCATTTTTGCATTCAAGAACTGAAACCTGTTGGCCGAATTGATTTTTTTTTGGTAAAGTAAATCTCTGCACAGGAGATACAGCAAATCAGACAGACATCCATTCAGCAAGAATTCAAGGATTCCACAAATTTTGCTATTTTGATGAAAAAAGACATCAACTAAACAGCAGTGGTCTCAGGTTCAAATAGAGTAACTCCAGCACTCTAAAAAGAACATTTTAAATGACAAATTCTTTACTTTCCTATTGTACTAGATTATTCCCCTTCTTTCAAATTTGATTGATATCCAACTTGAACATCCACATTTTAATAGTGCACCTTGGGGCTAATATGGAATAAAATTCTTCTGTCCTCCACAAGAAAATCTTGCAATTGTATCCTGAATTTTACTTAGTTCTGCATGTTATTTCAAATGTTAAAAAGAAATACAAATCTTCATCATGACTGACTGAGGATGTTAAATCCAGGGAAGGCGATTGACCCGTTATTTGGTCATGAAGATGCCAGAAGCCTCTATGACAGTTACAGGCCATGTCCAGAAATAAATAGTCACAACAACTGGATTCCAGGGTGTGACTGCAAGGAGACAGCATTGACAAAGCATTTTTTGGACTGAGTGTGGCCCCAAGGAATTCCAAAACCAAAAACTTAGACAGATAAAGGATCTGGGACAATCATGGAGGGGAGGATGATAGTTATTGGAGGTCAAACATCTCAGGCCCAAGACAGTGACCTGAGGAAATCATTCTAGAATGTCCTAGCTCTGTTAAACTATTTCACTTCCCCTCTCTCAATATAATACTGTGTTAGATTCAGGAGCAATTGAGAGATTCAAAAGGGGAATTAGATTTCTGAAGAGGAGCAATGTCCAGTAAAAGCGGGGAGAAGGTGGTAGAATGGCACTAATTGATTTCCTCATTCAGAGAGCTGCTCCTGAAAAGATGGACAAAATATTGTCTGTGATTAAATAAAATGGAATTATTCTGTAATTGTGAAGTACATTACACCACTGCATGTGGGCTAGCAGGAGTTGTGATGCTGTCCCCAGGCTCAACATAATCCGTCCCCTCAGTGATCTGCCTGGTTTTCATGGAGCCACCACTGGATCCCTGGATAAACTGGATAAATCTTCCAGACTTGAACTCTTGGACAGTGAACTATATGAACCGGCTGCGTCTATCTGCAGTCTAACTCTTTTACGTTGTTTTGAAACCTGGCAGATTCCCATGCCTGCCCTTTAATGGATGGCTTCCAATGCATCCCTTCTTTCAAAACCTATTCCCATCCCCATGTGATTTAAGGTGCCCCTAATCTCCTTCATTGTCCCAACATGCCTCTCAGCTCGAGTAGGTTTGACCCATGAAGCAGCCAACATGTCCAGAAGGCCCCTATCAACAAAGCTACCTGTGACTAGAAATAATTCTTAAAAAGGAATCCCGTACTTCAGTTCTGCAGAATATTTGGGACGTCCATTTTTCTAGTTTCCTAATTTTACAACAATGCCCTCCAGCCTACCCAGAACAAAATTACTTCCAGGCGAATTGCTTTGTAAGTTACGAAAACATTGTCTATTTCATACTGCTTTAATGTGAATTAGTGAAAAACTTACATTTGTTATCTTGTTAAAAATAACAGTAGATGATATTTTCTGGAAAAACTTAACCACTCTGTAATTGTTGTTCCTCTTGACTTTGTCTGCATCCCACATTTTTAAAGATTACATATTTGATTTGTTCCTGTCATTCAAGGCACAATGTGCTAATAGTATAAAAATGTTCCTCTCCAGAGAATTTTGCTTCTGTATTTTTAGATCAGACAACGATATAAGCAATTGCACTGTTTTATAGAATATGTACGAGCTTAGGCCATCTCACTAATTTGAACATTTTTAGTCTAACATTACATTCCAAAACTGATATTTTTCTTTTGAAAACAGTGCTCATACTATCTTTAACATTGCATTCTCAATGTCAATTCCTAATTCTACTCCACTGAACGTTTAAGGAGGGAACAGCGCACCAAGTTTTTGTTAAAGCAGTCTTCTGCTGATTTGGAAGAGCTGGGTTAGAACAGGACAATTTGCCAGTTTTTTTTTCCTGCCTCATTACTAGGTATCTGTTTGATAATGAGGTTATCAATGATTATGTTTTGGGACTGTTTATAAATTTATAGTAAAATGCAGGAAGGAAGAGGGTCATGTAATCTGTTCCAAATAGTTAGAGACCAAACCATCTGGCCTCTATGTCAAAGATAGTATGGGGGCCAAGCTGTTTTACTGGGAAGGTGATGCAAGACGTTCATACATGTAAACAACGGCAGGAGCATCTGTTCTGGAAATGGACAGATTCTAAGTCTTCAAAGTCTCAGGAAGGTGTAAAGAATGTCAGGTTTAGTAAATTATTCTTCTTTAACTATCCATTTCATTTCAAGAAGAATTAGATTCGGTGTATAAAGGACAGCTAATCATACCAGCCCATGTGATTCACATTCCTCTGGGAATAGGTTTTGAAAGAAGGGATGCATTGGAAGCCATCCATTAAAGGGCAGGCATGGGAATCTGCCAGGTTTCAAAACAACGTAAAAGAGTTAGACTGCAGATAGACGCAGCCGGTTCATATAGTTCACTGTCCAAGAGTTCAAGTCTGGAAGATTTATCCAGTTTGAACTAAACAGCCAAACTCCAGAAAAACCCTCACTGTGAGAAACAGTTCTCAGACTAAACATTACCAAGTTGGGAAAGGAAAATAATGCAAGCATCGCCTTCAAAAGCTAAGAGCAACTTTGGACTGGATCTGGGGAGGTTTAATATCTTTTTAAGCGATAAGAGTAAAATATAACTGTGGACGGTGATTTTTGGTCATTTTACATCATTAAGTGTTAAATGGAGGATCTTCTGTGGTCTAAAGCATAAATTGCCTTCTGAAATAGCATTTAGTCCCCAGTGCTTTTAGTTTGTTTACTACAATAAAGGACCTAAAACTTAATCTTGACATGTGATCTTTTAAGTTGATCACTGGGAATTCAATTTTTTAAAAAAGTTATTTGTATTCATCTTTAAAATGATCATAACATCTGCATTCCACTTTCCACCTTGCACTGTCGAGGCCAGAAAGCTGACAATTAGATAAACTGAAAAGTTTAATTCAACCTACATTCTTGGAAGCTTTTTACCAAAGTATTGTTGCAGAATTTTCAAAATGAGGAGATGTACACTCTACCTGTAATTAGGTATTCTTTTTTCCCACTTGTTTCCAGCATGACTCCACATACCGCTGATGAAGTGGCAGTGAAAATATATTCAATGTTGTGCTCTGGTCCTTTAAACATCTGGAAACAATGGAAGTTGCCTGTTAAAATCAATGTAACTCAAACAATACTGAGAGGATAAAAAAATTGTTACGACGCAGGCAATTACTTGGATGCAGGTATCAGCTGTTTTTCATTAAAAAGTCATGAGTTTTGGTATTCTATTGGCCATGGCTTCTAAAACAAGAAGTAGAAAATTACAGATGCTGGTAAACTGAAATAAAACGACTGCAAATACTCAGCAGGTCAGGAAGCATTTTGGAGAGAGAAACAGTTAGAAGTTTGTCTTAAAAAATTAACTCAGCTTTCCTCCTCAAACTGAAAACAAAAAATGCTACAGATCACAGCAGGTCAAGCAGCATTCATACAGATAGCAAGTTTAATGTTTCGAGTCTAGATGACTCTTCAGAGGTGATATGGAGTGTGGAGGGACAGCATTTATGCTTATAGTTGGTGGGATCTGCAGTGCAGAGTGCTGGGTGGGAGAGAGAGAGAGAGAGAGAGAGAGAGAGAGAGAGAGAGAGAATGTAGATAGATCAGATTTAGTGATCAGAATGGGAGAATGGCAGAACAATGGTGTGTCCAACTGTCAGATCTGAAAGAACAGATGGTCCCACTGGGGTTGGGGGGTGGAGGTGGTGGGGAGAAAGACGGAGGTGACGGGGAATGTAACAAGCTCAAAAGAAAGGGAAGGAATGGGAGTTGAATCACACTTTGAGCATGTCGAAGTCAGTATTAAAAAGTCCAGAAGGCTGTAAAGTGCTAAGTCTGAAGATGAGATGTCGTTCCTCCAGTCTGTGCTGTGTTTCACTGGAACACTGCAGCACGCGGAGGACAGGACACTATTAAAAAATGACCAGCTACAGCAAGTTCGGGGTTATGCTTGTGAACAGACCAGAGTTGTTCTGCAAAGCAGATGAAGGGTCTAAGCCCAAAACGCCAGCCTTTGTGCTCCTAAGATGCTGCTTGGCCTGTTGTGTTCATCCAGCTCCACACTTTGTTATCTTGGATTCTCCAGCATCTGCAATTCCCATTACCTTTGTTCTGCAAAGCAGTCTGCGTTTGGTTTCTCTAACGTAGAGAAGACTATATTGGGTGTGCAGAATACAATACATAAGATTGGAGGAGGTACAGGTGAAATGCTGCTCCACTTGGTAAGATTGTTTAGGTCCTTAAATGGTGAGCAAGGCAGAGATGAAGGAGCAGATGTAACCACAGAAGGTGCAACATGGGAAGGTGCCATGGGCAGGGGCAGTGGTGTTACTGTTTGAAGAATGTTCCGTCCAGGACATCCTAGTCCAATCTCTGCAAAACGCAGGGAAAGTGAGGCAAAGACGTATCTGGTGGTGGCGTTCTGGAGTTGGCTGAAATGGCAGAGCATGATCCTTTAAGGCTAGTGGGATTAAAAGTGAGGACAAGGGGGACCCAACCATGCTGTTACGAGTGAAGGGAAGGGGCTAGGGCAGAAACACAGGTTATAAGTTGGATGTGGTTCAGGGGCCTGGTCAACCACAGTGGGCTGGAAACCAGTCATAGATGAAGGAAGCCAGGGTAGCTGCGCTGTTTTGAAAAGTGGCATCATCCGAACAGATACGATGTAGGCGAAACATAGAACATAGAACATAGAACATAGAACAGTACAGCACAGAACAGGCCCTTCAGCCCACAATGTTGTGCCGACCATTGATCCTCATGGATGCACCCTCAAATTTCTGTGACCATATGCATGTCCAGCAGTCTCTTAAATGACCCCAATGACCTTGCTTCCACAACTGCTGCTGGCAACGCATTCCATGCTCTCACAACTCTCTGCGTAAAGAACCTGCCTCTGACATCCCCTCTATACTTTCCACCAACCAGCTTAAAACTATGACCCCTCGTGCTAGCCATTTCTGCCCTGGGAAATAGTCTCTGGCTATCGACTCTATCTATGCCTCTCATTATCTTGTATACCTCAATTAGGTCCCCTCTCCTCCTCCTTTTCTCCAATGAAAAGAGACCGAGCTCAGTCAACCTCTCTTCATAAGATAAGCCCACCAGTCCAGGCAGCATCCTGGTAAACCTCCTCTGAACCCTCTCCAAAGCATCCACATCTTTCCTATAATAGGGCGCCCAGAACTGGACGCAGTATTCCAAGTGCGGTCTAACCAAAGTTTTATAGAGCTGCAACAAGATCTCACGACTCTTAAACTCAATCCCCCTGTTAATGAAAGCCAAAACACCATATGCTTTCTTTCAGGTTGTTACCCTGTCCACTTGGGTGGCCATTTTAAGGGATCTATGTATCTGCACACCAAGATCCCTCTGTTCCTCCACGCTGCCAAGAATCCTATCCTTAATCCTGTACTCAGCTTTCAAATTCGACCTTCCAAAATGCATCACCTCGCATTTATCCAGGTTGAACTCCATCTGCCACCTCTCAGCCCATCTCTGCATCCTGTCAATGTCCCGCTGCAGCCTACAACAGCCCTCTACACTGTCAACGACACCTCCGACCTTTGTGTCGTCTGCAAACTTGCTGACCCATCCTTCAATTCCCTCGTCCAAGTCATTAATAAAAATTACAAACAGTAGAGGCCCAAGGACAGAGCCCTGTGGAACCCCACTCACCACTGACTTCCAGGCAGAATATTTTCCTTCTACTACCACTCGCTGTCTTCTGTTGGCCAGCCAATTCTGTATCCAAGCAGCTAAGTTCCCCTGTATCCCATTCCTCCTGACCTTCTGAATGAGCCTTCCATGGGGAACCTTATCAAATGCCTTACTGAAGTCCATATACACCACATCCACAGCTTGACCCTCATCAACCTTACTAGTCACATCCTCAAAAAATTCGATAAGGTTTGTAAGGCATGACCTACCCGTCACAAAGCCGTGTTGACTGTATTTGATCAAGCCATGCTCTTCCAGATGGTCATAAATCTTATCCCTCAGAATCCTTTCTAACACCTTGCAGACGACAGACGTGAGACTTACCGGTCTATAATTGCCGGGGATTTCCTTATTTCCTTTCTTGAAAGTACAAAGAGAATGGGATGGAGTCCTTCCTGGACGTGGGGTGTGATAAGCTGTCGTGAAAGTAGCTTTGGAGTCAGTGGCTTTGTGGTGGACAGCAATGGACAGTTTATTCCCCAAAATGGAGACAGAGGTCAAGAAAAGGAAAGGGAGGGAAGTGTCAGAAGAGTAGCATTGTCCCACATACCCCATAACTGGGACCTGTGTGGATGCCTGTAGCCACTCCTTTAACTTGGCAGAAGTGAGATGAATTAAAGCAGAACTTGCAGGGGATACTGATTTCCTGTGCATCATCACATATCTCCACACCTACAGTGTACCTTCGAAGCACATAGCAACAATATACAACCTTCAGTCCCCTTGTTCTGTTCCCTGCACGTTGGGAATATTGGTGAAGATACAGCTTCAGTCCGATTCATCTGTCAAATTTTCAGCAGTCAGCAGAGGATGCCATGGAGGAAGTGAACCACGGTTCTTCCTCAATACGTAGAACATAGAACTGTACAGCACAGTACAGGCCCTTCGGCCCACAATGCTGTGCCGAACGTTTACCCTAATCCTAAGCTCTAACTAATCTCCAACCCAACCTTATACTATCATCCATATGCCTATCTAATAGCCGCTTAAATGCCCCAATGAGGCCGAAACCACTAGCATCTCCGGTAATGCATTCTCGCCCCTACCACTGAGTAAAGAACCTACCTCTGACGTCTCCCCTATATCTACCTCCACTCACTTTAGAACTATGCCCCCTCGTAATAGCTACCTCAACCTAGGAAAAGTCTCTGGCTGTCCATTCTATTTACACCTCTGATCATTTTGCACACTATCAAGTCTCCTCTTATCCTTTGTCATTCTAAAGAGAAAAGCCCTAGCTCTCTCAGTAATATAGCTGGAAGTGCTAGTCTAGAGGAAAACGAGTAGTAAGCCATGGCACAGGGCCAACAATGGACTTAAGATTATAAGCAAATCAGCCAAAAGTGCTGCAGGGGTCAGCTGGCCTTGTTATGCTCCTATTTTGAGCGCTTTTGTATCTCATCTACCTTGTCTCCCAAACGTAATCAAATTTAATTGCTGTTGGAAGTTACTTCCTTTCTCCCCATCTAACAACCCAACAAGGTTCAACTATGGGAGTACACATCATTGTGTTGTACAATCTGAAATTAAACCTCTCCCGCAATGTTCACCTTCATGAATTTCTAGAGCCGGTTTCTACTCTTCTCAAATAGCACCAGCTGCTTTTCTTTCTCCAGTGTCAAACTGTGGAGCACAGTACAGGAACATGATCCCCACGCATATATTGCAGCTCTCCACTGATTTCTCAGGTGCTGAAATACACGCTTGGACAGTAGTTTGTCCTCCCCAAGTCATGTTGTTGTATCAGTCTGAGTGTACGCATCCTTTGCCTGGGCTGTCAGTGGAAACTTTGAACACGACAATATGTCCCTCCAGTTTAATGATAATGGGAACTGCAGATGCTGGAGAATCCAAGATAATAAAATGTGAGGCTGGATGAACACAGCAGGCCCAGCAGCATCTCAGGAGCATAAAAGCTGACGTTTTGGGCCTAGACCCTTCAGAGAGGGGGATGTTCCCCAACCCCGCACGGCCCGTTTCTATCTCCTGCCCAAAATCCACAAACCTGCCTGCCCTGGTCGACCCATCGTCTCAGCCTGTTCCTGCCCCACCAAACTCATCTCCACCTATCTGGACTCCATTTTCTCCCCTTTGGTCCAGGAACTCCCTACCTACGTCCGTGACACCACCCACACCCTCCACCTCCTCCAGGACTTCCAATTCCCTGGCCCCCAACACCTCATTTTCACCATGGATGTCTAGTCGCTATACACCTGCATTCCGCATGCAGATGGCCTCAAGGCCCTCCGCTTCTTCCTGTCCCGCAGGCCCGACCAGTCCCCCTCCACCGACACCCTCATCCGCCAAGCCGAACTCGTCTTCACCCTCAACAACTTCTCTTTCGATTCCTCCCACTTCCTACAGACTAAGGGGGTGGCCATGGGCACCCGCATGGGCCCCAGCTATGCCTGCCTCTTTGTAGGTTACGTGGAACAGTCCCTCTTCCTCACCTACACAGGCCCCAAACCCCACCTTTTCCTCCGTTACATTGATGACTGTATCGGCGCCGCCTCTTGCTCCCCAGAGGAGCTCGAACAGTTCTTCCACTTCACCAACACCCTCCACCCCAATCTTCAGTTCACCTGGGCCATCTCCAGCACATCCCTCACCTTCCTGGATCTCTCAGTCTCCATCTCAGGCAACCAGCTTGTAACTGATGTCCATTTCAAGCCCACAGACTCCCACAGCTACCTAGAATACACCTCCTCCCACCCACCCTCCTGCAAAAATTCCATCCCCTATTCCCAATTCCTCTGCCTCCGCCGCATCTGCTCCCACGATGAGGCATTCCACTCCCGCACATCCTAGATGTCCAAGTTCTTCAAGGACCGCAACTTCCCCCCACAGTGGTCGAGAACGCCCTTGACCGCGTCTCCTGCATTTCCCGCAACACGTCCCACACACCCCGCCCCCGCCACAACCGCCCAAAGAGGATCCCCCTCATTCTCACACACCACCCCACCAACCTCCGGATACAACGCATCATCCTCCGACACTTCCGCCATCTACAATCCGACCCCACCACCCAAGACATTTTTCCATCCCCACCCCTGTCTGCTTTCCGGAGAGACCACTCTCTCCGTGACTCCCTTGTTCGCTCCACACTGCCCTCCAAGCCCACCACACCTGGCACCCTCCCCTGCAACCGCAGGAAATGCTACACTTGCCCCCACACCTCCTCCCTCACCCCTATCCCAGGCCCCAAGATGACTTTCCACATCAAGCAGAGGTTCACCTGCACATCTGCCAATGTGGTATACTGCATCCACCTGTACCCGTTGTGGCTTCCTCTACATTGGGGAAACCAAGCGGAGGCTTGGGGACCGCTTTGCAGAACACCTCCGCTCGGTTCGCAATAAACAACTGCACCTCCCAGTCGCAAACCATTTCCTCTCACCCTCCCATTCTTTAGATGACATGTCCATCATGGGCCTCCTGCAGTGCCACCATGATGCCACCTGAAGGTTGCAGGAACAGCAACTCATATTCCGCTTGGGAACCCTGCAGCCCAATGGTATCAATTGGACTTCACCAGCTTCAAAATCTCCCCTTCCCCCACCGCATCCCAAAACCAACCCAGTTTCTCCCATTCCCCCACTGCACCACACAACCAGCCCAGCTCTTCCCCTCCACCCACTGCATCCCAAAACCAGTCCAACCTGTCTCTGCCTCCCTAACCTGTTCTTCCTCTCACCCATCCCTTCCTCCCACCCCAAGCCGCACCTCCATCTCCTACCTACCAACCTCATCCCACCTCCTTGACCTGTCTATCTTCCCTGGACTGACCTATCCCCTCCCTACCTCCCCACCTATACTCTCCTCTCCACCTATCTTCTTTTCTCTCCATCTTCGGCCCGCCTCCCCCTCTCTCCCTATTTATTCCAGAACCCTCACCCCATCCCCCTCTCTGAAGAAGGGTCTAGGCCCGAAACGTCAGCTTTAATGCTCCTGAGATGCTGCTGGGCCTGCTGTGTTCATCCAGCCTCACACTTTTTCATCTTGTCCCTCCAGTTTGTTTTGTTGGAAGAATTTACCTATTTGACTGCATGTTTGGACTCCAGTAGATTGGGAATAGCTCTAATGATTGTTATTGGACTGCAAGATACAGATAATCACTCCCCAACAGCTGTAGTTTTCTAAGAAGAAATGTGCAAATCTAAATTCCATTCAGAAACATGATATTTTAAATTGAAACAATCAGAATATTTATCACTTATCACCTCAAAATCCCAATTTAATTTCATTTACCACAAATACTGTTGCAGATATCTAGTTGATAATTCATACCCTTCAGAATATAGCTTCTAAATCGAAGTGTTAAATGGAAAATCCTGACAGAGAAACTGCTAATAATCCAGATGTGAATGCTGTTGAAACAAGCAAGAAATTAACTTTGGCTTTAATTAAAGCCATTCTTTTGGATGTCTTGGTAAAACCAGCCTTTCTATCATTGTCTTCCACAAGGCTTAAAAACAAGAGGGTCTTAAAATACAGTTAGAAATGGAAATTATTTATACACGTTGCAGGACCAAACAGCTTAATTTCAAGTTGAAGTAATTTGTTTTTATTTCTGCTGTAGACATTACAAAGCATGGCACAATGCAATAGAAATAGTCACGCAGAATGTAGCCTTCGTTGAAAGGTTTAATGTTTAACGTATCTGTGTGCTTGCTGATAAAAAAAACAGGCTAAGTTTGGGAACATACACAGATCAGATGAACGAACCAACAAGAGGTGATAGTTTGTTGGGCTTGCATTTCAGCAGCGCAAACACTAGCTTCATCACGCAATACAGGAAACACTGAGTGGAATATCATCTTAGTTTGGTTTTTGAAGGGAAAAAAAAAAATCAGCTGTAGTTTGCAATTGGTGGGAAAAGTCTGAAAATGGTCCTTAGAGCCTTGTGGCAGAAAACAGTTGGCATGTGTAGCTCAGGAGGCTGTGAAAAGGCAGTTCGATACCTGCCAGCAATCTGAGGAAGTAGTTCAGGCAGCCACAGTGTCAAAGTCTATCAAGGAAAAAGTCGGGGGTGGGGGGGCAAAAACTGCACAGCCACAAAGAGAGGGACGGCCTCCCGTATTATGCCGGTCGCGCCGTCACACACACACACACACACACACTGCTGGGTGTTTGCATTTCTTCTTCAGTCAACAATCCCCACAGATTGATTGCAACTGTACCTTTATCTGTTTGATCTCATACTGGAGTTTCTGGATGGGATTTCCATAGATGTCATTCCCAGAAATCACTGCTTTACTTGCAACCACTTTCGCCCTTATCACTGAAGGAGAAAGGAGAGAGAGAGAGAGAGAGAGAGAGAGAAAAAAGAAATGAATCAATTTCCAGGAAAACTAAAGTAGGAATGTAATTCAACAACCAAAACGTCTGATGCAATAGTTTTCCATTTCAGTGATCAAACAGAATTTTTGAAAAGGCTTAAGGAAATAAGCTTCCCCTGAAATTAAGAAACAGCAGTTTTATAAAATATGAATGGATCCCCTGTAGCAATGTTCAGTGCAAGTCTGTTTCCAAGGACAGAAGAGTTATACCTGCGACCCAGGACGCATTGTAAAATATATGGGCCTGGATCATCATTTAGCCATTGCTATATTGGTATAAAAAGGTAATGGAGACCATAATGCAGATGTCCTGCCCCTGAACATGGCACCCATCCTATTCACAAAGGGGTGCAGGTAAATGGTGTGTCTTGAGATCAACATCTGTCATTCAGAGACAAGTGTACATGTTAAAATCCTGCTGCCTCAGGCTGATCTGGTTTCACTTGTGGGTTGTTGAGAATACAATTTTTGCACTTTACAGCAACTCCCACTGGGTCTAAAGTCTCCATTGTTCTTTACAGGTAAAGGGCCCCTTTACCGGGACGGCAAGAACCCATTTTGGATTGGTCCTGGCACATCTTGAGTTAAGACACTCAGAAAGATTAAGTACTCTTAGGGACCGTTAAATATAGATGTACACACGCACTCAAAATCCATAAACTCGTAGGAACTGCCAAGATAACTATCAAGACAGGTCTCAAGATAAGTTGATCTCCTGTTTTTTTTAAACTTTAAGAAATAAGTCTGCAGTGTTAAAAAAAATGTTTGCTATTTGTCTGTTGACAAGTCAGAGGGCTACCATTATAGGATTTGTGCTGCATAACCAGTGTTACACCCTTTCATTATCAGTGGGGTGCCAGTCATTTCATAGCTTGACAGGCAACTCCACGAGACAGCAGCTCTCTACTGCAAGTCGCACCTGTGTCTGTACTGCATGAAGGCCCAGCCCAGGACTGATGCTGGATCCCAGGACACAGGTGAATGAGAATGGAATAGGGGTCACCGACAATGTGGCAGGGCTAGGTGGAGTCAGCAGAAACACAAGGGCAGCTCTCAGATCTCTTTGGCATTTTGTGCCCAACTTAAAAAGGACCCAAAGAGCCTGCAAACAAGGTAAATCCTTCCACCAAAACGGCCCCAGTAAAACAAATTACAAAAAGCGAGCAATCTTCAAGAGGCATGAAAATTACGTGCCATTTCAGGAGAATACCCGAGCTACCAATAAAGCCAATTATCTGCATGTTCACTGATATTTGTGGATAATTGAGATTAATTCCCTTTCCATCATAACACATATTCCTGCATCAGGTCCTTTCCGCCCATAATGTGATGGAAGAGAATCTTCCTGGCTTCTGGAATCTGATGCAAGTATTCCTGCACAATTCTGAATCCCAGCACAGGTACCATTCCTGCTTAGTGGGCTCCATAAAATCTGGCAGCAGGATCCCATGCCATCCTTGTCTGCGATTAGAGGCCTCTCACACTTCCGTATTGACACTGGAACACAGGCTATTGACTGACATTTAGTACAGGTACATTAAATATATCCCCTTTACATTTTAAATTCTTCCAAAATTTAAAAAGTGCTGATTAAAACAAAAATCAAACCTCTAGACTATCCAAGAAAAGTTATATGTTCTTTTTCAACAAATGCATGAATTGGATTAGCTGTGAATAATCGGCCAACAGGCAGTATTTATAGCCACAAGTAAAAATGTCCTTCAACTACATAACAGCAAATGCCTGGTAAAAACAAGGAAACAAAAAAGCGAAGTAATATGAGAGAGCCGCTCTTGTAAATATCTCATTCCCAGTATGCTATTTATTGAAGAAGATTTTAAAAACGGATTTTTAAAAATCCCTGTGTACAGGAATATGGTTTCCAAGATAAGCAGGAAGTGAAAAATGGTTCAATTTACTCAGCCTCTCATTTCCACTTAAAGGGTTTAACTTGGGAATGATCTTCAGGATTAAGACATATCCACACATATAAGGTTATGCGTTGATGTGCATGGTGCATTTTCTGAGAGTTGTGGCTCTAGTGAGTGCAAGAACCTGTCGGTGGAACTGCTGCTCAGAGCTTGTGGAGCTGGTACGGTTTTAAAAGTTGTGTAGATGCTGCAATCATGACAGTATGCCTTCAACATGGGCACACTACAATACTGCAAAGATGAAACAAGAGTGCAAAGCACACAGTTCTCCACTATTCATCTATTTTCAATGAGTTCCACTTTTATTTATGCAGCCAATGCTGAAGTCAGATCCAAGGAGCTGAGTAGTGAAACTGGCAGACAGAAATATCTATTAAAAAAAACTCTAGTGACAACATCAAGTCTGAACAGAAAACGGGAGATAAAGATTGTTTTCAAACAAAAAGAAATCAACTTGTTGAGGGATATTATTATGCATCTCTATAGCTGGTGGGATGCAAGCCTGGCTTTCTCCACAGGACGTAGGGACGCTACTGCCACACCGCAAGAGCCTTCTTTTCTTCATTAGCCTTCAAGTAACTCCATGGAGGCCGATATCCTGTCACCAAGTCACTCTTCATTTACACATGCACTGTACATAGGCTCTTGTGGTGTAGTCAGTTATTATTGGTCAACGTATTCGGGCGTTTTATGATTCATGTCTGGAACAGGTAGGACTTGACCCATATCTCCTGGGCCAGGAGGTAGAGACAATACCACTGTGCCACAAGATCCCTGAAGCAGGGATCTTAAATAGACCAACTACTATAGTTCTAAATTGTGAAATATTTTACTCAGCACCAAAGGATTTTCACAATTTCGTTTAGTTATTTCCACAGATTGCTGTTCTGCTGATGAGCCACGACATCTTGATGCCATAAAATCCACTTGACTATGGCTTAAGTTTTAACTAGAACATGATTGCTTTCGCTGATCAGTCACCTCTGAAACATGGCCTGCTGCTCATAGTTGTTGACACTCTTACCGGTGAGAAAACGCTTATTTGCAGTTTTCAATGTATCACTTACATTTAATCACAGTTCACAAACATTCCTAACTAGTCACAGCCAAAACAGATTAATCCTTTTAACTTCAGTTTCTAATTGCTCCTGATTTATTATTTTGTTAAGTGTAGTTTTTCTTCATGTTCTTCAGAGGAGTCATTTTACTTTTAAGATTTTGCTGATCAGTTTATCAGATCAAATCTCTCAGTCCTGAGTATACTTAATGATAAAGCATCGACAATCCATGAGGTCAGAGAATTCCACAGATTCACAGCCATCTGAGCAAAACAAAAAAAATCTTTCTGCCTCAATCCCAAATGATCAGTTTCTTACCCTGAAACTGAGTCCCCAGTGAAACATCTATGACTATCCTCAAACCCCTTCAAACTAAGTTTCAACAAGATTACTTTTCATTCTTAGCAACTTCACAGAGCGCAGGTCGGATTTACTCAGTCTCACCATAGCATATCAGCATCTTTTAGGAACCGGTCTAGTGAATATTTGATACATGGCCTCCAGGGCACTTAATCAGTTTTGTCAGTGTCATCATCTTTCTAGAAGCCTGAGTGCCATCAACATTCACTTCTGTTCTGTAGTACCCTTAAATATGCCACTACATCACCATAAATGCTTGCCAGAAGGTCCTGTGATGCAGTGGCAGTGACCTGACACCTTGACTACAAGTCCCAGATTGAAGTCCCCACCAGACCTAGAGAAGTGTAATATGCCTGAATACTTCCTCATTGGTTACAAAGCATGCAAATTTTGGCAAGTAGTAATGCCCACATTCATACGAAAACCTGATCCAGTCCATTATACCTGCTATCCATTTTCTCCTTTATTCCCCTCTGTATTTAGCATGGATCTTCCCTGTAATAACTGTCTCTATCATTTGCTCGAGTGATGTGACCAATGTGTTGTCTTTTTCACTCTTTGGCGTTATGTACTAATTTAGCTTTTCTGCAGCCAATTCTTTGGTTACCAGTCAAGTATAGCCTTCTTGAAATCCAGAGACCAAAATGGAGCACAGCACTCAAGATGTGGTCACAGCAAAGCCTTATTCCCACTAAAGACTCTTGTTCTCGTGCACCAACACCTTTCTAATATGCCTGCCTAATTTCTTGCTGAACTAGGATGCATGCTTTCAGTGTTACTTTTACAGGTGCAGCCAAATTTCTGAGCCTTTTAAAGTACACTTCTTTCATCAGGTTGCAGTTTTCTTTTTCTCTGCTTTCTTGAACAGCAGTGTTTTGTTTGTTAACTTCCAATCCACTTGAAGCATTA
Organism: Stegostoma tigrinum; assembly: GCF_030684315.1. Classification (NCBI taxonomy): domain Eukaryota; kingdom Metazoa; phylum Chordata; class Chondrichthyes; order Orectolobiformes; family Stegostomatidae; genus Stegostoma; species Stegostoma tigrinum. The sequence continues at coordinate 16,732,587 of NC_081375.1, forward strand.
CAGAATGTTGCAAATTTTGGAAATTCATCATTCAATTATTTGCTCAGCTCCCTCTTCTGGAACCCTAGGATGTGAGGCAGCAGGTTCTGGCTTAGGTTTTTCTAATAATTTTGCCCAGCTGATACAAATAAGTTCCTGTGTCTTGCTGTTCTTAGGACCTCGCTTATCCTTTAAATACGTGCCTTCTACTGCAAAGACAGCAAAATATCTGCTCAACTCCATTGCCATTTTTCCATTTACTATGATAATTTACCTGGTCCAAGGGACCAATGTTTATTTTAGCTACTGTCTACCTATCTTTATATACTGTAGAAACTCTTAGAATTATGCTCGTATTTCATTTTCCCCTCTTAATAACAGCTTGGTAACCTGCCAGTTTCTAAAATTCTGCCAAATCTCGACTTACTACTATTCTTCCAACATTATAAATTTTTATCTTTTAGAACCAACCTCCTGAGTAAGCCATGGATAGATACTTCCTAATAAACTTTTCACTTTTTAACATGGAACATTTTCAGTCAGTTCCTACAGTGTTTCCCAGGCTTTGCTCAAGTTTAAAATTCTTGAGCTGGACTCTGTTGCTCTCAACAAGAAACTCAACTGTAATATTAGAAACTTGTTACAATCTCCCATAGTGGATTTTTTTCCACTGAGATTGTGGTTTAATTCCACCTCAATACATAATCCTAAATCAAAAATACCATGATCCACGTTTGGTTCCACAATATCGTATCCAATAAGCTTGTGAATTTATTGTTTGAAATCTAAGAAGTTGGATGAAAACAATATTTCATTCACAATATTGAGAGTCTAACATCTTTCTGAAAAGGTCAAGTTTGTCCAGTAATTTTCTGCTTGATAATCCAATGCACTATTTTCCTGTGATAAACCAAACACAGGAAACATACCCTGATAGGTATTGATTATTGTAGCATCCGAGCAAGTCTAAAGAGAAAAAAACCAGAAGGGTGGTTCTCTAACAAACGACACAGGTTGTCCTTTCATTTACAACAACACTCAAGCACAATGTCATCCAGGCCAAAGTGATCCACTTGATGGGCACCACATCAAACAAACATTCTCCCTCTAATATTGATGCTCAGCAGCAATAGAGTGCACCATCTACAAGATGCAGTGTAGAAATGAGAGGGTCTGTTCGCTCAGTTGGCTGGTTTGTGATGCAGAGTGATGCTTCGGTGTGCTTCAATTCCTTACTGGCTGAGGTTACCATGAAGGATTCTTCTTTTCAACCCTGCCACTCAGAGGCATAGTGATTCTCCATTTAAACCACCACTAGTTGTCTCTCTCTAATGAATGTACAGACCTATGGTCTGCCTGGGCTATGTCGACTTTACCTGTTTGTAAAAATTTGCCAAGTCTCTTTAGACGACACCCTTCTAAAAAAAACATACGATCACTTATAAGTGGCAGGACAAAGAGTGTGAATACATGTAACATTGCTAACTGCAAAACTATCATCCCCCTCCCCCCCCATCCAAGCTACACTTGGGAATATATTGTTCCTTCACTGTCATTGGAACAGAACCTCATTACTGCCATGAAAGTGTGGATTTACCTACAATAAGTGAACTGCAGTGATTCAAGACTAAAGGGCAATTAGGGACAAGCAATAACTACTGGGCCAGCAATGACACCCCTTTCCTAGAAGCGAATCAAAAATGACTTCATTGAAGGGCTAATCTAGTGGATTGTGCTACTAGTGGCAAATTCAGGCAGTGACAAAGAAAATCAACTCTGTCCTGCTGAAAATGTATTGCACCAATATAGCCAAATAAGTTGATTTCCAGTTAGCGGTCATTGATCTCAATGGAAAATTAGCAACTTTTCTAATGATAGATGCCCTTTCCAAAGCTCAGCTCTGCACATTGACTTTTCTAACAGTAACAAAAGGAGCATTATTCAAAACTAAAAGGATGTCCTATAAAAAGGTAACCAGAGAGCCAAAGTCCATAAGGAAAAAGTCACAATAGTTGGTGTTCCAATTATATATGTGGAACTGATCATTTCTCTAACACACTATCCTGATACATCACAGCGGACTTCAAATTGATGGTGATGAAGCAGGATCAGAGGAGACTTGAGTGGGGGAAAAAAAATCTGTCATACTTGTAGCCGTAGTTTTGAAGTTAATCAACTGGATTAAATAGAAACAAGTGTCTGAAACTTCTCAGCTATTTTAGGCAAGGCAGGAATCCATTTCTTTCAACTGGACTTTGCTACGAACGGATGAAGACATTTCAGACTTTAAGTGTTGCTGCCTATCATTCCAGTCTGGAATTTTCATCAGTGATTAAGTATTGCATTTTTTGAGCATAGAATGAACAGTATGACGTGTGTTCACTTTTATTGAACATTTTTCAATGCTATTCTGGCAGAAAGTGACACTTGGGAAGGCATTTTTCAAATTTTTTCCCTCTATTTCCTCCTTACCCCACCCGCAAAAAGGAACAAACACTATGAATCATTTTTTCAGAATAACAGATTTAAGTGCATGTTTCTGGGCAGCACTCCATGTAGCAGGATGGAGGGAACAAGATCAGGCGGCTGATATACTGTACACATACCCATGGTGTTTCCCTCAACTTTGCTGTTGGGCAGAACTTGAATTTTCCATTACAGCTTTTGGATAAGATCCAGAAACTGCTTACTTTGTCCAAAACATCTACAAGCTGGAAAAACCTGGTTCATAAATTCTGCCCACTATCAAGTTAACTTAGGTGATATCTTGTAATATCAAGTACAAACATGAGAAGCTAAATGCAAGTCAAACGGAGTTTCAATGCCTCATGATATTTATTTTACTGAACCGATGTTATCTTTGATTGAATGTCGCAGTAAGACACAATTTGAAGATATCAGTTTGTAGGGACTACTGTTTGTAATTTTTATTAATGACTTGGATGAGGGGATTGAAGGATGGGTCAGCAAGTTTGCAGACGACACGAAGGTTGGAGGTGTCGTTGACAGTATAGAGGGCCGTTGTAGGCTGCAGCAGGACATTGACAGGATGCAGAGATGGGCTGAGAGGTGGCAGATGGAGTTCAACCTGGATAAATGCGAGGTGATGCATTTTGGAAGGTCGAATTTGAAAGCTGACTACAGGATTACGGATAGGATTCTTGGCAGTGTGGAGGAACAGAGGGATCTTGGTGTGCAGATACATAGATCCCTTAAAATGGCCACCCAAGTGGACAGGGTTGTTAAGAAAGCATATGGTGTTTTGGCTTTCATTAGCAGGGGGATTGAGTTTAAGAGTCGTGAGATCTTGTTGCAGCTCTATAAAACTTTGGTTAGACCGCACTTGGAATACTGTGTCCAGTTCTGGTCGCCCTATTATAGGAAAAATGTGGATGCTTTAGAGAGGGTTCAGAGGAGGTTTACCAGGATGCTGCCTGGACTGGAGGGCTTATCTTATGAAGAGAGGTTGACTGAGCTCAGACTCTTTTCATTGGAGAAAAGGAGGAGGAGGGGGGGACCTAATTGGAGGTATACAAGATAATGAGAGGCATAGGTAGAGTTGATAGCCAGAAACTATTTCCCAGGGCAGAAAAGGCTAACACGAGGGGTGATAGTTTTAAGCTGGTTGGAGGAAAGTATAGAGGGGATGTCAGAGGCGGGTTCTTTACAGAGAGAGTTGAGAGAGCATGGAATGCGTTGCCAGCAGCAGTTGTGGAAGCAAGGTCATTGGGGACATTTAAGAGACTGCTGGACATGCACATGGTCACAGAAATTTGAGGGTGCATACATGAGGATCAATGGTCAGCACAACATCGTGGGCTGAAGGGCCTGTTCTGTGCTGTACTGTTCTATGTTCTATGTTCTAGAAGGCTGAACACATTTTTAAAATTCCTGTTAAAACCTGGGATGGATCAAATTATTCAATAAAGTACATATTGCAGGAGAAATGATTCAGTGGCTCATGGATTGACCAAATGGGCCACTTCAGATTTTTACAGGACAAGGTATCCCTCAAAACATTTAGACGTTCAATTGAATTAAAAATGATATCACACCTTTCATTTTCGAAATCGCAATGCAGGATAACTATGGGCATTTGACAATTAATGATTTGAAATATTAGAGAGTGAACATAAATGTTGCATGCTGTAAAAATGGCAGAAGCAACTCTAAACAATGGGGTAGATTTTAATCGAAAACACCAGAAGTAATGAGTACAGTAGCAGCCTATTAGGACACCAACTATGTTCTACAGGTCAACATTTTCTGTTATCGCTAGCTTCAAAAGATATTAAAATGTTAAGTGACTCACATCTGCCTGCTTCAAACAGTAGGTTCTTTAGGGAGAGAGACAACAAAATGTGAGGCTGGATGAACACAGCAGGCCAAGCAGCATCTCAGGAGCACAAAAGCTGACGTTTCGGGCCTAGACCCTTCATCAGAGAGGTTCTTTAGGGATGCAGAAATCAGGGGTTTTCTAATAATCAGGCTGTGTCTGGTACAGTTCTATCCTGAAATACCATTCTGAGTGGTAAAATTGCCAAGAGACTGGGAGTGTTCCTCTGGGTTGCACAATAATTACCTGTGACCCCCTGTATTGCCAAATTCTAGAAGGTTTTGGTGATTGCCTCTCAGTTGCATCCTAAGGAAGAGCAAGCATTCCAGTAATAGCACCTCAGTAAAAGTGAAGTTGCCGCAGTCCTAGTGGACCACAGGACTATTCTCATTGGAGAGAAATAACTGGTAGTTGCTTAACCTGAGGATCACACCCTCAGGTGAGGGAAGAGGCTGAGTAGAGTCCCTCATGATAATCTCTGTTGGCATAGGAATTGACCCATTGCTGTTGGCATCACTCTACATTGCAAACCTGTCATTCAACCAAATGAGCTAAGTGACCTCCTCCCCAGCCCAGCATCGGGGCCATTGGTAACATGAGATCACAGGCCATCTCACGGAAGGGCCCAGTCACCCCTCACAAACACACAGTCTTCAAGTCGTAGTTTCAACTCAGTGTTGCCATATTTGTTGAATCTTCAGAGGGCACCCTGACCTTGACCCACAAACATCAGCAATTCTCACCTCTTCTGGTGTGCTGCTGGCCAGCTACATCCTTAGGAACTCCAACTGCCCTCCTGTCTGTATAGCCTGCTCACTCTCCCTGGTTAAATCAGCCACTTCCAGGCAGATCAAGCAGGGTTGGTGGGCAGAGTCACCTTTGGAGTCCTAATCTGCAAATGGCTCCACGACGAACATTCTTTGAAGCAATCCAGTTTAATGAAAATGGAATTGTGTTAATTAGTGGAGTGGCTATTTAAAATTTGAAAGATGAACATTTTTTTGATCTCACCACTTCTATTATTTACAAATATCTGCATAGCTCAATAAGAAATTCTGAGACTGATTTAATGGAAGTCATTTTAAGCATCCAATTTATTGTTGTTAAAATCCCATCATTCCTTCTCACGAAGGAACCGCTGATGAATTCTCGTTATCAGAGATGATGTGACATGACATGAGCACCGAGTTTTGAAAGTTATACTTCTGCTCATCTTGATTTTTTTCTCCCCCCCGCCCCCCCACACCCATTAGTATTTCCCCTGTCCCAAACCTGGCTTCAGTCATTCTCTCCTCTGACCATGATGTGACAGGTCACTGATGCAAAACATACCACTGCACCTGATTGCCCCATGAGTCAGAGTTGCTAATATGCCCCTCTGCATTCTGTTTGAGGGGTTCTCAATTAGGTGACAATTTAAAATCTTCATAAAGAGCATCTAATAATTTTATTGATAGAAGGAAGTAAAAATGCTCTTCAATCAAAACTGCACAAATTTACTTCTGATCAAACAGGAACAATTAAGTTGCCTCCTAAATAAGAACCAAAAGAACTGTGGATGTTGTAAATTAGGAACAAAAACAAAGTTTCTGGAAAGGCTCAGCAGGTCTGGCAACATCTGTGGAGGAGAAAACAAGAGTTAACGCTTTGGGTCCGGTGACCCTTCCTCAGAATCCTCAGTCCTCAGTTCTGAGGGTCGGTCACCGAGCCCGAAACGTTAACTGTTTTCTCCTCCACAGATGCTGCCAGACGTGCTGAGCTTTTCCAGCAACTTTGTTTTTGTTCCCAATTAAGTTGCCTCTGTTGCTTTGTGACAGAAATCTGATTTACTAAAGTGGTTACTGGATAAAGTTGCCAAGGAGAGGCAGCGTGTCACTGTGCACATTGCTCGGACATGGTTCTAAAATTTCTGTGTGGGTTAATCATTGTAGTGCAGGTTACTGTGAACACAACAGGATCTATCCCTGTTCACCAAAAGAATTATAATGTAACAGCAAGATTCTGGTCAAGATGAAACTTTTGGTTAGTATTACTCTTTTTCTTAAAGAGTACCTAAATGTACACTTGAATTTTTTCGGTACTTAGTCAACACAAAATATAGAAATTCTATTAAGATATCAGAAGTAATCACATCTTAAAACATACAATGTATATATTTTCTGGAAGAAGATGCAATTAATTGCAGACAGATGAACCCTATATGAATATGTTGTGCCATTTGAAAATTAAATAGCAGCCCTTTTAGATAACTACAAGAAAAGCCTTCACGTGGAGTACTGTTTCACTTCTGTCAAAACGTTTCTAAACATTTTGATTTTTACATCTATCCTTAAAGTAAACATACAGCATGTCAACATAGATTTAAATCCATTAATAAATCAAATTGCATGGAGAAATCTAAAGCAGTACATGATGCTCATAAAATTACCAAGAGCACTCACTATGCATTGTAAGTGACATGAATATTACATCTGAACCAGCAACAGATCTGACAATTACTTTAATGGAGCAATTTTAGGGGGTGGGGGGGTAGATGCAATGGCCTTTTGTGGTATTAAATCGCTGGACTGTTAATCCAGAGATCCAGATAATATTTTGGAGAACACAGGTTTGAATGCCGCCATGGCAGATGATGGAATTTGATTCAATAAATATCTAGAATTAAGACTCTAATGATGAGCGTGCATCCATTGTCGATTGTTGGAAAAACCCATCTGGTTCGCTAATGTCCTTTAATGAAGGAAACGGACAGGACTTCAGGCTTCAAAATCTCCCCTCCCCCCACTGCATCCCAAAACCAGCCCAGCCGGTCTCCGCTTCCCTAACCTGTTCTTCCTCTCACCCATCCCTTCCTCCCACCTCAAGCCGCACCTCCATTTCCTACCTACCACCTCATCCCACCTCCTTGACCTATCCATCTTCCCTGGACTGACCTATCCCCTCCCCACCTATACTCTCCTCTCTACCTATCTTTTCTCTCCATCTTCAGTCCGCCTCCCCCTCTCTCCCTATTTATTCCAGTTCCTGCTCCCCATCCCCCTTTTCTCATGAAGGGTCTAGGCCCGAAACATCAGCTTTTGTGCTCCTGAGATGCTGCTTGGCCTTCTGTGTTCATCCAGCCCCATATTTTGTTATCAACGGATATCCTTACCTGGTTTGGCCTGCACAGGACTCCAGACCCACAGCAAGGTGGTGATTATCTGCCCTCTCGGCAATTAAGGATAGGCAATAAATGCTGCCTAGCCGGCAATGCCCTCATCCCGTGAATGAATAAAGGGAAGGAAAAGAAGCAGAACACTAACTCAAAACATTAACTTGTGTAGTGATTGGAACAAGGTCAGCCAGGTGGATCTCAGAATAGGAGTTTCCTGATTGGACAGGTTAACAACCAGGGAGCTCTGGCTGACAGATACAAACAGGAGTGTCAGAGGTTCTGTTCATTTGGAAAGCTGGCACGAAGGAAGCCAGACCAGTGTCAAATACTATGCACATGTAAATAAAGGGTGACTTGGTAATAGGAAAGTTATTTCAATGGTGATGAGGAAAAAAAAATGTTCCTGAAGTAGTTTGCTCTCAACAGTCGTCTTCAAGTTGGTTTAAGCATTTCTGGCATCAAGTTATTTGGAAAGCTTGACTCATTTGGTCCCGCTGTTGAAGACTGGGCCCTGTATAGGGAAAGAATGCATTTTTTTGTGCAAAGGACATTGGGCAGATGAAAAGTAATACTCCTGATAATGTGTAGACCTGTAGTTTTTTTGGTTATTGGGAGCCTAGTGTTTCCTGAAGCACCAGATGCTAAAATCTTTCAAGAGTTGATGGACTTAGTTAAGAAATATTCTAACCCCAAGCCTCCTTTCATTCTGGGATGCTATCTGTTTTACTCAGCAGTTCGAGAACCAGGGCAATCCAGGTTGGGATTTTTGTTGGGTTAAGATGATTGGTAGAGGCATGTGACTTTGGTTTAACCGTTAAGATGCTGAGCGACCACTCGGTATACAGGGTTAATGACGCAACCACGCAAAAGTGCCTACTAGCTGATGTACAACTGGACTTCAAACAGGCACTACACCTGGCTTTATCATGAGAAAATGCAGCACGTAAGTTATGGGGCATTCCAACAGAAGTGCACACCCCTGACAAGCCAACTGAGCATGGGGCGGGGGGGGGGGGGCACCACTTGAGTGAAGGCAATTGTCCGGCCTCGCTTATGAGGCAGCCTGCAGAGGGACTCTAGGTCAGCTCACAGCAAAACTCCAAAACAAATCCAAGTTCAGCCAGATGGTTAACATTTTTTGCAGGATCTGGGCTGGTAAGCCATTGTAATTGCTGCTGGTATGCAGTCTCAAGACAGGAAAAGACTCTCATTAGATCTAAACTGAGTAAGAGAAGAGAACTTAGGCCAGTATCCAGGAGAGTGCTCACCATGAAAAGCTCCACCTATATCTGGCTTGGAACAGTTAAATTGCTTAGCAACATCTAAAATCAGAACCAAATCAAAATAAGCATCTGGTTAAATGGTCACCTGGTTCTAAGGGAGGTTGAAACTGGCGTGGCTGCTTCAGTGATTGCCTTATGGACTCCAACCCTTACGTCTGCTCAAGACCTCATCTAGACTGAGAAACTATACCAGGGAACCTTCACAGTTTAAGGATACAACTTCAGTCCGGTCTTGAATGAGATTCTGGGAGGGTCCCATTAGATTGGAAGATAGCAAATTTAACTTCTTGATTCAAAAAGATAGAGACACAAAGCAAAATCTCCTCAGTTACCCTAACAGCTGTTAAATGTTACAAGATAATAGTAATGAGACATAAGTAGTAACGTTTGACCACTCGATTCAATGAGCTTGAAGAAGTAGTAACATGTTTGGATAAGGGAAATGGATGCCTAAACTGCATTTAGACCTTCACTTGATAAAGTGCTTTGCAGTGATTGTAATGAGGTCAGCCAGGTGGCCGTCACAGAATATAATCTCCTTGATCAGGGCTGTTAACCTGATCCAATCTGGGAGCCCTGGCTGACAGATATAAACAAGAGTGTCAGAGGTTCTGCTCTGAGGAAGCCAGACCAGTATCAAATACAACGCACTTGTAAATAAAAAGGGTGGTTTGCTGACAGGATACCAGCCTCTGTCGAGTTATTTCATTGAGGGCCATTTCAAAGATAGTGTCAATCCAAATTAAAACAGGTGGCTTTATCTTAAGCGAAATTCTACATTGGTATAAAACTTTTCCAGGTTTGGAAAGTTTTATAATCTGTATGTTACAATGTTGTGGCATGGATAGAGAATAATTGTAGTTCAGTGCAAACTCTTTTTTGCAGGGTGCTTCAGTTGACTCCCTTATGGACTAATGAAAGGGTGGGTGGATGGGGGCTCCCAATCCTGCTGGACCATTAGTGAATGTGCAACAATCTCTAGCAACCTAAATGAGTCAGCATTTCATTTCGTGTTTGAATGATGAGGGACCTCCAGAGTCCCTGCTGATGAGTTGTCTTAGTCACTAGAAGTCTTGTGGTACTTAGTTATCAGAGTTCCTGTTGGTCTACTATATATATGCATCAATCCCAGCGCTCCGATGGCAAGATAAGATCCAAATCCCTAGTGGTGAATTAGCATTTGAAGCACTGATTTTGTACAGGCAACTCAATGTACAATGTTCTCAGGTATCGAGGAAGTGTATGTTTGAGGTTTCAGACAATTTGGTGTGTGAATATCTTTATCCCTGGTGCAAGAATAAAGACTTGTTTTACTAAAATATCTAAAAACTAAATGGACAACCAGAATCCCTGAAAAGCATTTCACACTTAATGACCCTGAATCAGATAAACTGTCAAGCCTAAATAATTAAGCACATCCATAGTATTCAACAGTGGACAAATTTTGCATCAAGTATATACCAAATGACTATAATTCCATTCGGATTACAACAATTTCACTAGTTTTGCATTTCATGAGCCTTTGCTCAGCTGAAATCCATATAAATATACAATTACATTAATTTTGTGACTGTGCAATTATTTTTGCTCTGAAACCATGAGTAGTTCAAAGTAATCGTTCCCTTGACCATAAATCCTAAGTAAGTGGAACAGAGCAAATTCAGTTTAGTTTGCAATATAGCAGCTGAGTGGTATCTTGGCATTTGTAAACAGATACATACAAAATTGGTTTCCAATTGTGAGCGCACAAGCAGCATAGGCAGATCTTTTAAATATAAACTGATCAATCCTTCTGATCAACAAATATGCAAATTCCATTTCTAATCATTTAGAAATTATTTAGGATAATCAGCCATTTCAAAGATCCAGTTGCGTTCAATTCCCAGTCTGGCTGAGGTTACATCAAAAGGATTCTCCTTCTCAACCTCTCCTTTTGCCTGAGGCGTGGTAACCCTCAAGTTAAAAAAACTACCTGTCATCTCCCTCTGAGAGAGCATCCGAGATTGTGGCAACATTGCCTTTTATATTTAGATCCGAGAAAAATCGATCAAAACAAATAGTTCATTAAAATCCAAGTGTGTTTTTTGCAGTAGCTGCATCTTGGTGGCTAAAGCTGTGCATGCTCAAAGTTTCACAAACCTCCAATGGAAAAGAATAATTCCGGAAATAGCTGAGAATTTAAGATTGAATATCTTAAAACCTTTCATTTTTTGTGAACAACTGACTATGTTATTCAACACAGCATGTATCTAATATGATCTTAAATTGCTCAATGCCAGGACTAAAATGTATCCTGTGGGAAATCATTTTTTTTAACGTAAGTGGCTTTCAGTTAGTTAGAAATGATTCCATGTGAAAAGGATAAGTTAGGTTGAGATAGTCCCGGCCTTCGTGAAGAATGCTTTGAATCTAATCTACAAAGTGCTCAAGTGCAGCTGATAACTATTCTGATTTCTTTCTAAGGGGGTCAGTTTGCTGAGTTAGCCGGATGGGTGGTTTGTGATGCCAACAGTGTGGGTTCAATTCCTGCACTGGCTGAGGTCCATGATGGGCCTGTCTTCTCACTTGAGGCTTGGTAATGCTCAGGGGAAACTCACCAACACTCACCTCTAATGATGACAGAGCAGACTTGTAGTCTTCTGGAACTCTGGCACCCCTATATTAGGGTGGCACAGTGGTTAGCACTGCTGGACAGTGTTGGGGATCCAGTTTGATCCCAGGCTTGGATGACTGTGGAATTTGCATGTTCTTCCCTTGGCTGTGTGGCTTTCTGCTGGATGATCTGGTTTCCTCCCACATTTGAAAATGTGTGGGTCCTGTGGATTGGCTGTAGGAAATTGTCCCATATACTGTCCAGAGTGGAATAGCCATGGTAAATACAGGGTACAGGAATAGATTAAAGGGGCTGGGGCTGGGTTTGGGTGGGTTGCTCTTGAGGGTTTCTGCAGACTGGATGGGCTGAATGGCCTCTTTCCACCCTGTAGAGATTCTACAGTTCTGGTGTGGAGATAGACAAGGTATCCACTCAGCATATCCAAGAGATTAACCAAAAAAGTTTGGAGCTGAAGGCATGAACTGTGAGCAACAATTTAAACTACAGCCATTTTTTGATATAACAGTTTGTTATCTGCATCTAGCCACCTTGCCACCCAGACTGAGCTGACATTTAACATTTATTGACTTGTTTATTTTTAGTCACATCGTTAACCACTACCTCCTGTGACCGCTTTCCCAAATTAATTCTGTGTTTACAGCTAATAAATTACCACAGCAATTAGACTAGGAAAAGTGAAAAGTTTCATTTGATGAAACAATTAATATGCAAATTTTGAAAATCCTAAAAACTTCTATAAGTATAGATTTTGACCAGATTTTTCCAATTTTATAATGTCAATGAGTCTGCAGCCTGCAGAAAAAAGGTTTCTCCACCAACTATTATTTTGCAGATGCTTCAAATTTTCAGGATTTCAACATCTTTGACATACGCCCCCCTCCTATTATCTGCCTGTATTTAGGATGATTTGGTAGTATGCAGGAACATAAATTATTAGCTATATTTATAGGGACAGGGGTGTCTTGGCTGTCTTGCAGGATTATGCTGGATTGGCCTATAAATTGTCAAGGCAGCAGAAGTCAGTCAAAACACTGCAGCTGACCCACAGTATGTCAATTCCCACCAGTTCTTCATTCTCACGTTGACTAAAACTGCTCCTTTGCTCTCTACCAAAAATATTTTACTTGATAATTACAGAATACATCACTGACCAGAATGACATAGAACAAATGAAGTATAAGTTTTAGAGATCAAGGTTTATATACAAGTTTTTCTTTGTAGGGGCAATTCTTTCACAACTCTTCTCTGTTCAGGGCACTATTGAAGAATAAACATGGGCTAAATTACAGATCGGCCTGACCCCTCTAAGCCCCCAGGTTCAGACTTCCACAAGTTCCATTCTGGCTTAGATATTTTCTCATCAACCTGTTCTGACATGGCCCTGTGCCTTATTAGGCATTGACACTATTAGTCAACATATTTGAATTAACACTTCAGTGTTTGAGATTACATAATTATTTACAAAAGATTCTCATTACTCTTAAGTGACAAAGTTTTGTTACAATTAGCTCTGTTATTGAGAATTCATCCAACTCGCTATTCCTGTTTTCAGCAGCTCAGTTCAAAACTGTCACATCAAAACATCAGGATTAAAACAAAAAAAGGACCGTATTTGTTCCATGCACATTTATGGAGTAAAATGGCTGAAAGTAATACCATATTCAAGTGTTTTCACTAAATATCCAATCAAATTGTTCTTCAGATTCTGAAGTAAGGTACACAGAGTGCCCAAGGGGCAGAAAAAAAAACTAATAGTTTGTTTTGGATTAAAAACATTTCAGTACTGGGACCATAAAAGGCTTTAAGTAATTTCCAAAACAATGAACAAAGAATCATTGTTATTGCTATTTGGGCAAGGGAAAGGAAAGGATGTGGATAAATAGTATATCTTCTCCTTGAGCAGTCCCTCAGGATCAAGGATGACTGTACTGTAACTGTAGGTTATTGTGTTACACACAAGCCACAAGTTAATCATTTTTGCAATGCAGCTAACATTCTGGTAATTTCTAAGAAGTCGACAAATTAACATCAGCTGGAAACTGAGCCAACTTCAGAATATTTCATTTTATGGCAAAAAAAGACAAACTTTAATGCACTACAAATGAGGAGAACTAAGCGTTATGGGTTTATTTCGCTTATCACTGTAGTTCCTAATATTTAGCCTGCTGGTAGGAAAGTTATAAAAATTAGAGTGCCAAGCTCTGGGTTAATTACCCAGGGATCAATTTGGCTGTTACACCCCCAGGAGTCAGGATCCAAAGTTATAATCTATTCTTTACTACTTCCTTTGGCAATAACTTTACAAGAATGAAGTCATAACAAATAACACATGTTACTATGTCACTTTGGGTGCACCTATGCATGGAAATATCCTTTGCTTCCATTCTAAAGCTGACATCAGATGTTTGGTATTTTATGATAAATTCATATTTAATTTTAGTTAGTGGCTGACAATTTATACATTTATGATTTTTTCTTTAAATCTCTTGAAAGCTGAGCAATGTGCAGCATGATTAAATCACTCCTTCTGAACTTCTACAAAGAAATATAGAGCTTTGACTTAATAAGATTTAGATATCAGAGTTAAGATGGTATTCTTTTCGCAATTGCCATCTGGTTGCTGATCAGTCACAGAGGATGCTTAGCTTTTAGGCTTGCATCCAAATACTACCACAAAAATGTAACTTTAAACAATCTTATGAAATCATTTGCTAAATCATGCCAGAGTAAAGCTAACAATGTTCCCGGTTGACTCCAAGATTGGACAGCATTCTTGTGTAAATTAACAAATATTTAGACCTTGAGGAAGAATGCAGAATTGGCAGAACAGGAGTTCCAGAAGTCATTTTTTAAAAAAAATCTGCATTACAACCACAGTGGAGACATTTATTTTCAAATAATGATTAGGTTGGTTCAGTTTCCTTGAGTTTGAGTATATTGGATGTACACAAATCCTAGCTCATTGAAGTGTTCCAATTGTATCCCTGCAAAAAATGGTTAAGTGGATGAGCTGACAACAGAATTACAAAAGGCTTTATCCCTTTTCAGCCTGTCTTCCAGCTACTCTCTCCCACAGCTGAGATAGCAAAACAGATCACGCCACAGGTTTCTCCATGACACTGTCATTGCTAATCCATCATCACACTACAAGCGGTGCAATTTCAAATAACATCAGCCAAAATTTTAATCAGTCTTTCCCAGCTACAAAATGTGCCACAGCAGTTAGTTTAGCAGCCCTGATGAAAACTAAAATCTTGCAACTATTTTGTTTTCAATCTAATCAATGTTCTTTGATGCCCAAACTGCAACAGCACAGTTTGCTAATTTGTAATAAAATCCAGGGAAAAATAAAATCAAAGTTCATTTAGAAAGGATAACAAAATGCCATCCATTAAAAGATGCTCAGTTCTGCTGTCGTACAACTGCTTTTGTATCAGAGATACTGGGAACTGCCAATGCTGGAGAATCTGAGATAACAAGGTGCGGAGCTGGATGAACACAGCAGGCCAAGCAGCATCAGAAGAGCACAAAAGCTGACGTTGCAGGCCAAGATTCAGCAAACATCCAATATCTACAAAACCGAAACACTGCCAAATAAATAAACAATCACAGAACATGACGGAAACACTCAGGTCAGGCATTCACTGACTCCATCTACCCACTAACTCAGGAATGCAACCAATCTAATCAAATACCCCTCCCACACCAGTTACACTCTCTTCCACTGTCAGGCAGAAGATATAAACGTTTGGATACACAGGCAAATAGATTCAAGAACAGCTTCTTCCTGTTACCAGACCTCTGAACGGACCTCAAATTTTAAATTTAATGTTGATCTCGCTCTGTGCACCTTCTCCACAGCTGTAACGTTGCATTCTTCGCTGTTCCATTACGCTAATGTACTTTGTATGTTATGATCTGCCTGTATCGCATGCAAAGTAAAATCTTTTCGTCGTACCTACGTACGTGTGACAATAATAAAATCAAATCAAAGAAACAGTGAAAATTGCAGGTCTGGGACTTTCCATCAGAACTGATGGAAGTTAGAAATGCAATGTGTTTTGAACAAGTGAGAAAGTGGAGGCTGGTAAAGAACAAAAGGAAACTATATCTCTGATGGGGAGGAGGGCGACAAACATGGGATTTTTAAAAAGTCCCAGTGCTTAGGGAGATGAAATCAGACAAGAAACAGGAGATGAGTTCAGAGAGGTGTGAATTGCAGTCATCTGAATATACAGAATTAAGATAAAAAGCAAAAGGATAAACCTGCAAAAGGTCAAAAAGCAAAGTTGAGGCTGAGGTGTGATAAATGCAATAGGGTCCTTCCAGGAGCTAGTGTGAGAACGTGTAGTCAACATTGCTGTGGAGGTCCTTCAGCTTGAAAAAGACAGGTCGATAACTTTTTGGCAAAACGTCAAAGGAAGGGATGGGAAGAGTTAGAGATGAACCATGTGAACTTAAAAGAGGGGTGGTATTTGGAAGCAAAGTCAATGAAATTTTCCAGTTCAGGACAAGAGCACAAAGTGACACAGATAAAATGTGTCAGATACAAGGTCATCAGTGTATCAGGTAAAGGAATGTTAGTGACTGACAGGGCTCAGAGTAGGATTGGAACAAGGAATGTTCCATGTATCCAATAAGAAGGCTGGCATTAATAGGAACTATGTGGGTACCCATAGCAACACTTATTTGGAGGCACTCAGAACTGAACATAGCAAAAAACAAGTCATGCTCGAAAGATCAAAATTACTGGCTGAGCACATATTTAAAGATGATGTATGCCTCAGGGTAGTTGTGTCAGTGTTGTAACAGCAAGAATAATTAATATGGAAAATCATATGCAGGCAACAATTCTATTTCTTTGAAAATAAAAGTAAATGTATTTGTTTACATGATATTCTGGAAGATTCTAAGCTGTAACAGAACAGAAAAAGAAATTGGAATTTTCTGCTTCATGTTTAATGAGCTATTTGACCTAAAGCCCTTAAACCTGCTGATACTCCTTCTGCAATGTGGGTGTGATAAAAGCATCACAGACTGAAACCTACAAAAGCAGTCAGCAACCCTCTGAAAAACCACAGGTAAAAACCTGCTGCAGTTCAGCTGCTGCTGGGAGCCCTGCTGAGACTGGATGCTTTCATGCTATGAGAAGGCAAGAGACAAGTGCACTTTGCACAAAATGAGAAATGTTACATGCTATAAGAATTAACTCAACCACACCTAGTCAGGAGGCCCCAATTCTGTGAAAGCACAAAGAAGCTTAACGAAACTACTACTGAATGTTTAGTATGAAACCAATCCAACTAAACATTAACAAATCTGATCAATATTATCAACACTGCCCACAGAAAATAGGAATAATGCTATTCAGACTTGTAGCTCATGACTCTTGTTTGAAAATGATTATGCACTTTGGAAGGGCAATTACTGTATAGTTCGCTCTTGAATCAAATCTTCCAAAATGCATCACCTCGCATTTGCCTGGATTGAACTCCATCTGCCATTTCTCCACCCATCTCTCCAATCTATATTTTGCTGCATTCTCCAACTGTCCCCTTCACGATCTGCTACTCTGCCAATCTTAGTGTCATCTGCAAACTTGCTAATCAGGCCATCTATATCTTCCTCCCTATATCACAAACAAGTGGTCCCAACACAGATCCCTGTTGAACACCAGTGGTCACACAGTTCTCCATTTTTGAGAAAAATCCAGAAATAATTGATGAGGATGTGTGCATTCACCAGGTGAAAAACAAATATCAAACAATTTCATGCCAGCGCTTTCTGCATCTATTCATTCAATTCTGCCATCTCACCCTGGCACTGTTTTAATTTCCTAACACACATACTGAGGAAGAAAAGAAAAATTGGGTAACTGGGCACATGCCAATTATCGATTAGTAATTGGTGTTCCCAGCCTGTACTGGAGATGAATATTCTGGCATAGGTTTAAATAGAACATATTCCAAGGGAGAATTTATTCCCTCAATTTCCTCTCTTGCAAGCGTTCAGACTATATTCATCTCCACATAACACTTGGCCACACACATCAACATGTGGTGCATTAATGACACTATTGAAACAGCACACTTGGTTCTCTAGTGGCTAGTCTGCTACCTCAATTCCTTCAACCAGTTCCTATATGACCAATTATGTGGCATGATAGAACTAAATCAGATTTGCTAACTGGTTTAAAATCCAACACTGCTTAAATCTCACCATTTCCTACGAGGGTTGGAGAAAACGTATTCAGCAAACAACGTGTAATTTTTTTTGGCATTTACATTCCACTGATGACGAATTCGTTTTTGTCTGGAGTTCCAAAAATCTTCAGGCTTTAAAAGTGGTTTAACACATGTTAATATTCAAAAATCTCTGTTGAAGGCAAATGGGAATATTTGCATAGGTTCATCTTTCAACTACATTATGGGCAGAATACCGTGAAAAGCAAAACCTATTTTAGCTCCAGTTATAAAACGACAGTATTGGGTGCCTTGCATTTCTCTTGAAAGGCTCTTAAGCAAATGATTTTTCTCAACTCACTCAGTGAAATGGAAATCTTGAGACCTTCAACGAAAATAAAGCCTTGATGTTTACAAACCAGTCAGCAAGTTGAAAAAAAAGGAGTTATATGAATGATTAGCTCAGGCACATATGAGCAGCCCCAACCAGGGCTGACATTGTTGAGGTGCCTTTGTGCCTTTTCTGACTTTGAATTCTGTAACCTGTATGAACCTAGGAATAATGACACTTGTTGTGACTACTTTCTTTATTCTGTATAATTCAAAGGTTTAACCCTGCACTGCAATGATAGGCCTGAAATCTATCATGTCAGAAATCAAAGTAGCTGAGTTTTCATCCAAAATAGCTAAGAAACATTCAGTTTTTAACAGTACAAAAAAAAAGGAGACAGAGCAGGATGGAGACCAGCACTAAAGGGTCGCCATAGAAAATGAGGTGGAAGGTGATTCGAACTCACAGGAACAGGATTTGGTTATTCAGCTCATAGATCATGATCTTCACTTATGTTCATGGATGATTGAGGCATCCAATGCTTTTTATTCACATTATCTCCATAATCCATTACACTTTGCCTTTCGTATTTTTATAAATGATTTTCAGAGTTTCCATCACTGTCTGGAATAGAGAATTTCAAAAAGATTTACCACCCACCGAGTAAAATAATAACTCCTAATCTCAGCCTTCAATGCATCTCCCTCATTTTTAAAATGGTGCTCTTATTGTTGCCTCACCAACCAGGGTAAAATATCAACTGCATCTACCCTGTCTATTCCTTTCCGCACTTAAGAGGTTTCAGTGAGGTCACCTCTCACTCCAAATCTTTAGAGAACACACACCCAGGCTTCCCAACCTCTCTTCAGAGGACAGTGGCACCATCTCACAATGAAGTCTGGTGAACTGTCAATGCACTCCCTCTATGAAAATAATACCTTTAAGAGAAGGAGATGAAAACTGCACACACACACACACACACACACACACACAATACACCAAATACAATCTATCCAAGTTCCCACAGAACTGTAGGAACACCTCACTACTCCTGTACTCAAATCCACTTGTGACAGAGACTAACAATCCATTAGCCTTCCTAATAGCTTGCTGGACCTCCATGTTTGCCTGCAGACCTTATACACATCTACACGTTCCAATCTTTCTCCATTCAAGAAATACACTGTTCATCTGTTCTGCTTATTGAAGTAGATAACCTCAAGTTATATTTCATATGTCATGTTCTTCCCCAATCACCAGGACTGTCCAAATCATCCTGAAAATATGGGATAATTTCATCCTCACAATACACATCACCGCTTGGCCTTGTATCTGCATGGTTAAGAGTACTGCATTTGGTCCCTATGTACAAATGGTTGGTATATACTGCAAACAGCAAAAGTCCAAATACTGATCCTTATTGTACCTCAGTAGCCACAATCTGCCAGTCCAGGAATGACCCATTGATTCAAACTCTCGGTATTCTGTCTGTTAGCCAATCAAATCAATGCCAGTATTTAACCTTCTATACCAAGTTTTTTAAAATGTTCCTCACAAACCTAACTGGGAACATCTGAAAATCCAAATCCGCTTGATTCATTTTGCTAGTAACAGCCTCAAAAAAATTCCGGTGTTTCAAACATGATTTTCCATTCGCAAATTTATGTTGACTACGCTCAGATTTCTTTTATCTTACTGTCCATTTAAACACATCATTTACAATAGATTCCAGCAATTTCTTTACCAATGATGCAAGGCTGGCAGATCTTCAATTCTGTTTGTTCCCTTGCTTTTTTGTTAAACAGCAAAGTGACATATGCAAGCTTTTGATTTGCAGGAATCATTAGAGAATCTACAGCATTTTGGAAGACAGTTACCAATGTCATCTCCAGTATAACCACCATGCTTGCACTAACTTCCTTTGTCTACTCATTCTCCCTCATCACCTGGAGATCTAATTCTGGGAGACTTCTTACATCCTCCTCAGTGAAAAAACAAACAACAAAACCTTTGCTTTTCTATTTCTCTACACCCCATCGTAAATTCAGTTCCCAGGCCCAGTCACTGTGCAGCCATTAATTGTACTTTTAATGGTCCCCACAGTCATCGCAACCAAATATTTTCTTTTTCTGTAGCTGGCGAAGCTTTTCAGTCCATTACGTTTTTACTTGTTTGCATTTGTCTAATTTGCACATTCCTCTTCTCCATATCAATTTCTTGGTCCTCAAATCACCCAACCTTCAGATTTATGACTATTTCTTGCCACTCTATTAGCTGTTTATTTTAATCTTATATAATCTTTAACCACCTATTCACCCACAGTTAAGTTGACTGATCTTTGAGATTTTGCAATTTGAAGGAGTGTAAAATCATATAATAAAGACAGTCCATTTCCTACCAACAGTAATGCCTTTTAAAGATATTTTCCAATCCACTTCAGTCAACTTGTGCATCGTGCCTTCATGATTTGCATTATTCAGAGTGTTTCTGTTTTGTACAGCTCTTCAGTCCAGCTTGTTTGCACCAATCATTTCAATCTGTCCAAGTCCCATCTACTAGCATTGCTTCAAGTGGAACTGTCTCTCTTTCAATGATAATGTAATAGTCTATCAGATTGTGATCATTCATTGCAAAGGCTTTTTACAGCAAGATTATTAATTAGCCCTTTTTTCACTACGTAACACTCGATCCAAAATAGCTTGTCCTTTAGTTAGCTCTTCAACATGGTGCTCTCAAAAGCTAACCTTGAGACACTCCAGAAACTGGTCCTCCACAGCTTCAGTGCTTGATTGGTTTGCTCTGTCTAAAAGACAACTGAAGTTGTCAAATACGGCTGTGTTGCACGTGCTTCAAACTTCCGGCATCTCCTGATTTATACCATGCCACATACTGCTGCTGGTACTTGGTCAGTGTACAAATAACTCCAAATAATATTTGCTGCCCCTTCATGTTTCCAAGTTCCACTTAAATGGATTTCACACAGCTTTTCAGATCTGAAATCTTTCCTTACTAATGGACAGATCATCTCATTACCAGCACAACTCCACTTCTTTTTCCTTCTTGTCTCTCCTTAAATGCAGAGTAGTTTTGAATGTTCAGTTCCCAGTCCCAGTCCCCGTGCAGTCATGAATCTGTAATGGCAATTATCTCAACCATTTACGATTATTTGGGTCATTAAATTGTCTATCTTGTTGCAAATGCTGCATGCATTCAGGCACAGTCCCCTTAGGTTGGCCTTTTTGATAGCATTCTACATCAGAGGCATACTCAGTCTTGTCTTGCAGTCTCCCTCACAGCTTTTCTCTTTGCTGTTACAACCTTAACTCCCTTCCAAACTTGGTGAGCTATCAGGTTCCCAATCAGCTGACAAGCTGGTTTAAACGAACCCCAACTGCAGCAGTGCTTTGCCCTGTGAGATTACCAGTCCCAGTCCTGTTAAGACGCAACACGTACAGTTTGAAGAGCTCCCAGTTGCCCCAGAGCCGGGCCCCATGGCTCCAAAATCTGATGTCTCCCTCCTCTGTCAGTTGTCCAGCCACGTGTTCAAACAATTCAATCCTGAAATGGCCAGGTAGTACTGCATTTCCTTTCTTCTTTTTCCACCCCTTATACATTTGAAATGCTTGCAGTGCTTGGCTCCAGCTGGGTATTTGGACCTAGCTGCACTGCAAATGTAATGCCACTTTGTTAAGTGAAATACACTCAAGAGACTGCGGCACTACCTGCCAGGTTTTCTTAGATTTGATGATAATCACCTTTTCTCTTGCTGCTTGTACCTTTCCAGACTGTGGTGGAACCACCTCTCAAAATGTACTATTCATGTAGTCCTCATGGATGCACAGCAGAGAATCTAGCAACTGTGCAAGTTTTAAAACAGCAGTTGAGCCTGTGCAACTTGTAACACTACCTGCAGATGTGAATGTCTGGGATATGTGGTAATTCTATGACTTTACACATGCTGCAGGATAGACATTTCAGTTGTCCCCACTGATGTGCCATCTTGTATCTCTGAAAGCCACATTACCCTGCGAATAAATATAAGCTTATAGTAAAAATTTACTAGTAACTGAAAGTAAAACCTAAAGGAAAATTATTTTACTTTAACCTGATTTAATTTTATCTCCCTTTTGCAAATGTTGCTTCCAAATAAAGGCAACCAGATGGTGTTGTTTACAAATTGTAAAAAACTATCCATTCATGGGGTAAGGGCGTCACTGGCAAGTGCCCATCCCTAGTTGCCCAGGGGGCAGTTAGGAGTCAACCATCTTGCTGTGGGTCTGGAGTCACATATAGGCCAAACTGTGTGAGGACAGCAGTTTTCTTCCTAAAAAGGGTATTAATGAACCAGATAGGTTTTCCTGACAATGACTTAATGGTCATCATTAAACTCTAATTCCAGATTTTTTTATTGAATTCTATCTCCACCAGCCATGGCAGGGTTTTAGTATTAGTTCTAAGCTGGTAGTATTCACTCCTTTTCGCACACACAGCTTCTCCCAGTGCTGTGTCCCGAATGAAGTCACTGCCTGCTCACTGTGGTCTTTAAACTGGTTGCCTTTCCTCTCAGTGCTAATTTCATCTGTCACATTATTTTCCTCTAAAGGGCTGTCCATTCTGAGTTGCCAGAAGTTAGTACTGGGCCTTACATTGGACAAAGGCCTGAAAATAAGAGGAGAACATTTGGCAACGGAAGTTTTTTTTAAAACAAGTTAATTTCTGCCTTCGGAGATAATGGGAACTGCAGATGCTGGAGATTCCAAGATAATAAAATTATTTATTCCAGTTTTTCAGTATTCCAGTATTTATTCCAGTATTTATTCCAGTTCCCTCCCCCCATCCCCCTCTCTGATGAAGGGTCTAGGCCCGAAACGTCAGCTTTTGTGCTCCTGAGATGCTGCTTGGCCTGCTGTGTTCATCCAGCCTCACATTTTATTATCTTAATTTCTGCCTTGTTTGAATATACTCTTCTTATCCTGCTTATTGGTTTAACAGTCATTCCAGATGGATGAAGGGCTTATAATTAACCAGTGCTTGAAAAAAAAAAAGTGTTATACTTTGTACTCAATATTTTCTATAAATTGTTCCCCAAGATCACAAGCAGACCTCGAAAAAAGATCAAATAGAAAGAACTAGGTTCTAAAGAGGAATGGAGTTGAACATGCATGCAGTAAAACTTTGATAAATATACTGAACAAGAATGAGCAGTACAAGAAGGCAGCCACAGTCCACTCTGAACCAAGCTAACATTTCTTTAATGAGGTGATGACAGCATGTAGAGAAGCCTATACTTTGAAGAAACCAGTTTCTCATTTATTTGTGAATTGTCCAAGTCATAATGTCAGGTAGCAGGAACAATGCTTTCCAAAATTTGTATTATTCCAAGTTACAATACATCAACTTTCTCCACGTTGGCATATATAGTTAACTGTTTAATATACCCCCAACCCACAGACACGAGGCAACAAGACAAGTTACAACTCAAAGGAAGCGTACATTACAAATTATTCTACATTTGAATGCATGATTTTCAGGGAACAACAATGATGCTGTTCAGTGGTTCACCATTTACTTGAAGTCATTTCAGTTGGCCAATATTACACCATGAATCTCTTGGTATGGATATGCTACAACATACTTGCACACAGACAGGAATATAGCCATACACATTTGAGGCAGAAACACCATCATCTGTTAGATACAGGACATAGTCCTGGTGTTTATGGGAAGAGAGTGCGGAGGAAGCTACTGTACATGCAGAGGTAGTTTGCAAGCATATGGGTAAACAAGGCAGAAAGAAAAATGTAGTGAGATTGAGCAAATACGTGAAAAAGTAAAACAATGACAAGAATCTGGAGAGTGCATACTTAATTTTGATCAAATGTCTAATTCTTTCCTCATTGGGAACAAGTCTGCCTCTACTCAGGGATAGTAAGAACTGCAGATGCAGGAGGCAGAGATAACACTGTGGAGCTGGAGGATCACAGCAGGCCAGGCAGCATCAGATGATGATTTCTGAAGAAAGTTCCTGCCCCAGAACGTCAACTTTCCTGCTCCTCTGATGCTGCCTGGGCTGCTGTGTTCCTCCAGCTCTGTGTTATATTTCAGTCAGCCTCTACTGTGTGGTTGGAAAATAAAAGAGCTGAGAATAGCAATGGACTGGTTGCTGGAGAAAATTAAAAATTTCCCACAGAAGGGTCAGGGTAAAGTAGAATGATGGCAGGTGGATTTTTGGTGGTTGGGCAAACAAAACGGAGCATCTTTGCTGTTGCTTATGTTGCAATGACCCGCTGAAATACACAATGTTGATCTTAGTTTATTAGTTACAGGAAAAAGTTCCTAAAACTTGACGTCTTGGTGTGCAATACTTAGGTCCACTAGAAGTTGCAATTTCTTTTCCTTAGTGCATCAGTCTCCATGAGGATCATAACAAAGGACAGCCATGATTGAATGGCAGAATAGACCTGATGGGCCGAATAGCCTAATTTCTGCTCCTACATCTTATGGTCTTAAAGACAGGAGAGGATAATGACAGTTCAATTAAACATGTGGATTTCTTTTTAAAAGGTGTAAATGATGGCTGTGTAACCAGTGTTGCTTCTCAAAAAAAGATACATCTAGTTCAAGCAGGTCCTTTGATTTGGACCTTATTTTGTGGTAGGACACCCACAGGCCTCACCTGATCTGGCTGACATCTGACTCCAGATCATTCAGCAATATGCTTGGCTCTGAACTGCCTCTGAAACGGTGCAAACAAGCCATTCGTTTGTAACAAATCACAGTTAAAAGAAAAGGTCTGAAGACCAGAGGGACCACCTCTGGAAAAGCTGACCTAGAGACCAGTCAAGCAACAGCGTGATCTTGCCTATAAAGTAGGATTGTGAGTATAGCACAATGTCACCATCACCATCCCTGAGCATGTCCTGTACAACCAGCAGGAAAAGACCCATCACATGATATGGTACAGTAGTGTCTGAACACAGAGTCAGGAGGCTGTTACATTGGGAATTGTTAACAGTAACTGGTGGGTAGTGAAGCAGCTAACTGGAGGGAAAAATCCACGTTATCTAGATCACACCTGTCACATATGTATCCATCTATGACAAGATTTCTTTTCTAGTCAATTGTACGATATGGGTGTCACTGGTTGGCCAGCCTTTCTTGCCCATCCAGAGTTGCCCTTGAGAAGGTGATGGCGACTTGCCTACTGTGGAGTTGGTGAGCTAAGAGACAAGTTATTACAAAAGAAATGATCTTCAGAAGTTATGTAAAAGAATAAAATCAGGACATTGTGTAAAGTGATAACACTAAGATGACCACTGGAACTGGGCACATGGTATAGCAATCCAGGATCAACCATGCACCAAGAAGCAAGGATGTCACTGATCACGCACAGGGGTTAGTGGCTAGCTAGGATTCTTTAGGTTTGACACACAAGAAAGAATACTGAAGACTGACCATGACTTCAGTAAACTGAACAGAATACAGAGAGACACCTGTGCCCTAACAATGGATCGACTGAAGACTACTACTTTTAGTCAGTATTATATATCTCTTAAGATTTACTTATGAGTAACTCATCTCCTGACTCCCAAAGCCTATTCATTATTTTCTCACATGGCAAGTGAGGCACATTTCAATGTTTTTCTCAGTCAGGGAATCTTGAGCAAATTTCAGAAAGAATAAGGTTTGAGAAAACAGTAAACAGAAGCTTCAAAACAATCCATATTTTAAATAAGTCATGCATAAAAATCTTCAGATATTTAAATCAAAATGTTCAAGTATAAAATGAGTCTGCAGAATTAGTAATGGAAGAGAAAGAGGACAGATGCATTCAACAGATATTTTGCCTCAGTCTTGATGAGACGGGGAAAAGTAATATTCTGGAAAAAGCTGTAAGTCAGGAATTGACAGACAGGAAGGACCTCCAGAAAGTTACAACAGGGAAGTGGTATTGACTAAACTGTTGGAACCATTAGTTGACAAGTCTCCAAGTTCTAACAGATTTCAACCAAGAACCTTAAAAGAAGTAGCCAGTGAAATAATGGATGCATTGGTTTTAATTGTCTAAAACTTGTTAGATTCAGGCAAGATTCCTTTAGATTGGAAAATAGCTAATGCAACTCCTTTACTCAAAAAGGAAGGCAACGAAGCAGAAAGCAGGAAACTACAAACCAGTTAGCTTAACAGTTGATATAGGGAAAATGTCAGAAGCTATTCAGGATGTTATAAACAGGGCACTTTGAGATGTTCAAAGTAATTAGGCAGAACCAACATGGTGTTGTCAAAGGGAAATCATGTTTAACTAACTTATTGGAGGTCTTTGAAGTAGTAACGTGTGCTGTAGATAAAGGGTAGCCAGTGGATATTTTGTGTTTAAATTTCCAGAAGCCATTTGCTAAGGTGCCACATCAAAAGGTCACTGAAGAAAATAAAAGCTCAAGTTGCAGGGGATAACAGACTGGTTTGCTAACACGAAGCAGGGTGTAGAAATAAATATGTATCAGAGATAATGGGAACTGCAGATGCTGGAGAATCCAAGATAACAAAGTGTGAAGCTGGATGAACACAGCAGGCCAAGCAGCATCTCAGGAGCACAAAAGCTGACGTTTCGGGACTAGACCCTTCAGAGAGGGGGATGGGGTGAGGGTTCTGGAATAAATAGGGAGAGAGGGGGAGGCGGACCGAAGATGGAGAGAAAAAAAGATAGGTGGAGAGGAGAGTATAGGTGGGGAGGTAGGGAGGGGATAGGTCAGTCCAGGGAAGACGGACAGGTCAAGGAGGTGGAATGAGGTTAGTAGGTAGGAGATGGCAGGTGCGGCTTGGGGTGGGAGGAAGGGATCTCTCCCTATTTATTCCAGAACCCTCACCCCATCCCCCTCTCTAATGAAGGGTCTAGGCCCGAAACATCAGCTTTTGTGCTCCTGAGATGCTGCTGGGCCTGCTGTGTTCATCCAGCCTCGCATTTTATTATCTCGGATTCTCCAGCATCTGCAGTTCCCATTATCTCTGATACAATTTTAACCTCACTGCGAGCCTCTTCCAGGGATGCCTAACCTGAAGAAGTTATCCTCCTCCCTCCAGACCAACCTCAGGGAATCTCTCTCCCACTGCAACTCACTTGTAATCTCTTCAGCCTTGAAACTGCTCGCCAACCTGTCTCTGCCTCCCTAACCTGTTCTTCGTCTCAGCCATCCCTTCCTCCCACCCCAAGCCGCACCCCCAGCTACCTACTAACCTCATCCCACCTCCTTGACCTGTCCGTCTTCCCTGGACTGACCTATCCCCTCCCTACCTATACTCTCCTCTCCACCTATCTTCTTTTCTCTCCATCTTCAGTCCGCTTCCCCCTCTCTCCCTATTTATTCCAGAACCCTCACCCCATCCCCTCTCTGATGAAGGGTCTAGGCCCGAAACGTCAGCTTTTGTGCTCCCGAGATGCTGCTGTGTTCATCCAGCCTCACATTTTATTATGTAGAAATAAATAGGTCTTTTTCAGGCTGGCAGGACGTAACAAGTCGTGTACCACAGGGGTCAGTGCCGAGGCCTCAACTCATTACTGTTTATAGAAATGCTTTCGATGTTATAAAAATAGGTAGGCAAGTGATTTGTGAAGAGACACAAGGAGCCTGCAAAGGGATGCAGACAGATACGTGAGTGGTCAAAGCTCTAACAAATTAAGTACAAATTTGGGAAAGTCTGAAATTGTCCACTTTGTCAGAAAGAATAAACAAAAACAAACAGCATATTGTCTAAATGGTAAAAGACTCAGAGATAGAGAGATTTCGATGTCCTAGTGCACAAACCACAGATGGTTAGAATGCAGGTACAGCAAGCAAAAACAGATTGTTATGGTTTATTATGAGGGGAATGGAATACAAGAGTAGGAGCATGCTTCAGTTATAAAGTGTATTTGAGAGACTGCATCTGGAGTACTGGTCACTGTCCTTAGAGATAGATATTAATATAACAGAGGCAGTTGGGAGAACATTTATTAGACGAATACTTGGAATTATCCGATTGCCTTCTGAGCAAAGTCCATACAGCATCAACCTGTATCCTCTGGCATTGAAAGGAGTCAGGTGAAGCAAACTGAAGCATTCAAGATCCTGAAGGGATTTGACCAGGTGAACGTTGAAAGGATGCTCCCTCTTATGAGAGAGTCTAAAACTAGGGGTCATAGTTTAAAAAAAGAGGGTGCACCCATTTAAAACAGTGATGGGGACATGTTATTTTCCTCTTAGAGGATGGAGAGTCTTTGCAATTCTCTTTGAAGGGCAGTGGATCCAGATCTTTAAATACGTTTGTCATAATGGAAGAAGATAAATTCTTGATTACCAAGTGAAAGAAAGAATACAGATTGGAGGTTAAAAATCAGATTCATTGTTGAATGGCAGAGGCGGCTCTCAGGGCCCAGACAACCAATCTGGTTTCTTGTCAGGACCCTCCAAGAAAGGGTCTTTTTCTGAAGAAGGGTCCCCACCTGAAACATCAGCTTTCCTGCTCATCTGATGCAGCCTGACCTGCTGTTCCTCCAGTTCCATATCGTGCTATCCCGAGCTCCAGCATCGGCAGTTCTTACTATCTCTGAGTTATACTCTCGTTTCTTTTTTGTGTATAACCCAGTCCTCCAAATTGGCCTTGCCCAATAACTCAGATCCCTACTTCAGGAGATTCGATTGATTTCAGATACCCCTCAGCAAAGGTTGGGTCTTTTGGTGCCTGGGTCACCTCCTCCCTCCCCTCACCTTCCAGTGCCTCTCAATTTTGTTCAAGGGTTAAGAATATAAAAAGTGTACTCCCACTCCAATGAATCAAATTACCAAGAACAAACAACTACTTGGAAATTGAGAAAACCATATTATGGACTGCTTAAGCCAAGTCAGTGGATTGTGCTTCTCCCAGACTCTTGCCTGCACAGTTGTCCCTTTATGGGATTTATATTCTCTTGGTTCTCCAAGGGCTTTGAGTATCCATATTTAGGAGGATGCTGCAGCCACTGCTCAGAGTCCCTTGCATCTCCATTTTATCCTTCACTTAGAATAAGACTCCCACACAGCCAGCTACAGTGCCAACTCTATACTGAATGCAGAGATAATGGGAACTGCAGATGCTGGAGATTCCAAGATAATAAAATGTGAGGCTGGATGAACACAGCAGGCCAAGCAGCATCTCAGGAGCACAAAAGCTGACGTTTCGGGCCTAGACCCTTCATCAGAGAGGCCTGCTGTGTTCATCCAGCCTCACATTTTATTATCTATACTGAATGCAGTTCTCTTGTACACCACATCTTGCCTGCTCCTCTTTGAATCTCGATCATGTTGTTCCTCTGTCCTGATTTTATGTGAAAGAAGCATCATTTGTATCATAGTATCAGAGATAATGGGAACTGCAGATGCTGGAGATTCCAAGATAATAAAATGTGAGGCTGGATGAACACAGCAGGCCAAGCAGCATCTCAGGAGCACAAAAGCTGACATTTCGGGCCTAGACCCTTCATCAGAGAGGGGGATGGGGGGGGAGGGAACTGGAATAAATAGGGAGAGAGGGGGAGGCGGACCGAAGATGGAGAGTAAAGAAGATAGGTGGAGAGGGTGTAGGTGGGGAGGTAGGGAGGGGATAGGTCAGTCCAGGGAAGACGGACAGGTCAAGGAGGTGGGATGAGGTTAGTAGGTAGCTGGGGGTGCGGCTTGGGGTGGGAGGAAGGGATGGGTGAGAGGAAGAACCGGTTAGGGAGGCAGAGACAGGTTGGACTGGTTTTGGGATGCAGTGGGTGGGGGGGAAGAGCTGGGCTGGTTGTGTGGTGCAGTGGGGGGAGGGGATGAACTGGGCTGGTTTAGGGATGCAGTAGGGGAAGGGGAGATTTTGACAAGTGTCTGTTTCAGGACTCGCAGGGAGAACCGCTTCTGAAGGGTCTGCACAACCAGCCCAGCTCTTCCCCCCCCACCCACTGCATCCCAAAACCAGTCCAACCTGTCTCTGCCTCCCTAACCGGTTCTTCCTCTCACCCATCCCTTCCTCCCACCCCAAGCCGCACCCCCAGCTACCTACTAACCTCATCCCACCTGCTTGACCTGTCCGTCTTCCCTGGACTGACCTATCCCCTCCCTACCTACACCCTCTCCACCTATCTTCTTTACTCTCCATCTTCAGTCCGCCTCCCCCTCTCTCCCTATTTATTCCAGTTCCCTCCCCCCATCCCCCTCTCTGATGAAGGGTCTAGGCCCGAAACGTCAGCTTTTGTGCTCCTGAGATGCTGCTTGGCCTGCTGTGTTCATCCAGCCTCACATTTTATCATTTGTATCATATTTGGTTTTCCCATTTTATTATAATAATCAAGAAGCTTATACTACTCAGGATAGAATTTGCTCCTGCTCCCCCAGTGGGCTCCAATCCACATTTTCCATCATCAGTAAGCGTGGGGGTGGTATGCAGAGACTACAAAATGGATAACAGCACTGAAAATGTCCATTTACAGTTTTGTTGCACGCATGATAAGCGAGAGAAAAATTTTAAGATGTCAAAAAAGTACATGAATTACAGTTAGGAGAGTAGTAACGTGATTAAAGCAATTATGGAAGTCCAAATAAACTGACCTTAAAAAAAAAACTTATGTAATTCAATTGAATTGCTATGTATTCATTCATGGTTAAGCATCTTAATTAATATGTTCAGCTTTGAATACCATCCTGATGTGACAGAACACAAGACTGCATATAATTTAAAGCTTTGCCACAGACGCCTTCTGATTAAATGAATTTAGTTAATATTATACTAAACATGAATGACTTCAGTTTGGTTTTGTTAATAGATTCACTACAAGGTGTTGCCAAGATTTCCAATGTAAAACACTCAGTATGGAAGATACGACAATCATGGATAGTTGTTGTTTATTTCGAGCATAACAACACAAGACTGGAGAAAAAACACCACAGGACTCTGTAGAAAAGATTTTCTCAAACACAATTGTCAAAAGCATGGCTTACATCCCAGGCCATTTTTTTAATGCTGATTGTGTGCAATACAGCAACTAAAACAGATGCTCAATTGTTGAACTACATTATACTTCAATAGTTTGTGAAAATTTGCTTACAAAAAAAAAATCACCATTTTCAAAAGGGTTTTACGATCACATTACCACAGAAGAGATCGACTGGATTTGTTTCATGATTTTAAATTCTGCCTCAATTCTAATATCACGCAGAAAGGGCAAAGGGCAAAGACATATTTTTACTTTCAGCAACACTCATACCAATAAGAATAGTTAAAATTCTCAAAGCATTAACATTATAAAAGCATCAATGATTCAACAGTCTTCCTCCAACTGTTACAGGATAAACAGATCAGCAAATATCTAACTGGACAAATTTAAGTGTGTGAAGCTAGAATTGAAAAGGTGAGCTGGCATGAAAAGGGAAAGCACAAAGCTAAAACCATCAGCTAATAGAAAGCAATATTTGCATCAACTCAAAACAAAATTGCACCAAAATAAAAGAGAGGAGGTCTGATATCTGATCAGAATGCTACACGTCATGTTGGATTAAGGCAATGGATAGAATGGTACATGGGTCTGAGCAACGTGGGCATTGACTGGATTTATGGCAAAGTTGGATAAACTATCCAGCAAGGCTGACCTGAATATCAGGAGCATCCCACTCCACCTTTGGTGACTTTCATGGGTGGCAAGGAGAATTTTTTGCTAGGGAGCAGCAAGCTGCTAAGTAAAGGGGATTATAGTTTGCCAAAGACATGGTTGATAGCCGTATGCACTTCACTAATATTCAGCAATCTTAACAAAGATGCCAAACGAGGCATTGAGAAGACCCAGCACAGAAACCAGGGTGGCAATCTGGCGAATTCAACTCATTGCTTGCTCCATAAGACCTCTCGGTGTTGGACACTAGGCACTGACATCTCATGGTATTCTCATGGGCACAAGTCACATGAACCTCATGTTCATAAACAGTGGCATCTGATGTGTGCCAATCTTCAAGAACCATCATGGCACATGTGATCCCAGGTCACTTCTTCCCTACAATGCTGTACCTTAGACTGCGCAAACAACTTTCCTTGCGTCGCTGCAGGAGGACATCACGCATTCAGAGCTGCGCACCCAGGTGATTGACTGAGTCAGACTGCATTTCTTGTCTTTTCATTGTTGTTGTAGTGGTCACTATCTGAGCCTACTGTGATGCTTTCACTATCCTGGTCATACTTTTCAATGTCTTTTTGCACCTTGTTCCCTCAGCCAGAGCTACCAGGCTCATATTACTTTGACCTTACTAATTAGGCAGAAAGCCAGGAAGCTTGTCATAGCTGCCAGGAGTCTTCAGTCAAGGGGGAATAGGCTTGACTTCAGGGTCCTAGCACAGTAAGTCAAAGTCAGTCTTTGACACCAGTACAGGGCCTTGAACACAGTCAGCCTCTTCCAGTGGCAAGTGGGTCACGATCTTCTCCTCATAAAAGGCTGAGGAGCCAAATGTCAGGCAGCCCACTTACCTGTCTTGAATCTTCTGCGCCATTGTTTGCTATTTATCCTCCTTCAATGAGAGACAGCGTTATGGAAATTGAAAGTGTGGGACACTGCTATTAGTTTTGGTGCTGGAAGGTGGGTGTCCTGAGTGAGTGAGTCACAAGGTCATACAGGATTTGTGGTCTCAGTGGTTGGAATGGGTGAGAACTAGGAATGATATGGCAAGTAACATTGAGACAGGGAGAGCATGACCCTTGGACAGGAGGTGGATACTGAGTGAATGTGTGCGCTATCATGGGAAGATGGTGGATACTTAAGCTAATGCTGTGGAGAAGGATGTTGACCTTTTTCTTGCTCCAGGTTGCTTCAAGCTGGCTGATGTGGTCTGGTGTCAGGGACTCCACTGCTAGTCCTGGGGAAAGGAGGAAGGAAGTTCTGCCTCTTCCAGCACAATGTCCGGGTCCCTGCCTGCAAAGCAGGGTGGTGGTTTTACCCGGTCTATCATGTTCAGGGCAGATGTCAGAAATGTGTGGGGCTGTTCCAGGCAGACCGTTTGTCAGGGTGCACAAGCAGCTTTGGAAACAAACTGGCACGGCCTCAAAGCATACCAGAGAATGCCAGGATATCTGCTGAATGGCGAGTTGCCCTGAGAACAGTGTATAGTAAGAAGAAGCCTGGATGGGTAGTTAATGATAGAGATTGCTAAGATAAGCAAGAAACCTCACTCAGCCCTGTGGTGGAAATCCCTCTATGAAAAGGCTCACCACAGACTGATCTGAGCTAACAAAAGTAAGACACAGCCCAATTTTATGATAAGTTTAAACAGAAATCAGAACATTTCACCACAGTGCAATGCAGCCAAATTAATTCTAGCCTTGGATATATGTGTCCTGTTAATGATTGTTCAATAATAACTTTTAAAATGACTGCAACAGTCACAAATAGTCAATATTTTAAAGTTGAAAGAGGTGTTACACATTTCTAAATCCAACAGGTATACATATATTGGCTAGAATGTGGAACTTCCTATCACTGGAAGAAGCTGAGCTAAATAACTTAGATCATTTCACTGGAAGCTAAATGAGTATGAGAGAACAATGAAACGGAAAGATATCCTTAAGAGGCGGCAAACAGACTAGGAGGAGACTCAGATTAAAACACTAATTGGGTCAAGTAGCATGTTTTCATGTTTCTCAGAGGAACAGTTGCCAGTAATTTGTAAGGTAAGAAAACTTAGTTCAAATTTTCCACTGAATTAAACTAATGGTGGGTTCAAGCCCTACTCAAGAAGCAAACTGAATTTGCACGACCGAACTGTCCCAACTCTACAGGCCTGCCTCGTTATAGAAGGCCCCATTAAACCCAACATTTGCCTCAGGGAGGGGAAGGAGGGGCCAAGTTAAGCTAAACAACCATTGGAGCTGATCTTGGGGTTATTACAAGTACTGAGGCTGGCTTCCTGGAAAATACTTCTAGCTTTTGAAACTCAGCCATAGATTCATAATGGCAGAGTAAAAAAGGAGGGAAATTCCAACAAAGATCTCTAGTGAAGAGATACTGTTCCAAAATCCTAATGTCCCTATCCTTAAACCAGAAAATCTGGATTCAAGTCACCCCTCAGTGTGTGATAACCACAGAGAGGTGTCATCACATGAACAAAAAGACCTAATAGTGAAACTGCATGATAAGATCTCTTTCTAAAAACCATACGCCAACTGGCAGGTCAAAAACAGCCCAAAATATGTTCTTTTAAAAGCTATCAGATGAGCTTAAGCCTATTTTAATCATGTTGGAAGAGGGGGCGACTTAAAAAATTGAGATCTGGCATGCAAACAAACTTCAAATTATTCTTTCAAAAGCACTTACATCAATCAGGACTCCCAGAAACTCTTGCAACAGAAAATGAAATATGTTGAACCTACAACAAATTTAAATGGCTTCCTCAGAGATACTAAGAATTGCAGATCCTAGAGTCAGGGATAACAGTGTGAAGCTGGAGGGACACAGCTGGCCAGGCAGCAAAGGAGCAGGAAAGTTTACATTTCAGGTCAGAACCCTTCTTCAGGAAAAAAACAAGGTCAACTTTCCTGCTCCTCTGCTGCCTGACCTGCTGTGTTCCTCCAGCTCTGGTGTTATCAAGTGGCTTCCTGTTGAGTTTTGTTTACCCTCCTATGAAAATCATGCTCAGTCCCCCTTTTTTCTGCCATCAAAAATGAGGACCAGATTTTTATATTGGAGTTCTTTCTGATTATTTATAGAGATCTGCAATGTCATCCTAACTTTATGAAAACCCAACCCATGAACTCAGCTAATACTTCAGTATCATATGAGAATGAATAGCATAAGTGAAAGCACTATTTTTAGAGACATGGTGTTAAATCCCGCTCAAACCCATGTACTTCCTCAGAGATGATTTAAAAGACTCTCCAACATTACTTGAAGAACTAGTGGACAGGAATGAGGTGGAATTCTCCTGGTATCCTGCTCCATATATATCCCTCCACCAAAAGTGTTTTGTTGCTACTTGTAGGAATTTGCCATGCACAGATTGTCCACTATATTTCTAATATTCTGAAGTTCCTATAATCTGTTGGTTCTGGAACACTTCAGATGTCTTGAGGTCAGGAAAGGCAAGTTTTTTTTTGAAAGCAGAATATAACAACCGTTTTTGGAAAAAATAATATTTTGGGTCATAAATCATACTTTGGGGTAGCACACTGGCTCAGTGGTTAGCAGTGATGCCTCACAGCTCCAGGGACCCAGGCTCAATTCTAGCATTGGCGACTGTGTGTGGAGCTTGCACATTCTCCGTGTCAGCGTGGGTTTCCTCCCACACAGTCCAAAGTCCAAAGATGTACAGGTTAGGTGTATTGGCCATGCTAAATTGCTCATAGTGTCCCAGATGTTTAGGTTGGGTGGGTTAGACATGGGAAATGGGGGGGGTAGGGGAATGGGTCTGGGTGGGATGCTCTTCGAAGGGATGGTGTGGGCTTGTTGGGCCAAATGGCCTGTTTTCACACTGCAGGGATTCTATTCCATTCTGTTCTAAGTCAGAAAAAAATGTTGCAGTTAATGCCATTGATCTTTCAACTCAAATTTAAGCAGGATTTAGATATTCACTTGCATTGTTATAGCTTTCAGAGCTACATACTAAAACCTGGGAAAATAGGATTAGTCTAGTTTGATTGGCATGGAGATGATAGGCTGAATGACCTCATTCTGTGCTGGAACGTTCTATGAATTTATGCAAGTTTAGTGCAATTATAACTTTAATTTCATGATGGCCAAATGCATGGTCGACAACAAAAATTCAGAAGTTGGTATGCAGTTCTACTGTTCAAGCACCATTTTTAAGCGAGCTTGATATCTCATTATCCACCATAATAAACAAATACAGTGAATGGCATGAACTCGTTATGGAACATGAAGTTTTGTCCATTTCACTTTTTCTTTCCTCTTGTCCTTTCTTCGATGGATTGGGCTATGGACTTCTATTAGTCCACACTTATGGTTAAAGTACTATAGAGGTTTGTCATCATCCCTGTAGAATTTCTGACCAAGAACCACTCTCACTTTTCTTGCCATTAGGTGTATTGGAATGATTTGTGGGTCAATAATGAACACACATCATAAATGCACCTCCCCACAGCCAGCAAGTCCTGGTGTAAAGCTGTGACCCTGAATTTCTGGCCCAGAGGCAGGGCCATAAGACAAGGTTTCAAGTCAGTCTAAGTATATTAATGGAGTGTAAGGAATGTAACTTGTGCCAGTTAACCCTTTGTTACTGAAAACAATTGTTTACACAAATGTGGACCCTCATTTCTTCAATTTGATTTGTTATTCCAAATTTACAAAGTCTTTTCAATTGTCTTTTTTTTAAAAGCCATTCTCTCTTTTAATCCAATTTTTCTTTCCCTCACTTCATTTCTTTTTCTGTACCTGATTGCACACGGAATTTACCCCTCTAATATTTGCTTCTTAGCTTTGTACGCTTAATTTCACAGTCTCACAGTCTGATGGGTGAAGAAGATACACAACTGCTTACTCTAGTTCACTCTCACCAACTAATCATACAAAAATACAAAGCAGAGTGTGCAAAGGCCAGTCTATCTAACTGTAAATAACATCAGATATCCTGCCACAGCAAGTTAGGGTCTAATGTTCACCTTGCCAAAAACATTGTCAATTCTTTCTAATTTGGATGTCTAAATATAGATTTCACTGTTGGAATAATGTGAAAAGTTCCAGTTACTGGCATAACCACCAAAAGAGAGATTGCAGTAATGACTCACATCAAAAATATAACTGTTAGACAGATTACGCACGAGTTTCATTCTGTAATAAAAACTGCACAATAAATAAAAGCTTTCCTCAAGCTGATAAGACACCCCTTCAAGGTGGTCTCACCTTTGTTGCTATTAAGGCATGAACATTATACCAACTGTTGAAAAAATTAACAGACCATTTCCCTGTGATAAGAGCACCAGAAGTTTGCTATACCAACAAGATAAACCTCTGTTAAAGTTCTACCGTTCAAAAACTCTCCTTTTTAAAAAAAGTAGTCTGGCATACAGGTTAACATTTTACTACTATTGCAAGTCGCATTCCAAAAACACTTGAGGCATATCCTCCCCCACCTAAAGGAAGGCCACCTATGTCAGTTAAAATCTCACCCACAATATTTTAATTCTAAAAATATTAATTCAGCATTGCCATTTGGCAAAAATGGTAACTTATTATCAGACATTTCAGTATTAACTTCTGTATGGAGGGATATTTGTGTTGTTGTCATCTAGTCTCAAGTCACCTGATGTGAAGTATTTCTGATGACTGACTGTGCCCAATACCACCTTGTACGCATTTCCTGATCAATAATTCTCAACCTTGACACAGGATATTTGTTAACACCAGTTGTATTTCATGTCTACTTCAGGGATTTGTCTGGGCAAGGTGATGAATTAAACTAAAAGAACAAGTGCAATATGTAGTGACTGGAACTGACTAGGAGATCCTTTATTTGAATCGCTAACCTAGGTCAATCAGGGAGCCCTGACTGACAGATATAAACAAGTGATTCAGAAAGTCTCCTCATTCTAGGGACTAGCTCTGGGCTGGCTGATCACAGCCCATGTACCAACCATATGCAAATAAGGGATACTGGCCTTTGTGTAGTTATTTCAGTTGCAACAAGAGAACAGGACATGCGTGAAGAAAGTTTGTCTGTAACATGAGTTGGGATAAACATTTCTGGCATCATGCTAATATTTGGGAAGCTTGACATGTTTGATCCTACTGTCAAAGGCTGAGCCCAGTATGTAGAAAAAAAACACATTTTTTGGGGGGGCAAATGACATTGGGGCAGGTAACAAGCATAAAGTAATCCTTCTGACTGCTTGCAAATCACGTTTTGCATCTTCTGCTTCTTTGAAATCGTCCACTGCACACTAAGATCTACAGCAAATAGGTAACAACAAAATGAGCTGCAACTTCTCTTGCAGTTGTGTGGAGAGGCAGAAGTTCTAACTGATGAAGTGGCAAAAAGAGCACTTCACAAAAACTAACAAGAGACACGAAGTAAAAGACAGCATTATTCATGCGTAGTTCCAAACAACTGCTAATGAAATGCTATTGGAAGAGAGAACTATTGCATGAACAGGGACAATATTCTGATCCATTCCTGAACTCAAGTGATGCTACCAAGTAATTCCGTACACAATTTTGAGCAAGATTTCAACATTCTACAACTGTTCTTTACCTGTGGATGTTGAAAATGTGTAATCTTGCAAATTATTCAGATAACAGTTGCATGATTGCTAAATGAACAATTTATAGTTTTTTGTAATATCAAATTTTTATAAGTTCTCAGAATTTATGCTAATTTATAGGGATCATTGAAATAAC
The DNA here is from genome assembly GCF_030684315.1 of Stegostoma tigrinum. Classification (NCBI taxonomy): domain Eukaryota; kingdom Metazoa; phylum Chordata; class Chondrichthyes; order Orectolobiformes; family Stegostomatidae; genus Stegostoma; species Stegostoma tigrinum. The sequence goes on from NC_081375.1 coordinate 16,770,837, forward strand.
AAAATCATCCTTTTATTGCAAATTCCATGGCCCATGAACCAACCTGGATGAAATCAGGCACCCAGTAAGTCATTTATTCTGGAGGAATAAGAATTGCAGTGTAGGTACACTGAACGGAGTATGCCGCTAAATCACAAAAAGGACTTGCCGCAGGCTCGTTTAAATAGAGTCTGCATTCCTGGTAGGATCACTGGGATCGCATTGTCTGGAATTTCCACGGCAGGAGCAGAATCAGAAATAAGCACCTAACTTCTGTTTGGGAAGAAAATTTGAAATTCTGTTTAGTTTTGCACAGAGGTAACAAATCTTGACTGCAGATTTACAGCCCAAAAATTCTGAGGAGGGGCAATTACTGCCATATTGCCCATCGGCTCATTTTTGTCCTACATTAGAACTGAGTTACGCATTTCTACCTGGCAATTCTGATTCAGACTCCTTCAGAAATGGGAATATTGATGAAATCAACAGTCTCTCCACAGTACAGGACAGTCAGGGGAAGTCAAACCTCATGTTATTTTGCATCAGTGTGGCTGACAGATCTAAATATCCCCACCAACCTTTCAAGCAGCTGTACGGTAAACTTGGAGTTCAAGGAGGTAGTGTGCCAGAGTGCCAATTAAATATTGTACCGGACAAGTAGGGCGTGAGGGAATTGATAGGTTGCTTCAGGCAGGTTGAAAATGGGGGTGGGGTTTGGTTGTAGTAATGTTGGAGTTAGTAGATGGGTGGGAGGATGTCAGGATGATGGTGGGGCTAGGCTGTTGAGGCCTTTGAGCAATTGAGTTGGATCTGTCAGGGCTCAGGACGGCAAACAAATAGTAGGGTCCTGGGATAAAGGGCAGGGTGTAATCATGTTGGATTTTGGGTGTGGTGGGGGGGGGGTGGTTTCTGGTCGAGATGGTGGGTCCGGGTTGTTGGGAGTCCAAGGTTGATAGGATAAGGAGACGTACAGTTAGAATGTTTGATAAGTTTTGTAGGGATGACAGGGCAGTCAGCTTAGAAGTTACCCAGGAGCCAGATTTATAATGGTTTATTTTTTCCTGGGGTACTACTAACTTAATGGAAGTAGAAACTTGCAAAGTTAACATTTTTTTTGAAGCTTCAACGACCTTTACTTTTCTGGGTAATTCCCAGAAGGTCTCGGCATCTGAGACTTTGTACGGTCCTGACACGACTCCTGCCTATACCGCAGTAAATACCATTTGGCTGCTGCAATTTTGAGGCCAGAAGCATGTATCAGAATAAATCTCTTGCCTCAAGGGTGACACCATCAGAAAACACAGGATTAATACAAATCAGTGCAAAACAAAATGTCTAAAGATTTAGATTTTCTGTAACCCTAGACTCTCCCACCCCATGCCTGCAGCACACTTGCGCAGAAATGACATTTAATCTTCTAAATGCCTCTTTAGCAATTACCAACAGAACAAAATGTTTGGGGAAATTTTTTGGGATGGCGATACCACGCTGGTCTGCTTTTGAGTTTCTAACTTGTTGACTCCCTTCTTTGATCATTTTATGGTCTGTCACATTCAATTTTCCCTTTGAATTCATTCATGTTATCAAGGGGTAACATTTATTATGGGTGATTTCTTTCAGCCTAGTTGGCTGGAAATGAGTGTTTGTAGTTTCTGGGGAAGAAAGTTTTAAGTTTTTATTTTCTACAAATCTGATTTTACTTGTAGTTCACATCTAACTGAAATCTGTATTTTAGATTCTGTTGTTCCCAGGTAAGCTGGCACGGTGGCTCAGCAATTAGCACTGATGCCTCACAGCACCAGGGACCCAGGTTTGATTCCACCCTCGGGTGACTGTCTGTGTGGAGTTTACACATTCTCCTTGTGTCTGCATGGGTTTCCTCCAGGTGCTCCACTTTCCTCCCATAGTCCAAAGATGTGCAGGCTAAACGGATTGACCATGCTAAATTGCCCACAGTGTTCAGGGAATGTAGATTAAGTGAATTATAGGGGGATGGGTCTGGGTGGGATGCTCCGAGGGTCAGTGTGGGCTTTTAATACGGTAGGGATTCTATGATTCTTAAGCAGGCCTCTAATGAAAGAGCAATGAGGCTTAAAGGGCAGCTGAAATTGAATCCTTACTAAATGAATCAGTTAGGTCTTTCATCTTCACAGCAAAGAAGATTAGCCAATTTAGGGTGACCTAGCACTCAAATGCTATTTATAACAGTACTGGAGTTAGGTGACTAAGGGAGTGAAGAAGCGGAAGGAGAGAGGTGTTCTGCCTCAAGTTGTGTCTAATTTTGGGCCCCACACCTCAGGAAGGACATAGCGGCACTGGAGCTTGTCCAGCATAGATTCACATGGATGATCCCTGGAATGGGAGGTTTAACGTACCATGAACAGCTGTGGATCCTGGGATTGTATTCATGAGAGTTTAGAAGGTTGAGGGGAGATCTAATAGAAACTTAGAAGATAACGTATGGCTTAGAAAGGGTGGACGCTGGGAAGTTGTTTCTGTTAAGCAGGGAGACTAGGACCCGTGGGCACAGCCTTAGAATTAGAGGGGGTAAATTTAAAACGGAAATTAGGAGACATTTCTTCAGCCAGAGAGTGGTGGGCTTGTGGAATTCATTGCCACGGAGCACAGTGGATGCCGGGACATTAAATGTCGTCAAGGCAGAGATTGATAAATTCTTGATCTCAGAAGGAATCAAGGGCTACGGGGAGAGTGCAGGGAAGTGGTGTCGAAATGCCCATCAGCCATGATTAAATGGCGGAGTGGACTCGATGGGCCAAATGGCCTTACTTCCAATCCTATGTCTTATATTCTTAATTACTTTCTACAGGAGAGGAAGGTAGTTATTTGATGAGTACCTAGTTACTAAATAAGTTTGGTAACTATTCCTAAGATTCAATGCAGAGCAATAACTTTTGCTAAGGGTAATTATTTTTACAGGATGTGGGGTATCGCTCACCAGGCCAGCATTACCCTCTGGGCAAATAGGAATGGCAAGAAGAGTATCAAACACATTATTGCGGGTTTGGAGTCACTTGCAGGCCAGATCAGGCAAGGATGGCAGATTTCCTTCTCTAAAAAGGACTCTAATGAAGGAAAGGGATTTTTCCTGACAATCAATACTGGTTTCCTGGTCATCATTTAGATTCATAATTCCAGCGTTTTAATTGAATCCAAATTCCAACATCTGCCATGGCAGGATTTGATCACTAGACCTTTACTGGGGTCTCCGAATTTATGGTCCAGTGATAATACCACTAGGCCATTGCTCCCTAGAAAACTAAATGCATCATTGAATAAAATGGAATGACAGGGAAACAGGAGATGGTAGAAGGGTGACTGTGTTGGTTAATAATGGTATTAGATCAATCAAGGAGGGGGCCCAAGTTCAGGGAATCAAGATGTTGAAATAGAGGTGAGAGATGACGACAAAAAGGAAAAGGTTACTTGTGGAAGTAGTGTAGAGGCCATTCTAACTGTAACCACATGATATGGTAGAACATAAAGGAAGAAATAATAAGCACTCACCAGAAAGGTATAGCAATAATCATACGAGAATTTAATCTACATACCGATTGAAAAAAAAATAATCTGATGTGGCAAAGGTAGTCTCTATGAGGAGTTCAACCAATGTATTGGCTTTAATCTTCCAAGGCTGCCCTTATCTAGCAACAATCTCATTTAATTGAAAGCTGCCAAAATTGGTGAGTCGGAAAATAAGGTTTGAAGAGGAAATAAAGAGCCCACAGAGAAATTATAGATAGGTTAAGAGGGCTGCCAAAGATCTGGCAAATGAACATGATGTTACAAAGTGGGAAAATGTGCATTTTGGCAAGAACAATAAATTGCATGTTAGCCAAATGATGAGAGATTGCAGCACTCGAGATGCAAAGGGACCTCAGTGTCTTTATTCATGAATGATAAAAGGTTAGTACACAGGTACAGCAAGTAATTTGGAAAAATAATTGGCCATTATCAATTGTCACAAGGGGAAGTGACCTTGAGTAAAGATTATGCTTCAGTTATAACGGTGAGATTGGATCTGAATTATGTTGTCACCTTGTTTCATCAAAGATCTAAATGCATTGGAGGCAGTTTATAGGAGGTTTTTCAAATTAATGCCTAGAATGAGAGGCTTGTCTTGAGGAAATGTTCAGCAGGCTATGCTTGTATCTGGTGGAATTTAAAACTGTTAGAGATAATTCGATTGAAATGTACAAGATCCTGAGGGGTCTTGACAGGGCAGCTGTGGAGTGGATGTTCCCTCTGACAGGGAATCCAGAAGCCATGGTCACTGTTTAAAAATCAGGGTCACCCATAAAACACAAAAAGTGAGCCACTGAATATTTTTAAAGCAGAGGTAGACTGATTCTTGTTAAGCAAAAGGGTGAAAGGTTATTAAAGTCAGCAGGAATGTAGATTTGAGGTTTCAGTAAGATGTCATGGAGCAGTCTCTGTAGGCTGAATGGCCTACTCCTGCCCCTAAATGGTATGTTCACATGCTTGTTCTTAACTAGTAAATGACATAGAACTATTATTAACAAACTTAAAAGAAAAGCCAAATAAAATTCTGTTGGAAGAGTTGGTGGCTTGATTGCCACCAAATATAATAGTGGCAAACCAGACGTATAATGCACCCTCACCTTCAGTACAATGTTTAATCACAGTCTCCGAATACTATCAAATGTTATGGTGTTACAGCCTGCGTGTTAGTTTTAGGACATTTATTACAAATTTATCCATATTAAATATTATTTATTCACAGCTCCTATTAACCTCTTCTGTTACTTGCGTTGCTAGTACTGCCTTCTGGGAGAAGATACACTGAAAACAAAAATCATTTGTTACAAAAGATTTGCATAAAGGATTTGTAATTATCAGCTGACAACATATCATTTGTAGTCAATATCTGGCAGACACTGAACCGATTTGTAGTAAGTTATATATAAAAATGTGATTGCACAGTCCACCACAAAAACAAACATGTTACATGGCCCTACTCATACATTCAACAAACGTCATGTAATTTCCTTAAAACCACCTCTATTCAGTTTCTCAGTTCGATAAACAGGATGTTGGTTATTTCGCCTACCCCCATCAGTAAGTGGAGGAAGTGATCAGTGGGATTGTGTTTTATTTTGCTGTAGGTAAGCTTTGATAGTGTGATTAACATTTGCTGATGGAGCTTGTCCAGTGTTGGGGTGGAGGCAAGGGGTGGAAACGGGACATAATTTAATATTCAACTGGAAGTCTCCAGTGCAATTTTAAAAACATTAAACTGTCCCCTTTTGGGATGCTGATAAATAGTGCATGTTTGTCACTTGAGGAAAAAAAATGGCAAGAGACTCTATTGAGAGAAAATTAGATTTACAAAACATCCTGTGCATGCAGGGATTACTGCCAGGTTGATATTAAATGTTCAAATAGATAATTGCAAATTATTATTGTATGCAAACTTCTATGTACACAAGTCTTGGGGAAAGCATTGGTACCTCTTGCTTCAAAGAGACTGTAGATTTACATACAATAGTTCAGGAATGAACAAAGTTGTTTATAATCAGACATGCACATTACAGTAATGCCCATACAGACACTAATTAAAACCATAAGCAGTCTAGCATTTGCAAACTATTTGGTTATGCAGCAAAACTCATAATTGCACTTTACTGCTGAAACCTTCCAGTCCACCCAATCCTTTTTGCAATATAATCCAAAATAACAGCCCTGTTATGAAATTGCAATCCATTTATGGAGGAAATCTGGAGGCTGATTTTGTGCTATGTAATGCACAAGCTGCAGTGGAAAGCAGCCACCATAGAAACTACTGCCTCCAGTCATAAAACATCTTAAGTTGGTCTGTACTCTCAAATGAATTTCTTAATTACCTGTTTTCAACCACCAATTGCAGTTCAGCTAAAGAAAGCAGGCTTTAGATTATAATTGTTTGAAGTGGTACAGGATCAACTTCTGGTCGTCATTTGGACCCAAAGCTGACTGTACAGTTCAACAAATATTTACGGCATTGAGACTAAATTTTCTGCAGGTGACTTTGATAAAGAAAATGGAGCGAAAACAACAACTTCAATCTTTTTCAGTGAGTGAGCTGCTGATATATTAAATAATCAATACAGCTTCCTGGCAATGTAAACTGTATTAGAATTGCTTGCCGTGGAATAGCATTATGATGCAATTGCAATCTCCACACAATGCGTTCCCAACATTCAAGTCTCCTGCCAGGTAAAGGCATGAAGTGGAATGCAGGGCAGATGATGATCTTTCACAGGGACTAGTGGGGGAAAAGAAACCAAATCAGCAAATCACCCAAGGCTGCTGCTGTGAACCTTGAAGCGATCTGACAGAATCATAGCATTGGCATAGGCTCGAGGGCAGCATTTCTGCCCACACGCTTGGCTCTGGAATAATGTATGTCTTAAGAGGAATGTGTAGGAGAGAAAAATAACACATTTGGGTGCCAGACCCGAGCAAGTCTTCAAGGATTTTTGCCTGTTACTAGATTGCTGTGCTTGTTGATTTAATAGCACAGTACTTGTGTTGTTGCATACTAATAAACATTTCTATGACTTGAATTTTCAATGATGATAGCAATTTTGCATTTGGCAGCATCTATCAGTGGGTAGGATGTAGGAACCTTGCAAATGTTGGTGCATTGCAAGGTGTTATTTCCCTAACATAGAAAAGTTTGGAATCAATAATACACATTTCGATACGAAACTGTGTAGTGCCGCTACTCATGGTATAATGGCTACTTGCCAACTTGAGCCTTTCCACTGTCAATGTTTCTGTTTCTTAGGCAAACACATCTCTTACTGAAAGATGATAAGTAATTGATTTTAAGCCTCATTAAATAATATAATACATTTTTCAGATATATTCATAAAAGTATGTGCAAATAAACTGCAAGATGGCCTTAAAAGTGAATACAGACTTGATTTTCAAAAGTTTGTAGTCCTGTAATTCTTCGTTTTCCACGTATGCTGTACAATACCACAAGATGTCTTTTCCCAAATAGGTAACAGACACAAATGTGAACATGAAAAATATGCATGCAAATAGTTCTGCAATGATATGTCCTACTAATTGTGCAAATATGCACTGGGGAATCACATTATAAGCCAAGAGCAAGGGTTCCAAGAATGGATACATAATCATATACATAGTCAAATCAGTTTTGATTGTAAGCTATTAAATCAGCCAAGTAATATTAAAAAAAACTGTGCAAGTTAATCTCGTTCAGAAATAACAGGCTCCAGAGAATGTGCTCGATAGGCTCAAGCCCATTTACAGACAATGGTAAAATCTGCACAACCTCAATGTTTGAGATACTCTGAAAAATACTACAAAGGCTAACTGGTGTGGCTGAACCTTTTAAGTATGATCAACTGTTTTTTTTCAAAAATATGGTCACACTTGAAATGTTAGCTAAAGGAAAGATGTCATTTGAGTTCTGAAATGTTTGTTGGGATGTGGTTTACCTAAGATGTGAAGTATGAACTCAGTCATTCCAACAAACAGCTCAGGCACTGTATCTAATTATTTAGTAATGTGTTGGCTCTAAAATAGCTGAGGGACTATTTTGTGAAACAGTATTCTTAAATCAACAAAAATGGTCTGATTACTGAAATATATACAGATGGAAGTGAATAAATTAAAAGTGATCCAAATATGCAAAGTTCTGGTCACAACCCATTTCTAAAATGGTACAGTACTTTGTCTTGTAACAACAATCTCATCACAAGTCAATTATTATCAGTCTTCTGCCTGATAAACAAAGTGGTTGGGAGGAATGGTCAGGTATGTACTGAGGATTTAAACACACGTTCGTGCTTCACTTGTAAGTTCAGACTGACTACTCAAGCAACACAATAGGCAACAAGTACTGAGAAGGTTAGGGCCACAAGATTCCATCTTTTTTACAAGCCTGTCAGTTTCCAAGTAATATCTGAAATTAACCAGCAATGTTGTGAGCTACTTCTAAAGAAAATCAAATAGCAACATCTGGAGAGATCAGCACTGGGCTGAGTTCGAATATGTGCAATGACAGGACAGGAGAGGCTGGTATCGGTGATACTGTACCTTAAACTTTCCTTTCTGACTTCTGGCTCCATTTACTTCGGGCAGCTTTTAACAGGAAATCACCATGTCGTATCGTGTGTTCAACGCAGTCGCATTTTTAAATTTGTGGGTTTCTTTGAGGCGGGGGGGGGGGAACACACTTGACTGCAGAAAGATGTCTTTACTTACCTACATCTGCATTACAGAAAGCTTGCTGGGGATGGTTCGGGGCACAGCTACAAGCCTCGGCGATCTGTTCCACCCTTAAAACCATGAGCAGAAACAATGTTGCCACCAGACTGCTGAATATAGCACTCATTTTAAAACCTCACAGAAGTAAAGCTCTTCTTCCAGCAAGGGATCGCCAGGAATAAGGGTCTTACAGAAGCTTGTCCTGTCTCAGGCAAACACGCGGCAAGTTTAGTTGAGCGTGATCTCGGAAGAGGAATATAAATTCGCAAAATGACATCTAGTGAAGCGGTGTCGTGCCTGTGCGTCTGCTGGGCGTGTTTTATTCTGTCCTCTCTGAGCTGAACCCTATTTAGTGGCTGGAAGGTTTTCTGCTGTCCCCGCCTCTCTAAGTCAATGGACCAGTTACAGCGAGAGCCAGTGTTGATGGCCCACTATCAAAGACGCCTTGTTTTTTTTTCATTGCTCTGGGCAATTCTACACATTTTTTTTCTCCCTCTCGGTTTAATGAGCTACGAATCTCTGTGGAGTACGTCGCTGTGGCTCAGTTCATTAGAGAGACTGAAAAGAAAGTATTCCATGGGCTGGTAATAAACATCAGTGAACGCGAGAGATCTGACCTGATTCGACATTGCCAGTCCTCAGTGTAAACTGCTATTAATCAGACACACATTTTAGCTGAAAGGAATCCTGTAAATAGTAGCTTCTAGAAGCTTCCTTTTACGAACTTGATTGTGCCACTTTTTTTGGTTAAAAAAAACGGTGAAAATCCATGCTTTAAATTTGAAGTTCCCAATTTTGCAAATCGTTTCCCACTTGCTGCATACTGGTTATTGTTCATGAGAATATGGATAGTTTGGCGATCAAATTATTTGCTCATGTAAAAATACACAAACAAAGCCGCCCGCCTACACGATACTGAATTGACCAGACAAATGCATTAATGACTTCGCTGTCTGTGTGCAGTGCAGTATTTCACTTCGAGTGCTCCGTTGATTAAAAAGCACCATGTGATGCTGTTCCCAGGAGACAAATTAACTGATAATATTGAGATGTCTAGGACGATCCGAGTGAAAAAACCCAACCAGATCAAGTCCATGATTTCCCTTGGGTAACACGCATTTACAAATTATACGGACATATTGGTATGATTATAACTCTCCAAACTAACACATAAACCGCTGGATAGGAAAGATAATCCCCAAGGTCGGGGATGACAAAAGACCTCCTGGGGCCAAAAAATACTCGTAAGAAATAACCCAGACAAAACAGAATCTGGAATTTTCTGTTAGCAACAGCCAGAATGAGATTTCTTACCCAATATATAGGAGCAGAAGAACCAGGGTATATATTTCATAGGATGCATAATTTTGGACTTCATAAGTAGGGGTATCAAGTACAAAAGCAAGGAAGTTAATGTTAAAACTTGTGTAAAACACTTGTTTAGTTCAAGCAGGAGAATTGCCCAGTGTCGGCAGAGGCTTCAGGAAGAATGTCAAGTCATTAGAGGGTGCAAAAAATGGTAAACAAGTTTGGTTTCAGGGATGAGGTTACTTAGTTAGAGATGCTGTGGCCTTGAAGAAGAAGAGAGAAGATTGAAATTCAAAATCAAAAGGACTTGGGACAGAGTGGTTAGCTTTTGTGCTCCTAAGATGCTGCTTGGCTTGCTGTGTTCATGCAGCTCCACACTTTGTTATCAGGGAAAAACCATCACCAGTTCTGGAAGGGTTGAGAACCAGAGGATACACTTTTAAGGCAATCGGCAGAAGTCTCAATGAAACTTGAGGAAAATTGTTATCATGCAGAGAGTGATTATGGCCTGGAACGTGTTGTCTGAGTGTGTAATGGAGGCAGGGTCAATGGAGGCATTCATCTGAGATGATAAATGGAATGGCAAAGGTCTCATGGGAATAGGTCCAAAAAACAGCAGAGCATGCCTGGGATGGTTGGAACATCCCAGGAATGACATTTTTAAAATTTGTTTGTGAGACATGAGCATCATTGGTTCGCCAGCATTTTATTGCCCATCCCTAGTCACCTTTGAGAAGGTGGTGGTGAACTGCAGTTTTTGAACCGCTGTGGTCTAGCTGCTGTAGGTTGACCCACAATGCCTTCAGGGAGGACATTTCAGGATTTTGACCCAGTTACAGTGAATGAATGGCGATAAAGTTCCAAGTCTGGATGGTGAATGGCTTTGAGGAGAATTCAGAGATGGTGATGTTTCCATTTAACTGCTGCCCTAGATGGAAGTTGTCTTGAGTTTGGAAGTTGCTGTCTGAGGATTTTTGGTGAATTTCTGCAATGTGGCTTGCAGATAGAACACATTGCTGCTACTGAGCATCGGTGGTCTAGGGAGTGAATGCTTGTAGACTCGGTGCCAATCAAGTGGGCTAATTTGTCATGGATGGTGTCAAGCTTCTTGAGTGTTTTTGGAGCTGTATTCATCTAAGCAAATGGGGAAATAATCCATCACACTCCTAACTTGTGTCTTGTAGATGGTGGACAGGCTTTGGGGAGTCAGGCGGTGAGTTACTTACTGCAGTATTCCTAGCCTCCGACCAGCAATTGCAGCCATTGAGTTTATGTGACAAGTCCAGTTGAGTTTCCGGTCAATGGTAAACCCAGGATGTTGATAATGAACAATTCAGTGATGGTAACACCATTGAATGTTGTGGTTAAATTGTCTTTTATTAGAAATAGTCATTGTTTGGCATTTGTGTGAAGCAAATATTACTTGCCCCTTGTCAGCCCAAAATTGGATATAATCCAGATCTTATTGCATTTGAACATGGACTGAGCAGTCATGAATGGTGCTGAGCATTGTGCAATCATTGGTGAACATCCCTACTTCTGACCTTATGACGGAGGGGAGGTCGTTGATGAAACAGCTAAACATGGTTGGGCCAAGAATACTGCCCTGAGGAACGCCTGCAGAGATGTCCTAGAGCTGAGATGACTGACCTGCAACAACCACGGCCATTTTCCTATGTGCCAGTGGAGAGTTTACCCTCTGATACCTATTAGATCCAGTTTTGCTAGGGGTCATTGACACCACACTTGGTCAAATGCAGCCTTGATATTAAGGGCTTTCACACTAACTTCACCTCTGGAATTCAGCTTTTTTTGTCCATGTTTGAACCAAAGCTATAATGAGGTAAATAGCAGTGTGGTCCTGGCAGTGCCTAAACTGGGCATCACTGAGAAGATTATTGCTGAGCAGGTACTGTTTGAAAACACTTGTGTTCCATCACTTTACTGATAGTTGAGAGTGACTAATGGGGCAGTAATTGGTCAGGTTGGATTTCAGCTGCTTTTTGTGTACAGGATATACCTGGACAATTTTCCACAGTGTCGGGTAGATACCAGTGTTGTATGTGCATGGTAAGGGCTCGGCTAGGGAAGTGGGAAGTTCTGGAGTACAAGTTTTCAGTACCATTTCTGAAATGTTGTCAGGACCTGTAGCTTTTGCACTATCCAGTGCCTCCCACCATTTCTTGATATCACCTGGAGTGAATCGAATTGGCTGAAGACCAGTATCTGTAATGCTGGGGACCACTGGAGGAGGCTGCGATGGATTTCCCATGCGGCACTTTGGGCTGAAGGCTGCTGCAAAAGCTGTTGCACGGATGTGTTGGGCTCTTCCTTGATTGAGATTGGGGATATTTGTGGAACCTCCTCCTATAGTGAGTTGGCCATTGACCAGAAACTAAATTTGATCAGACATATAAATGGTCTGACTAAAACAGCTGGTCAAAGGCTTGGAATTCCATAGCCATGAACTCATCCTCAGTGCATGACCTGCGGTCACAAGGCATAAATCAAAATGTGATAGAATACTCACAACTTACCTGGAGGAGTGCAGAATCAATAACATTCAAGGACTTAACATCATCCAGGACAAAATAGCTCACTTGATTGTAACCCCAATCACCACTTTCAACATTCACTTCCTTCACACTGACACACTGGCAAAGGTCATAGTTCACCATGGTAACTCAACAAGACTCCTCGGACAGCCCCCTCCAAACCTTGCCCTCCACTATATGGAGGGACAAGGGCTTTAGTTAAATCAGATCATCATAATGTGCCAGTTCCCCACCTAGCGACTCAACATCCTGACTTGGAAATATATCAGAGATAATGGGAACTGCAGATGCTGGAGAATTCCAAAATAATAAAATGTGAGGCTGGATGAACACAGCAGGCCAAGCAGCATCTCAGGAGCACAAAAGCTGACGTTTCAGGCCTAGACCTTTCATCAGAGAGGGAATATATCATTGTTTTTTTCAGTGTTGCTGGGCCAAAATCCTGAAACTCCCCTCCTAAAAGCACTTCGATTATACAACACCTGAAGAACTACAGCAGTTCAAAAAGGCAGCTCACCACCTTTTCAAGGACAATGGGGATAGTTAATAAATGCTGGTGTAGCTAGTGATACCCACATTTTGTGAATGTATATTAAAAAAGGAGAGAAGTATCACAAATTGTAGTGCTTTGATCAGAGTGCATGTTGAATTCCAAAACTTGAGACTAGTGCTGTTCACTGAGAAAGTAAGAAAAATCATAAGGTTTTGCCTAAATCTCAGGCTTGAAGGAAATTCTGGAGAAACTTGGGCCTGTCTGGTGTCGAAGGGAAATGGCTGACAAATGCAGTAAGTTTATATGGTGTTTAGGGTGGGCCATTTAGCTCTCACCCCGCCTCACCCCAACCTGAGCCTGCTTCACCATTTTGTAAGATCATGGCTGAATGAAGCCACTATTTTTCCCCAGCCAATCTGTGAAGGCCTCTCAGGATCCTATCTATTTCAATCAAATCATCCCTGACTTCTAAGCTCCAGTGTATTGAACCCCAGTCTTTCTAACGTTTCCTCATAAGGCAACATGCTCGTTCTTGGTATTAGTCTAGTAAAATTTCTCTGGCCTGCTTCCAATGGATTTATATCCTTCTTTAAATAAGGAGGCGGATACTGTACGCAATAATTCAGATGTGGTATTACCAGTGCCTTGTGCAAGTAAAGGGTAACCTCTCTACATTTGAATTCAACTGCTCACATAATAAGTAATAGCATTTTATCAACTTTACTAATAATTTGCTGTAACTGCATACCAATCTTTTATGATTCATGCACCAGGAAATCCAGATCTCATTGCATCTCAGATCTCCGCAGTCTCTCATCATTTTGGTAATATGCCTTTTCTGTTCTTCCTGTCAAAATTTTCAGTTGTACATTTTCCTACATTGTACCCAACTGCCAATACTTGCCTGCTCATTTAACCAAGCTATAACTCTTTGTTCCCACCTATATTGTTTTCACAACTTATTTTTCTACCTATTTTTGTGTTATCAACCATACCTTTAGTCCCTACATCTGAAGCATTCATGAATCGTAAAAGTTTGAGACCCACATACTGATCACTTTGGCACACCACTCATTTCATCTTGCAAATGAGATAATGAATCACTGTTTCCTGTTAGACAGGCAATATGGCATGCATTACACAAAAGCATTTATGTTCTGCAGTAATCTGGCACCCTGTATCAAATGTCTTCTGGAAACTTAACTACAGTGCATTCACCAGTTCTCCTTTATCTACAGCAAAAATTGCTCTTCAAAGACTCGAAGAAACTGATTAAACATGATCCCTCTTTCAGAAAACCATATTGACTCTGTCTGGTCGCCTTGAACTTTTCTAAATACCCTCTTGTAACAGACGTTAAACTAAGTGGCCTGTAGTGGACCTTTCTGTCTCTCCCTTTCTGAATAAAGGAGTTACATTATGGCATTAAGTACAGGAACTTGTTAAGAGTTGAAAGAACATTAATCTTAAACATTGCTTTGACTGATAAAAGAAAGTGTGATAAATATCTGGTATAAATTTCAATGTAGAATTGAGGCAAGAGATAAGTGCAAGGTGATTTATTTTGGGTGGTCAAATAAGGGAAGGATATAAATGATGAACGGTAGGTCCCTAGGAAGTTCTGAATAATAAAGGGACATTAGGATACAAGTCCTACACCCCTGAAGGTGTCAGCACAGGTAAACGTGGTGGTTAAGAAGGCATACAGAATGTTTGCCTTTACTAACCAGGGTATAGAATATAGGGGCAAAGAGGTTTTGTCACAACTTTATAAAACATTGATCGGGCCACATATAGAATACTGTGTGCGGTTCTGGTTGCTACATTATTGGAAGGATGTGGTTGCACAGGAGAAGGTGCAGAGGAGATTCATCAAGATAATGTGTAGAATGACAAGTTTCAGTTGTGAAGAGAGACTGGATGGGCCTGGTTTATTTTCCTTGGAGCAGTAAAGGTTGAGTGGGTAGGAAAGGGGAGGGGGGGGGTCGGAGGGGTGAGGTGGAGGGGTGGTGGGTGGACCTGATTAAGGGATTCAAAATTATGAGAGGTATACACAGAGTAGATTGTGAGAATCTCTCCCCCTTGGCAAGTGTGTCTAAGACTACAGGGCAAACATTTAAAGTGAGGAGCAAATGGCTTAGAAGAGACATGAGAGAATTTCCACCTGAGGGGTAGTATAAATATGGAATGTACTACCTGAGAAGGGAGTGGGGGCAGAATATCTTGCAACATTTAAGAAGCACCCTCATGGGTACTTAAAATGCCAGGTCATTGTAGTCTATGGACAAAGTGCAGTTAAATGGGATTATTTTAGTTGGGTGTTCGGTGTCTGTTGGTCGGCAAAGACATGGTAGGCCAAAGGGCTTTCTTCTATGCTATATGACTCTATAAGTTTATAAAAACCTGGAACTCCTTAGGAAACACTTGGAAGTCTCAATCTTGATTGAATGATTTTTTTTATTGTCACATGTACCTAAGTACAGTGAAAAGTTTTGTTTATGAGCTGTACAACAGTTCATAGTAAGAAAGGATGTACAGATCAAAAAAACATAGACAGATGCATACAGGCTACATAGCACAGGGCGTGCACTAGGCGAGATCAATTATAGCAAGAATAGCATTATTTAAGGCTTGCAACATTTAAGAAGCACCTGGATGAGTACTTAAAATGCCAGGCCATAGTAGGCCATGGATAAATTGCAATTAATTGGGATTAATGTAGGTGGGTGTTTGGTGTTTGTTGGTTGGCATAGACACGGTGGGCCAAATGGCCTTTTTCTACACTCTGTGACTCTATAAGTCTATAAAAACCTGGAAATCTTAGGAACAGTGGGACCGATTTTCCTCTGGAGGGATGAAGTAACATAATCTTCCTTTGTGATCTTGGGATGGTATTGAGAAAAGCAATCCTGGGAGATGGTTTCCACCTTAGAGTCTGCTTACCACCTGCTTCTACTCTGCCTACTGACATTGAGAATGGCAGCTTTCAGCTTGCTGAGGCATTGCAAATGCTCCTTACCCAGCATCCCAGCAAGTGTCTTCACTTGCTAATTATCTCAAGGAGTGTGCTATCAATCCTATTTATCAAGAACCTCTTTACCTGGGGAGCCTGCACTTGTTAGGAAGAATCTATTATAGTGGCCACCATATCACCACTTCCTCTCTCCTCCTTGAACAAGCACATGCCTTGTATGGGAACCTGCTGAAGACATGGAAAAGAGGTGATCACATCAGTTTTCCTGCTCCTAAAGATGCTGTTGGCCTGCTGTGTTCATCCAGATCAACACCTTGTTATTTCGGATTCACCAACATCTGCAGTTCCTATTATCTCTGAAGAGAATGCACCACTATGTTTATTGTTACTGAAGTTAATGAGACCTTGGAAAAAAACACCATCTGCCTTGTCAGCTAAATGTGAAGGTCCCATGGCAGACACAAGCAGGTGAATTCTCCTTGGCTTAGCAGCTTCTGTAGAGAGAAAAACAGCAACAATATTTAGATTTGAAAATGACTCAAAACATTAATTAGGTTTCTCTCTCAACAGTCTGACCTGCTGAGCGTTTCTATTTTTTTTGTTTTTATTCTAGATTTTCAGCATCCACGGTATTTTTCTATTGGTTATTTGAATTATTCATGAATTGGTTAATATTTATTGCCCATCATATTTTCTGGTCATTGTCACATTGCATTTTGTGAGAAGTTGCTGTCTACCAATTGTTTGCCATCTTTGTTTTACAGCTGCAGTGACTAAAGTTTGAAAATATCTGTGGAAATAGATTGGATGTAGAGTGCTTTAAGATGCCCTGAGACTATAAAATGCTGTCAGATTTTTTTTGGATTAAACTTAAGGATTTCTGGTGGCTCCAACCATTTACTCTGGATATGATTGTGATTATAATCTTAAACATTTTTGCAAACAAAACAGTGAAGAGCAGTTGAGATATTATTTGTCACTGCTACTTCCAAATGATGGGAAAGCTTATTGTGGAATGTAGAATTAGATTTTGTCCAGATGTCAGTAAAAAATATGATGTGACTCCCACAACAGATCTTAGTGAGAAGATTAGTATCATGTGTTCTGTATTGTGAGGCTTATGGTCACAATCAGACTTTGGGGTTGTGATGATACTATGACTTTAAGTATGTATTTTGTCCTTTCCTTTATGAAGAAAGATTATGACAGAGGGGTTGGGAGCCTGCTCCAAAGACAGTAAAGCAAACAGCTTGTGTTTTTTTAAGTTAGAACAATAGAAGCAGCCTGAATGGGTGAGGGTCAAGATCCCAGGGCTTTTAGTTTTAGTTTTTTAGTCACAGTTGTTGGGGTCTTGAAACTTGATTTAGAAGCTACAGTACATCTTTCCCTGCTACTCAGTTTCTCAGAGTTTTCTTTTGATGTTTTCACCTTCCTGGATTGAAGAATTACGTATGAGACAATCTATTTTACTGAATTTGCTTTAGTCAAGGGTGTGTTTATGGGGAGATATTCCAATTTCTTTTTTCTTTCACTGCATTTTAAATATTATACAAGAATAAAGTGTAACTTGCTTCAAGACTGATAGTTTGACAATCAAATTGGAACTGGAACACAACACCTGGCACTTGCCTTTAAAAGAAGAAAAAGTTAGGGTCATCGCTGTCTTCTTAATATATTTTGAAGGGGTTTGGTCTGATCCATAACAGGGTCATCCTTTGTTCTTCAATTATGGAGCAAGGGACAATCATCCATGTCAAACATGGACTCAGTCCAACATTGTCCACTATCTTCATGTGATATGGAAGCCAGGGCCCTCAGCTACAGGGAAAAGGTTGCATTTGCTCCGTGATACTGTCCATCCAGATTGTAAATTGATAGCATTACAATCACCATCAGTACCAACAAATTTTAAAAAGAATTCAAGACTTTATTTAATAACAAAACAGATGTCATGACAAGATATACCACCAGTATATAACCATTCAATTCTACCAGAGTCAGTGCAACATTAATCTTTGCTTCCAAAGGATAATTTTGATCTTTTCCTTTCACAACCTGGTAACTTCCAAACTCTAAGCTGTCCTTCATAAGTGGAAGTATCACTGGAGGTTCCCCCTGTCACACCAGCTAGACTAATCTTTCAGCTTTGTTTTGACTTCTCATGAGGTTACACTCTAAGGACATGGGCTACACCTTTTAGGGCTGAGATGAGCAGAAATTTCTTCACCCAGAGGAGTGTGTGGAATTCTCTGCCGTAGAAAGCAGTTGAGGCCAAAATTTTGAATGTTTTCAAGAAGGAGGTAGACATAATTCTGAAGGCTAAAGGAATTAAGGGGTACGGATAGAAAGTGGGAACAGTGTACTAAGTTGGTTGATTAGCCACAATTGCATTCGATAGTGGAGCAGGCTTGATGGGCCAAAAGGCCTATTCCTGCTCTTATTCTCCTTCTTTCTATGTTTCCATGAATTTTCAATCTGCATTCTGGCATGGTGAGCCAGAGAGAATTTTGGAATCAAGCTGCCTCTTTTCTGAAACTCACTGCCATCATTACTACATTACCAACTAGCAATGAAAACTGATCTCAAATGCATGAATATCACTCTAATAATGATGTCTGAAGAATACGCAGGCCCCTTAAAAATACCGGGCTCAATTTTCCCAAAATTTGGCGAAGTGTCAATGTCAGATTTTCATGGGATGACTTATTTGTGAGCCTTAATGATTTTGCTCATATAATTTTATACGACCTCCCTCATTGAGTATGTTCAACACTGGCGGATATGCTCCCCAGTGACAGGACCTTATTGACACACTTGCCACAGGTACAGTGTTTAGAACCCAGCTGTGCAGCATTACAAATGCTGCCAACCTGTTCTGAAGTAGCCACTGGGCTCAGTGTAGTGTCCATACTCCGGAAGAATGTGCGTCAGTATTGTAAGAACATTAATGACTTCCTGCACAGAGGTTGTTGACTTGCCTGCCAGGCTAGCTTCACTGATCCACCTAGCACGGTGACGAAACATCTGAACGAGAACAAGCCAAGTTGGTGAGCAAGTCAACAACCTTATCCACAGCCTGAGCTACAGATCTTTGCCCAAACTTTGTAGACATTCTACACTCTTCAAACATGAGTCTTCTCACTGCAGCCTCACACTCATGCTAACTTTGCCATTGCAACAACATCGCACCAAGACTCATAGTCTACCATTCTCAATTTTGAATGCCACTTCTTCCCACAATTGCTCTCACCTACCCATCCCATCAAGCTACTAACCTCCAGTCTGCGCAGGCCCTCTCTTCCAGTCTTCACAGGCCCTAACCTCCAGTCTGCACGGGCCATCTCCTCCAGTCTGCACAGGCCCTAACCTCCAGCCTGCATTGGCCCTAACCCCTAGTCTGTGCTGGCCCTAACCTGCAGTCTGTGCTGGCTCTAACCTCCAGGTCGTGCTGGCCCTAAATTCCAGTCCATGCTGGGCTTCCCCTCAAGGCTCTCAGGCCAGGAATCTGCTCCGGTTACACCTTGAGGCCAGAATTTCTTGCTGAGGCCAAGAGTCCACAACAACTTCACTCAAGGCTCAAGGATGAGAGGTCAGAAGAAAGAAGGAATACAAACTCAAAAAGAGAGAAATAAAGAAAAGAAACAGGCAGAGTGGACAAGCTGCGGCTCAGGAGTCCTACTCTACCATCATCTTGGAGATGGGCATGATGATGTAGTGAAGCTAATGCTTTGCCTCTACCAAACCCTGCAGATAGCGGATACAGGTGGTCACTGCCCATCGACCATACCCAGAGATTTTGGGGTACACTGACTGAGATGGATGCCCAGGAGAGATGCCAGAGAGATGCAGATGATGAGTTACTATTCCAACTTTCATGTCGGGAATCAGCACCATCTAATTTCATGCAGGCCTGGGAAAATAACAACATGCATGCAAATGAGGTGCATTTTTATAATGCTGAGATGTTAATGCATGCAAATTGGCCCATTGCCACTTACTAGCGAGATTCTCTTCTAGCCTCAAG
Source organism: Stegostoma tigrinum (assembly GCF_030684315.1). Lineage (NCBI taxonomy): Eukaryota > Metazoa > Chordata > Chondrichthyes > Orectolobiformes > Stegostomatidae > Stegostoma > Stegostoma tigrinum. The sequence continues at coordinate 16,790,432 of NC_081375.1, forward strand.
CGGAAAAATAACTTTATTTTCTTAACATTTTGAACCTATTTCATTCACCGTTGCTGTAATTTCCAAGCTTTCCTGCCATTGTTCTCATCATTCGGAGGCTGAGAAGATTCAGCTCATTGGATGAAGATTGTTGGCCCAGCCTGCGATGCTCACATCTCACAGATCAATTAAAAAACAATGCGACACAATACTCTGTCTGGGGCCTAACTATTATTTTGGAAGGATTCAGGGAAGCCACAGTGCTTTTGTGACTTATGCCTCTACTTGGTAAAGCCAAACATCTACAACGCTTTCTTTTTAACATCTTCATATTTTTCCAACCACCTTCAAAACTTTGTTGCACACATGTCCTTTGTTCCTGTGTTCCTGCACACTCTATAAAATAGTACCATTTATTTCTGCTTATGATACTAGTTGTGCCTTGGCCTCTTCACTTGCCACTATCTATCCAATGTTGAGGATATGGGAACCCAAAACCTCAGAGTTCCAGGCCTTGAACATACCTTTCCCACTGTCCTAGTTTGGGTTGGAAGGATGTTTTGCTGTCATAGATTGTCACAGAAATTGCTGAAGGTGGGTAGATTCAGGCATTAGTTGTGTGCAGAGATTACAGGCTTATGTGTGTAGTCCAAGCCTGGAGCGATGACCAGGGAAGCCATAGGTTCCTACTGAAGGATGTGCTTGTTAGGTCAAATGATATGTGGTAGCTGTACTTAAACATTGTCATCTTCATAAGATATTTACAATGTGTTACTTGTGAAGCCAGTGTAGCCTACGATAGGCAGACAAAGATTCAACATCAAAAGTATTGGAAGAATATTTCCCCTGGTTGTGATATATTAATAAGATTTATAAACACATTGGGAAGAATTCTAATCCCCTCTCTTTCTAGAAAAATCATCAATCCCTTGATTTTCTAAAGCTCATATAATTTTAGAAATAGCAATTGGAGAAAATCTCTGTTTGGATTACATTGTTTCTAACAGATCATTGGTGCGAATAATTATGGTAGGAGCACGTGAAACCTATATAAAAGATAAAGAAAGATCCTCTCATCCATCCAAACAGTCCCACAGAACTGGAATACTTTATTTATTGTATTGTGCTCATTCTCTCCCAGTGCTCTCAAACCTCATTCTCAACCACCCAAAACTTTGTGATCTCCGAGAAGAGGGGGACATCTGTCAAAAAAAATGGACAGGCAATTTTGTTTTGTCATTTCTGCAAAATGATTCTCCAATCTATGTGATCAAAGCTAGTCCAAGAAGTCCTTGAGATTTGAATTCAGCATGGTATGAGATGATATTACTTCCAGCAAGCGATGGAATCAAGTTTTGCTCCATTGAAGGGTTTCAGTAAGTCAGTGTTGATTACATGAAATGGTGGCCTGATCCACCTGACACTATTCTCTAGGAAAGGAACCACACCTTGACACCTGACCCAAGTTTGACTTCTCACAACTTAACACACCCTCTATCACCTTATAAAGCTCAATCAGGTCACCCTAATCTAAACATCACTAAAACATAGTGCTCCAATTCATTTAGCCTGATATACTATAAACAAAACACTTTTAAACTAATAACTAATCTCCTCTGCTCCTTTTCAAAATCTGAATACCTCAATAAAAACCACCATGACAGGGTGGCCCAGTGGTTAGCTGCCTCCCGGTAGAAGGGACCTGGGTTCAATTCTAGTCTTGGGTGACTCTCTGTGTGGAGTTTACATCTTCTCCCTGCGTGTGTGTGGATTTTGTCTGGGTCCTCTGGTGTCTGCCCACAGTCCAAAGATATACAGGTTCGGTGCATTGACCATGCTAAATTGCCCCATAGTGCACAGGGTAGGTGGATTAACTACAGTTAGGGTGAAGGAGTAGGTCTGGGTGGGATGCTGTTAAGATGGTCAGTGGAGACTTGCCTCTTTCTGCACTGGAGGGATTCTATATTTGGAGGGAGTATTCTTCCATTAGCCTTGAAGGTCCTATTTCCATTTAAAAGAAATAAATTTCTGAAAGAGAGGGCACAAAGTTGCAAACATAAGTAATTCCTCAAGTATTTAAGTGTTTTTATTTTGTCCTACGTCTTCCTTAAAATATTTGAAAATTGAAAACTATTTTCTCTCCTTTCATCTTGTTGGCAAAGCAGCTGCTCAGACTTGCCCAAAACCGCAGGCACTTGTGGAAACCAATCAATATTGTTAAAAAGGGTGTAAACTTTCTCAAACTTTCTTAATCTTTCACTTTAAACTTAGCAAATCTGTTTTTGTTGTCCAGACCTTATGGCATTGCTTGTCATTTCTATTTTATTCCTTTTTACTTTACAGCCAGGAAAATGAACCTCTCAAGGTTCAGCTGCAGACATATTGGCTTCATAAACCACATTCTTATAACAATGTGTGTGCAACTTGGCACTGGTCCCCACAAGTCAGGAGTTGCTGTTGCTTGCCTGAGGTTGTAGGTGATGGCATTAACAGCTGTAGCTTAATTTCTCCGGCCCATCTTAACGTTTTGTTTCATGGTAAATTCTGAGCTGCATCTTTGATCTCAGGGCTTGGAATTTTCTTTTAACATTAGATCCAGGTTGGAAGGTAAGAAATTCCATCCACAGTAGATGTTTATCAAATACTGATATTTAGTACAATATAAATTCTGAAATATTGGTCCAATTGTGTTTTGACTTCATGCCAGCCATTTTATCCATGTGTCCATCAGGAGAGGAAAGAGAGAATTGTCATTTGCACCACAGTTGAGACTGGTTCTTAAGTTGAAAAATGGCTTTCAAATGAGTCACTAATTGGTACCAGAGTGAATGACTGGAGACCACCCTCATTGAAAACAAGGCAATGTTGAAAGTTCGAAGGTAGAATTATCTCGTGAAAATGCATAAGGCAGAAATAAGATCAATTCTAACTGAATTCTCCAGATATGAAATGAGTTATTATTCAGTACATGCCAACAGACTGCCCCTGACTGTCCACTCAAACTTGCTTACCTGTATCTTGAAAATACTGTAATTCTCTATCATTGTATCCAGGGGAATCACTAAAGTAGGTTTCGATCAGTTTTTGTTGTTGATTTGCCAAAAAGGTGCCAGTGATAAGAGACTGCAATGATGTGAAAGTTTGTCGTAGGTCGGGGTTATTCTCCTCAGAACAGAACATATTAAGTGGAGAGTTGACGGAGCTGTTTAATGTCATGAGATTTTTTTTGACACAATAATTGAAGAAAAACCCAGCGACAAAGGGGTCAGTTGGCAGAGCACACAGATTAAAGATGATGAACAAAAGAACAAAAGAACGTGAGGAAAAGTTTCAAATTAAAGCAAAATACCACTGGAAATTGGAAGTAAAAACACAAAATGCCAGAGAAACATAACAGGTCTGGCAGCATCTGTGGAAGGAGAAATTGAGTTAATGTTTAGAAGTGTTTGCTCTGTTTCTGTCTCTCCACAGATGCTGCAAGACCTGCTGAGTTTCTCCAACATTTTCTGCTTTATATGAGGAAATGTCTTCTTACACAGCAAATTGCTTTGGAATTAGACTGGAATGTATTGTCAGGGAATGTGATGGAGGTGATTCATTAATAACATTTAAACCAAACTGGACGTATTAAATGAAAGGGAAAATTTATTGGGCTGTGAAAAAAAGAGCTGGAAAGTGGAACTAATTGGATAGCTCTCTCAAAGGGCAGGCACAGGCTGAAAGGATTTGTTCTGTGCTTTGTCATTTCATAATTAGTCTGCCAACAGCTACAGTTGAGCCTAATTTTGAGGGAAAAGGGAAGGTTAGAGACCATTCCCGCTAAGAAGATATTTCAGGTTCTTGGGGTTGGTATTATATCCCACCACATATTAATGTGTGAATCCATTGGCACCAATTTGGTCCTGCAATTTTTTCAGCAAAAGAGAGGTTTGTGTTTTCAGGAAATTCCACATATGTTAGGAAACGAAAGATTCCTGTGAAAGTGGCCTGAGAAAATACCTGGAACAATAGCTTTGGAAAATAACAACTGGATGGACAGATACTGTGACTAGATTTTTTTATAATGCATGGCATAAATGCAATGATTGATATGCAATATTAGATTAACAATTAATCTAATCTAACAGTCTAAACATCTTTGGCTGTTTATTAATTTTGTGGGAGCTAACCCATTAATTTAGTTTGTGAAAGTGTAAAGATTTTCTGCATGTATGAGACTTGCTTCTCAAACTGAAAGCAACTTGACAATTTGTCAATATTATTTAAGGGATAATTGAGGGGCATTGCTTTTGTAAACACTGTTTCTCTGAATAAAATTGATGTAACTGCTGTACTTACCAAATATAATTTTTCAAATGGTTTATTGCTTTTTTTAACTAATACTTTAGAGATTTTTTTCAGACTTGTAAAAGGTAGTTTCTTACTAACAATTCAGGCAATGGAAATGAACTCTGGGACTTCATTGAAAACAGGATTTGAAAATAATGATATTTGTTTTTACGCTGTTAGGAGTAAACTACTCATGAAAATTAAACTATAGACTATATATGTCAAGATTAATAATTAACTATCACGTTTCTTAGCCAGACAATGTTTTGCCAGCATATGATCAAGTGGGACATGATTGTGATACAAATTACATTTTAATAGGCAATTCAAAGTAGCAACACCATATAAATACATGCAGGCAAAATGCCCAGCATCATCCAAAACAGAATAATACATTATCATAATTTATATGCAACTTTGAATAATAAAACGTTTAAACATAACAATGCTGGTTATTCAAAGAAAATACCATGTAACATCTGATCCTGTGGCATTGATCAGGGGTGTTCTTGAGTTGGAAGCTCGATAGTGATGTTCAGATTTGTTGCAAACTGAACTGAGCCACAGCAACACATTGGAGAGCTGGAAGATGACTGCAGAACTTAAAACTAAAATCAACAAGGGAATAAAATACCCATGTTGCGATTTTGATAACAAATATCTTTAAGACCAGCTCAGGTTTTTAAATTGAGCAGTTGCAAAAAAAATCAACTTTTTCAATGCAGTATGTGTTTATAATTCGTGCTTTTAGGCACGTTGAATTGTCACATTGCATAAATCCGAGACACTGGATGTAATTTTCCTGTTTACAGCCAAAGTATTTGGTCAAAGGAGATTCATGGTGCCTGGACCAAAAACAGAAGTTTCCAGAAAAGCTCAGTAGGTCTGGCAGCACCTGTGAAGGAAAAAAGTCAGTGTTAACTTTTCGAGTCTGGCGACCCTTCCTCAGGACTGAGGAAGGATCACTGGACCCATAGAACATAGAACATAGAACATTACAGCACAATACAGGCCCTTCGGCCCTCGATGTTGTGCCGACCTGTCATACCGATCTCAAGCCCATCTAACCTACACTATTCCATGTACGTCCATATGCTTACCCGAAATGTTAACTCTAATTTTCTGTTCACAGATGCTGCCAGACCTGCTGCATTTTTCCAGCAACTTCTGTTTTTGTTCCTGATTTACATCATCCGCAGTTCTTCTCGTTTTTATTCACGGTGCCTGGTCTGCCAAGGGTCAGATTGACTTTTCTCACTCAACCTCCTCTACACATCATTAATTATGGAACTGTACTCTTTGCCATCTTTCTCAGAGACTGTATTGCTTGCTACTGCCAACACCTCTGGCATTAACACCGTTGGCAACACCATTAAAGCCCAGCTGCACTGCACTTCAGCTGCTGCAAGCCAGGCACTGTCCCTCACACGTGGTAATGAGAGCAGAGCTCACTCGCGGCTTCAAGGAAAGGCACCTGCAAACTGCCAGAGGAGGCCATACCGCTGGATACAAATTGCAACCCAGATCCAATGCAAGGCACCCAGCAGTGCAGGGAGAAGTTCAATGATCTTCTGTACTCTGGGAGACTCAGCACCACCATCTTCTCTCTGTTATCTCTCATTCACTGAGCCAGTACTTGCTCAAACTTTGTCACTGCACACCCCTCTCATCAAAGCTTATTGACCACAACTCTCACTATTGCATGCATCATGTCCACTCAATGTCCCTCGCCCTCCTCATCCTCCCAAACTCTTAATCCTTCTTATCTTCTGTGAGTCCTACTCAATCACTGGGCACACCTCATGAACTACACATGCAGTAATACTGTGTGTGAATAGTTGTTCCCAGGCCTCCTCATCTCTCTTGCTCTTGCATCACCGAGTCACAGCTCCTCCATCCACTTCCATCAAAACTCAATTTGTCTCTTTGTCTCACTGCAGGAGGAATCCCCCAGAATGATGTCTAACCAGCACCCTGACTGTCCAACCTGGAATACACAGACTGCTGACATGACCTGCAGCATTGACTGTTGCTCAATCCCTGGACTGCGAGGACATGGATCCCCTGACTCTAGGAGGACCAAGTGTGTCACTGGCTGTGGCCAAACCCCTTTGCTAGAAAAGTCGTAGTGCCTTGACTGATAGTGCTGTCAGCCCTCTCCCTCTATTCTGCCTTCGACCATTAGGGACTGCTCCCCTTTGGCTTTCACACTCGGCCACTTGCTTGAAGCACTTACAATGTGTTTTCCATGCAAACTGCCTGCACATGCCACAGATGCTATGGCCATGGAGAACAGCAGCAAGCTGTGACATGTCTACTATTCGACTGTTGAATGCTCCCCAACATAAGAAGATGCCTGCCTCTCCCTTCATGCTAAAAAAAAATGCAAACCACAGAGGCCGGTATTCCGTAACTGAACAGTGAAGACCCGACTCACAAAGTGACCCGGCAGAAACATTCAGTTTGTGATGTCTCTGTAGTGTTGAAGGCTGAAGTGGGGAAAGAATGAAGACGCGGTGAAGCAGTGAGGCTGGTGGTTTGCCGATGCCATCTTGCATGGACAAAGGGTCAACAAGAATGGGGACCATTCCTGCATGACCTTGTTGTTAAGAAATAGTTGGACAATGGCTGAGACAAGTATTTGGCAAACTACAGCCACGAGGTACCCTGTAATTTCTATATTAGGCATTTGCACTATTTAGTTTTTTTCAGTGGACGACAGGAGATTTGACAGGTTTTTGTTTTATTCATACATGAGATGTGAGTATCGTTGACTATGCTAGCCATTATTGCCCATCCCTAATTACCCAGAGGATATTTAAGAGCTGACCTGTGCTATGGGTCTGAAGTCATGTGTAGGCCCAAACAGGTAAGGATGGGAGACTTCCTTCCATAAAGGACATTTGTGAACCGGATGAGCTTTTCCGACAATTGATAGCCATTTCTTGGTCATCATTAGAGTGTCAGTTCTGGACAGGATTCAAATTCTACCATCTGCCGCAACGCAATTCAAATCAAGGTGCCCAGAACATTACCTGGGTCTCTGCCTTTATAATCTAGCAACAATACCACTCGGCCGTGTCCTCCCTGTCAAGTAGCATATAAGTGAGAGCAGTTGGACTATTAATGAGTTGCAAATGCATGGTTATAAGGTAGCTGTTGGTCAATGGCAAGATTCTGAAGTTGCAATTTCAGATTTGAGGGGAAAAAGAAAATTATCTCAAAGTTGAGGCTCTGGTTTTTTTTTGGCTATTGTTTATGCCACACCAGGAAGGGTAAATTCCATTCGCTGCCATTAATATGGTAAAATAAACAGGAAAGATTGCAAATCCTGGAAATCTGATTTTTAAAAAAATTTACATGTGGGACGTGGGCATTGCTGGCTAGGAAAACATTTATTGCTCTTCCCTAGTTGCCCTTCAAAAGGCAGTGGTGAGCTGCCTTTTCAAACTGTAGTTTTCCGTGTGCTGTACGTAGACCCACAATGCAGTTATGTAAGCAATTCCAGGATTTTTGACCCAGTGACGAAATGCAGAAACAAAAAGTACAGAGATGAAATTTTAGAAAACAAAAATGAACCAAGAAGTCATGTAACATGACCAGAGAAACTGATAAAAATAAGACATAATACACACAAAGTCTTCTGTGTGTGAATAGCTGTTTCCATCCTTGTTCACCTCATTGCCTTGGTCATCATAAAAACACTGAAGAAAATGCAACAGCGCAGCTGTACTTTGATGTGGACCTCAGTAAGCTGCTTCTAATTTGCTGATATTTCAATTCCCGAAGTTAGTCATTCACATCAGATTCCTGCCATCACTGATTTATATCTTAAACTGTTGAAGAAAATATTCCCCGTTTTGAAGCAGTCTCGCTGTGACAAATATCATGATGATAATGTGTTGCAAGCAGTCACTGTGAGCAGGAAATCATTGCTATACACATTTCCTGAGGTTATGTGTTGCTCCTGGGAGAAAGCTTTCTCAGGGAGTGATATGGCTGCATGTAGAAGCAAACATAAAAATTGGCATCCAAATTCGATTTCGGGAACCAGAATTTGTTTACTCCAAAGTATGTTTCTGTCAGTCTCCTGGCTTGTTAATACAGGCTCAAAATGTTTTAGTAACGGAATTGATAATCTCTTTTAGTTATGGAGAATGTTTTATATTCAGTCAGCAGTACAATTTCCAGAGAGAGGCTGCTCAATTTACCTCAATCAGAAAAATAGACATAAGTGGTATATGATTCATCATAAAATAAAATGTCTGTTTAAAGTAAACTGGCAATTATTGTCCTAATTTAGCATTTGTTCCATAGCAAAGAGACAGCATAGACTGCTAGAAGTATCTCAATTGATCTTACAATGGACAGAAATGATCACATGGTTCAGAACAGAGCAGGGGTGTTCTAGAGATAATGGGAACTGCAGATGCTGGAGATTCCAAGATAATAAAATGTGAGGCTGGACGAACACAGCAGGCCAAGCAGCATCTCAGGAGCACAAAAGCTGACGTTTCGGGCCTAGACCCTTCATCAGAGAGGGGGATGGGGGGAGGGAACTGGAATAAATAGGGAGAGAGGGGGAGGCGGACTGAAGATGGAGAGTAAAGAAGATAGGTGGAGAGAGTGTAGGTGGGGAGGTAGGGAGGGGATAGGTCAGTCCAGGGAAGACGGACAGGTCAAGGAGGTGGGATGAGGTTAGTAGGTAGCGGGGGGTGCGGCTTGGGGTGGGAGGAAGGGATGGGTGAGAGGAAGAACCGGTTAGGGAGGCAGAGACAGGTTGGACTGGTTTTGGGATGCAGTGGGTGGGGGGGAAGAGCTGGGCTGGTTGTGTGGTGCAGTGGGGGGAGGGGACGAACTGGGCTGGTTGAGGGATGCAGTAGGGGAAGGGGAGATTTTGAAACTGGTGAAGTCCACATTGATACCATATGGCTGCAGGGTTCCCAGGCGGAATATGAGTTGCTGTTCCTGCAACCTTCGGGTGGCATCATTGTGGCAGTGCAGGAGGCCCATGATCGACATGTCATCAAGAGAATGGGAGGGGGAGTGGAAATGGTTTGCGACTGGGAGGTGCAGTTGTTTTTTGCGAACCGAGCGGAGGTGTTCTGCAAAGCGGTCCCCAAGCCTCCGCTTGGTTTCCCCAATGTAGAGGAAGCCGCACCGGGTACAGTGGATGCAGTATACCACATTGGCAGATGTGCAGGTGAACCTCTGCTTGATGTGGAATGTCATCTAGGGTGTTCTACCTGGTATTTGGACCATATTTTATATTAGGAGTGGAAATGGCCAAGTGATATTATCACTGCACTGAACCCAGAGGCCCAGGTAATGGCAGATGGTGAAATTTGAATTCAATAAAAATCTGGAATCAAGAGTCAAATGATAATCATGAATCCATCACCAATTGTCAGAGAAACCCATCTGGTTCACTAATGTCTTTTAAGGAAGGAAACTGCTATCCTTAATTAGTTTGGCTTACATGTGACTCCAGACCCATCAAAATTTGGTTGTCCCTATCCAGCGATGCCCTTATCCCATGAATGAATAAAGAAAATTTCACAATTGCTTCATTAAGGCAGTTTAGTTGATCATGAAACAAAAATAGAAAATGCTGGAGAAACTCAGCAGGTCAGTCAGCACCTGCAGAGAGATATATAGAAATGTTTCCAGTCAGTGCAGATACAATGGGCTGATACTAATTGCCAGAGGGCAATTAGGGATGGGCAATAAATTTTGCACTCTCCCTTCAATGAATGAAAAAAACATTCCTTGGGGGAATGAGTTCAAATCTCACCATGACAGTTAATTGGCAGAATTGTTATAGTGCTGACAAAATCTTTTCAGCCCATCATATCTGCACTAACTCTCTAAATGAACATCATAATTTAGGACCATTCTCCTGGCTCGGCGGTTAGCACAGCTGCCTCACAGTGCCAGGAACCCGGGTTTGATTCTACCCTTAGATGACTGTCTGTGTGGAGTTTGCACATTCTCTCCGTGTCTGCATGGGTTTCCTCCCACTGTCTAAAGATGTGCAGGCTAGGCGAATTGGCCATGCTAAATTGCCCCTAGTGTTCGGGGATGTCTAGTTTAGGTGGGTTATAGGGCGATGGGTCTGGGTGGGATGCTCTGAGGATCAGTGTGGACTTGTTGGGCTGAAGGTCCCATTTCCACACAGTGGGGATTCTATGATCTATGAAAAGACAATATTATTGCTTTTTAAGTAAAATAAACTGATGTCTTGATTGAACCTGGCTCTGCCTTGTTTCCAGACAGTATATTGCAGATAAGAGTGAACCATATTGCTGTGGGTCTGGAGTCACATTAGTCCAGACCAGGTAAAGATGGCAGCTTCCTTCCCTGAAGGACATTCGTGAACCAGATGGGTTTTTTCCCCCCTAATAATTAACAATGGATTTGTGGTCACCATTAGACACTTAGTTCCAGATTATTATTGGGTTTAAATTCTACCATCTGCCATGGTGGGATTGGAACCCAGATCCCCAGAACATATTTTGGGTCCTGAGATTAATAGCCCACTGATAATCCCACTGAGCCATCACCTCCCTCAGGTGAGGCTGTGCTGCTAGATTACAAGTTCATTGTCAAGACCACTATGCTGCCATCTCCCCAGCCACAAATGTTAAGATAGTCTCCAATAGGATAATTCTTGTATAGTCTTAGCACTGCTGCCTCACAGCACCAGGGACCCGGGTTCAATTCCACCCTTGGGCGACTGTCTGTGTGGAATTTGCACATTTGCCCTGCGTCTGTGAGGATTTTCTCCGGGAGTCCCAGTTTCCTCCCACAGCCCAAAAGGTGCGCAGGTTAGGTGGATTGGTCATGATAAATTGCCCATAGCATTCAGGGATTGTAGATTAGGTAAATTATGGAGGTTGGGTCTGGGTGGGTTCTTTGAGGGTCAGCCTTTGTTGGGCTGAAGGGCCTGTTTCCACACTGTAGGGATTCTATGATTCTACTGTCTCATAACTTTTCACGTGAAACAGATCTTCCTGTTCTCAGTCATAAAACTCAGATATAATTCTGTATTTACATTCTGAACCCTGGGCTCTTCAGAAATAATCCATCTGCTGTTGCCATTGCTTCATAACTTTAAGCACCTTTGGATAATTTTTTTTATTCTTTCACAGGATGAGGGCGTTGCTAGCTAAGCTAGTATTTCTTGCCAGCCCAGTGAGCAGTTAAGAGTCAACCACATTGCTGTGAATTACCCTAAAATCTCTTTAGTTCTATTGAAAACAACCTAAACTTTTAATTTCATATCTTTCTTCCTACTTGTATTTTATCACACTAGACATGATCTGATTGAATCTCCAGTATACTTCTCTGCTGTGTCGACGTCCTTTCAATGGGTTGAACCCAAATCTGCGCACAATATTTCCACCGTGAACTTCCTATGTGAATATATAGATTTACAATAGAATCATGATGTTTATATTCTATATCTTTGGCCAAATGATCCAACACGCATTAGCTTCCTATATGGCCTTACCTATGGAAATTTTTTTTAGTGGGTTGTTAGATTGAACCCTCAAATCCCCTTTCTCTTCTATATGACCGGGCATAGCATTCATAGCAAAATTCTTCCTTTTCTTTCAAATTTACCAACAATGCATTCCATCTGTCATCCTTTTTCTTATTTCACAATTTCACCAAAAATTCTCTGCAGCTTCCTGTGGTCTTCAGAAAGATACACAACACCTCATACTTTAGATTTGGACACGAACCTCCTCAGCAGGTGTTCCGTCTGTTATCTTAGATTTCACATTCACAAAGTGCTTCAGAAAACACTTTCCAAAAAAAAGCAATGCTTTTAAAAATCATTCAAGAAAATAAACCAGTAGAAAGTTATCCTACTTCAAAGAAATTATTTCTGTGTGGGCCAAAGAAATGCTTTACATTAATCAGTCCACATGTCTTGTCCAGAAATGGAATTGCAAGTTGTTAGATTCATTTAGTCGAAATCATGCAAAACAATAAAACAGGATGCCTCGATCCAATCATCAGTCGTCTCCCTGTTGCCTGTTTATAAGGCTCAGTGCTGTTGGCTATTAGTTCCTTGGGTAAACAACTAAAGCTTAAAAGCCAACCAGCATTTATTTTCATTGTAATTCATAAATCTCCAGTAAACGTGTGTGACTGATGCTTAAGGCTCCACACAGTTAAAATAATATTCAGAATCAATTTGATTGTTTAAAAAAATACATTTCAGTTAAGCACACATGAGCTACACCATATGTTTTTCTTGATTAATGGGCTCAAGGACAAAAATGTGTAGATTTGTTACTTTTTCCTTTAGCTTAGAAAAATCCTGATTTGAGTACAGTTTATCTTGGCAAACTCATCACTCATTTATCACGTTTCAACATTTTGAAGTTGAGAATAGAGGCAGAGATTTTAATTTGCAATTACTGCCCCTGTAGATTTCGAAGTCCTCTTCCTTCTTCAGCTGTGTAAAATTTTAAATGGTTTGGATTCTTCCTCCAATTTAATTCTCTATATCTTGGACATTTTTAATTACTCTGGAATCATAGAATGACATGCCACAGAAGGAGGCCATTCAGTCCATTGTGTGCGTGTTTGCCTTTGAAATGGCATCCAAGTAGTTCCACTTCCCTGCTCTTTCCTCACAGCCCTCCATCTATTTTTCCTTTTCAAATATTGTTCAGTTATCTTTTGTAAGATGTTGTAACTGAATCCACTTTTAACACCCTTTCAAGCAGTACATTTCATATCTTACACCACCTTGTGTACTTTTTTCCTCATGTTGACTCTGATTCTTTTACAAATTAACTTCTGCCATGGAAACAATTTATCCTGATTTACTCTAAGACATCCTTCCAGATTTTGAATGTCTCCATCAAATCTCCCTCATCATTCCCTGCTGCGAGGAATAAAACATCCAATTCCTACAATCTCCCCATTGAAATAAATTCTTTCATTCCAGTACCATTCTGGTAAATCTTCACTGCACCCTCTCTCATGCATTGACATAATTCTTAAATGATGGTGCCTAGGAATAGTCACCGCGCTCTCACTGGGTAATGTTACACAAAGATACTGGGGAGCATTCCCCATGTTATTACCCTTTAGGTTCAGGCCCATCAAATCGTCAAGTTCACCTACCTCTCAGTTGGTCACAACTGGTTAATTTACATCGGATCCCTTCCATGTCAAAGCCTATCTTGCAGACCAAATTAATTTATTTTTTTAAAAAGCTGTCAATTTAACCAGAAATTCTTGAGTTAGCAAGTAAGTGAGTTTATTAGTTACTAAATGCAAGAAGAAAATTAACACATCACACAAAGAGGCAGATTAGAAATTCTTTGACATGAAGGTAAAAGTTAAAAGATATATGGATCAGTTTTTATGAGTATTTTGGGAGAAGTAGACAGTGGAATGTTGTGGTTGCTAACAGTAGCATTGATGTTGGCAGCTGAGTACTCAATTTCGAAATCCTTGGCTTTGCAGCTGATGAAAATTTTTTTTTTGTCCTGGATTCTTTCAACAATAGCTGACTGGCAACACTCAGAGCAAGAAAATCTATTCCCTTTCTTCACCTGCATTGCAGGTATATCCAATGACTGTTCTCAAAGCTAGCTCACACACTCGGATTTCTGGCCACAAACCCAGGCACAGGAAGGTTGAAACTCACTTTTAACCCTGTCCTCACGTATTTTTGAAAGGTGAATGTGCTGAATATCCCTGGTCCCTGAACAAGGTGTGCTAACAGACTTGAGCAACGGACATCTGAGTCAGGGTAACAATGTGCAATGCCAATATGTAGGCACCCCATTGGCCATCTTGTCAGGGACCTAAATCCCCCCATGTTTTGAGGATGCTGCTCAATGTTATTGATGTGCTGAATGATGACATTGCAGTTGGAGCTGCTTTCCATCTCATATTGCCCACTTATCTCATTGACACTATCCCCAGTGCAAATGTACACACAAGCAGTAGTCATCCCCGTGACAACTGCATTAAAAGCTGCTACAGGAATGGGTGAAGAACACATCTGTCTGCAAGCCCAGGACCAGAACCAATCACCAATGGATTTAAATCTGTCCTCACCTAGTTTCCAGCTGCAATGCAGCAAAGCTGCAGGAAAGTCACAGTTGCCCATCAACCTCAGAGTGCTATGTAGATGAAAGAGGGATAGTGTCACCATAGCTTGTCCAGAGTTAGAGGTCAGAAAGTCATGCTATGATATCCAGCACATCTGCAATGTAACATTTATATCCACTGGGGCCACCAATTTCCAAAGGATGGTTCCTAATATCTGCTGTCCTTGCAGATCCTGCCTGAGGCTCCATACCAGTACTGTGCAAACGTGCTCTCTTCTCAGAGTCTCAACACTCAGATTGCTGTCAGGAAGCTATTCATGAAGTCCCTTTACAATAGCATCAGACAGTTCATATTGCCTCTCTTCATTCTTTCTACCAAATGAATTGATACATGCTTAAATTTTATATGTCACATTTCTGTCCACTTCACCAGTCTACGTCCCCCTGAAATCGGCTAGAAGTTTTCTCAGTTTTTAGTACATTTCTGAATTTCCTGTCATCTAGTAATATTGGTCATTGAGACATGTCAAAAACAGCAGTGGTTTTCATCCTAACCTGTGAGGAATAACACTGTATACCTCACTCAGGACTAACTTACAATAAAGGATCAAGGGTAGGCCACTCAACCCTTTGAGCCTGCTCCACCATTCATTAAAATCATGCCTGACCTGATTTTAATCTCAACTCTACTTTCCTGCATATTCCCTGATAATCTTTCATCCCCTGGTAATTGAGAATCTATCTACGTCTGCCTTAAAAATATTTAATGATTCTGCATTCAGTTTGAGTTTTTGAGATAGTTTTTGAGAAAGGGAATTCGAAGACTCAGAACCCTCTGAGAGAAAAGAAAATGTTTCCTCATTGCTGTTTTAAACAGGCTTCCCCTTATTTATAAACCATGACCCCTCGTTCTAAATTCCCCCATAAGAGGGAAACATGATTTCCACACCCACCCCGCCAAATTCCCTTAGGATATTCTACGTTTCAATTAGGTCACCTCTGATTCTTCTAAACTTCTGAGGTCACAGGCCTATCCTGCCGAGGCAATCAACCCATGTATTAGTTCAGTAAACTTGTAAAAGGCTGCAAAACAATTCACTTCTATTTTCTACTTACTATAATTTATCCAATTTTAAATCCAGTGGCATTACCTCTTTCAACTGATAGCCTTCAAATTTGTAAACAGGTTTATTGTTAGGTTCCTTCCTGCACCACGAAAGTTACCAAGAAGTCCTGCCTTCTCAAGTTTTCTCCTCACATGAGGTGTGGAGACCCTCAGGTTAAGCCACCACCAATCATTTCTCTATCATGAGAGAGCAACTCCATGACCTTCTGGAACTATAGCAATGTTACTTTTATTTACAAAGTGGTATTTTGTGAAATTATCTTTGAGGGCCTATATAACAGCCTGAACTGTACTGGTTTCATTAATTGTGCATGTTTCACCAAGGAATTGCCCGAGTCAGTCAAAGATTTCAATCCTCTGGTGTTCATTTATCATTCCTAATTTACCAATTGCGAATTTACTTTCTTGTAAACTTTCCTCATCGTCAACAGGAGGTTAATTTTTGAAATTCCTTCATGGGGTGTGAACGTTGTTGTCCATCCCTAAGTGCCCTTGAGAAGGTGCTGATGAGCTGCCTACGAGTCTATGTGTTTCCACAGTGATCTTAGGGAGAAAAATGCAGGATTTAGATCAAGCCAAAGTGAAGCATTGGCAACTTAATTCCAGGTCAAATTGGTGAGGCTGTCAGGGTAAGCTTGCAGGTGGTGATGTTCCCATGCTTCTGCTGTTCCTGTTCTTCTAGGTGGTAGAAGTTGTGGGATTGGAAGGTGCTGTTAAAGGATCCTCAGTATGTTGTGGCTGTGCATATTATGGATGGTTCACACCACTGCTGCTAAGCATCAGTGATGAAGGGAGTTACTGTTGAAGATATTAAATTGGGTGCCAGTCAAGTGGGGGCTGCTTTGTCTTTACTAATATACAAATAGAGGTCGCTGTAAAAGCTCAGCAGATCTGGCAGCATCTGCGAAGAAAAAATCCTTCTGAGGAAGGATCACCGGACCCAGAACGTAAACTCTGATTTTTTATTCACAATTGCTGCCAGATCTACTAAGATTTTCCGGCAACTTCTGTTTTTGTTCCTGATTTACAGCATCTGCAGTTCTTTTGGTTTTTGTTGGCCTTTAGAACTACAGAACTGTCTAAACTAATATTTAGTTTCATGATGGAGCAGAGACAGGAATGGTTGTTGCAGGTTCCGGGATTTAAATGTTTCAGTAAGAACAGAGAAGATGGTAAAAGAGGGGGAGGTGTGGCATTGTTGATCAAGGACAGTATTACAGTTGCAGAAAGGATGTTTGGGGACTCGTCAACTGAGGTAGTATGGGCTGAGATTAGAAACAGGAAAGGAGAGGTCACCCTGTTGGGAGTTTTGTAAAGGCCTCCGAATAGTTCCAGAGATGTAGAGGAAAGGATAGCAAAGATAATTCTCGATAGGAGTGAGAGAGACTGAGTAGTTGTCATGGGGGACTTCAACTTTCCAAATATTGACTGGGAACACTATAGTTCGAGTACGAAAGATGGGTCAGTTTTTGTCCAGTGTGTGCAGGAGGGCTTCCTGACACAGTATGTAGACAGGCCAACAAGGGGTGAAGCCACATTAGATTTGGTACTGGGTAATGAGCCCGGCCAGGTGTTAGATTTGGAAGTAGGTGAGCACTTTGGTGATAGCGATCACAATTCTGTTATGTTTACTTTAGTGGTGGAAAGGGATAGGTGTATACCACTGGGCAAGAGTTATAGCTGGGGGAAAGGCAATTACAATGAGATTCGGCAAGATTTAGGGGGCATAGGATGGGGAAGGAAACTGCAGGGGATGGGCACATTAGAAATGTGGAGCTTATTCAAGGAAAAGCTCCTGTGTGTCCTAGATAAGTATGTACCTGTCAGGCAGGGAGGAAGCTGTCGAGCGCGGGAGCCGTGGTTTACGAAGGAAATGGAATCTCTGGTCAAGAGGAAGAAGAAAGCTTATGTTAGGATGAGATGTGAAGGCTCAGTTAGCACGCTTGAGGGTTACAAGGTAGCCAGGAAAGACCGAAAGAGAGAGCTCCGAAGAGCCAGGAGGAGACATGAGAAGTTGTTGGCAGATAGGATCAGGGTAAACCCTAAGGCTTTCTCTAGGTATTTAAGGAATAAAAGAATGGTGAGAGTAAGATTAGGGCCAATCAAGGATAGTAGTGGTAAGTTGTGTGTGGAGTCAGATGAGATAGGGGAAGCGCTAAATGAATATTTTTCAACAGTATTCACTCTAGAAAACGACAATGTTGTCGAGGAGAATACTGAGATACAGGCTACTAGACTATGTGGAATTGAGGTTCACAAGGAAGAGGTATTAGAAATCCTACAGAGGGTGAAAATAGATAAGTCCCCTGGGCTGGATGGGATTTATCCTAGGATCCTCTGGGAAGCCAGGGAGGAGATTGCCGAGCCTTCGGCATTGATCTTTAACTCATCATTGTCTACAGGAATAGTGCCAGACGACTGGAGGATAGAAAATGTGGTTCCCCTGTTCAGCAAGGGGAGTAGAGACAACCCTGGTAATTATAGACCAGTGAGCCTTACTTCAGTTGTTGGTAAAGTGTTGGAAAAGGTTATAAGGGATAGGATTTATAATCATCTAGAAAAGAATAATTTGATTAGGGATAGTCAGCACGGTTTTGTGAAGGGAAGGTCGTGCCCTCACAAACCTTATTGAGTTCTTTGAGAAGGTGACCAGACAGATAGGTGAGAGTAAACCGGTTGATGTGGTGTATATGGATTTCAGCAAGGCATTCGATAAGGTTCCCCACAACAGGCTATTGTACAAAATGTGGAGGAATGGAATTGTGGGAGATATTGCAGTTTGGATCGGAAACTGGCTTGCTGAAAGAAGACAGAGGGTGGTGTTTGGTGGGAAATGTTCATCCTGGAGCCCAGTTACTAGTGGTGTACCGCAAGGGTCGGTGTTGGGTCCACTGCTGTTTGTCAGCTTTATAAACAACCTGGATGAGGACGTAGAAGGATGGGTTAGTAAATTTGCAGACAACACTAAGGTCGGTGGAGTTGTGGATAGTGACGAAGGTTGTTATTGGTTACAGAGAGACATAGACAAGCTGCAGAGCTGGGCTGAGAGGTGGCAAATGGAGTTTAATGCGGACAAGTGTGAGGTGATGCACTTTGGTAGGAGTAACCAGAAGGCAAAGTACAGGGATAATGGTAAGATTCTTGGTAGTGTAGATGAGCAGAGAGATCTCGGTGTCCATGTACACAGATCCTTGAAAGTTGCCACCCAGGTTGACAGGGCTGTTAAGAAGGCATACAGTGTTTTAGCTTTTATTACTAGAGGGATCGAGTTCCAGAACCAGGAGGTTATGCTGCAGCTGTACAAAACTCTGGTGCGGCCGCACTTGGAGTATTACCTACAGTTCTGGTCACCGCATTATAAGAAGGATGTGGAAGCTTTGGAAAGGGTGCAGAGGAGATTTACTAGGATATTGCCTGGTATGGAGGGAAGGTCTTATGGAGGAAAGGCTGAGGGACTTGAGGCTGTTTTCATTAGAGAGAAGAAGGTTGAGAGGTGATTTAATTGAGACATATAAGATAATCAGAGGGTGAGATAGGGTGGATAAGGAGAGCCTTTTTCCTAGGATGGTGACGGCGAGCACGAGGAGTCATAGCTTTAAATTGAGGGGTGAAAGATATAGGACAGATGTCAGAGGTAGTTTCTTTACTCAGAGAGTAGTAAGGGTACGGAACGCTTTGCCTGCAACAGTAGTAGATTCGCCAACTTTAGGTACATTTAAGTCGTCATTGGACAAGCATATGGACGTACATGGAATAGTGTAGGTTAGATGGGCTTCAGATTGGTATGGCAGATCGGCACAACATCGAGGGCCGAAGGGCCTGTACTGTGTGCTGTAGTGTTCTATGTTCTATGTTCTATGAGTGTCATGGGAGGCGAACTCATCTAGGTAATTGGGAAATATTCTATCACATTCCTGACTTGTATCTTGTATACAAGGTGGATAGGCTTTGAGGTATTAGGAGGTGAGGTACTGGTGATTTGAGAACAGGAGGAAAATTTGCAACTAATTTGCTCTTGGGACCATAACATTTGTGGGGCTGGTCCTATTCAGTTTCCATTCAATGGTAACCCCCAGGATGTTGACAGTGAGAGACTCAGCAATGGCAATGCCATTGAATGCCAAGTGATGACAGTTCGGATCTCTCTTGTTGGAGATGTTCAGAAACTGTTCGATTTACCCCCTCCCCAATTTTGAGTATGGTTGTAACATTTGAGATCCTCCAGTCTTCTGGAAAATATGCACATGTTTAGGGAGGATTGTAAATATTGTTAAGCTTTGCAATACTCTTCCAACATGGAGGCTGGATCATATTCAAGGCTGAGTTATGCATGTTTTTGATTCAAAAAGGAGTTAAGGATTATGAAGGGTGGGCAGGAAAATGAAGTTAAGGCCCTACTTAGATCCGCCAATAATTAATTGAATATCAAAGCAGTTCATTGCGCCAATTGGCTTATTCCTCTATAATTATCATACTAAAATAGACAATCTTACTGAAAGATTGTATTTCAGTGTTCCACAATTTCCACACTGACTGTCTTAAGCAACCTAGCATAACATCATATTTCCATTCAAGCTACCATTAGCTTATAATAAACCTTCTTTTCCTAATTCATTTTAATTCCTATATTTTTCACCATCAAGAAGCTCCAAATATACTTTCAATTCAACACCTAAATTATTTCTTCTTTGCAGGCTTGTCATTGCAATTATGCCAAGTCATTTGGACTAGATTCTTTCACAACTCACAATTAGCCCTCTTCCAGATGAATATTTAGGGTATTTCAAAAACTGTATCATCAAATTAAGTTTTTCTCTGGAATTATATCTGCTGTGATTTTAACCATTCTGGCATAATTAAACTGTTTGCTCTGGCCATGTATTATAACGTAAGTGCCTTATTCAGCACAAATGACAGCCTGAGAACTGTCTATGTTTGGACCTTCCTGTGAGTTTATCACCAAGTCAAGACTGCTTTTTACAGGCTTCTCAGTACTGTCAAGGCTAGTCTATTGAAACAGTGTGTATTGTTTGAGATAACCACTGGCAGAGATTGGAAAACTCTTTTGAAAGCAATTCAGCATTTCAGTTCTGTGGTGTCAGGGAGTCTTCCTTTATTCCACTGATTGGAACAGGGAACATCAGAAAAGTAAATTATACTCCATTGCCTCAGGTTTGCATGCATGACCTTATTTATTATTTTACTTTGGGCATGGCTAAAATGACCAGATTTCAGGTGACCCATGACCAATGGAGGCTGCATCTTTATTTTAAAAAAAGATTCATGGGATGCATACATCACTAGCAAGACCAGCATTTGCTGCTAGTTTCCTTTAAACTGGGAGGCTTACTCAGTCATTTCAAAGGGCAGTTAAGAGTCAATCATGTCGCCAGGGTCTAGAGTCACTTGTAGGCCAGAGCAGGTAAGAGCAGTAGATTTCTTTACGATAAGAGAATTAGTGAACAAAACGGATATTTATGACAATCAATGACATTGGCAATGGTCACTGTTACTGAGACTACTTCCAGATTTATTGATCGACTTGAAATTCCAGCTGCCGCCATGGTGGGATTTGAACTCGTGTTCCAAAACCATTACCATGGGCCTCTGGATTTTTT
Organism: Stegostoma tigrinum; assembly: GCF_030684315.1. Taxonomy (NCBI): domain Eukaryota; kingdom Metazoa; phylum Chordata; class Chondrichthyes; order Orectolobiformes; family Stegostomatidae; genus Stegostoma; species Stegostoma tigrinum. Next base: position 16,811,569 of record NC_081375.1, read on the forward strand.
TTAATCAACCCAACCATTGCATCCGTTGGTGGCGTCAGTAGGGGAAGGAAGAAGGATACTAGCTTTGCACGGCGCAAAAGTCTCCTCGTTTTCCATTTTGTAAATCTTCATTGGTCTCTGAGTCAATAATTTGTAAATGAGCCAGTTTGGTCCAAAGTACAGCCTTTTCTAGAAGCATAGAATCATAGAGATCTACAGCAGCGATAAAGGCATTTCAGCCCATCACATTTCTGCTAGTCAAAAACAACCACCCAACTATTCTAGACCCATTTTCCAGCACTTGGCCCATCGCCTTGTATAGAGAGATGGGGTTTTCCTACATACAAAGTGTATACATCATATAATTTGGAATTTAATTTTCACAATTGTTTGATAAATAGACACGTTCAAAGAAAATGAGACAAAGTAAACTGTTTTATTAATGCTTCTAAGCATTATTTTTTCCTGGGTTTTCTCACAATAGTCCCCAGGATATTAATCTTTAACTCCAAGAGATGCCAAAACATTCCAAGAGAGCTGGAAAGCACAGCAGATGAACACAAGGAATATTAAAATGCAGGAAATACGGCTTTTGTTCATAGCCCTAAGGGTAACAACATTTTTTTAAGACATATTTTTAAAAAATATTTTAATCAGAGGCTAGTTTTGTTGTCCTGCTCCAGGTCTTCCGACAATATGTTCATAACTCAGCTCTATGAAAATCCCAGGGAGATGCCAGGGAGTTAATACCTGGCAGAGAAATGAGCCAGGGACCATGGAGCCATGATGTAGAGGCAGAGACATTAAGATTATCTTTCCTTTTTGAGCCAGTAACTCAAGAACAGCTCAATCAAATGGATATAGAACATTCCTGAAAAAGTACAGAATATATCAGTGTATCTTTGCAGAAAAATGAAGAAATATTATGAATAGTCATAACTCTGATCCAGGACAAGTCATAGTTCATTGAATAAACATTGAATAAATGCTTGAGTAAACTAAAATGTGTCCTCCTTGGATATCTTATGTGTGGTTATTGGAGCCTAGATTTGGTCTGCCAAAGTGTATGTTTTCATGGAAGAATTTACAAACATCCTACTCTGTGTAGTCAGCTGAGTTAGAAATGTGACCTAAATTTTTAACATTAAAGTTACACTTAGGTGCTAAAAGCTTCTGTTGTAAGAATGTCAATGTGACGCGATGTTTAAAAAAAAACACCATGCTAGGTTCCAGCAGGCTATTTCCCAGCTGGCATGTGAAGACCCTGGAATGATTGGCTCTTTTATACTATCTTCCATCTTGCCAGAGTACTCTACAAAGTCTACCATTGATGAGATGCACTCAGATGGGAGTTGCCATGGTTTTTTTTTCACTAACATTCAGGCCTGGTCTGAACCATCTGAATTGTCCTGGCTCAGGGAATCTGCTTCATCAGTAATGGCTGCAAATTAGACTTAGAAATATTTCTCAGCTGCGTGTTCAAAGTCATCATCTCAAACTTCAATCTGAAAGGTCATCCAACTTATACACTTCAACTTCAATGTATATAGTTCATTGATTTCATTCACTGTGACCATGATACAGGTAGCCCTGCTATATTCATTTTTCCAGACACGAGGAAGGGTCTCACCAGTGGATTAGATGGAAATGCAATTTTATTTTGACTTAAGAAACAGAAATTGAAAAGACAACCCTCCATCTCATGTGATTGCACCAAGCAGTGACTGGTGTCAACTTCATTGAGTTTGGTGCTCTCATTTCAGAGATGACAAGTTGCTTACTCAGGATTGAATTTCCTGATTTTTTTTAGCTAAATATTTGTTGCATCATGTTTTTGGAAGGGTTTCTTACCATGAGGCTTAGCTAGATTTCCTATCCTAACTAACCAAACCCCTCTCAATAACTATCTACCATGTCCCTTTCATCAAATTCTGACCCCATCTTAGCATGTGCCATTCCTGGAACAATTCACCACTCTGTAGAAATTTGCTGAAAAGCTAGCTGACCTGGCACCTCTGCCATCTTTAAAAGGCTGCCATGCATCTTGACTGTCTTTAGTTACACCTCATCAATAACATTATGGCACAGCAGCAATGAAATGGCAATTCCTGCAAAACAGAGCCCAGCATGGCTGACACTCTCTCATTCACACAATACCATTCTCTCATCTTCGTCACTGGTTATTCAGCAGGACCCACATTTTACCTGTCCTTAGCTACATTTGATCTAAGCACCCTCCCTAAATCACAGCTACTCTGTTCCCAGCACTTACAGGAGACCCATTGCTTGTTATTACCCAGTAGGGGAACAACACTTACAAGCATGCAATCGGACAACTCCAACCATGAGTTTTGATTTATAGTCAGCAAAAGAAAATACTGACAAGTCTATCCTGAGCAACACAGTGGCTCGGTGGTTAGCACAGCTGCCTGACAGCACCAGGGACCCAGATTTGATTCCAGCCTCTGGCAACTGTCTGTGTGGAGTCAGCACATTCTCCCCGTGTCTGCATGGGTTTCCCCCAGGGGCTCCAGTTTCCTCCCACAGTCCAAAGATGTGCACCATGTTAAATTGACCACACTGTCCAGGGAAGTGCAGGCCAGATGAGCGAGCCATGAGAAATATAGAGTTACAGGGATAGGGTAGGAGGTGGGTCTGAGTGTGACACTCTCCAGAGGGTCGGTGTGAACTCGATGGGCTGAATGGCCTGCTTCCATGCTGTAGGAACACATGATTTGTGGAGGTCGCAATGGTGGTCCCTGCCAATAATTCCTGCCGCTCCCCACTTCATAGCTGATGCCTCCCTCTTTGATTTTGATCTGCCTAGTGCCCTTATCCAATGAGATTTGCTGCCCCCATCACTGCTTTTATACCTACCATGCCAACACATTAATACACAGCTTTTCTACTCCTTGCCCAACATTGGTAATGCCCAAAACCTTTAGTGTTGTGCCCCTTTCAGGAACCCCTGGCCAACAGTGCAACTCCTTGACTAGACTGAGGATTAATGCCCACCCACTTTCTGACATGGCCATTTCATTGAATAAATGAACCTTCTTCCTCAGCTGAGGATTCTCCAGCTCTGTTGTTGACAGGGCCCTCAACCAGGTCCGACCCATCTCCTGCACTTCTGCCCTCACGCCTTCTCTTTCCTCCTGCAACAGTGAGACGGTTCCCCTTATCCTCACTCACCTTCCCACCAGCATCCACATCCAGAAGATCATCAGACGCCATCTCTGCCACCTCCAGCGAGATGCCACCACTGGACACAAATTCCCCTCCCCTCCCTTGTCCGCCTTCTGCCCTCCGGGACACCCTGGTCCACACTTCCATCACCCCCAACACCTCCCCACAGCCTACGGCACCTTCCCCTGTAACCGGCGAAGGTGCAACACCTTCCCATTTATCTCCTCCCTCCCCAGTATCCAAGGGCCCAAACATATCTTTCAGGTGAAGTAACACTTCACCTGCACTTCCCAGAATCTAGTCTAATGCATTCGCTGCTCACAACGTGATCTCTTCTACATTAGGAAAGCAAAGCATAGACTCGGTGATGGCTTCGCTGAACATCTATGGTCTGCTCGCAAAAATGACCCTGAGCTACCTGTTGCCTGCCCCTTTAATGCACCCCCCTGTTCCCTGGCAAATATCGCTCTTTCTAGTTTGCTGCAGTGTTCAAGAGAAGCCCAATGCAAGCTGGAGGAACAACACCTCATTTTCCGCCTGGGGACCCTACAGCCCTCCAGACTCAATATTGAGTTCAATAATTTTAGGGCCTAAACTCTCCCCTGTCCCAGCCCCCTAACCCACACATAAGGCTTTGTTGTAACACAGCCTGCCATTACACACCCCATGTTGTTAGTCACTAACAGTCCCCATTAACAACTATTCACCCTCCCAGCCTGATCGTTAGCAACTCCTTTGTCTATCCAACTGTATTCTCTTTCTTTGGGCTCTATCCTATTGTTTACTCCCTACCCCACCCACCTCCCTATTTTCTGCATATAAACTGACATTTTCGCAGCCACCATAAGTTCTGAGGAAGTGTCACTGGACCCAAAACATTAACTCTGTTTTTCCCTTCACAGATGCTGCCTGACCTGCTGAGCTTATCCAGCAACTTTATTTTTGTTGTTGTGAGTGTGATGGCAACTTAGGTAGCTGGCACATGCTGTAGGTGTTAAATTGATGTCTTGATGTGCAAGACAGGAAGATATGTCTCTCCCTGGCAGATCCCAGCTGACAAACATTACAGGTAACCTGTCCATGTGACTGTATGAAAGACCCAATCAATACAGCAGTCCTGATAGTCGTTAGGCTCTGGTTGAAGTGCCAATATCGTAGGATGCCAGGCAGTGCGTAGCTGCCGTGAGAATGCAGGTAGACGCTAACTGAGAAAAAACTAAGACAGCAAATGAACAGCCTGCAATGCAGCCTGGTCCAACATGGGAGCTGAGCGCCTGGCCCTGAACTGAAAGTCTCCCTTTGGAAAATTTTCGGTGCTAGTTTCTGGAGCACCCTGCAATGCAGATCTGTGCTTCTTGAGCATCCTGCAATGAATCAGAGAGAAGTGCCGCAGTGTTCATGGCAGTTTAGCATTTGCCAATGTTCATGGATGAGAGCTGTGTGCAGCTGGTGTCTATGGTTTATGCTCTGAGATGCTGTTGGTGCTGAGCAGCATGGAAACTAGTCACGGGCAGCAGTGAGCTGAAACCATCAGGTACCCTCATGTCCACTCTTGACATCTCCCTTGTTCAGTGCATTGAAGCTGAAGATTAATGATGTGAGATGTCCAGTTAATAAGGTGGCTGAGAAGCAATAATCCAGCTAAAAGGGCACCTCACCACTGCCTAGAGAGAGAAACTCATCTCAAAGCCTGATAGATGCATAAGAGAGACCCTTTGGGCATGAAAAAGCCAGTCGCTGCATCTATAATAGATCACGAGGGAAGAACAGATCATCTTTAAGCCAACATTCTGCCCTAAATCACCCGACCAAAACCTAACTGTTTGGTTATTAATTCATTTACTGTTTATGGGAATCTGCTGTTTGCAGATTGGATGCTGAAATTGTCTGCATCACAGCACCACCATTTTTCAGAAGCAACCTTAGGTGATATATGAATGCAACTTCTTTCTTTTCCCAGCCTTTCTGATTTGTATCATTCAACAGGGCAATACTGTCCTTTCACCCTGACCTTGGAACCATTGAATGAAGCAATTGTTAGTCATCAAATGTGTCAAAAGTGAAACAGTGTAGACAACATAACAGTTTGTGGGTTGAATTTATTTTAAAGTTAGGAATTTAAGAGCAAATGACATGAAAGCCTGCTACACCATGGACTATGCGTAAAGTATTTCATCAAGAAGATGTCTCTGTTTCAACCATTCCCTGTGACATGCTGCAACAGTCTTCACTTTTGTAACTTCAGCCAATATCTACATAGTGTTCCCTCCACGCAAGACCAAGCCATTCACATCATTAAAAACAAAACTGGGCGCATCGTTGAGCTGGGATTACACAACTTCTAATATTCTCTCATCTCAAATCTTGTCATTTGTATTGTTGCCATGTCTAGTCTGACTCTCATAAACCTTCAGTCCGGAGACCTACAATCACGATAAACTTTCTTACCCAGCTATTCCATGAAAAACCATTGATTCTGATTCCACCATCACAAACAGTTTGATAAAAAGGCACAGTATTTTGTCTACCCTGCATGATAAGTAATGGAGCACTGGGAAAAAAAGTGAATTTTCACTAGGTCGTATTTAATAACATACAAATATCTGGGTTATGGGTTAGCAGCTGACATTAGTCAATATTTATTTTTTGGTAAGAAACTAATTCCACAAGATATCCTGAATTTCTGTTTGATTCCGTTTGTAACAATTCCACTGTTATAACTTATTTATATTTAATTAGTCACTCTTTCCTTTGCTTTCCTTTGCAATCCTCTAATTGTTTTTTTCTTGCTCGGCAGTTACACTCAATGGTCCATTTCTTTCCTTTTTTGTGACCTTTTGTTTAACAATCTCCTTTTCTATATGTCATTTTAATTACAGCAGAGAATGGGAAAGAGAAAGTAGGGAATGGCAAGAGATAGCAAGATGATATGCCAACTGAGGGAGGTCAGACAGAAGTCAGAGCATAAAAATCAAGAAAATGTATGCAACGAGGGGGTTGCATAATGGCTCAGTGGTTAGCACTGCCGCCTCTCAGCACCAGGGACCAAGGTTTGATTCCAGCCTTGGGTGACTGTCTGTGTGGAGTTTGCATATTCTGCTGTGTCTTCATGGGTTCTGCTGGGTGCTCCGGTTTCGTCCCACAGTCCAAAGATGTACAGGCTAGATAGATTAACCATGGAAAATGTGGGGTTATAGGATCTGGGTCTGGGTGCGATTCTCTTTGAAGGGTTGGTGTGGACTTCATGGGCCAAAGGGCCTCCTTCCGCATTGTAGGGATTCTGAGTGAAAGACAAAATAGCTTTGTACTATCAAGCACTGTAATCAATGGTGGGGTGGTGGGAGGTGGTGGTGAAGATGAAAAGTGTTAAAAGGAGAAGATTATGTGAGTTATTGAGATTTGTAAAAGAACAGAAACACAACTTTTCTTTGTTCAAAAATTCAGAACTTTGCATTGATTCATTTGAATCATTCTGCCTTTGATTCAGTAAATTAAAATTAATCTGCACATTATTAAAGATTTGATGTCTACACTTATTGCATGTCAATTTTTTCTGTTATCAACTTCTGTGTCCACATTTGACTCTGCAGACTTTCCACACTAAAATCTGATCGTCCCACCAAGGAAGTGTTGCCTTGCCACCAGGTCACCCAAAGACTGTTCACGTTCTTGACTCTGTGTGCAGTGCAATACATCCATGTTACTAAGTCACAATGACCACACCTGAGAAGTTTTTCATTGACTGTAAAGCTCTTTGAGATATCCTGAAACCAGGAGAGGTGAGGCATAAATACAAGCTTCTAATTCATGTTTTCCTCTTTTTCTAGGTGCCACCATGAATTCACAATACGTTTCACATTAAAATAGACAGGTTTAACAGAGACTGGGGAATATCATAGGATAGAGTTGTGTTCTTCCATCTCTGAGACTTAGGTTCAAATCAAAACCAAAAATGGAATAAAAATCTATTCTCCACATGAGCAGAAAAGTCAATGAAGTACCTGGTACAGATTAACAGCACAGCAGTGACTTGTGTTAGCTATTAATTGGCAGTGAAATGGCAGGCTCATTCAGGCATCCAAAAATGATAATCTGGGAAATGAGAATATTGCAGTCGAGTGGGGATTAATGCTGGCTTCAAACAGGAAAATGTTCCATTTTCCAGCACACAGTTATCTCTCACTGTAATCTTCTTCTTATGCATCAGCTCAGCATTGAGGGTGCCTTGCTTCTACTCTGTTTCAATAGGGTTAGGTTAGCATTAGGGTTTAGCTCTGAGATGACTGATGAATTAAATGTATTATCTGGAGATGCTGGTACTTTAAGAGTCAGTAAATGAATTGTTCAGAGGTTTAGTCACTCCTTCTTATGCCTCAATTTTACCTTGTGAATTGTCTCAATGCCTTTCCAAATTTGCCTTCTCTATTTGATCAGTCAGCAACCAGGGTCTCCTATGCATTAATGACACTGTTTGACACCTTTGGAGAACATCCCTAAAACAATGCCACTATCTTTCTGAAAGTGTCCTGGTGTGACCAAGTTCTGTTTTCAAGAGCCTGGTGTCAGACATTCCAGCAACACACCTCCCCATAACATCTGGCTTCAAGTGATTATTGGCTTGATGATGGTAAGTTGCCTGCGACAGCTTCTGTTGTTGGACCTCTGATCTTACCAATGGATTTAGAGGACATTGTGAAGGGACTGCTGGTGCTATGTCTACAGTATTTTGAGATTCCTGTTTAAGGTTGTCCAAGTCCCCAAAGAATACAGTGTTGTGGGAAACCAAATTGCCTGGAAAACCACGGCTGTAGCTTTGTGTTTGAGATGCTGGATGTTAAATACTGTTCTCCTCAGTTGGCTGAAGACTGACCAGGCACATTAGAGATGATGATGAGTTTCATCAACCATGTCGTTTTTCATTGGGAAGAGTAGCTCACTATATTTACTGACAAATATATCCATCTGAAATAGCCTTGTCATCTCGTTGCTGAACTATCTGGTTGCCAACCACCTCTGATGGATCCATCCAGCAATAGAATAGTTGGCTTTATTTTTGGAATTCTGTCATTCAGAATTTCTGTGAACACACTACGATGTTGACTCCCAACTCTATCTGTTCATCAAAGATTAGATTCCCTTCAGTGTGGAAACAGGCCCTTTGGCCCATCAAGTCCACACCGCCTCTTGAAGCATCCCACCCAGACCCATCCCCCTATAACCCACACACCCCTGAACACTACAGGCAATTTAGCATGGCCGATCCACCTCGCCTGCACATCTTTGGACTGTGGGAGGAAACCGGAGCACCCAGAGGAAACCCGTGCAGACACGGGGAGAATGTGCAAACTCCGCACAGACGGTTACCTGAGGCTGGAATCGAACCCGGGTTCCTAGCGCTGTGAAGCTGCAATGCTAATCACTGAGCCACTGTGAAACCCTAAAATAAAAGATATTCTTACAATAAGGAACCAGATGGAGTCTGCAAAACATTCATTACATCCGCAGTCTTGACTAAGTTATTTAAGAAACTCTCCACTCAATGAAAAACAGTATCAAAATGCAATCATTAAAATATTATGAAAATGTGGTGGCACTCAACCTTGTGTTCTGAAATACGCCTGCCAGCTTTGCAAAAATCTCATGGGAAATCAATTGGCAAAAAATGCTCCTTAACAATTTTTATTCCTTTAAATGAGCTGCTGCTTCTAACTACTCCTACCCTAGGTGATACTGTCATGGTGTGCTGTCCGCACAGATTGATTATAGATAATCTGCAATCTGTCAATGAGATCCACCATTTACATATGCCTAGGTTGACCCTCAGTGGAGAATGTATTGTTATATAGTTTACATTTTTTAGACATTTTCGCATAGCTCAATTCTACTTAACATTATTTTGCTGCTCATTTCTAATGTAGGAATCAAAAGCATGAAATAAACAAAGTCCTCCTTTGCCAGAAATGCAGATGCTTTTGATTGGCTCCTGTCAAAGGGACACCACCAAACAAACAACGTGGTCTTTCTTTATATGTGAAAGCCAAATACATCATCAGAGTATGATTACTACTTAGTTGTTAGTGTATGAAGGCTCATGAATTTCCCATCAGTTTCAAATGAAAAGAGGAGAATATTGTCCCCAGAAGAGACCCAAAACAAAGTCATCTCACTGTTTTTGGCTTTCTTTGTCAGACCAGAGGAGCTAAGGAATTTTTTTTTGATGGGCAGTCATTATACTGGCCTAAGACAATGATTTGTGGGTGGCAAAATCCATAATTAGTAGTCTATAAGGAAAACAGTGAAAGATAACTATTGACTGACAAAAGAAGAACTCATCTTCATTTCCTAAAAAAAATCCATACAATGTTTGAATGGTCTGCGGAAGCAATCAAGACCTTCATCCAAAAGATAATGCACACCTCAGTCTATAAGATGGAGAAACACCAACCTGCATTATGTACTTTACATTATGTACATTACGACAGGTTGCATTCAGATGTAGTAAAATATAGTAAACTTTTGATATGGTAAAATGTCCCGAGGCTCTTCACAGGAATGTAATCAGTGAAAACATAGAAACCAAGCCAAAGAAGGAGATAGTAGGGTTAGCAACCAAAAGCTTGGATATAAAGGTTAGATTTTGAGAAGGTCTTAACAAGGAGAGGTGAAGACGTTGGGAGATTTGGGAGAAATTCCAAAGCTTGGGATCCAGATGGCTGAAGGCATAACTGCCAACGGTGAAGCAAAATACTTTGAGGATGCACAGGACACCAGAACTGAATGAACATAAAATTCTCAGAGAGAATTTACAAAGATAGTAAGGCCAAGGAAAGATCTGAACACCAAAAGTAGTCAATGAATGATTTGAACGGTTGAGCCTTGTGGTTCAGATGTAAAAGCAAAGCTGACACTTTATTGTGAAGACCATCAACTGTATAATACATAGACTATTTTAATTGATTAAATTAATTTCAGTGAGGAAAATGAAGAAAAGCTTCGGTATTTTTCTATTAAAGAAATGTACCAGTTCTCCAGTAGCCATGGAATGTACATCAATAAATAATCATCTATCATGCACCAATTTCTGAAATCTAAATGTCATTACAATTGAAATAGAATGAGATTTGCTCTTCCCTTGTGTCAATGATTTTCTTAGCTAAATTTGAAAAATTTGAATTAACTGCAAGTATATATTCAGTCTCCAGCAACCAAAACTGCTCTTTGAGTCCCCTAAAACAGGGGACTATATTTAGAATGAATAAGCACTGATGTGGTTTGGATAATTGCCATCAGCTTTCTTGTCTGTTACAGTGCACTTTAGGTAATTGTGTAATATTTGGTAAAAGAACTTTTGCCTCCCTGAGGGAAATGTCTCATAGCCTCACACCCATGTTAATGACATTCTAAAAAAATTAAAAAGGTTATCCAGCCTATCCTATGAATACTATTAAAACTAAACACATTTTAACCCTTTATATTATCAACCAGCTTTCTTCTAATATCCCTCACTCATTTACTTCCGATTACATTGAAGTGCTGCTCATAGGAGGTAGAAACCAAACTGAGGCAAACTTTGCCACCCAGTTTGAATTTATTCATTTTTACTGACCACATTTTATTTTTAGTTCCTTTTTCTAATGAAGCCTCAGTTTCAGGGTTTGTTGAGGAACCAAAAACAATCTGTCCTAATTCACATTCCTAGTAAAAGAAGACTTGAACTTGTTTGATTCATGTATTAGAAATGAACAGCACAACAACGTTTAATAGAAGGGAGCTACATGAAAATATCTCAAAGAAATGAGCTACATAACAATACATACTCCACTGAGAGTTGACCTGGGCATAGTTAAATGCTGGATCTCACAGAGAGATTGCAGATGATCTACAGTCAATGTGTGACTATGGCACAGTGTGGCATACCTTGACAGAATTTCCTGGTAGAAGTGTCTAGAAGCAGCAGCTCACTCAACGGAATAAAAATTGTTGAAGTTTTTTTTGGCACAAAAGCAATGGCATCTCCATTTGGGCAAGGGTGACCATCAGTTTGGCAGACAAGACCTAAAATAGACATTGATCCCTTGCTCCCATTCCTGAAAGTCAAATCAGGAATGCCTGAAAAAATCTTCTAACACAACGTGCACAAGTTGACTTTCAGATGATCTTTGTTTGAAAGTATTGGGACCAAATACCTGCTGGAAACAGATGCAACGATGACTGATTTCAGACTCAATCTTTCCTGTGACTCCTGCCATATCTACAGAATGAATGAACTCATTGACTTCCAATTTTAGTTCCTCAAATTCTAATCCCAAACACCTTCTCATTCAGAGAGTTTTACAACTTCTTGGTGGGATAGAGTCATACAGTCATAGAATCATATTCCAGAAAAACAAGATTTTTGGCCCATAATTTCTATGCTGATCAAAAAACAACAAACTGCAGTAATCCCATATATAACACAGTGTGGAGCTGGAGGAACACAGCACCCCAGGTAGCATCGGAGGAGCAGGAACCTGATGTTTTGGGATGGAAAGTGTCCTAAGTGTCCCAACCCAAAACGTAAACTTTCCTGGCCCTCTGATGCTGCCTGGCCTGTTGTGTCCCTCCAGCTCCACACTGTGTTATCTCTGACTCCAGCATCGGCAGTTCTTACTATCTCTGAGTGCGTAATCCCATTTTCCTGCATTCGATCCATAGCCTACTATGCCCTGGCATTTTAAACGTCCAGGTACTTCCTAAAAGAAATAGAGCTATTTGTGCCAATCGCTTCTCTTCCAATGATTCATTCTTTCACCTCAAATTGGAAACACCTGAAAGTTATTCACTTTTGATGAATGTTTTGTTGACTGCAAAACAAATTAAGTCTGTTCCAAAAGTTGAAACAGAATTTTTGTGATTGTAAGTGAATCAGGATTTAGTCATTTCTTATCTTCAGAGAGATGGAACATGCACAATTGTCTCCTTTGTTCCGATTTGAAGCAGACCATAATTTTGTAATAATTAAGCATATGGAACTTAGCATGAGGGATAAGCATTCTTTCTTCAATCTAAAGTACTGGCGACTATGATTTTCTTGCTAGGTTTTTTCATAAAAACTGCAACAAGTTGTTCTTTGGCTTGCCAAGTTGTTTAGAATACTAATATGAAGCTCAACTGGAGTATTAAAATTTCACTGTTTATCTTTAAAGTGGTAATAGGTCAATTCATGTCAAAGGCTAGCAAATTCCACACCATCTGCTTCCTCCTCATCATAACCAACACGGGCAGGGGAAGGAGGTTTCCTTCATGTTTATTATAATAACATTACAAATCCATTGTTTCACCAGCATGTTTACAATTCAATCCACAAAACCTTCACTGCTTCAACTCCTTCTGCTTCATTTTACTGGTTTTCTGCATTGCACCAAACAATCTGGACATGGTGTGGAATTCTCTAAACTTTGGGATGAATTTTCCAAGCCCATTGGCAATCAGCTGGAAATTGAAAGGGCTGGCAAAATAGTGAGGGAAGGAATTTGGAAGGGAACTGTGTCTTCCCGCCTCCAATAGCGTATTATTGGTGGAGGTGGGGAAACATGGCTGCTCAGTTGCGCACTGGATGGCCAATTGAGTTGCCCAGGCGGCCAATTGAGACCACATCCTGTCTCTTCAGGATTTCACTTGCATCAGGACAGCCCACTACCACGCGGGTTCTGGGGGTGGGGGGGGGGGGGGGGGGGGACTTCATTTCTGGTCACTGCAAGGCACAATTTTACTTCTGCCTCTTTCCCCCCAATCCTGTGGTGATGGCCAACATTGCAGGAATGACATTATGGTGCTTAATGACACCCACTCCTCCTCTTGCTGCCATGGCCCGACTTTCCCCAAACACAATGACCTGTCTTCAAGTGTGCCTGGTCATGGGGGTGGTTATTTCCTGCTGCTGCAGCTACAGCAATGGGTGCCATTAACAGTGATGCTGTTGGAGCTGCTGAGCTGAGCTGCTGGGCCGGCAGTCCCTGAGGATGTCCGTCATCCTTAATTGAATGGTCAATACCACTAGCAGCTTCCTAATTGGCTGTACCATGCCTCTCACTGGCTTGACATTGCTGCTGCTGTTTATGCCGTTTATTCCCTCCTTTATACTCTTAAGGTTCAATTTTATTGACCAGGATTTCTATAATCAGTGAAAGGACAGCGGATGCTGTAAATCAGAAACAAAAGCAGAGGTTGCTGGAAAAGCTCAGCAGCCCTGGTGGCATCTGTGAAGAAAATCAGAGTGAACGTTTTGACTCGGTTCTGAGAAAGGGTCTTCTGAGAGTTGGGATTTTTCTTCACAGATGCTACCAGATCTGCTGAGCTTTTCGAGCAATGTCTATTTTTGTTACGATAATCAGCATCAGGATATAGGAAGACAAATCTTTGACATGGACACTTTATCTTCCAACACATAATCTTCACAGAGATCACCTCATGTGATCTGTGATTTTTGACTGCTTGTTTCCCATGAGCAACAATGTCTGTTTATGGAAGTGCAATTTGTTTTACTATCTTGTCTCATCTGAAATATTTTGTGGGTAACAATTTAGGTAGCTGGAAGGGTCTCCCTTATGCCTAGCTTGAAGATTGTAGAAGTTGCTGTTCTTCCTCTTATTATTAAAAATGAATGGTCTGAACTTGCGAGACGGAAAACAGCTTAGAACAACATTTTAGTTATTACAATTATTAAAGCAAATTGATTCAACAAAGCACTGAAAGAAAATCTTCACATTCAAGGACTACACTTTATTCTTTCAGGCCTAGCTTCTCTTTAGCTTGTTGACTGGTTGCTCAGAGAACATACCCAGGCCATTACTGATTGACAATTACAGTGTCATGACTGCACATCGAACACTGGTTTGATTCTTTCAAATTGGCTTCCTTCCCTCAGAAAATGATGAGTAGTACTCAGTGTTAGCAAATTACCTTGCTCATTTCCAAAACGATCATTGTCAAAATGTCATATAATGAGTTGATTTTTGCCTTAAATAATGATGTGGAATTCACTCTTATTGTAGCCTTTCCTAACTAATTTAGTCGGTAACAACCCATGTCAATTTTGAACAAGGGTCTGTGTCAGAGGAAAGTACAATTTCTTGGGGCCAGGGTTGTTAATTCTGCCATCAATGATTCACTCTTGGAGTTTGATAGTCATTGACTTATTGTGTTGGGATCTCCAAGGCAGACTTAGAGCTGACAACATTGAGAAGCTTTTTGCCCTGTGTCTGAGCTAAGTACCCTGACAATATAGTAGTGAAATGAACCAGTTGTCTTACTGGCCAAGGGGACAAAAAGCAAGACAATGCAAGGCCACGGAAGCTGTCAGAATCCAGGTTGATGCAGTGTCAGTTTGCCATGACAGCAAGTAAAGAGTCCAGAGATGTAGCCTGGGCTTGCCTGTGAGCTGGGTGCAGATCGCTGAGCACACAGTGCCCTTGCTGCAGCATTACAATGATAGCTATCAGTACAACTGGAGGTGCAGCATTGAAGTGCAGATGTATCTTGTAAGCGGAATGAAGATGTGCCAAGTGTGATGTCAATGTCTATGGACAATACAGTGCATGTGGCTGGTGCCCATGGAGCATGCCAAGGGATAATGGTGCCAGCTGCCCAACATGGAGGTCTTTTGGAACAAGAGGTGTATTAAAGATCTCGTGGTAAATTTGGCGAGAGTGTTCAACTTTCATTGACTGCAAAATTGTGTTATAAAATGTCCAAACAGTTTGATTAAAAACAAGTACTCCCTTAACAATGTAGCATCCTCACCTATGAGCCAGGAGGTTTAGATTTAAGTCACACCTGCATGTACAGGCAGTTCACAGGCTGTCAATGAGTTTGGAGCTTTGAGTCCATTCGCAAATCGATTTGTCGGAACACAATGCAAAGGAACTGTTCCTAAGTACAGGAAACATTTAGTACGTTGGTCTTTAAAATTACATCCCTGTATGAGATCATATTTGCAAGTCAGAAGTTCATCAACTGAGCACGCCTGTAAATAACATCTCTGAACAGGTTTGTTAGAAAATATTGAAACACCCTTGCAGTGCAGTGGTAGCATTAAGTCTTCCCTGCCCTGGCGGTAAGTTGCAATACATCGGAACAGGTTGATTTAAAAGAATACATAAATGCTAACAATACTTTCAAAATTGCTGACAATTTCATTGCCACTGAGTTTGATTTACAGTCACAGTGTCTGTGTTGGAAGTCTACATACACTTTGGAATGGTTCGATAATCAAATACATGGTTAATTAAAAGGAAGAGTATGTATGTTTTGGAAGGGAAATCATTACATTACTCAAGCATTAACTATTTAAATCACATTATGCTTGACACACAATGGAACTCAAACATTAGTGTAATACTGATGATCTTAATGTCAAAGAATTGCTGTTAGGATTGTGAGTCAGTTTGACTATTATCCAGAGTTACAGCTTAACAATGCTTTTGCAAAAGAGCAGATCTCTTGCTTTAGTCTAAAAGCAAACATTTTAGCAAAATTATCTGCAATTAGTAGTGCTGTCCAAGTATCTCAGTTTTATTCATTTGTTATTATTCTACACCCACAATCTCACAGACTGATGATTGTACTTTTCACTCCATTGTTTGTCACACTGAATCATTTCCACCCTCTTTCAGATTCTTTGGCATCAGTCGCCAAGAGTCTTCAGTCTTCTGGCAATGTCGCTCCATATATCGATAATGAGGTGCACAAGGGGACCACTGATTTCCAAATATGTGCATTTTTCCTTTTCTCTTCCAACAGCTTTGCTGAAGCCCAGAAAATAAATCACTATAGATGATGGAAATCGGAACTTAGAACAGAAGATGCCAGTGACATTCAACAGTTCAGGCAACATCTGTGGAGGTCAAAAGGTAGGATTGATAATGCTTAGTCATAACCCTTGATGTAAGCTATTGTATTGAGAATGGCTCGTGTGAACTCAGTTTATTACATTATTGGCCGAATTTTCTCAGTCTTTGAGCAGAAGGGACAATAGTGAGAAATTTGGGTGATTATAGCTAGAATGGAAGAATGAGATTTTTAACATTGAGGACAAAAGCCTTATTTTCCCCTTAAGGTTTGGATGGCTAGATAAGGATCTCACTTGTCAGTGGCCCTATTTCCCTCTTTTCTGATCTTGAGTTAACAACTACTTTCACCTCAGTTATAAACATTTTGCCATTCTCCCAGCTGTTCCTGAGAATTTGGTTAGCACCGATTCCGGAGTTGAAATTCTGAGTGGTTACCTGGTGGGTGATGCCTCTCCACTGCTTCGCTTAGCCCCCATGGTACACTTCATGGGCAGCGATTGCCATATTCTTAGTCCAGCAAAGTCAGCATTGGCAAAACACCAACCTCATGGCATCATTATGGCCAATCTCTGACAAACAGAAGATACATCAACATTTATTTACTGGCCTTTGGAGGTTGCCAACATTTGACATTGCAATGTTGCTGGCAAGTTATTTGACGCTCAGGGCCACTCATACTTATCTTGCGCAGCTGCACAGCTCAGATCTCTTTGCTTGCTTTCTCAACATGCATTCACCTTTGCATTTGCGAGGATGTTCATGGCATTTCTGCTTTGCCTTGCCTTTTAGTCCAGACAGAAATCCTGGCAGCTTGATGGTTTCAAGCACTGAACAGTGAAGATATTGGAGTGTTGATGTAAGGCAGCGTTTGTCAATGTTCCTGCTTAATGCAAGTTCTTCAACTAAATGGCTATGTCTGAAATTCTAAGTGAACTAGTTCGTAGTCTCGTGAAGGGGACCTTGCAACAACACTCTGTCCAGGGCATGGTTTGATCTCAGTCTGGGGTATGGCCACAGTCAGTTGGATGCTTGGTGCAATCAGGGGTCAGGGATCAGGGATACATGTCTTTCAATTCTGGAGTCCAGGCCACAGTCAGTGCTGCGGGTTAAGTCCAAACAGTTCAGGCATCAGAGATAACAGGGTTTGGAACTGGATGAACACAGCAAGCCAAGCAGCAGAGGAGCAGGAATGCTGACCGGAGACATTTTTCTGAAGAAGGGTCTAAGCCCGAAACATCAGCCTTTCTGCTCCTCCGATGCTGTTTGGCCTGCTGTGTTCACGTAGCTCCACACCTTGTTTACTCAGATTCTCCAGCATCTGTAGTTTCTACTGTGCCTGAAACAGGGATCAACAGGTAAGTCAGTTGGTAACATGTGGAGGCAACAGTCCAGTGTTCAGGGATCATCCTCACAAGTCAGTTTGGGGCCTGGGACACAGGTTGCACTGGTGATTTATTCAGTAACTGTCAAGGGAAGATTATCATGGCCGATCCATGCTGTCTCCGAGAAAGCAGAACACAATTCTCAGGATTGGATTAGACTGTGATTCGGAGGGGGTAATAAAAGTGTAGGAGAGCAACTCCAAGTATAAGTTTGAGATCTCACACAGCAAGGGAGAATGCAGGGAATCGCAAGGGGAGGTTTTATTGCAAGGTATCATGACTTTCACTTCAACGGAGGGACAGTGAATAACGAGAGTTCATATGGCGAAGCAGTTAGTCAGAGGCCAAGCAGAAAAACATGAAAATTGATTGTCAAATAAAAGGGTTGCATCAGAACATGAGAATCCTGAAAGCTGCTGGGGTTCACAGCGAACAGTAACAGAAAAGAGTATGAAAGATGACAGGGTGTTAGTCAAAATCTAGACTTTAAGAAGCACGATCTGCCATTTTGCACCAAATCTCAACCATGCAACAGGGATGGGAAATTACAACCAGGCCATTCATGGTGGAAGGTGCAAGTTTATTTTGTTCTGCCGGAGGGTGCTGTATGCATTTTAGGGTGACCTGTGAGCCTGCATTCATCAGGCATCCATAGATTAGTTTGCCAGAATAAGACGCATGTATTCAATCTGGCATTTCTTGGGTGATTCGTTGGCTGGGTGGCAAGGAGAGAGTGCACCTGCGATAGATATAGTATTCCACAACATGGTTTGTCTTGTGTATACCTGCATAAGGTGTAATTTGCCAGATGTCCACATTGAAGCATTTTGTGGCACTCTTTCAAGGAAGCCTCCATGTCTGACTGTATTGTGGCCCACGATAAAGCCTCATTTCTATCTGATGTGACTGGCCAAGAACCACACCACTGAGGAGCTGCTTTCTTTATAGTTAGTCCCACAAAGCTTCAATGTGTCCGTTTTAAAAGGGTCCAACAATGGGAGTTGCTATCTTCACAGCTCCCATACTGAGACAATGAAGGAGAACCAATGAGATGCAAAACCATTAACAAGTTCAAGAGCAATAGAAGTCTCTAGCAGCTGCCACATAGCCTTGAGATGGAGAAGTTTAACAGCAGAGGTTTCCCTCAGGACATAGTGCTCAGAATCTTTCATCCCCACTATCATTTCCTCCAGATGACTGAAACACAGGATGTCCCAGGACACCATCTTGACACTAAATTATTTGCTGGAGCAAAACTGTTGTGAAGGACTAGGTGACTACCCTGTTATGATGGTTGTCAATGTGACAGCGCCACTTTATTTACATGTGACTCATTCCAAGGATCCACTGTGGGCTTTTGAGGAATTTTCCAATTTTCAACTCAGAAATGTATCAAGGATGTAGCAAATGCAATGTATGCCAGATTACACCACTTCCTCTCTTTCCCCAGTGAGGAGGTCAATATTATAGCCCAGGCGGTGGGATTTTCCAATATTGCTAGTAGCCCAGCTAAGACTTCAAGCATATTGCATTGAGAGAATTATATTGTAACACAGCTGAAATAACAGGAAAGGGTTCCATTTGATCCATGTCCAACTTAACAGTGACCATCCCCACCACATCTTAGAAAGCTGTGGATCCTGCAAATAGCCAAAGTTCTTGATATTTCTCAAGATCCTGCCTCATCAGAAGGACAGAGTACATAGATTGCTGCTTGAAGGCCCTGACAACAGCAAGCACTTCCACAACTGCAAAATCCAATGACGAGGTTGCCCTCAAAGCCAGATGTACAACTAATGAGCTAAGGAGTGGAAAATTGCGTGAGAAAAGTCACCATGGATCATGGCAAGAAACCCTTCACAAAATTCCCTGAAAATATGGGAAGATTTAGTCCAGTAGAACTTCTTAACATTGCTCACAGTGTTTTGAACAAAACATCAACCAAAAATTTTGGACAAAATTGTATAATCTTTTGCCTACTTTGCAGTGATCTTACAGGAAATATGTTGTAACTACAGTTTCATAATTACTATTGATTCTTTTCTTACATAATATCCTTCAGAGTGACACAGACTAATCTGTAGATTATTTATCACTGCTCAGATTTAATCATAATCTTGACCCTGACACATGTAATAAGAGGACTTATTGTTGGAAAAGATGTATGTGACACTGGTTAATGTAGAGCTAGAGTTTTGTTTTGTTGCTTTGAGTGGGGAAGGTAAACATGTGCAACATTCATATGGGCATAGGAACTAAACCAAGAATAGACCGTATGATCCAATAAGATTACACCACCATTCAACCAGATCAAGTGTGACCTCATACTTTCAATTCCAAGTTTCTGCCTGATTGCAGGAGCACATTTTTGCAAATGTCAGAGATTCTGCACCCAATGTGTTCACCACTCATTAATGAACTTTAATGGCAGGCGTTAAGATGAAAGATTGCAGTAGTCTCCAATGCAAGTCTATCCTTATTTCGATAACGAGACAAAATTTTGTCCAGTACAAACCACACCTCCACCCCTCTCACCTTCCCCCACCCCCAGGGTAAGGGCCGGCTGATGCTCAGTTAATTGGTTGAATTGCACTTGACACAAAGGACTTTACCTAAAAAGAAGCCAATGGAGGCTCTGACTTGCTCTCCAGCAAGACCTCTGTCACTTCCATTTTTATACCACTCCCTATTTCCTGATGCGTTTCCTGACTGGCAGAGGTTACCGTGAAGGGCTCTCCTTCTCAACTTTTTCCTCAGATAAACCACCACCAGTTGTTTCTCTCTAATGAGAGGGCATTCCTATGGTCCGCTAGGACAATGGCAACTTTATCTTTATTTACTGGTGCTCTCCGTACTCCCTGCAACCCAAGCTATTCACTTTCCCGGGACAGGGGTCCCTGCATTGTTCAAGCAAAGTTCCTTCTTTCCCTGACATTGGTGCCAGTGCTCCATGAGTTCAAACCTATCAAAATTTCAGCCAGACCTTTTATAAAATTGACCTGTTTGACATACCTCTGGAATAGGTGGGGTGCAGAGCAGACTTCTATCCCAGATATAGAGACACTACCACTGCAACATAAACAGCCTTCACTCATCTGTTGTTACCATGTTATGGCACACTTGTGACGTAGCTGAGACTTAGCCCAGGCCTCCTAGCTCAGAGACAGGAAACTACCACAAACCACATTGGCCTCCCAAGAACTTTGATCACTTTTATTGTAAAAGGTAAACCTACCATCAAATTAGCAATTCTTTTATTAATCAATTTTTAAATTTTACAAACCCACCAACAAATTAACCAATCACCAAACTGATCCGATGACAAGCTTTGTTCACCATGGGTGGTTTTACAATAACAAAAATTAAAAGGGGAGGAAATAATGAAGGGGACTAAATCAAAATGGAGTTGAGGAGTAAACAATGCATTCTCACCCTTGTGGTGCTCCCCTTTCTTGAAAAGGCTTGAGGATGTTGCTGGACTCTGTATGCTCCTTCTCTAAGCACACCTGGATTTGGACATAGCCATGGAAGAAAGGCAGGCAGTCGGGAATTATGAAACCCCGTTCACAATGCCCTCCTCTTTTTAATAAATGCCCATTACCAATCACCCAATTAAGAAATGACAAGCAATGGCCATCAGGGGCAGGTTGGCAATGACAAAAATCAAGTAAAGGTAGAAAATGATAAGAGGATTTTATCAAAATAGAGTTGGTGAGAAACTGAAGCACTACAGCCCTTGTGATGCCCAACTCTCCCTAAAAGCCCAGCTCTTCCTTTTTTATTTTACAAGACCTACTGCTACATCATCCAATTAATTAATAAAATGTAACCAATTACAAGCAATGTCTATCCCAGGGTCAGTGTATCAATAACAAAAATCAAGACAAGGTGGGAAAAGGAGAAATAGCAAAATCAAAATGGAATTGGTGGGGTAAGAAATATATGCCCGGTCCCACCCTGGCCAACTTACCTTAAAGGCTCGGTTTAAAGGTGGGACCTGGACAAGGCCTCCTGGCTCAGAATTAGGGGCATTGCCACTTCTCCAAAGGCCGATGAGCAGCAACTGCTCTCAATCAACTCAGGGGCTGTTCTGTTTGAACCTTAAAGCAACTTGAATTTCTAATTTTGCCATCAACTCCAACTATAACTACTCATTCCTGGGCTGTTGTTTCCTTTGATGCTATGCACTTGCCTAACAGGCAACCAAGCCAATCAATCAGCTCAGTTTCCAGGTGACGAGCTCTTGTTTCCAAAAATCCCCCAACACTGGAGTTTAAACACCATGGGATTCACTTCCAGGTCCCCTGGCCATAACACTCCCTTGACTCTGTCTTCGCTCCCAGTAAACATCAGGGCTATTATGTCAGTCAGGAATGTAAGAACACGTGCAAGTGATTAGAATGTTGATTGAAAATAAGATCCTGGAACCAAGCATTAAAAAAGTCAAAACCTTACTGCAAGTATTTTTCTGTAACATTGCAATGACTGCTGTAGGGGGTTATACCCAATACCTAGCATTGGGTATTATGAAAAAGCAAACTGAATCAGAATTGGAAGTAGGAGAATGTTAGCTAAATGAGAAACATGTTGAAAATGATGAAAGAGTTGAATCTGTGTGGTTATTGTTCATGAAGATACTAATTAAGTATTGCCTCAGGGTCCCAGTCATTGCATTAAGGGCAGTAACTGGAAGGGTTGAAAACACACATTGAGTTTATGACAACATCATAATTGCCAAATCATGACAACGACATTTTTTTTGGAATGAGTGATAAAGGTACTTCAAGATAATAGCAATCATTTTACAGGCTGACAATGGAAAAGCAAATTACACTGTTTAGAGACTACCTATTAATCCAGTTGCCAGACATTCTCTTCTGTAAAGTGTAGCTTCAATTTTCCACATGAAGAAATGCAGAGTTCTCAAAAACTGTAATACTGAAGGAGTTTTATGGACACAGAAGAGACAAGAGATGTAAACATGCCTGAGAATTTTAAATCAGAACCATTTGAGGTCATCTGTCAGACCATTACTCATGCTACTAATAGAAGTTAAGTTGTAACATGAACTTGTAATAAATTGTTGATTTTTCACATTGGTAAAAGATTTCTGAGGCCATATGAGTTGACATTGCAGCCTGACATCACAATAAATTAGAACAAGCTGCTAGTTAAGAAGTAGGTTAGTTGGTTTGTACATGGCTTGCAAGGAGAAATTAATGCAGATTTTATATCGTATTCACAGAATTATAAAAGTTTACACCAGGTATAATGGACCATTGTACCTGGAACAAATCTTTTAAAGATCATTTGGTCTCACTTCCTTACCTTTACTATACCCTTTTATCTTTCTTTCCACATATTTATTCAGGTATATTTTAAAAATTATTATGAGTTTCATTTCAATCAGAGTTCCTATTGGTTTATTCTTTGTCCTAAATAAGATTCAGTTTATCCGTGTAACTGCTTTGATAGAACAATACCAAAATAACATGTGAAACTGTAACTAATCAGGTCATTTAACTTTCTGACTACTAACAGCAATAACAAATTACATTTATATAGCACCTTCAGTGCATTAAAACTTTCAAATGCTCTTCACTGTAGCATTATAAAATAAAATGTGACATGACCTAAGTAGACAATGGGCCAGATGACCAAAATTGCAGTCAAAGAGACAGATTTCAATAAAAATTAAGAGAGGTGGAGAGGTGTAGGGAAGGAATTCCAAACCGTGCAGCTGGGCAACTGAAGGTGTGGCCATCAATGGAGGAGCGATTTAAAACAAAGATGCTTGATAGGGTGCAACTACTGAAGACGGCTGTGTGGCAGGCAGAGTTTACAGAGATGGGGGTGTGTTCCATGGAGGAATTTGAAGACAATTGTGAGAATTTTAAAATCAACTTGTTGCTTCAATGGAAACCAATGTAGGTCAAGGATTACAGGGGTGATGGGGAGTGGGAGTTGGTTAGAATTAAGACTTTGATAACAAAGGGTTGTAGAGGCATACAGTATGGAAACAGACCCTTCAGTCCAACCAGTCTTTACCAGATATAAGCCCTGACTAAAATAGTCCCACCTGCCTGCTCCTGGCCCATATCCCACCCAACTTTTCCTACTCATGTACTTAGCCAAACGTTTTTTAAATGTCGTAATTGTACTCACATCCACCACTTCCTCAGGAAGTTCATTCCACTCGTGTACCACTATGTGTAAAATATTTGTCCCTCATGTCTTTTTTAAATCTCTCTCCTCTTGTTCTTAAAAATATACCCACTAGGAGATAGCAAGAACTGCAGATGCTGGAAGTCAGAGTCAAAACAATGTGGAGCTGGAGGAACACAGCAGGTCAGGCAGCATTAGAGGGACAGGGAAGTTGACATTTCAGGTTGGGACCCTTCATCATGACTGGGGAGGGGCAAGGGAGCTCAGAAATAAATTGGTGTTGTGGGGCTGAGTGAAGGCAGGGGTTGGTGCAGATAGGGGGGTTGTGGAGATTGGTCAAAGGGAAGGATTAGACTTGATTACCTACACTGTGGAAACAGGCCCTTCGGCCCAAAAAGTCCACACCGCCCCTTGGAGCATCCCACCCAGACCCATCCCCCTATAACCCACACACTCCTGAACACTACGGGCAATTCAGCATGGCCAATCCACCTGGCCTGCACATCTTCGGACTGTGGGAGGAAACTGGAGCATCCGGAGGAAATCCATGCAGACACGGGGAGAATGTGCAAACTCCACACAGTCACCTGAGGCTGGAATCGAACCCCAGTTCCTGGCGCTGTGAGGCTGCAATGCTAACCACTGAGCCACCGTGCCGTCCCACTGGAGATTCCTCCAGTCTCACAAACCGCCTTACCTCTGTAATCTCCTCCCCCCTCAACTTCCTCCGATCTCTAAATTCCTCCAGCCCATATTAACTTCCTTCACTCTGCGGTTGTCTTAACCTTCACAAGCCTCACTTTGTTTGAAATGCAATTCAGCCTCACAATCCTCTCCATTTCTGTAACCTCTCCAACCTCACACTTTTCCCTATTTCTGTAATCTTCTCCAGTCTCAGAACCCTTCCTATCTCTAATATCCCCCAGCCTCACAAATCTGATGGTATGGATAGGTGAGAAGGAAGATGGGTAGGTTGTGTCAGTTCCATGAGGCGGGGATTAGAAGGAGGGCTGGACATAGAATGAGGCCAGGGTTGGGGAGATTTTGAAGTTGGTTTATTCTATGTTGAGGTCATTGGGCTATAAGCTTCCGAGGTGGAATATAAGGTGTTGTTGCTCTAGTTTATGTGTGGCCTCATTGTGATGGTGGAGGAGACCAGGATGGACATGCTGCCAGGGGAGTGTGGGGAGGAATTGAAATGGCTGACAACTGGAAGGTGGTGTTGATTGGAGCGTACAGGTGAATCCCTGTTGGATAGGGAAAGTTTGTTTTGGGCCTTGAATGGAAGTGAGGGGTGAGGTGTAGGGGCAGGGGTAGCACTTCCTACAGTTGCAGGGAAAGGTAACAGGTGTGATGGGCTTGGTAGGGAATGTGGAACTGACGAAGGAGTCGTGGAGAATGCGGTCCCTACAGAAAGCCAATATGGGTGGGGAGGGAAATATCTCTTTGGTGATGGGCTCTGATTTTAGGTGGTGAAAGTGGCAGAGCATGATACGTTTGACGTACATCTTCTAACCTCATCTACCACATCCGTTGTTCCCGATGTGGCCTTCTCTACATTGGAAAGACCAAGTGCAGACTCGGTGACCAATTTGCAGAGCATCTGCACTCTGTATGCTCCAAACAACACCACCATCTGGTTGCCAGCCATTTCAACTTCCCATCCCACTCCTTTGGTGACATGTCCATCCTGGGCCTCCTCCACTGTCATAGTGAGGCCACACGAAAATTGAAGGAACAACGCCTTATATTCCACCTCAGGACCTTACAGCCCAATGTCTTAAACATGTCCATCCTAGGCCTCCTCCAGTGTCATAGTGAGGCCACACGAAAATTGAAGGAACAACGCCTTATATTCCACCTCAGGACCTTGCAGCCCAATGTCTTAAACATAGAATTCACTAGTTTCAACATCTTCCCCGGCTTCATTCCTCTCATCCCTTGCCCAAGATTTTACTAAAGTCCAAGTAAACGATGTCTACTGCTCTGTCCTCAATCTTTTCAGTAACTTCCTCCAAAAACTCAAGCAAGTTTGTGAGACATGATTTTCCTTGCACAAAGCTTTGGACTAACTGATATTTACAGAAGGTAGAATGTAGAAGACCAATCAAATATGTTGGATTAGCCAAGTCTAGAGTCCATGAGGTTTGAATGGAGTTTCAACAGCAGCTCAGCTGAAATAATAACAAGGTTGGGTGATGTTATACAGTGGAAGGAGTTAGTTTTGCTGTTGCTATGAATATAAGGTTGCAAGTCACCTCAGGGTCAAATGTAACACTAAGCATGCAAACAGCCTTTGTTAATTACATGCTGTTGCCAGGGTGAGGGATGGAGTCAGTAGTTAAAGAATGGAATTTGAAATGGGGCCAAAAGAGGCTTAATCTTCCCAAAATTTAATTGGAGGAAATTTCTATTCTTCGAGTATTGGTTAAGAAGTCTAATTAGTTAGCATTAGCAGAAGTGGCAAAAGAGCCGATTGCGTGATCTCATTGTTGTATATGTGCAATACATAAAATTCTTCTCTGCTCTGACCTTATTCTTTTGGTGAAATTGTAAATTTAATGACTGACTAAATAACCAATGGAAACAGTTTTCCCATATTTGCATACATATCAAAATCTGCAAATTTGTGAACACTTCTCTCAGAGATCTTTTTGTCCATCTCAGGGCTCTCACTAAGAGACCCTCACCTTCTCCAATGATGCCTCAAAACGAAACCTTTTTGCCCAAGGTGATTTTTCACAATTCTGTTCTGTGTCACCCTCGCTGTCACGGTCTCCTTCACAAAGTGGAACTCTCAAAAGTAAGTACACTGTTCTAATACCTAGTGTCAAATCTGTATTAGGCAATACCTCTTCTCTTGAGCTCAGTTTCCTTACTTGTGAGCCTAGAATGCCACACATATAGTTATTATATTTATCAGCTTGTCATTCTGTTTTTAAATATGTGTAGCTGTCCCTCTAAGTCTACATTCTTTCTCAACCTTTACTCATTCTACTAAAGGACTAATAGGTCTGTTTACCTCTGACACTAATTATATTTCATATTTCAAGCTGTATTAATTTCCCTGGCTGAAAGTCTTTCAACAGTTCCATGATTGTTGCATCTGTCATATGATCAAAAGATACCAAAATACATTGATGGAATTCATCTTAAACCTGTGAGTGCTATCAGAATGTTATGTAGGAGTTGCCTTTGTGTTTATGCTATTAAGCAATGTCATCCCAAAGGTTTTGTGGTTATTATTGCCCAGAGACTCAAGTTGAAGAATGACTCAGTTCCTTTAAAGGTTACATAAGATTTTCCAACAGATTTTGATATTCATGAATGTAGTTGGCAAGAAATGCTAGCTGTCACATCTGCACTATTTGCAAGATTGATTTGAACCACAACAAATGATTCCCATGGAAGATAAACAACTTGCACAGAATCTACACTGAACAAGAAAAAACTGTCTGCTTACAGTAACAATTGGAATGCACCAACTGGAGAAATAATGATAATCATGGATGACTCATGTGCCTTCATTATTATTAACTTAATCAAGGGCTTTAGAAAAAGATTAGATGTTCCTACAATTATTATTTCAACTCTTCGGGCCTGTGTGCTCAACAATAATGATATTTTTGATGTACATAAACTGGACAATATTTGGAAATTAAAATCAACAAATCTTCTGCAATAAATGAATCATAGAATCCCTACAGTGTGGAAACATGCCCTTTAGCCCAAAAACCCCACACTAACACTCAGAGCACCCCATCCAGAACCAACCACCCCTAGTCTAAACATCCCTGAACACTATGAGTAATTTAGCATGGCCAATCCACCTAACCTGCTTGTTTTTGGACTATGGAAGGAAACTGGAGGAAACTCATGCAGATATGGGGAGAATGTGCAAACTCCAAACAGATAGTTGCTTGAGGGCAGAACTGAACTTGGGTCCCTGGTGCTGTGAGGCAGCTGTGCTAACCACTGAGCCACCATACTGCCCTAAATATCTATTTTCTGTACCTTAAAGGAAAATAATGATGACATTTGCCAATGCTCACCAATAGAGGGAACCTGAACGCACATCAACATATTTGCAGCTGGCTCCCTAGAGGTGCTGATGTGAAAAGTGAGGCAAAATAGTATAGTCCTGAATGCATCCTCAGCAAAGGAAACCTCTTGAACCTGACTGGAAGATAAAGATCATAAGGTTGGAAAAGGAGTGCATTTATCAAGGAAGCATGGCAAATATATGCTTACCAAAGTAGGTCTTCAGAATGAACTACTTCCACACAGATCATCCATCAAAGCTGTCATGCAATCATCCAAAACTTGGAGGTCAATATGTAAGACCATACAACAGCTCTACATCTTTCTTACCAAGCTGCTGACACACTGAAATAGTCACATTGCAAATGTTTCCAATGCAAGGTATGTGGCTACATGGGCTCCATGAATGTCCCTCATTTTGAAAAAATGCAGTGGTGCTACAATTTAACTGCAGTGCCACCCAACTGTTGCTGTTGAGTGAGTAAGTAAAATGCCAAGGTGAAAGATTTGTCTGTCAAGTCAACCATTTATTTGGTAAGCCTCTGGGTGGTGAGTTGGCAAATGCTTTACAGGATTCTTGCACAAGTCTGCAAAGAAGCACAGATCGAAACTTCTGTTGGCAGAACAATTTCTGCACAGTAGAACTTACAGGCCAAGAACTGATCAGACATGTAAGTAAAGGTGCAAGAACAAATGGGCAATATAAACGTTGTTATGATTGATAATACATTACCTGCCTTATGGATATCCATGTCTTCCTTTGACATGTTGAAGCACACGATTTATTTTGTTTGTATGGAACTCAATTAGAAATTCAAAACTCTAAGTAATTCACGAGTTTCTCTTTTCTTTTACTGTGTTATCTCCACACTCTCAATGACATCACAATATCAAATATGTAACATAACTCAACGCACGTTTTCTAATTTATTATTTTTCTTAAAGAGGAAATAATTAAACTTCCACTCGTAAAGTTTAAACTTTGCACCTACCATCGCCTTCCCAGTCTCTCGTACATGACCCATGCAAACATATGAACTGAATAGGGTATAGGCCACTTGGTCCCTCAAGCGTTTTCCACCATTCAATTACATCATGGCTGATATGCTTACTCCATGTTCCCACTTACCCCCATGAACCCAAACCCCTCGCAATAAATCTCTGCCTTAAAGGATTCAAGGATTCTGCTTCCACCATCTTTTGAGGATGACAGCTCCAAAGATATATGACCCTCTGAGAGAAAAGATTTCTCCCTATCTCTGTCTTAAACGAGCAGGCCTTTATTTTGAAAGAAAAGCATTGGAAATCGTAAAGAGGAGATTTACTAGACTAATATCTAAAGTGACATGTCTCCTTCTGAGGAAAGGTTGGATAGGCTTGGCTTATATTTTTGAACAGTGACTCCTACTTTGAGGTTCCACCATAAGAGGAAAGATCCCCTGCATATTCACTCTGGGATCACCTGCCAGGATCTTAAATGTTTCAACCAAGTCACCTCTCAATCTTCTAAACTTCATGGGATACATGCCTGTCCTGCTCAGTCTTTCCTCAGGATATCTGACATTTTGGACTGAGAAGAGGAATACCTTCTTCACACAAAGGATATTATACCTTTTGCATTCTTTATGTTTGAATAGAGTTCAGGCTGCGACTAACAGATTTTAAGTCTCTCAGGAATCGGGGATACAAGGAGCGGATAGGAAAGTGAAGTGTAGGTAGGAGATGAACCATTATCAAATTGAATGCAAAGCAGTCTTGAGAAAGTTCTATTCCTGCTCCTAGTCCTTATTTTTTTTTAATTTTATTCATTTGTTACCTCACGACAAAAAAGGAAACAAGTACATCGTAAAAAAGTGCTTCTAAAAATTCAGGCATCATAGGTTTGCTTTTCTCCATCTATAAAAGATCACAAAAGTCACAACTTATTTGCTTCCAACAAGAAAAAGAGCAACCCTACCCCTAGTACGGGAACCAAACCAATGATTGGAACGAGGGTTGCTAGGTGGCTCTCAATGAATATGAGTTCCCTGATTGAGGCGGTTAACCTCGGCCAATCGGGGAGTCATGACTGACAGATATAAACAGGAGTCTCAGGGATTCCCCTCACTCTCTGGGCTGGCCCTGAGCTGGCTGGATAGAGCCCAAGTATTGCGTACATGTAAATAAAACATGGCTTAGTAATGGGATACCGGACTCATTGAGGTATTTCACTTCCATATCACTATTGTTTTAATTCTTCATTAATTCTGAGGATACAGATATTACTGGCAAAATGAAAATTTATTGCCCAATCTTAGATGGTGGCAGAGGACTTTCTTGACCAGGGTAGTCCTGGTGGTAAAATTGTTCCGAAAATGTTGCTATGATAGGGAGATTACAGAATTTGGCCCAGAGACAATGAAAGAATGGCAATATGTTTATTACAAGTCAGGATGGGAGTGTGACTTGAAGGTCATGGCATAGTCATTAGAATCCTTACAGTGCAGAAACAGGCTATTCAGCCAAACAAGTCCACACCGCCCCTCCAAAGAGCATCCCACCCAGACCCATTATCTACCACTGATTTCCCATGTCTAACCCATCTAACCTAAACATCACTGGATACTGTGGGCAATTTAGCATGGGCAACCACTCTATCCTGCACGGTGGAGTGTGGGAGGAAACCTAAGCACCCGGAGGAGACCCACGCAGACACGGGGAGAATGTGCAAATTCTACACAGACAATCACCTGAGGGTGGGATCAAACCCAGGTCACTGGCTCTGCGAGGCATCAGTGCTAACCACTGAGCCAATGTGCTCTGTGGGTAATGATAGAGGAAAATGTATTGAATGTGAGTCAAAGCATTTAATGTAACATATTAATCGAATGAATGTGAACAGTTTAATTTTCTAGGATGCAGTGAACATTTGAGAATATTATTAAAATTAACAAATTTTGCCCAAGACATGGGATTCAAAGACTTCTCTTCTAGAATGATAAGTATAAACCACCAATAATTTATTAATTCTGGTGAATTGGAAACTTTAATCAGGATCAATACATATGGGGTAAGTAGATTAAGAGTTCTGGATTTATTTATGGATATATTTGATTGACATGGGAGGCTTTTTGACATTCAAATCGGCTTACGGTAATGTTGCTTTTTATAGAACAATGCAATTTTTGACATTGGAAAACAAAGCTCTCATTTTAGAACTGTAGTGTTGGGTTCTTTGGAATTGTATCATTACAAACTCCCAGCTGTGCTGACTCACATGAAAGTTAAATGTGTACTATTTCTTTGAATTTTAACTGGCCGGCCAAAATTTATATCATCATGACTGGATGGTGGTGTGAGATAGGATTAAGTTCAGATTGACTCAAACAATTCAGTTCACTGATGCAAACACAGCAGTCAGATGTCAATGTGGCATTGCCATCAACTGATTTTAATTTAAAATAACTGGAGACAAAACACTGTGAATTTACTGTGAGATATGATTCAGGAAGCATGTGACTGATTCAATCATTCAGGGTGTGTTACAAATATTAGGGAGGTAGTGTTGATAGTTTAGGGTGTGGATAGACCACGGGAAATCAACCTGAAGGTATCAGAGAGGATCAAACTTCAGAACAGTGATATCAAATAAAGGAGTTTCTTTACTGTAAGGTTTCTTTCCATTTGGCTGGCATGGTGGGTCAGCAGTTAGCACTGCACCCTCACAGCACCAGGGATTCTGGTTCAATTCCACCCCTGCCCTCGCAGGTGACTGTCTGTGTGGAGTTAGCGCATTCTCCCAGTGCCTGTGCGTGTTTCCTCTGGGTGCTCCAGTTTCCTCCCATAGTCCAGGTTAGGTGGATTGGTCATGGGAAATGCAGAGCAATCGGGATAGGGTAGGAGGCCGTTTCTAAGTGGGATGCTCTTTGGCGGGTTACTGCAGACTTAATGGGCTGAATGATCTGCTTCCATACGGTAGGGGCTTTATGAATGAGACCCCTCCATAATATAGCAGGGCTTCCTCTCTAGTGCACTTAGACAGTCAACCTGTTTTGTGCTCAGATCTCTAGAATGGAGCTTGAAGTCACAACCTTCTCACTCAGAGAAAGCAATGCTTCCATGCAACACTGAAGTATTGCCTCTAAAACATAAATCTCTGAATTACAAAACTCTGAAAAAAGAGGGCTAAACTATTTCCAACCTTTGCATTTGCAATATTCCAACTGATTTTCCTTGTCTGACACTTCTTCCCTTGCCCAATTCCACTCAGGGGTTTGGCCATGGTAATGGTTCCACCGGAGGGTGGGGATCTGCATCCTTACAATTCAGGGACTGGGACATGGTTGCTTCTAAGACTTTGTTAAACAATTCCCTTGGGCTTATCAGGGGCATTCAATGGAATCCTGGGGAAAGCAGACCTCCTCCATGTCACAATGACACCAGCTGAAAACTGGAGGAGCAACACCTTATATTCTGCCTTGGGAGTCTACAGGCCGATGACCTAAACACAGTGTTCACCTGTTTTAAGTTGCCCCGTCCCCAAGCCTCCCTCTCATCCTCGCCTCCTTGACCTGACACAACCTGCCCATCTTCTCTCCCACCTATCCGCTCCTCCCATCTCACTGACCAATCTCCACCACTCCCTGCCGGCATTCACCTATCACCAGCCCACCTACCTTCCCCAGCTCCCCCACTCCTCTGTCTATTTATTTCCCAGGTCCCTTGCCCTCCCCATTTCTGAAGAAGGGTCCTGGCCCAAAATGTCAACATTCCTGCTCGTCTGATGCTGCCTAGCTTGCTGTGTTCTTCCAACTCCACACTGTGTGGTCTCTGATTCCAGCATCTGCAGTTCTTGCTGTCTCAGACTGAATTTCAGGAATGGGATTAGCTATATTGGATCACTGAGGAAATAATGATAATAAAAGGTGACAATTCTAGGATGGGACCTCACAGATAATAGCAGGTGCTGGGATCTCTGGGAGGAGGATTCTCCCAGGTCCTCAGGTACCTAGAATGAGGTTCATGTTGTGGTTTCACACACATCTCACCTTGCCTTTGATTATGAGCATCTCTGGCTAGAACTACTGATTATAGCTCCACGCACCTATCAGGCAGGCAGTGAGTGTGCTGAACCTGGATCTCCAAAGCAGTCCTCAGATGCCAAAGACCTGGGGCATTTCTTCCTTGACCACCTGCTCATATGTGTTGGAGACAAATGTCCTCCTAAGTCTGATCTAGATTGAGTTCCCACTCAGGTGAAAGTCTCTGAGCTGGTGAAAAGTGCATGTGAAAATTTTGCTGGTGCATCCTTTGGGGGTTCAGTGGCTCCCTCCTCAGAAGTGGGAATGGAGATGGAGATGGAGCTAAGGGACTGTGGCACTAATGTCTTCTTGGTGGAGGTTCACCGAGTGCTACAGGTGTTTGCCTAAGAAGGGGGGAATGCGTTGCGCTAGAGGGATAAAACATTGTGTCGATTCGGAATGATTTAGAATAGGTGTTAATGCAAGGGCAGTGCAGCACAGTGAAAATTAAGCTTATTGTGATTATTGGCCATTGAAACCTTCCATTTCTGCATGAGCCCCTCTCTTTTCTGACTAATTCCAGTAATTTGTCCCCATAAAAGATGAAGAGTATAATGGCTGCCCTGGTCACCAGTTGTGGTTCTCTCAGCCAGGCTGTGCTTTATTCTTTTGTGGGACATAGATTCATAGAGCCATACAGCATGGAAACAGACTCTTTGATCCAACTCGTCCATGCCAACAATGTTCCCAAACTAATTAGGCCCATTTGCCTGCATTTGGCCCATATCCCTCTGAACCTTTCCTATTCATGTACCTGTCCAACTGTCTTTTAAATGTTGTAACAGTACTGCATCCAACTCTTCCTCTGTTAGTTCATTCCACATGCAAACAACACTCTGTGTAAATAAAGTTGCCCTCAGGTGCTTTTTAAAACTTTCTCCTCTCACTTTAAAAATACACTACCTGCTTTTGAACTCCCCACCTTAGAGAAAAGAAAACCCTTTGGAATTCATCTTATCTATGGTCACCTGATTTTACAAATGTCGATAAGATTACCCTCAACCTCTTATGCTCCAGTGGAAAAAGTCTCAACCAACCCAGTCTCTCTTTACAACTCAAACCCTGGCAACATCCTGTGACCACCACTATCGTGGTAGACAATTATTGCTCAATACTAACTGCCTGTGAAATAGATGGTTTGCTAGGGCCATTTCAGAGGGCAACTAAGGGCCAATTACATGGTTGTTGGTCTGGAGTCACATGTAGACCAGACCGGTTAAGAACTGCATATTTCTTACATGGGTTTTTTAGAACAATCAATGATAGTCATCATGGTCACCATTACTGAGACTAGCTTTCCATTCCAGGTTTTTATAACTTGAATTTAAATTCCACTGGCAGCTATAGTGGAATAAAAATTTGTGTCCCCACAACATTTTGTTCCGGGCCTCTGGGTTACAAGTCCAGTGGTGTTGTTACCATGCCAACGTTATCCCTGTTCTTCCTGTAATGAAGCAATGGGAGGGAGTGAGTATGATGGAAGTGGATGGAAGAACCTTTAGTGTTGATGCGTGAGCAGGAGAACTGATAAAGAATCCTTAGTGAGTGGGTAGGAAGTGCAGAGACCAATAAAAGATCGGTAGTTTTGGGTGGCTGAGCTGACTGACACCAGTTGAAGGGATGTCATGCAGGCATTAGTGAGAACGTGTCCATGATCCTTCGTGGAAAAGTTAGAGGGAACGAG
The DNA here is from genome assembly GCF_030684315.1 of Stegostoma tigrinum. NCBI lineage: Eukaryota > Metazoa > Chordata > Chondrichthyes > Orectolobiformes > Stegostomatidae > Stegostoma > Stegostoma tigrinum. Next base: position 16,845,896 of record NC_081375.1, read on the forward strand.
TGGGCGTATGAGTGTGAAGTGCCACAGAGAAGATGGTGGCTCTTACCATGGCAGACTGCAGAAGATCATTGACCACTGCCACCTCCAGACTTCCCACTTCATTCTGGTTACAATATGGGTCCATGCTTGGATTGTGGGCTCCTGCAGCAGTCATATGGAAAAGGGACTGCTATTCTCTCCCTACCCTATCCAAAAAGGCCTCCGACTCATGTCATAGAATCATACGATCCTGAGAGCATGAAGCAGATCATTCAGCCCCTTGAGTCTACACTGACCCTCCAAATAGCATCCCACTTAGACCCACCCCCTATAACCCTGCATTTCTCATGTCTGATTCACCTAGCTTGCACATCCCTTGATACTATAGGCAATTTAATATGGCCAATCCACCTAGCTCGCACATCTGGCCAAGCAGCATCTCAGGAGCACAAAAGCTGATGTTTCGGGCCTAGACCCTTCATCAGAGAGGGGGATGGGGTGAGGGTTCTGGAATAAATAGGGAGAGAGGGGGAGGCGGACCGAAGATGGAGAGAAAACAAGATAGGTGGAGAGGAGAGTATAGGTGGGAAGGTGGGGAGGGGATAGGTCAGTCCAGGGAAGACGGACAGGTCAAGGAGGTGGGATGAGGTTAGTAGGTAGGAGATGGAGGTGCGGCTTGGGGTGGGAGGAAGGGATGGGTGAGAGGAAGAACAGGTTATGGAGGCAGAGACAGGCTGGACTGGCTTTGGGATGCAGTGGGAGGAGGGGAAGAGCTGGGCTGGTTTTGGGATGTAGTGGGGGAAGGGGAGATTTTGAAGCTGGTGAAGTCCACATTGATACCATTGGGCTGCAGGGTTCCAAAGCGGAATATGAGTTGCTGTTCCTGCAACCTTCGGGTGGCATCATTGTGGCACTGCAGGAGGCCCATGATGGACATGGCATCTAAAGAATGGGAGCGGGAGTGGAAATGGTTTGCGACTGGGAGGTGCAGTTGTTTATTGCGAACCGAGCGGAGGTGTTCTGCAAAGCGGTCCCCAAGCCTCCGCTTGGTTTCCCCAATGTAGAGGAAGCCACACCGGGTACAATGGATGCAGTATACCACATTGGCTGATGTGCAGGTGAACCTCTGCTTAATATGGAAAGTCATCTTGGGGCCTGGGAAAGTGGTGAGGGAGGAGGTGTGGGGGCAAGTGTAGCATTTCCTGCGGTTGCAGGGGAAGGTGGCGGGTGTGGTGGGGTTGGAAGGCAGTGTGGAGCGAACAAGGGAGTCACGGAGAGAGTGGTCTCTCCGGAAGACAGACAAGGGTGGGGATGGAAAATGTCTTGGGTGGTGGGGTCGGATTGTAGATGGCGCAAGTGTTGGAGGATGATGCGTTGTATCCGGAGGTTGGTGGGGTGGTGTGTGAGAACGAGGGGGATTGTCTTTGGGCGGTTGTGGCGGGGGCGGGGTATGAGGGATGTGTTGCGGGAAATGCGGGAGGCGCGGTCAAGGGCGTTCTCGACCACTGTGGGGGGAAAGTTGCGGTCCTTAAAGAACTTGGACATCTGGGATGTGCGGGAGTGGAATGCCTCATCGTGGGAGCAGATGCAGCGGAGGCGGAGGAATTGGGAATAGGGGATGGAATTTTTGCAGGAGGGTGGGTGGGAGAAGGTGTATTCTAGGTAGCTGTGGGAGTCGGTGGGCTTGAAATGGACATCAGTTACAAGCTGGTTGCCTGAGATGGAGTCTGAGAGGTCCAGGAAGGTGAGGGATGTGCTGGAGATGGCCCAGGTGAACTGAAGGTTGGGGTGGAAGCTGTTGGTGAAGTGGATGAACTGTTTGAGCTCCTCTGAGGAGCAAGAGGCGGCGCCGATACAGTCATCAATGTAACGGAGGAAGAGGTGGGGTTTGGGGCCTGTGTAGGTGCGGAAGAGGGACTGTTCCACGTAATCTACAAAGTTTGCACGTGAACGTCTGCTTAATATGGAAAGTCATCTTGGGGCCTGCATCCATTGTACCCGGTGTGGCTTCCTCTACATTGGGGTAACCAAGCGGAGACTTGGGGAGCGCTTTGCAGAACACCTCTGCTCGGTTCGCAATAAACAACTGCACCTCCCAGTCGCAAACCATTTCCACTCCCCTTCCCATTCTTTAGATGACATGTCCATCATGGGCCTCCTGCAGTGCCACAATGATGCCACCCAAAGCTTGCAGGAACAGCAATTCATAATCCGCTTGGGAACCCTGCAGCCCAATGGTATCAATGTGGACTTCACCAGCTTCAAAATCTCCCCTTCCCCCACTGCATCCCAAAACCAGCCCAGTTCGTCCCCTCCCCCCACTGCACCACACAACCAGCCCAGCTCTTCCCCTCCACCCACCGCATCCCAAAACCAGTCCAACCTGTCTCTGCCTCCCTAACATGTTCTTCGTCTCACCCACCCCTTCCTCCCACCCCAAGCCGCACCTCCATCTCCTACCTACTAACCTCATCCCACCTCCTCGACCTGTCCGTCTTCCCTGGACTGACCTATCCCCTCCCCACCTCCCCACCTATACTCTCCTCTCCACCTATCTTGTTTTCTCTCCATCTTCGGTCCGCCTCCCCCTGTCTCCCTATTTATTCCAGAACCCTCACCCCATCCCCCTCTCTGATGAAGGGTCTAGGCCCGAAACGTCAGCTTTTGTGCTCCTGAGATGCTGCTTGGCCTGCTGTGTTCATCCAGATTCACACTTTATTATCTTGGTTTCTCCAGCATCTGCAGTTCCCATTATCTCTAGCTCACACATCTTGTGGCTGTGGGAGGAAATCAGAGCACCTGGAGAAAATACACACAGACAAGGGAAGAACGTGTAAATTCCACATAGGCAGTCACCCAAAGCTGGAATCGAACCCAGGTCCTTGGTGCTGTGAGGCAGCAGTGTTAACCACTGAGCCACCATCTGCAAAGTGGGAGTGAATTTTCACTTTGTGAGTGCCACAAAGCAACACAGGGTATAGGACAGTTCTTGTCGTGCAGCGTCTGAAGTAGGATGCGGCTGGCCTTTAAATATGGCTCTGAGAACAACAGGGAGCCCTGGCAGGTGTTTGCATTTCTGTCCTACCTGCCGCATGATTCACTTAGAAGTGCACTGAAGAGCACAGTTATGTGAGTAAAGTTGCTTTGAGGCAGGGTGGACACGACACCATGCAGCTCACTGAACAAAACACTTTATGTGAAAATGGAACAGTTCCGCCCACAGACTTTAATAACATAGAAGTAAATATTTGACACTTTGCACCTGTATCTCAGAAGGAGCCATTGCCTTAATCACAATTCCCTTCCCTTTTTTGGTATCCCTGTAATTATTGTATATTTTTCAAATATTAATCCAATTACCTTTTGAAATCTACTTCGATTCTGCTATTTCTCTACTGGCTTTCAATCTCCTAACCACTTTCTGAATAAAAAGAAATTCTCTTAACCGCACCCTTTGCTTTTTTGATGGTGATCCCAAATTTATGCTTTCATCTTACTGATTCGGCGACTAAAAGGAAATAAGTTTTACTGATGTGTTTGTCAAAACTGCTCATAATTTGGAACACCTCATCAGATTCCTTCTCGTCTTTCTCAGCTCTAATCAAAGTGAAGGCATTTTTTCTTGTCTTACTTCCTAACTGAATATCACCTTCCAGTTCACTTTATTTAGCTGAAGCTCCTAAAGTTCAACAGTGCAGAAGCCAGAAAATGATTTCCCTCAATCTTCAAAACAGAGATTTAAAGGTCTTAATAACAGCTATGAGGAGTTACAGACTGATTGTAGGGCAAATTATGGACATAGAAGATACATATACATGTGATGGATCTGTGTGCTCACTTAGTCTCACCTTGTGCAAAAGGTAGCATTTCATTACTCTCAGAAGTTAATAGATTTCATGAAAACACGTTCTCTCATTTCATTCATGTTTAATAACTGATGACATTTTAAAAAGACTTTAATATTTATTCACTTTATATTGACTCCACTTATATGAGAAACAATAGTATCACAAAGAACTTAAAGTAGATGACTGGAATTGGCCAATTAATTTAATCAACCGTGAAAAAACGGAGAAAGAAATGTGGGAATGGTCTTGGCTCTGTGGCTTAGTTCAGTTTGATCCAAATCCAGCCAAGAACCATAGAATCCAAATGAAATTCGAGCTGCTAACACTCTTACTTTCTAATCCAGTTCAATGACTAAGTGAAAACTTGATTCAGCTCCAAGTTTCCATCTTATGACTGTAAACAAATTCAAATTTACCCAAGCATGCTGAACTGACTGGGTACTGATAAGTTCAGGTTTCCAAACAAGTTTTGTTCCCAACCTTACAAAGGAGATTCAAGTTTGAAGAAACAAATTAGGTTTAACTGCAGATGGCTTAAGACTGCAACACATTGAACTAAATTGATTTTTATTTATCGCAAAGAATTGTCAAACAAAATCTGAGAGCCAGAAACTAATGAATGCAAACTGTTCAAGTCTTTGATGCTTGAGTTTTGAACGTATTTATGGCCATGTATCTGTGCAAGGTGCACAAAGAAGGGTTTGAGTTGCATTTGAGGTATTGGCACCCTCAGTCACAATGTGTCAACTTGCCAACACTATAATGACTGTGTACCCAGTTAAGTGGCAATCTGTTAGTTGACAGTGTCAAAAAACCCATTGAGGGAGGCGGGGTAAGAGCTAGCAGGATGATACTGTTATTGTACAGAAACTGCAGCTATTTTATAGACTGTCGTTGGAACATATTACTTGCAATCAACAAAAGATATACATTCACAATCATCAATCTTTTGAATATTTTCCAACAAATGTCTCATTACAAGCTTTATTCAGGGCACTTAATATCACATGTTTCTTCTTCACTGATGCCAAAATCAACGCTTCTCCACTCTGTTCCTGTTCTAAGTTTTAGAAGAATCAAATGAGCAGTGATTTGAGTTGAGCAAAGGTAATTCACTGACAGAGAGGATGGGGCAAGAGGAAGACGTAGAGGAGAAGGAGAGTGAAAGAGTAAGAGGGAGGAAGAGTGAGCGAATGCTGGAAATCATGGGCTATCTTGAAAGGTGCACCATATGTGGGCCAAGATCATCTTGTCTTAAATGTATTCTTTCCTGTGATGAAGGAATATCAATGCATAAGTTTAATCTAATGTCTAATATACATTTTTTATCATAAATTCATAGTGTAATTTAACTGTACACTATTGTTTTCCTAGGTAATAATTCCTTCATGTGAATAAGCACTCAGTGTGAACCAGTTACACGATTAGGAAGAAGAAATAATGTGTTAACTTCACTTTTATTTAAAAAATGCATTTTTAGAAATGTTTACTCTTACATCGCTTTATAGATTGTACAGTTATATCAGAATTAACTGATTTATAGTCTTATTAAAAATGTCTTGTCATATACTGTATACGCACTCTAGAAGATGACATACATTTTCTTGGCAATGAGCAAGTTGCTTATTTTTTCCCTAGTCATTTATTTCCACTCTGCACTTAGCATTTTGTTCTATTTATGCACATTTCTCTATTTAAAAAGAAAGCTGCTTGTTTTGGCTTTGACAGGCCAGCAGCAAAGGCCTGATTTCAACCGTAAAAGGAACTAAAATTGTCGACACTGTGAACAGTATAATCGACAGCTGCAACTTATTACAGGGATTGAGGGAGTGGGGTGTGGGGGGTGGTGTGTGGTGTGTGGTGTGCAGGGTTAGAGTAATTGCTTTTTGTCAGCCTGCATTATATTTATCAATGCTGGAACTACTTAATTGTGACAGAAACAATTGGGTCTGCAGAAAAACAGTGAGTATTAAAAGCTCAGAACTACTAGCCAATAAGCTGGGCAAAAGAACAGTCACAGCAATAGGGGGAAAAAAGTCCTGTGGCACCCAGTCCAACCCATGTGATCATTGTAAACTATCTGCCAAACTGCCAAATCTTTGCTCACTGGCTCAAGCTCTTTCCAAACTTTAAGAAGGGGTTATTCTCAATGTCCACTCTTCTTTCAGCTGACACACTTGAACTGGTTTATTTTAATTTGGTTGCTTATATGTTTGTAAACTGGCTATGAAACGCCAACTAAGTTCTTAAAGGACTCACATAAATAAGTAACAACAGCTCCTAACATTTGCAGCAGAGTGAAAATATAAAAGTTAACGGTATAACTGGCTCACTTAACCAACGTCCTGCCCTAGTGTATTGCTTTTATTAATTTGGATGGTTAATGTTGAATTATGAATGTTGTGTCATTTTATTGTAAGGATGTTGGAATGTAAGGGAGTGTTAGATCCCATTTGGAGCTCTGTGCCCTGTTTGGTGAACAGTACCTCAGATAGCATGGGGTTCCAGCACAGATCCTTTCAAATAATACCAGGTCATTAGAGTGTTAAAGGACCTTGATTATATAGACTAGGCTTATAGAACAATGACTGATCAAATTGAAACATTTCAATTGATTAAGATAAATTGCTTACATGGGTAGAGATAGAGGGATTGATAATTAGCCCATTCCTGAAGCGTGAACTAAGGTTGTAGAGAATTGGCAGTTGATTTTCTTTCCGCTGAAGTTCAATGAACAACTGTTCAAACACTTTGTTGCAGAATCATTTCCTATTCTCAGTGATCCTTCTACTTATTTTGTAACCAAGCATGTTGGCAAAAAGATCCATATGACTGGAAAATCAAAAACAATGAATAATTTTCTGCTGATTTGTTATAGGATCATTGCCACCATAGCCTGATTTCCCAACACCCAAACTAGTTCAGATCAAAGCGGTATCAGCTTAAAATTAAGGCTTGTTCCATCAAGGCAATATCAGGAAGCAATTCTCCATAGAGGGTTGTGAGAAGCTGGAACTCTCTTCCTCTAAAAAGATCTTGAAAAGTCCTTTAAGCTTGTTATTGATAGATTTTTTTATTAGGTAAGGGCATTGAGGGTTTTGGAACCAGGTTAGGTATGGACCTACAGTATTGAGACATTTGAAACTGCCTCTCTTGCTTTGAGGAGACCTGTAGCCAGCATTGGCATTCCTACTGCCATTTCACCCTCCCCCTGCCACGTCCAAGAATATCAGGGTTAACCCAGTGCATAGTCTTCTCCCCATTAGTAGCTCTGTTCGAACTATGTCTCGGTAGTTCTGAAGTGCCAATCTTCTGATCAAAAGCCAAATAAAACTGAGAGTGTCTCAGAATTACATGATGTTTGGGGTCATAGTATTCCTTAACTGAATCCATCAACTCTTGAAAGATTTTAGCTAGTGCCTCAGGAAAGGTAAACTCCGAATAACCTAAAACGCTGCAGATCCACAAACAGTCAGAAGGATTACTCGCTAGGATAATAAAATGTGAGGCTGGATGAACACACCAGGCCAAGCAGCATCTCAGGAGCACAAAAGCTGACGTTTCGGGCCTAGACCCTTCATCAGAGTGCTCCTGAGATGCTGCTGGGCCTGCTGTGTTCATCCAGCCTCACATTTTATTATCTTGGATTCTCCAGCATCTGCAGTTCCCATTATCTCTGATACTAGAATTACTCGCTGCTTCTCATCTGCCACATGGTCATTTGCCCAGAAAAAGTAATGCATTCTTTCCACTTACTGGGCCCAGCCTTTGATGGCAAGGTTGAATGAGTCGGGCTTCCCAAGTAAAGGCATGATGCCAGAAATGTTTACCTGAATTCAAAGATGACTGCTGCAAGCAAATTTTCTTCAGGCACCTCCTCTTTTCTCTTGTTGCTACTGAAGCCAATGTCCCATCACCAAGTTACCTTTTATTTATTTGTGCACAATATATGAGCTCTGACCAACCAGCTCAGAGCCAGTACCTCGGCTGAGGAGACATTCTGAATCTCATGTTTACATCTGTCAGCCAGGCCTCTCTGATTGGTCCAGGATAACAATCAAGGATCTCATGGTCAATGGATCCACCTGGCCCTGGTTCCAATTTCTACAGGTATGGAACAGCCATTGTGTTACTTGATGATGTATCAGACTTGAGGCACTGAAGGTCCCATGTTTAGATTTGTAATGTATGCTGCAAGGCATCAGACGATAACATTTACTTTTATGGTTCAGATTGTATAGATTCTCAGTATGTAGTAAGTGGGGTGATGTGGATAGCGGTAATGTCACGGGACTAGTAACCCAGAGTTGCAGGTTAATGCTCATGTGTTCAAATCCTACCCTGGCAGCTGGTGCAATTTAAATCTAATTGATAAAAATTTGGGATATAAAACTCATCCCAATCTTAGCAACCTGACAGCTATTATGAATTGTTGTAAAAGCCTGTCTGGATTGGTAATGTCGTTTAAGGAAGGAAATCAATCTTCCTTATTTGCTCTTGTCAGGATAATGCCCGACTCCAGATCTACTACAATGTAGTTTACTCTTAACAGACCTCTGAAATGGCCCAGCAGGCACTGAATTCATGGGCAATTAGCGTATGTCTCCTCAAAAGAGTGCAAAGACTGGAAAAACCATGGGTACCTTTCCATTTTACTGCCTGAATGTTAAAGCAGTACCTGGGCCAAACACTCAGGAAAACTAGAAACAAATATAGAAATTGCGAGGGAAGCGCACCAGGCCAGGCTGCATCTGTGGATGGAAAGCAGTATTAACACGTTGAGTCCAGTGACCCTTCTTCAGAAGGGAAAATCAGATTGCTCATTGATATAGAACTAACCCGCCTGATCCAAGCAGAATCAATCCTCTGTTTCAAAGGAGAATTAGAGACATATTTGAACAGGAATGATTTGGAATGCAATGAAGAAAAAGAAGGCAGTTGTACTAACTGGACGGATCTTTAAAAGAGCCAGAGGGAATCTACTGAGCACAAAGTCAGGAAGGTCATTCTGTTTATTATAAGGTAAGTGCCAAATGGGTTCATGTGAGGCATTGTCAGTTTTGGCCCTAGAACAGTCAAACTAAACATTAGCCAGTCGCCTAACTCAGGGAAAGAGCAGCATCCTTTCTGATTTTTCTTAATTAATAACAAGGCTTGAAGTTAAGTGAAGTGAGTGAGATTTGATTGTATTACTGTGTTCTTTCACTTGCAGCTGGTAAAATAATTTGACTTAACGATTCATATCTGTACTCATATCATATGATGCTTTTGGCCTAAAGACTGAACGATTATGTGTAAGAGATGCAATATTCAGTTCAAATGACAAGGAGATGCTATGGTTATAGACTTCTTAACATATGGCATTGCATGTTGAGATATTGGAAATGCAGTCAACTTCCTAAGCAAAGGATGAGAGGATTGTGTACAGGAGTAGGCAATGGCCTCAGTGGAATACTTAAGGAGGTCTGAAATTTTTTTAACTCAGAAATAGAAATAAATAAAATAATAGACTAATGTATTGTTAAATTATTATATTATATCATATTTTAATTATTAGCAACAGCATTTCTTTCATATTCTCAACTACATTGCTAATGCCTATCCTTGCTCACAGTGATTTTTTAAAAAAACTTTTTCATTTCCCTGAGCTGATTCCTTATGGTCAGAATGATGGAACCTTTCTGTTTTCTGTCTCCTGTGCATCTCTTGAAGCTCCCACAGAGTGAAACAATATACTTTGTCCATATGGAATTTAATATATTTGTCCTCTGATTAAGTAACATTTCATCCTTGCATGCTGGACCCTGGTATCATTCACCAGAAATTAGGCTTGTTTTTATTTTCTGTTAAAATAAATTATAAAATGCCATGTCACTTGAATTTCTCTGTTGAAAATCTCTCTCAAATTTCTTCTATTTTAAAAGTTATTTTGGGTGGTCAAGTTTTCTTCCTGTCATAAATAATATCTTTCATTAATGTATTAAATGTTGGTGACATTCTCCTTTGCAATGTGGGGTTGTGGGATTGAAGCCTGTCCTGAGCATAAATTATAATTTCAATAGAATATGGAGCACTAATGTTTGAAAATCACAACTAGCCTCAATTTATTGGATCCACCATTGACAATTGACATAATTATGGTTTTTACTCCAGCAATATTCAAGCCATGTTAATTCTGTCAGTGTCTGTGACAGGGCAAAATATGAATATTGCTAAATTTCCACTCTGCTCAGTAAGGTAGAGAGGGGAGGAGGTCAGGAGGGTAATCCCTCTGATTCCCTTAATCCAGTTGGGAAAGTGTACAGTGTCAGCTCATTACTCTGGGTTAAACCATAACCACATCTGCCCAAGTGGATGCAAAAGGTCCCGTATCACTATTTGAAGAGAAAGCAGATCTCCCTCTTGATTTCCTGGGAAATATTTATCCTTTAACCAATATCTTTAAAAAGCTCAGATTGTCTGGTCCTTATTGCATTCTTGTTTATGGCATCTCACAATCTATCATTCAAGTATCACATTAGACAATGTGTTGCATTTCTCGTTGTGTGGGTGAACTATCTTATCAGTTGGTCCAGATTGTCAGTTCTGGCTATTTTCATGAGACATTGATTTATCCTGAGATAATGGGAACTGCAGATGCTGGAGAATCCAAGACAACAAAATGTGAGGCTGGATGAACACAGCAGGCCAAGCAGCATCTCAGGAGCACAAAAGCTGACCTTTCGGGCCTAGACCCGTCATCAGAGAGCTCTGATGAAGGGTCTAGGCCCGAAACATCAGCTTTTGTGCTCCTGAGATGCTGCTTGGCCTGCTGTGTTCATCCAGCCTCACATTTTGTTGTCATTGATTTATCCTGGTTGGCCAAGTATGAGTGAGTTGGAAATACATTGACCTCACCAATGCCTTTAAGTTTCAAATGGTTCTGAAGATCTCTGGTTCACTTTTTCTTTATATTAGCAGAGATGTTTAAAATTTAATTATATTTCAAGTTTCAAGTGCACTGTTTGTGAATGAAACTTGAATTAACTTAAATTGCACATGTGCGTAGGATCGTGTAAAATAAAAGAGAACTGGCTTTTCATTATCACCCCTGCACTGTTACACCCAATGTTGCCAAATCTCTATCCTTGGCCCTCTCCTGTCCCTCATCTATATGCTTTCCATCATTCAATTACAGCCATCAGTTTCCACATACACTCTGATGACCCCCAGCACGACCTTACTAATACCTCTCTCAACTCCTCCAGTGTCATTAACTCGTCAGGTTGCATATCTGACAATCTTACTGGATGAGCAGAAAATTCCTTTAATTAAATATTAATGGTAAGGTCCCAAAGAGTGTTACTGAACAAAGAGACCTTGGCACTCAGGTTCATAGTTCTTTGAAAGTAGTCGCAAGTAGACAGAATAGTGAAGAAGACATTTGGTACGCTCGCCTTTATTGGTCAGTGCATTGAGTATAAGAGTTGGGAGGTTATGTTGTGGCTGTAAAGGATATTGGTTTGGCTACTTTTGGAATTATGCATTCAATTCTGTTCTCCCTGCTACAGGAAGCACGTTGTGAAACTTGAAAGTGTTCAGAAAAGATTTACAATGATGTTTCCAGGGTTGGAGGGTTTGAGCTATAGGGAGAGGAATAGGCTGGGGCTATTTTCCCCGAGTGTTGGAGACTGAGGGGTGGCCTTATAGAAGTTTATAAAATCATGAGGGGCGTAGGTAGGGAGAGTAGCCAATTTTCCTCAGGTTGGGGGAGTCCAAAACTAGAGGGCACAGGTTTAAGGTGGCAGGGGAAAGATTTCAAAGGGACCTAAGGGGCAACTTTTTCAGGTAGAGGACGGTGTGTGTATGGAATGAGCTGCCAGAGGAAGTGGTGGAGGCTGGTACAATAACAACATTTAAAAGGTATCTGGATGGGTATATAAATAGAAAGGGTTTAGAAGGATATGGGCCAAATTCTGGCAAATGGGACTAGGTCAGATTGGGGGTGATAATGGGAACTGCAGATGCTGGAGAATCCAAGATAATGAAATGTGAGGCTGGATGAACACAGCAGGCCCAGCAGCATCTCAGGAGCACAAAAGCTGACGTTTCGGGCCTCGGCAGCTTTTGTGTTCCTGAGATGCTGCTGGGCCTGCTGTGTTCATCTAGCCTCACATTTCATTATCTAGGTCAGATTGGGGATGTCTTGTTGGTGCAGATGAGTTGGACTGAAAGATTTGTTTCCATGCTGTACAGCTGTGAGTTTGAAATCATTGTCTTCAGTTCCCCACCGGAAAGTCTATTGCCTTGCTGCCAGCTTCAGTACTCTCATTACCGACTAGCTGAGGTTGAACCAGACTACTACTAACGTTGGTGTCATATTTGATACCAAAATGAATTTCTGACCACATGTCCACACCATTTCTAAGATCACCGACATCCTCCTCTGTAATATCGCCCTATTTTCCTTCTACATCAGCTTATCTGCTGCTGAATCCTCATCCATGCCTTTGTTATATCAGAACTTGATTATGTCAATGTACTGATAACTGGCCTTTTACGTTCTACCTTTCATAAACCTCATCATGTAAATCTTTGTTGTTTATGTCCTAATTTGCTGCAAGTTCTTTCACCCCATCACCTGTACTTACTGACCTACATTGTGTCTCAACCAAGCAACACTTTGACTTTTGACATTCTTATTTTTTGAGACCCTTGATGGCTTCACCCCTCCTTTTATCTGTCACCTGCCATTATCCTAGAACTCTAAGATATCTGTGCTCCTTAAATTCTAGTCTTTTCTGCTTCTCTGGCTTTATTCACTCCAATATTGTTGGCATTACCTTCAGGTGTCTTTGGGATTCCTTGTCTAGATTTCTTCATCCTGAAATTCTCCTTTAAATAACCTTCTTACAATCTACATCTTTGGCCAAGCTTTTAGTCATTGGCTCCAATAGCTCCTAAAGCTTTGTGTCAAGTTGTGCTTTATAATACTCCTCTAATGCACTTTGGGATGTCTCTTTATACTAAAAATGCCATTTTGATACAAATTGTTGTTGGTGGTATTGAAATTGCTCAATGACACAAGTTCCATGTTGACAGCTGTGCCTAATACATTCGGTGTTCTCAATAACTCCAGAAACTCATGATGCCTGAATAGTTTCTGGGTATAATGAGGGTCTGTTAAGGCATGATGATGAAAAACAGAATGCTATTTAATGAAAAGCAAAACATATGTGGTTTTAACAAATTCATAGTGCGGTTCATGTAGCCCAACCAGGAGATACATAAGTGATATACCATGCTCAATAGTTAATGACAGCATTGTTATAAAGTTCAGAAGACACATGGTTCTGGTTAATTCATCACATGTTGACTGGCTGGCTCAGCAATTTCGGCCAGCTGCTATATTCTGTTGAAATATGCACTCTCATACAGATTTTCTCTTGGTCAGCTGAGGTTGGGAGATGTAGCAGTTCCGCCTATTTGTTTTTTTTATCCTTGTTAGTTTTCTGGCTTGTAGGATTAATCCTGCACCAAGTTCATGTGTCTTTGTCTTTCCTCTACTCTCTTTCCGAGGTCAGTTCCATGACTGTTGACCTCTCATCTCTAGCATCATAACCCAAAGGACTCCGTGAGCTGAATTACAAAGAGGGACTTCACAAATTAGTGCTATATTTCTGAGACTTTAGGTTAGGCTTTGATTTGAAAGCAGGCTTAAAAAATAACATCGAGGAGGGGATTAGACAAGTGTTTGTAAAGGGAAACAATGACGGGGCTTTGTGGAAAGAGCAGAAAAGTGGGAATAATTAAACAATTTTTTTCAAAGAGGCACAGGCTCAATGGGGGAATGGTCCCTTTCTATGCTGCATAACTCCATGAATTTAAATATATCTTTGTTTGACATAAACCATAAACTCCTTTTCCAGTTTGTGAGTTACCTCCAGTTCTGAGTGGTGTTACCACCACTGAAATCCCCACTATCAATTCCATGGGGTTAACATTGACGATAAGCTCAACTGGACTCGTCACATCAACATAGTGGCTACAAGAGCAGGTCAGAGGTTAGGAATACTGTGGCGAGTAAGTCATCTCCTGACTCCTCAAGGCCTGTTCACCATCTACAAGGATCAAGTCAGGAGTGTGATGGAATATTCCCCATTTGTTTAGATGGGTGCAGCTCTAACAACACTCAAGAAGCTTGACACCATCCAGGACACGGCAGCTCGCTTGAGTGGCACCACTCAAGCATCTCTTCCCTCCACCGCTGATGCTCAGTAGCAGCAGTGTATACTATCTACAAGATGCACCGCAAAAATTCACGAAAGATCCAAAGATAGAACCTTCCAACTCCATGACAACTTCCATCTAGAAGAACAAGGGCAGCAGATACATGGAAACACCACCACCTGCAAGTTGCCTCCAAGCCATTCTCCATCCTGACCTAAAAATATATGCCTGCTCCTTCACCCTTGCTGTGTCCAAATACTAGAGTTTCCTCCCTACAGGCCTTATGGGTCAGCCTACAGCAGCTAGGCTGCAACAGTTCAAGAAGGCAACTCACTACCACCTTCTCAAGAGCAACCATGGCTGGACAATATAATGCAATGGATACATCTCATGAGTGAATAAAAATGACTCAGGCCACAATTTCATTGACAGAATATTGTTACTGTATGATGAGCAATGCTGTGTATTCTTAGATTGTGTTGTCTCCATCAGAGAATGTGGTCAAAATTTCAAATTCAATGCCAGACTTGAGGGAGCTTCGATTTCCTCAAAGAAAAACATTAACAAAACTATAGTGATAACTTTCGAGATAAATGTGATCATGTTCGAGAGAAACATTCCATAAAATGCTTAGCCTTGATTACAAGGTTGCAGTTTCAGCGCAATGGGAGTAAAGGCGGCAGGAATTTTGTTGAAATTTCTACCTGATTTCAGAATAAAAAACAACTGGTGTTTTTGGAGAACTTATAAGATTAGCTGAAATGAAAACAGCAAGTTTTGATTTCTGTGTCAGATTTCCAGCATCTGCATTATTTTTATTTTTACAATGGAATGAACTGTCTGGGTTTTCTGAAAATTTGTTACTTCCACCTGTTGCGTGGTAACCGTCTGATACTTCTGCATGAAGTAAGCATACTTACATTTATAGTTGCCATAAGGGAACCATAGGGCCATATAGAGAGTTGGTTACCTTAGTTGGCTGGATGGCTGGTTTGTGATGCAGAGTGATCCTAACAGTGTAGGCGCAATTCCTGTGCCAACTTAGGTTACCATGAAGGTACTCCCCTTGCCCTGAGATGTGATGACCCTCAGATTAAACCACCACTATTTGTCTCTCTCTAATAAGAGTGCAGATTGTAGCGCTATGCTCACGAGGAATTTGGCAACTTTACCTTTGCCTTCAGGGAATGTCAAAATACTGTGTCCAAATGGAATTGAAATACTGCTGGCATTCTAAGGCATCCACAAAATAATTCCATTGATCCTGTTCCAGGGACTTGGATTACATCCTTAAGATGTAAGAGCAGAAGTAAGCTATTCAGGTGATTAATGGTCTGCCCTATTAGTCAATCAGTTCATGGCTAATGTAAAAACCATCTGATCCACTTCCTTGTCTTATCCCCATAACTCTTGATTCCCTTATGATTAAAAATCTTGCATCTCGGCTTTGAATATATTTAATGACCAAGCATCAACAGCCCTCTGTGGCAAAGAATTTGTCAGATTCTCTACCCTGTGAGACAAGAAATTTCTCCTCATCTTTGTCTTAGTTGTGCAATCTCATATTTTGAGATGATGCCCTCTGGTTCTAGATGCTCCCACAGCGGGTAAACAACTTTTCCACATCTACCCTGTCAAGTGGTCTACGAATTTAGTATGTATCAACAAAGTCACCTCATATTTCTCAATAATTCAATGAATCACAGACTCAAACTACTCAACCTCTCCTCATGAGACGGCCCCAGCTCATCCCCTCCACCCACTGCATCCCAAAACCAGCCCAGCTTGTCCCCGCCTCCCTAACCTGTTCTTCCTCTCACCCATCCCTTCCTCCCACCTCAGGTCGCACCTCAATTTCCCACCTACTAACCTCATCCCGCCTCGTTGACCTGTCTGTCCTCCCCGGACTGACCTATCCCCTCCCTAACTCCCCACCTATACTCTCCTCTCCACCTATCTTCTCCTCTATCCATCTTCAGTCCATCTCCCCCTCTCTCCCTATTTATTTCATAACCCTCTCCCCATCCCCCTCTCTGATGAAGGGTTCTAGGCCTGAAACGTCAGCGTTTGTGCTCCTGAGATGCTGCTTGGCCTGCTGTGTTCATCCAGCTCCACACTTTGTTATCTTGGATTCTCCAGCATTTGCAGTTCCCATTTTCTCTGATCACAAGTTTAACCTCATGTGACGGTATCTCCACACCTGGTATCAGCCAAGTGGTAGAATTTCTGAAGAAGGATCCCGACATGAAACGTCAGCATTCCTGCTCCTCTGATGCTGCCTGGTCAGGCGAGTAAACCCTCTTTGGATTGCCTCCAATGCCAGGAAGGCAGTGTTTCTATCACCTTTAGTTCATGGATGCAATTTGAAAGATTTGACGTTGTTGGCTTTTACTTTGACTATAATGTTTATCTAATGGGCCATTCAGAATTGGTTGTTTCGAGATGACGTTCACAGCTTCTGATTGGTAATTATCAGCTGGTCTTCTCACCGTTAGGGTTTGTACACTTCCTCAATTAACTTGTTTAAAATAAACAACAACTAATGAACAAACTTTGCTGAAAAATGCGTGAGAGGAAAGAAGTATTACCCTGTAGAGAATGCACATGGCAAACAGGGCTTGTAATTTATTTAAACCAAATAGATAAAAATATTACATACATGTGTCTAACAGCCTCATACCATAGTTTCTTAAAAAACTGGTGTCTTTTTCAGAAACTAAACACATTTTTAAAAAATGTATTCATGGCATGTGAGTACTGCTTACTGAGCCAGCTTCCATTGCCCATGTCTAGTTGCTCTTGAGAAAGTAGTGATGAGCTGCCTTCTTGAACTGCTGCAGTCCATGTACCGTAGGTAGACCCACATGCTGTTGAAGAGGGAGTTTGAGCATTTTGACCCAGCAACAATGAAGGAATGGTAATTTATTTCCAAGTCAGGAGGGGAACTTGCAGGTGATGGTGTTCCCCTGTACCTCCTGCCAATGTCCCTCGAGATGGAAGTAGTCATAGGTTTAGAAGACGCTGTTTAAGGAGTCTTGGTGAAGCTCTGCAGTGCATCTTACAAATGATATACGCTGCTGCTCCTGAGTTTGGTGACGGAGAGACTTTTGTGAGTCAGGAAGTGAGTTACTTACTGCAGAAGTGAGTTACTTACTACTGCTAGACTCTGCCCTAGTTCTGTAGCCACTGTATTTATGTGGCAAATCCAGTTCAGTTTTTGGTCAATGGTAACCCTCAGAGGTTAATAATGTGGGTTTGCCATTGAATGTCAGAGGATGATGGTTTAATTCTCTCTTGTTGGAGATTGTCATTGCCTGAAATTTGTGTGGCATGAATATTTCCAGCCACTTTACAGCCCAGGCCTGGATACTAACCAAGCCCAGCTTCATTTGGACATGAACTACTTTAGAATATGAGCAATCAGAAATGGTGCTGAGCATCGTGCAATATTCAGCTGATATCTCTACTTGTGACCATAAAGTGGAGGGAAAGTCAATCATAAAGCAACTGAAGATGTTTGGGACCAGAATACCACCCTGAGGAACTCCAATACAGCTATCCTGGAGCTGAGGTGACTGACCTCCAACAACCACAACCACCTTCCCCTGTGCCATGTATGACACCAATCAGGGGAAAACTTACCTGTTTATTCCCATTGACCCCAGTTTTGGCAAAGATCCTTGATGCCATTCTTGATCAAATATGACCTCAATGTCACTCTCACCTCATCTCTTGAATTCAGCTCTTCTGTCCATATTTCAACCAAGGCTGTAATGTGGTCAGGAGCTGAACCGCCCTGGCGGAACCCAAACTGCGTGTCACTGAGCAGATTATTGCACAGTAGGCACTGCTTGATAGAATTATTGATATCTCCTTCCATCACTTTGCTGATGATTGAGAGTAGACCGATGATGTGATAATTGGCAGGGTTGGATTTGTCCTTTTTTGGTGTACAGGTCATAATTGAACAATTTTCCACATTGTTGGGTAGATGCCGGTGTTGTAACTGCACTGGAATAGCTTGGTTAGGGGAGCGGCAAGATCTAGAGTACAAGTCTTCAGTATTGTTTTCAGAGTGTTGTCAGGGCCAGTATCCTTTGCAGTATCCAGTGCCTCCAGCCTGTTCTTGATGTCACATAGAGTGAATCAAAATGGCTGAAGACTGAGGATCTCTGGAGGAGGCCAAGATGGATCATCCACTCAACACCTCTTTCTGAAGATTGTTGCTGTGCTTGGCTCTTCTATCATTGAGGGCAGTGGTATTTGTAGAGCCTTGTCCTCCAGTGAGTTGTTTTGTTGTCCACCACTGGATCTAAGAGGATTGCAGAGCTTAGATCTGATTCATTGGTTGTGGGATCGCTTTGTTTTGTCTAACACTTACTTTTGGGAAGGAAACAGTCCTATTTGCTAGCTTCACCACTTTGAACCACTTATGGTATGCCTGGTGCAACTTCTGGCATGCCATCCTGTACTCTTCATTGACCCATGATGATCCCCTGACTTGATGGTAATGGTTGTGTGAGTGATATGCCAGGCCATAAGGTTGCAGATTGAGCTGGAGAGCAATCTTGCAGCTGTTGATGGCCCAAAGCACCCCATGGATGCCCAGTTTTTATGTTGCAACATTTGTTTGAAGCCTATGCGATTAGATGGTGATAGTGCCATACAACAGGGTAAGGAATTCTCATGTGAAGATTAGACCTTGTCTCCACAAGGAGCCTTGTTGAGGAGTTCCAGCTGTATGCCACTTGTTGTCAACTCTGCTGGGCCTGTGCTGCTGGAGGGACATATCTACTGATGGTGACGGTGGTGTCTGGGAACATAAGTGTGTCTCTGAAATCATATTTTATGTCAGGCAGCTCTCTGAATTTTGGTACTTGCCCCCAGACATTTGTAAGCAGGACATTGCAAGGTCATCAGGACTGTCTTTGACAGATTGATTCCAGGTACTCCGTCAATTTGAATTTTTGTTTCCTTTCTAGTGTGTGGTACAACCGAGTGGCTTCCTTGACCATTTCGGAGTGCAGTTAAGAGTCACCACATGTCAGCCAGACCAGGTAAGGATAGCTATTTCCTTCCATAAAGGACATTAGTGAACCAACAATTGGCAATTATTTCATGGTCATCATTAGAATCTCAATTCCAGATTGTTTTTTATCTCAAACTAATATTCCACTATCTACTGTGGTGAGATTTGAACTGGGTCCACACAACATTACTTGGGTGTCTGGATTAATATTCCAGCAATAATACCATTGGTTAGTCAAGTCACCAGTCACAACCCTGACCCCAAGAATAGCAGAGGATCGCTTTGATCCATCAGCTTCTGGCTTCTGGTCCCAGCATGCTCCAATTGCACCAATTTGTTCCTTCCATTTTTCGATGTAACTTTCTAAAGATTTTGTTTTCCTTCCATTTGTTGTAATGTATTATGAAGTCAATGTGAGCATGGTAATTCAGAGGAATCTGAACCTAGTCTGCGAACATTTGTTCATATTTATATTTCAACTTTTAATATTTTTTAAAGGATTCATCACATTTACATTGTGTTCTCAGCTAGCCAGCAGGATGAAACAAGTTTTATTTACAACATTACTGAGGTCCGTTCTTAATGCAACTCTATCATCAGTGGCAGGAGTGGACTTTGTGTGTGGGATAGAGTCTTTTGCCAATTTTTTTCATCTTCTGGAGACAAAGTATCCTTTGCACTCCGATGCTTAATCAAGAGCTTCAGCCAAATATCTTTGAAACTTGTCTGTAGGAGTTATCCAAATCTAAATGCTACCCAAAACCAGGATTCAAACAACGGAGCAATAGATTTCAATTTAAAGTATTTAAATTTGCTTCCTAGATTCAGCGAACTTTCAGAGTCATGACAATAATATGAATAGCATTGACATGGAAATATGTCGACTCAAAAGCAGTGTAATGTCTATCTTGTGAAAATTTGAATGCAGCAGCGAAATTGCAAGATTGAATGAATGTGGAATGAACTAATCGTGAAGTAACTTGAGAATTATAATCTCCAGAGTTGTATTCTGAAAATTTGACTTTTGTCATTTGATAGAATTATTTCCATTCTTTTAATGTGATGTGGATCCTTCCATAAAGAAAGAACCACTCAATTTGTTTCATAATTTTGCTTTTACAATATAAATCAATTTCGTTAGCTTTTTCATGGCTGGTGATTGCCATAGAATTTTAGAATAATTTTTTTTGTATCTTACTTTTTTTGTAGGATGTAGATATTACTGGCAAGGCCGGCATTTGCTCCTGATCGACTCTTAAATGCCCTCTGAAGTTAGCAATCACAGTACTGGAGTCACATGTGCAGCACAAAACATGGACAGTAGATTCACTTCGCTAAAGGAGATTAGTGACCAAGATGGGCTTCTGTGATTACTTTTCATACTCCAGATTTATGAATTCATTTTAAATTCCACAAGCTACTGTGGTTGGATTTGAACCCATGTTTGCAGCACATTATCCCGAGGTTCTGGATTATTTGTCGTGTAATTTTGCCATCATCCCCACAATAAAGAATATGATTAATTCAAAATAAACTGCTTTGCCATTTTGATGAATTTCAACATTTTTAATTTTCAGTGATCAACATCACTTCTAAATGTTTAAAAAATACAAGCAATGGGTAATTTACAACTTATTAAATGCATGTTTTTTTTAAACAAGCACACACTTGAAACTGATGCCATCTGCTGTTCAAACTCAGAATTATTTTGGCCCTTCAGCAAGTTGGACTGCTTTGTTAGAAATTTCACAAGATTGGCATTATATTATTTTTTAGTTAATGTATTTCCAGCTAATTATCATTCGTATTATTGTTGTGCTGTCTACGATGTTGGTTGTGAAGCAGTGAGGTGACATATGTCATCTTTGAATGGGAATTGTGGTGATTTGGAACAAGGGCAGCCAGGTGGACCTCATAGAATGAGTTCCCTGATTGGGCTATTAACCTGGCCCAATCAAGGAGTCCTGGTTGACAGATACAAACAGGAGCACTCGGGATTCTGCTCAGTTCAGGAGCCAGCTCTGAGCTAGCTAGATTAGTGTCTTGTACTTTGCACGTACAAATAAAAAGCTACCTCAGTGACAGCATCCCCACTTCTGTGGAGTTGTTGTCACTTGGGCCCTGCCTTGCTGCTGCCCTGGGTCCTTGAGTTAAAAAGCAGACAAACAAAAAAAAATTACAGTGTCAGTGGTTCCGTTCACTCTAGGAGTCAGCTCTGAGCTAGCTGGGTCAGTGTCATGTACTAGGCACCTGTAAATAAAGGGTGACTTAGTGATGGAATGTGTACTTCAGGGATGAGTAAAATTAGACAAATATCCATAAATGTAAGGGTGGGGATTAATTTCAACTTCAAGAGATCGTGCAAAATGAATGATATTAATTTGAACATTTATTACACATCTCTGCACATATTTACCTCTATCTCTCCCTGTATTCTCCTGTTACATCTCTACTCTAAACTTACTGCCAAGTCTTAGGGATAGCCCTCTTGACTTGGAGCCCAATGTTTCCTACTTTCTATGTTAAATACTTTAATGTAAGTTAGCGAAAGTGCAAGGTTAAATCTTATAGAGCTTCCTGAAGAAATGATGGAATGCAACCTTCTAAATAAAAATGGATCACATGTATATTTGCTGAAACTCCACAATCTTATTTTGCAAATGAAGCACTTTTCAAGTCATACAGGAACGTGCCTGATTTCAGCACTGTAAAATAAGTTCCCTGATCTTCCTGCAAGTCAATCTCATGTGGTAATAAAAACTTAACATGTACACTTTAGGACAGCAAAATAGCAGGTGCTAATGTATCAGCTTTAGTTGCTGTAATAATAACAATTTCCTGAAATAAAAATACTCCCTGTGCATACAAACTGTCTCTGAGAAACCAGATACTAAACTGGAAAACAAGCGGAGGCCTGGGGACCACTTTGCAGAACACCTATGCTCGGTTCGCAATAAACAATTGCATCTCCCAGTCGTGAACCATTTCAACTTCCCCTCCCATTCCTCTGATTACATGTCCATCTTGGGCCTCCTGCAGTGCCACAACGATGCCATCCGAAGGTTGCAGGAACAACAACTCATATTCCGCTTGGGAACCCTGCAGCCCAATGGTTTCAATGTGGCTTTCACAAGCTTCAAAATCTCCCTTCCTCCCACCGTATCCCCAATCCAGCCCAGCTCATCCCCGCCTCCCTAACTTGTTCTTCCTCTCACCTATCCCTTCCTCCCACCTCAAGCTGTACCCCCATTTCCTACCTGCCAACCTCATCCTGTCCCCTTGACCTGTCCATTCTCCCTGGACTGACCTATCTACTCCCTACCTCCCTACTTACACTCATCTTTACTGGCTCCATCCCCGCCCTTTTACTTATCTGTCTCCTCTCCACCTATCTTCTCCTCTATCCATCTTCGATCCTCCTCTCTCCCTATTTATTTCAGAAGCCTCTTCCCCTCCCCCATTTCTGAAGAAGCGTCTAGGCCCAAAACCTCAGCTTTCCTGCTCCTCTGGTGCTGCTTGGCCTGCTGTGTTCATCCAGCTCCACACCATGTTATCTCATTTTACAGTACGTTGAATGTAGAGCCATCTGGTGCCAAAAGAAAGAAGTGAAGGCGATTGAGAATTTGTTTTGGTAGAAAATCAGGCTAATTCCTATTACTGTAGTCCTTGTATCAGAACTGCTTCTTTTTTTCTGTGGATTGAGGAATTCAGGTATCTGGCACATGCAAAAGTCTTATCATTTGTTATAGCAATAGAATTCCTGGGCCCCAACCATTTGTGATTGGGGTTGATAGCTGCTACAATCCTATGTTCTGTGGTAGTAGGGGGTTTTGGGGCAGCTTGACATGAAGGATGAACCATGTGATTAAGTCTCAACAGAACAGACACTTATTTTAGTTAACACAGTGCAGTCTGCTACATCCCATAGGCATTTTAACTACTACTAACAAGAGTTAGTAAGGCGCCTGGGGCTCAGTGGGAAGATTGGACCAGACAACAATTGCTGTCAACCTGAGCTGCCCAAAACTCCATCATCAAGTGTTATATGTCAGTGTAGGTAGAGCTTGACTCAGCTCGGATTAACTTTGCCATGTCCAATACGACAATATTTAATAGCTTCCAACAAAGAAGAAAGACCTAGAAGTCTAAAGCAGAAGCAAAATATTGTAAATGGTGCAGGTCTGAAAAAAGTAGTTAAGTGCAGGAGGAACTCAGCAGGCCTGACAATATCTGGGGAGACAGAGACAGTTAATGTTTTGAGCCCATTATAACTTCCTAGTCGGATTGGACTCAAAATGTTGGCCAAGATTTATGCTCCATGGATAAAGTATGGGGTCAGGTTCATCAGGGATGACGGACACCCCACTTACCCCAATGGAGAAAGCTGCATCAAAGTCCAATCAGCTACTTAAGAGCTGAGCGGTGAGCTTCTCAAATCATTAGCCTTGATTCTGAGGGGAGGTAATGGCCTCGTGGTAATATCACTGGATTGTTAATCCAGACCCAGATAACATTCTGGGACCCAGGTTTGAATCCTGCCACGGCATCTGTGAAGGAAAAAACAGAGTTAACATTTTGGGTCCAGTGACTCTCAGAACTTTTTACATATTGCCAACAGAAAGCAAGTTAAAATCCAGTCTGGTCAATTAACACCTTCTGAAAAGGGTGCTTTCCAGTCAATGGCATTGCTAGATAGAGCACCATAAGAAGTCGCAAATTCCCACCTGTTGAATGGAATTACATACTTGTAGCAGAATCTGTACATTTAGATATTTCAAGCTTTGTTGTGTTGATAGGTTGTTTTCAGTGAAGATTCAGCTTGCCTATTGACATTATTTTCTGTCAGGCTACTTCAGAATGTAGCACCCAAATGTAAACCAAAGGGAGTTCAGAAGAAAAGTCACATTGGAAGCAAAACATTTAACTTTGTCTCTCTCCTTGCAGATGTTGCCAGACTTGCTGAGTTTCTCCAGCACTTGCTGTTTTTATTTCAGATTTCCAGCATGTGCAATATTTAATTTGTACTTATGTAAATCAAAGAGAACTAGTACCGGTACACAAACTGTGCAAATTCCTAGCATTAAGAGGCGAAGGTAGCATATGATTTAGAATCTTAAATGACTTTCTTTTGATCACCTACTTAATTGAAAACAAAGGACAACTCACACCAGTTTTGGAAACCACAGTGTGACTATTTTGCATGCACAGATGGATAATGTTGATCATTTTAGCGGCTGTATTTAGTTATACATGGGATTGGGAAATTAAGCAACTAACAAGAGGAGAAGGCTGCATAAGCGTACGCATTCCCAATGATAGCAAAAGATCATACTGAAAATGTTCATTGATAACAAGAACTACAGAAGCAGGAGTCAGAGACAACACAGTATGGAGCTGGAGGAACACAGCAGGCCAAGCAGCATCAGAGGAGCAGGAAAATTGACGCTTTGGGTCAGGACCCTTCTTCAGAATCTTGTTCCTGCTGTGTTCCTCCAGCTCCATACTGAAGTGTCTGTAACCATCTTCACCTCAGAGGTACCAGGTGGATGATCTATCCTGGAATCCTTTGGAAGTCCTAAGCATCACAGGTGTCAGTCTTCAGCCGGTACAACTCACACCATGTGATATCAGGAAGCTGCCTAGTGCACTTGGTAAGCAAAGGTTACGGGGCCCTGACAACATCCTGTTTGAAGTGCAAAGTTGTAGTATTTCAAAATTGGCAGAATCTAAGGTGTTCCGATATTGTATAACACCGAGCTGCATGACAACATGGAAAACTGCTCACACACATCTTGCCAAGTGAAAGCAAGTTAAAATCCAATCTGGTCAGTTAACATCTCATTGACCTACTGTCAATCATCAGCAAACATGGATGAAAGAGCTGAATTACAAAGATAAGGTGAGAGTGATGGCCTTGATACTAAGGCAGTATTTGTATATATGGGGCATCAAGAAACCCTTGTAAAACCTGGAGAAGCTCTCCACTGCCTGGAGTCATAACTGGAGCAAGACAATTGTTTTCATTGGAAACCAATAATTTTGCTCCACATATACAAGGTCAAGTTTGATATTCTTACTACTAGAAATAGTCCTGCAAAAACATGAGTTGCTTTTAACACTGTAAAATAATGCAAGTGTTTTATACATTCTTGATCAGAAAAAATGCATGACAGGAAAAGGAGAAACGTATTTGAAAGGGTGACTAAAAGTAGATTAAAGATACAAGTTTTAACGAAGGTTTTGGGCAGGAAATTCAAATTGAGGCCATGGCAGCTCATGGCCTAGTGGAGCAAACAGAAGGGTAAATACCTAACAGGTCAGTTAGCAGCATTTAAGTTACGATGAAAAATTTAACCTTGAAATATTGTGAAATTGGGCAGTGATGTTTGCCAAACATAACAGTGAGATGAATTCACGAGAATTCATGAAGTAGGATTGGATATAGGCTCAAAATTTTGATAAGCTGAAATTTACAGATGATCAAGAAAATTATATCAGTCAGAGAGCATTGGAATACACTAGCCTGGAGAAAACATCTCTGTGGATGAATAACAGTAGCCGTAGATGGGTGGTCATGTGCAACATAATGGAAATAGTAGGTAACTTCTGTGATGGAGGATGTACAGGTTGGATGCTAAGCTTTGGGACAGGTTGCAAACAGTCTTGCGTATCCTGAGATAATGACTTGGGTAAACGATGGAATCCACGGCAAACATCTATAATTTGCAAGTGTGACAAAGATATTAACTTCAATAAAAACTAAATATTTCCCCCTCTCTGCATCTTGGTTATTACAAAGCTTGACTGCCTAAGAACACAATTGTAGCATGCATGAAAATTAAGAGTTCTTACCACACATCTATACGTATTTAACTATCTATAGACTTTAGTGACAAAATGAAACACTAGGTTTAATCATGACACATTTATAACAACAATTTTCAGACAGGAGATCATCAATTGTGTAATTAGTGCATTTACCAAGATATAAAAAAAATGCAGCTCCTAAATAATTAGTTCCATGAAGTTTCAGATGATTAGAAATTGACTAATTACAACAGACTCAGCTCTAATATGTTCTATTGAAAATAAAACATTCAAGATCAACACGAAGAACTTTGTGAAAGCAAATGCCAGGTCATCTGAGTGCTCTAAAAGAGGGAACATAATGATATTGAGGAAGAGAGCAAATGGACATGCAATATGATAGGAACTGAAGAATTGTAATATTACAGTTTGGAGTCAATAGCAATTTTGTGTAATGGTAACAATCTCAATTCAAAACTCAAGGCTTTTGAAGATGCAGTCAAAATTCTCATAATCCATCTGGCGTATCAGAAATTAGAAGCGCTGGTATTTTTTATATGCCATTTACACTGTCCAAAGGTACAAGTTGGAAGACACATATGATTTGTGTATATTTCTGAATGATCGTTGGCTCTGACAAAACTAAGGACAGGACAGTTGTGGCAGTCATATGTCATTTGGTTTGACACGTTCCAAAATTCCAGGCAATTTTCAAATGGGAGATTAAAGGTTTTAGGTATCTTGCAATCAACAATGCAAAATAGAGTCAAGTTCTAATGTATAGGCTAATTGTGTTTATGTGTCGTCATTGTTTGAGTGAAATGTATCTCACAACATCCAATATCTGAAGTTGAGAAAATGAAGGGAATCAATATGTTTCTTCACAGGAAATGTGACCTGTATTGCATGTTCAAACATTGAAACAAGAATAGTTCCAACAGAAAATTTAGGGTAAAATTTATTCAGAATGTTTATAGCTTGCTGATACTTTAAATTGTTGTGATGCAGTATACATCTGCTTAATGGATGAGCAAGATAGGTTACAGGAAGGAGATAGGAATTGAAGGATATGCTGATAAAAATCAGATAATTTAAAAAAGGGAATAAGTTCAGGTGGAGCGCAAATACCAGTACGCACCTGTTGGGCTGAATGACTTACTTCTCTGCTGTAAATTCAATTTAATTCCATTCCACACATTGCTCTTTCCATGAAGAACAGTTTACTGATAAAAGGTAAATTCACGCAATTTACTAGTTTGAGCCTGCATCCCCTGAAATTAAAAAAAATCTCGATATCCCATTTCCAAAGCCTGAATTCACTATATATCTCCAAGGTGTTTCTTCAGACTAAATTCCGAGTTGCTCCAATGTTACTTTACAACTGTGACCTTTGGGTTGCATTTGGGTGTGTCTCTTTTCTACACCTCAGCACTTGAACACATCTGCTTTATTCTTACCAGCTAGAATTGGGCAAGTTCTCAAGGTGTGGTCTATTCAATTCGGATGACTGCAAATCAACCAGTACTTCTGCTTTATAGTCTGTATCTGCTTTGTAATCTCATATTCTAATTGTATTGTTGATCATGACTACAGATTGTTTCGACATACACTCAAATAGTTGGGTTTCCTTGTCAACGTTAGTGGTTATCCACTCAAAGTCATTAGATTAGTCAGGCGGAACTTTTCAGTAATAGAGCCTAGTTTGTCCCCTCCCCCCACTGCACCACACAACCAGCCCAGCTCTTCCCCCCCACCCACTGCATCCCAAAACCAGTCCAACCTGTCTCTGCCTTCCTAACCGGTTCTTCCTCTCACCCATCCCTTCCTCCCACACCAAGCCGCACCCCCAGCTACCTACTAACCTCATCCCACCTCCTTGACCTGTCCGTCTTCCCTGGACTGACCTATCCCCTCCCTACCTCCCCACCTATACTCTCTCCACCTATCTTCTTTACTCTCCATCTTCGGTCCGCCTCCCCCTCTCTCCCTATTTATTCCAGCTCCCTCTCCCCATCCCCCTCTCTGATGAAGGGTCTAGGCCCGAAACGTCAGCTTTTGTGCTCCTGAGATGCTGCTTGGCCTGCTGTGTTCATCCTGCCTCACATTTTATTATCTTGGAACTTTTCAGTAAGTTGTTGCTAAAGACGTTATCAAGTTCACACCTGATAATCAATTCCATTATTTTGACAATGTGCATTAAAAAAAATGATTTGAGGAAATTGTTGGTCATGTTCAACTCTACAACTTGCCTTCAGAAAAGGGCTGGTAGATTGTTTGAACACTTTACCGAGTGTTTGAAGAGAATAAAAGCAAACAAATGATTCACAACATGTGACATAAACTCAATAGAAACAGGGCTAAGGTTTGGTCAGTTAATCATAGACGCTCTGGGGATAAAATTAATCTACACCAGCAGCACACACCAGGCTCTTGGAGAATCAGCAGCCTGTTATATAGTGTTTCAATCAACCTGTTTTATGACACATATTCGAGGCAGGGACTTGAGCTTGGGTTTCCTGGCTCAGAGGTTGGGGCCCTACTGATATGCCACAAGGATCTAACAGCTTGTTTTTTTTTATTAATAGGAAGCCTGTTATATACTGTAATTCATATTTTCTATTGACTTGCTGTTCTTTCAAATTTTTTATGGAATCTTTAACAGCAAAACACTTTAGCCAGTATCCTCTTGCACTGAAGTGAAAATGGCATTTATTTGAACATCATGGCCAGGAAATTCATGATCCAGGGAAGTATTCCATTCAGCCCATTGATTCTGTTCTGCTATTCTGAATCTAGTATGGGGTGGAAGTCTTTAAGAAAAAGACAACCCAACACCACTAGTGAGAGGTAATAAAATGTGAGGCTGGATGAACACAGCAGGCCAAGCAGCATCTCAGGAGCACAAAAGCTGACGTTTCGGGCCTAGACCCTTCATCAGACCACTAGTGAGAGGGTTTGGCAGATCAATTGCCATCAGGCACCAAAATGCTTACCTGACAGGCTTCTTAGCCAATCAGTTCCTGGGAGAACAATGTCCTGCATCACTGCTGCCTTGCTTGAAACTATTGGCCAATTAGGGTTGAAAGCCACTGTGAGGAGCAGGGCTGCATCGAAGACCATAGGGGCAGGCCAGAACAGGGATGTTGCCTTTAGTGGTCCCCCTCGGATTTGGGAAAATCAAGCCAACTTGCCTCCTCTGAGTGGCAGTGGCTGGTTGGTTGGTTGGTTAAAAGCAGGGAAGACTACCACTTCTGTCATCTGCTGACAACAAAAGTAATTGGGCTGGTGCTTTTAATGAGGCCCTGACGTCATCATTAATTGACTAGTGATAGGTCCTAAATTAATAGTAGTTCAGGAAGTAGGTCATGGGCCTCTTCACCCAGAACTTAATTCCTGAAGTATCAGGAATGTCCCTAGTGTCAGCTGCCCAATTATTTGCCTTACCTGTCACTTAGCTTGCCATTACTATGAAGGGGAAATCTTTTTTATGCAACCAATTTAGGATTTCTTTAATCGAGCACAATTAGGCAGTATCATCCAAAAACATCTTAAAATGCACATCTAATCAACAAGAATTTATTAATATTTTGTTGTTCACATTTTATTGATTTTAATTAAAGGAAATTGACAGATTTAGAGCTAGTATCAAACATATGAAGACGGTATTTGAAGTTAGCCTTTTGTAACTAAACCTGACCAATACTGCTGGCACATTACTTACAAAGATACATCCCATGTGAAAGCACCAAATCAAAGTCTGACACAGATTGTGAACATAGTACTGTGTTGACTGTGACAATTCCAAATATCCTGGTTCAGATCCGTTGCTTAACGGTAGTTAACAGAACTGATTTCAGGGGTAAAAACAATCCGTTTATGAATTTGAGCTATTTTAACAGATGAGGAATGCCATTTTAAAAAAAATTCTGCAATTAATACAAGTTTGAGAAAATTCTGCAATCATGTCCTATATAAAATACACCGAAGTGCACTTATGAACACTGCATTAGTTTTCCTTAACATGCTGACTGTTACGGTATTCATGTGTACCCAGTTTGTTAAAACCTACTTGTCTAATTAGGTCCTGAATGACGATACCAAAGTCATTGTTAGCTGCTAATACAATTCTGTTTGAAGTTAAGTAGAGATATTCCAATCAAAAATACTTAATTTCCAAAAGTCTAACAACGGGAATTAATTAAATAACTGATTTGTTGGGATTTTAGTATTCAGTGAAAATGGCAGTATGATGCATAAAGAGGTAGATGCAATGAGCAAAGAAGATTCTATTGCTTCAAGATACTTTGGGTAAAAAATATATTAGGAAAAATAAGATCTGCATTTATGTCACTTTTTTTTATTATTGGCTGGACGTCTGAATAATGTAGGAAATGTAGCAGCCTGTTTACATGTTCCCATTTAAAACAATGTAATGATGTCCAGATGATTTTTTTTTTGTGATTTTGATCGAGGGATCAATTTGGCTAAGATAGCAGGTCCAACATCCTTTCTAATTATGCCACAGATTCATTTACATTCTCCAGAGCTATATCACGCCAATGACATTGCATAAGGACTCTTTGGGCCTCAGTTCTTAATATAAGGTGATACCTTCAGGTTCCCATGGTTTTTGCTGTTTGAAGACGTGTATTCATGATTCTTTAGAAATGAATCAGTTATTAAATTGACTTTTTATTGCTCAAGTCTTAACTCTATTCAACAAGATCTTGTTGAACTTGTTCTGCCTGCCTGGATAGAAAAGTAATCAAGGATGCATATGATTGCCATAAATAGCAAGTCCTGTCTGCATAAGTTTTATTTATCTAAAAGTCACAGAGAAAGCTACAGAAAGCCATTAATAGAAACCCAGCAGAAAATACAGCTGGATGTAAAATGGGTCAACGATTCAAGCCTGCCCATTTAATGCTTTTGCAAAATTTTATTGTACCCTTAATGAGTCACTGTGGACACACCTCAGTCGTGAAAAGTACACAATGGGCCATGACACGGCCTGACACTTGGGAGAGGTTTTGAGTCATAGAGATGTACAGGATGAAAACAGACCCTTTGGTCCAACTCGCTTATGCTGACCAGATATCCTAAATTAATCTAGTCCCACTTGCAAGCATTTGGCCCATATCCCTCTGCACCCTTCTTATTCATGTACACATTAAGATGCCTTCTAAATGTTGTAATTTTGCCAGTCTCCACCACTTTCTCTAGCAGGATTCCACACATGCGTCATGCTCCACATGAAAACGTTGCCCCTTAGGTGTCTTTTAAATCATTATTTTTTTCTGGGGTGGGTGGGGGTGAGCTGTCAATAGAGTCTGTGGAAACACGTCCAACTGCAAATCATAGCTTTTAGCAGTGCCGAATGGCAAGAGAGAACTTCTTGGAGGAAATGAGTGCATGTTGATTGGAATATGCCCCATTTGCCTGGACGAATCACGCTTTACTCCCTCCCTCCACCACTGGTGCAGAATGGCAGGAATGTGTGCCATCAGCAAAATGCACAGCAGCAACTTACCAAGGCCCCTTCAATAGCTACTTCTCAAGCCATCAGTTCCACTGTACAAAGGCAGCTAGCTAATGCATGGAAACACCACAACCTACAAGTGCCCATTTAAGTTACACAACATTCTTGAGTTGGAAAAAAGTCCCTGAATTTTACTGCCTCTGGTCAAAAATCACAAAATTCCTTCCCCCAACAGCACTGTGGATAAACCTCCACAACAAGGATTGCAGTGTATTTCAAAGCGTAGCACTGATTTCTGAGAAACCAATACTGAGGAATTAATCATGGGAGGTGAGGAAATAGCAGAGGTATCCACGGAGTATTTTACATCTACCTTCAGAGTAGAAGACAAAATGCCATTTCAATCAGTACACAAAATCAAAAACAAAAATCAAAGGAGGAACTCAAAGCAATCACTATCAGAAAACTAAAACAGACTACGAATGAGAGTTGAGGCTTAATCGTCTTTCAGAACTTGAAGACCTGCACCCTAGGTCATTAGTGACTGCTGACAGTAGGGGTGGGAGGAATGGGTTAACTTTGGAAAGTTCAATATTACATTGATATCATTAACAAGTGGAACCTGGTTAATATCAAGCATTACAACTAAATTAGTTTTACATTTTGGATTCTGATGAGTTTCAGAATGAAAGTCACTTTAATGTAACCACTGAAATGACAGGGGTGACTTTAACGATATTTGGTATGCCAACAGCTGGCAACTGAACAATAATGGGCCCCAAAGTCATCCAAATTGTCATATGTCAGCAAGTTCCTTGCAGGCAGAATTTGTGCTGCTCTGTGCTGGCTTGCCACTTAGATGAGCCAGTGGAATTTAAATAAGGCCCCAGGATTGAAGTAACCTGGGTTTTAATGCTGGAGCAGTGCGTGTTTATAATTTACAATATCACCCACTCAGACAAAATTTCACAATGTAATGATGGCATGAATGTATCCTTACAATTGTAGGTAATAACATATCATAATCTTGAGAACCCTTGACAGGAGTCAAGCTGCAGTTAGGTCAGTCCTGGGCTGTAATCCTGCTGTTAGCAAATTTTGATTTGGTCAGTAATTGGTACCTTCAGGCTGGATTATGTAGTTGACTTAAGAGAACAAACTTAGACATATATAAATCTCAAACATTTAGTAAATTCTTAGCTGTGGACGTAGTCATCAGATGGATGAATAAATGCTCTTCTGCTATTAGAAACAACAATGGTCTTGGTCTCTGGATTTCCCTCCATCCACCTCTGTTTCTCTGTCTCCTTTTTCTTAAGTCACACCATTAAAACCTCTCTCTTTGACCAAGCATTTTGGTCATCTGATTCAATATCTCCTTCTGTGGCTTGATGTTGTACTTTATAATGTGAAGTATCTTCACTTTTGTGAAGTATCATGGGACATTTCATTACTTTAAAAGGCGTATAGAAACTGTTATGATTGGGGTTGTGCTCTGTCAGCACTACAAAACCATACATCTTACAAAGTGAATCAGTACAGATACTTTTTGATGTCCAAAGGCTGTTTAGTTGAATCATGAAGCATGATCTTAACTATCAGCGTAACATGGCTATTGTTCTTGTAAGGAGGAAGCCCAAACCATTTAAAGGAAAGGTATAATGTGCACTAATCAGTGACCAGCTGATAGTTCCCATGCTCCCTGAGGGGTACTAAGTTGGTACCCAAGTCAGAGCATGGGAGGGTAGTGGAGAGTCTTTTAAAATGCTGACAGCTTTTTAATTGATTTGGTTCATCCAGGTGAACATTTGCTGAGCAGACCTGTAAGGACTGTTGGTTAGGCCACTCACTACCTGTTATAATGGGAAATCATAGATAGTTAAATCCCTACCGGTTTGTATTTTGAAACTGTAAGCAGGATTCTAGTAGGTCATGCTGCTGGACAAATGCTAGTACCATAATCATTAATGTTACCGTACTCATTTCTGTAGGTAATTCCATAACAAACCGAATCATTCCAAGACAGTACAGAAACTGGAATAATTATCCTTAGAATAAAGAAGTTTGACAGGAGTATTATTTTTGAATTTTAATTTCAGATTTCTCGCATTTTTTTGTTTCTCTTTTAAAGAGAGCTTTAAGAGAGATGTTTAAATTATAGCGGTTTCCACTAAGGAAGGAGAAACTTTTTTGATTGATCAGCAGCAAGTGGGTATAATTTACAAAGAGAGATGCGATTATTTTTCAGTGCAGCATGTTATGATCTCTAATGCACTACCTGAAGCAAATTCAATAAACTTAAGAGATGCCATTGGATATCTGCTTGAAAATGACTATGTAGGGCTATAGGTAAAGAGAATAATAGTTCTTTTGATGAGTTGGCAGTAGAATAATGGCTGAATGACTTCTGTGTTCTGTAAAATTCTAGCATAACTATGCTCTGTACAGTGGACAAATGCTCAAGCTTCTGACATCAGATGGTAGATGTAAAAGATAACAGAACAACCGGTAAATCATGTTGGTTGTTAGCAAGTACATGAAGGGTTATGAAAAGGAATAACCAAGACAACAGAAGTTGTTTAGGCTGCCCAGAATTACTGTCTATTCAAATCAAATCAAGAAAAGCAACAATGAATATTTTAAATTAAATCATTTACCATAATAAAGATATAGAATTAACTTATGATAAAAATAATTATGTAGATTACAAAGACTAATATGAAAATGTAGCGAGAAAGTAAATTTCAAAACATACAGAAGATGGGCTCAAATATATAACTGATTTACTTGCCTTTCTTATTTTCTGATTTACTGATTTAAGATGTATTTTGGAGTCAAGAAATAGAAATAAGATTCAATCTTGCTTCTAGTGAATGGAATTGACACACTACAGACAGTCATCTGGTGTAGTTGCTCAAACGAGACCAAAAATAATCTCCGACAGCGCAATGTAATTTCTGGATTATGGAACAAGAAGTTACAAAATCAAATTCTACTGCAAATTCCCCGTTTAAAAGGGACAATGTATAAAATTTTTAAGTTTTGCAGTTCTGTTGAATGTTTTAGATACCCAAGTGTATGAATCTCTACAATATCATTTAACAGATTGACTACAATTGATAGTCAGACTGATCAAAATACTTCATTTTCTCAAATCAGACACCATGACTGAATGTTTATTGTGTTGCCCTTAGTACATTTTTCTTCATCCACTTCTAATTAAGCTTTGATGCAAGCTGCAGATGATACTAGATATCAGATTTTTTAAAAATCTACTTTCTTTGTGCCTTTTTCTGCCACATGGTGGTTAACCTTCCCCAAAGGATATGAGAGAGAAGATTCTATATGGATATAGTTTACACTTTGTGTATAGTCAGTAATTCAGATGCAAATTTTACTCGAAGATGCATTCATTTCCAAAGTAAAGTTAGGTTCGGGTATCCATTCCTTTGTTGCATAATCACAAATATAATCTTACATTTAAACAAATCCTTTATATATGTGAGTAGTAACATAGTGCAGTTTGATTAACATGTACTTAAAAGGAATTTTAAGTACATTTTTATTTCATCATCTGTAAATAAAACTCATTTTAGTAGGTGAGAATGGCTTTAAAAAAACCTAGTCAGATGCATTTGCCAGTTTCATTGGCACACTCTACAAAATTAACAATTTAATCTTTAAAATCGTTTTATAATAATGTACATTAGTACCCCATGCCGAGAAAACAAATGCCTCATACGGCTTTCTCATTGGGCTGAAAATGGTCACGGTTCAGAGAAACTTGCCACTCCGACTCATACCAGCTTTTGCAAATAAAAACATTGAAATTCAATTTGTGCTGTATGGAATTTGTGCTTGAAATTCAGCAATCCTTTGCACGGGTTTGTCCAATTTTGCGGGAATTGTGCAGGAAAAACCAGAGCAACCCTGCAGCAATTATACACCAGTGTACTTGGCAATTGACTACCCCCTCAAAACAAAGCTCCACAGTTGTAGTCCTCGGAACAAGTACTCATGCAAACAGCAGAATTAGTTGCCGCTTAAAGACCACTTGTGCCAGTTAAGTTTTGGATATCTTTTAAAAAGTCAGTGATATCAAAAAAATTCTATCCTGGTAATGACTTCAATTTCCTATCCCTATCCCTCATAGAACTTGCAAGTTCTAACCTATGCAAATTCAGTAACTGTGAAGTCAACAAGTTCACAAATTGAACCAATATTGATTTACTTTAAAAAAAAGGACATGTACAATTTCTTGATTGACTGTAGACTTTACACCTCATAAGCATAAGTAACATCCCCAGTAAATGTTCAACAATTTCAGCAAAATTAGTTGTTTGAAGAAAAAAGCAGAAGGAAAGTGCGATTCTTGCAATACCTTGTATTCAGTTTTTGACATGTAAACAAAGAAGAGGGTATTACAAAAGAACACTACTTCGATTAATGGCAACCAAGAATGATCTTAAATGATGATACCAATTTGGGAAACTGCCGTTCTGAGAGTTCTTGGAGACAGTAGTACTTTAATCCAGATCTTTGCACTTGACTGTGAAATGACTTATATAAATTCTATCCCTTCATATTTTATATCCCCTACTTTTGTCTCCTCTAAAAGAAAGCGTCCATCTAAAGTAAAAGCCATTATATAAGTTGCTATTTTCCCATTATCTTCCTCCGATTTCAACGACACAATGATTTGATCGTCTGTATCTGGAATGAACTTAAAGGAAGAGAATCCATGAGTCGGGTTAACCACTCCAATCTTGCTCACCAAGACCTCCTTAAAATCTTGAGTACATTTAATAATAAGATTTGTTCCTTTGTGTTCATCGTCTTTTTCATTATAGCGGTCACTGCTTGCTCGCCGTGGCAGGAAAAACCAGCGCTGCAGTCGATCACTCCAGGCTGCAGATTCATGAATGAGGTATCCTGAATAATAATACAAAGTTTAATTATCAGACATGGTAATTCATATCATGAATATTTAATTAAATTCAAGCCATCTCCCTGCTGTAAGAAAGATTTTGTGAAACTTGAAAGGGTTCAGTAAAGATGTTGCCAAGGTTGGAGGATTTGAGCTACAGGGAGAGGCTGAATGGGCTGGGGCTATTTTCCTTGGAGTGTCAGAGACTGAAAGGTGACCTTACAGAGCTTTATAAAATAATGAGAGGCATGGATAGAGTGAATAGCCAGGGTATTTTCCCCAGAGAAGGGGGGTCCAAAGTTAAAGGGCATAAGTTCAGGGTGAGAGAGGAAAAATTTAAAAGGGACCTAAGGGGCAATTCTTTCACACAGATGGTAGTGTGTGTATGGAATGATCTGCCAGAGCAAGTGGTGGAGGCTGGTCCAGCTACAGCATTTAAGAGGCATCTGGATAGGAATATGAATGGGAAGGGTTTACCGGGATATGTGCCAAATGCTGGCAAGTTAGACTCGGCCTGTTGGGGATGTCTGGTTGGCACGACAATTTGGATCAAAGGGTCTGTTTCCATGTTGCACATCTCTATGACTTTTACAAAGAACTTGCCAAACTGCACTTAAATGAAAACTGCACTTCAGACAGTATATAAAAACTTTTCTCGTATTAATGAAGTAGCGCGTGGAATATCAACAAGCAAACACACCATGGTATAAACAACTTTTTTTCAAAAGCACCCTCCTGACTTCAGATATATGATGACAGCCCAAAAGCACAAAACTACCAAAAATTCTATTTTCAAATCTTGGTTAGCCAAAGGTAAAAAAGAGAAAATACACTATAATTCTTCTTAATTGACTTAATTTGGAATGCCATAGATGCTTAACGGTGGTGACAAAGGCAGCATCAAGTAATTGGCTCCTAATAGTTTAAGTGATCCTTCTGAGGTAGACTGAAGTTGCAATTTTAATACAGTAAATTTAAATTATCAAGTTAATCTGCTCCTGTAGCATATCCTTCCATGGTGAAGATATAGCATGATCACAAATGAATGGCATTGAAAAAGGTGCATTTGGCAACATAAAAGACGATAACCAAACGAAAGGTGATCCACCACCTGTATTACCTGCTCTTAAACCCAATAATTGAAGCTACAGCTTTTAAGGTTATGTAGCAATCAGTAAAATGAAAATGTTTTTGATTATTCGGTTCACTGGTGTAATTTCAAAGAGATCAGTCAATTAACTGATCAACACAATGACCAATTCATTACCCTGTTCTATTAAATATATCAATCAGTTCCAGGAATATTGGGGAGGTCTTCACAACTCTCAAGTGTATATTTCCAGTATGAAGCAGTAAAGTAAAGCCAAAGCATTTGGTATCCAAAGTGTATGTGACAATAATTCCAGGGCAAGCAATGCCCATGGGCTTTACTCAATAAAACAAATTGTAGTGGAGGTGAGAATTTGAAAAAATCATAATCTGATTTTAAAGCACAATCAGAGAAGTCATGTGTTGTTCGTGATAGGATTGACTAATCGTTTATTAAACAAAACAAATGGTTCTGAGGGAAACCACTGGCCCGGGCAATATAGGATGCCAGCGATCTAAAGATGGAAGTTATAATCTTGAGCGTTCTAATGAATATTTCACCACATTGATAGAAATTTAAGTTTGACAACATTACAAAATATGAAATGCAACTAAGATATTTTTGGAAAATAAAGACATGAACATTAAACCATCATATTTTTACAATTTTTTCCTCCAGACTTTGTGTACCTTGGAGTAGCACTAGGTTTTATAGGAAGTTTCAAAATAAAAGGAACATCTCTTGAATACTAATAATTGTATCATAAGGTTGAACAATCCAGAGTATGAAGTATTAACTGGGATAACAGATGACTTCAATGGAGCCAAAATGGAGCTGGACTGCAGAGACTAGCACCAAAGGTTGCTGGGAAAATCTGTAGCTGAACAATGGACTGTGCTCAGAGAGAGTTCGGATACATTCAAACTATATTTCCTCAAAAGGTAAGGCAAGGCAAACTAATCCAGAGCTCTCAGGATGAAAAGCAGATAGAAATTAAGCTAAAGAAGAAAATGTGCTAATGACAGTGTCAGGTTAAAAAAAACAACTGACAGCCAGACTAAATACAAAGCACTCAGAAGGGAACTGAAAAAGTAAATTAGAAACACGAAGAGTGAATATGGAAAAAAATTGGTAGCTAACATAACGGGGAATCCCAAAGTCTTCAGCAGACACTTAAATAGTAAAATAGTCGTAAAAGGGGTAGGGTCGGGCTGATCAGGGACACAGATTTACACACAGAGTCAGAGAGCGTGGGTACCTAGGCATAATACAAATTTTCTCCATGTATATGCATTTATTCACTTTTCCAAATGTTTCTTACCTGGGGCTTTAATTCCAGCAGCTGTGCGGAGTGCATTGTAGTGAGACACCCAATTTTCATGATTTACATCACCTTTGTAACCAATAACTTTCACCCACTCTGGATTTTCATTGACTACCTCTCCTGTGGTGGTAGTCCATTCCTTACCGAGTCCACCCACATAAAGGTGCTCGTCTTTTACTGCCAACCATTCAGCTTTGAAACCTTAAGGAACAGCAAAATAAATGTAGAGTCATAGCAAAGGTATTCCACAAGTAATATTCTGGATTAAGAGCATACATCTGAAGCATCAGCTTCTCCTTTCCTTTACAGATTCTGACTGACTTGTGTATATTCGGTTATTTTTATGTAAGATATACACATTGCTTTATTGATATAATTCAGTAAAACAGAATTCAACTGAAAATAGAACTTCAGTCATTCAAGAGTGGTACCCTGAGTTAGAGGATACACCCATGTTATCCACTTCAAGTATATGTGGAGTTCTGCAATCCTCCTACCACTGTTATCAAGGTACTGTTATGTGAGAAAGATTTGGTTTCAGTATTTTTAACCAATCTGCCTCAAACAGTGGTTCATTAAAGCACCTGTGGAAGAATAACTCCTCCTCCCTCCATATTATTTTCATGTTTGGATAAGAAATAATTTTGATACCAATGGTGCATACACAACTCCAATATGTTGTGTAAGTAATTCTGGGAGACAGAGTGTCAGAGGGGGAAAAAAAATCAGCACCTCTATGCACTCATGGTGACATTTCAAAGTCAAGGGCTAGTTGTATCATCAATGTCAATAAACTGGGAGCAGATCACCTTCCCATCCTCTCAGATGGAACAAAAATGTTAATAATTTTAGTCTATCAAAACTGAAAAAAATCCATGATTAAATAGAACAGTAATAAGCTCTTCCGAAAGAATAACCTTTCTCCTCCACCATATCTCAATACATTTGTTATGACCCCATATTAATTGAGATTCATAGTGATTGACAAGCTACAACAATCCACAAGACTAGCAGAAATTATTTGTGCAAATTAAAGATAGAATAAATTACTTTGGTACCTTTCTCAACAGTTCCATCTCCATCTGATAGAATTACCCAAGGGACTGCCTTATCACCATCAATATCATACACGACACCTGTCCTATCATCCACAGTGTAAAGCTTTCCATTAAATGCTATGAGTTCGGACAATTCCATGCCACGTCCTTTTTCTGACAAATGCGTTTTGAGAATGGACTCATTTTTGTCCCATTCGAGAGTTACTTTGTCACCACTGTTTGATAATATCAAGTAGCCTTTCTTTAGGTAACTAAACCAAGTGTCACTGTTCAACTCCTTCTTTGAGTTAGCGTCCAGGTCAGCAATCAGCCCGATACGGTATCGGATGCCTTCCAGGGTCTTCTGCGGGGGTGAAAGTGGGTACGTGTCATTGTATCTGTCCTTTGGAAAATTATCAATCGGCCAGTTGTGGATATTTCGTGGATAAGGGCTATTTGGGGAACTTTTGTGAAAATACAGCATGTATAATATGAAAAGAACTATGATTGCTGCTAGTATAGTCTTCCATTTCAGGTGAAAACGTGAATCTCTTGTTTTGGTCATGGACGCTATAACTGGAAGACCACCAATGGATATGTGAAGGGAGCTCATAGAATCATTTCCATTGGGCAAACCATATAGATATAGCGACATGAAGCTAGAGCGGAAGCAGAAACCTACATGAAGGAAAAATAAGGTTTAGCAAAATTCAGTAAAGCTTCTTAATCATATTATGAAAGACAATCAAAAATAAAAAAATATCTGCACAATGGTTATTATAGGTGACAATTCTATTTCATTTTAGCACATGTATGATATCAATTTAAAAACAGGAGACACTGATATGATAATTATTGTGACTTCATTACAAACACATGGCTGTCACAATAAATGGTATGACTCAAAACCACAAAGTGCAGATCTTTACCACTTAAAGCATGTTGGCAAACAAACGATGTTAATCTAAGGGGTAGCATCTCTTCAGTGAATTTCATGCAACCTAAAAAGCTTTAAGGTTTTGTTGAAACTGAAGCAAAGCATAAAAAAACTATTCAAATGGAAAAGTTAACTCGAGTTTTAGCTCTGGCCTTCCACAAATTTACTAAAAAGTTTGATTAATAAAACTAGCTTAACATACTTCTTCTTGTTCAGCTTATTCCTTCTCCCACAGTTATTGATTTGGCACAACAAAACAAAATTGAATGCATCACTTGAGTTGTTTGTACAACTTATATTGCTTTCATGCAATGTGGGCATTACTGTCCGAGTCAGCATTATTGCCCACCCCTTGCTACCCTTAAGAAGGTGGTGAGCTGTCGTCTTAAAATGCTGCAGTCATTTGATGATTGAGGAGAGAATTCCAGGATTTAGTCCAAGTGACGCTGAAAGAACAGTGATGGAGTGTGGCTTGGAGGGGAACACGCAAGTAGTGGTATTCCCATGAATGTGCTGATGCCAGTGGATGTGCTGCCAATCAAATTGGCTGTTTTGTCCTTGATAATGTCAAGCTTCTTGTTGGAACTGCACTCATGCAGTCAAATGGGGACTAATCCATCACAATCCTGACTTGTGTCATTTGACTGTGTATAGGCTTTGGGAGTCAGGAGGTGAGTTACTCACTGCAGGATTTCCAGTTCCTGGCTTGTTCTTGTAGCTATTGTATTTATATGGTCAGTCCAGTTCAGTTTCTCATAGAATCCCTACAGTGCAGAAAGAGGCCCATCAAGTCTGCACCAACCCTCTGAAGAGCATCCCACCCAGACCCACCTCCCCACCCTATCCCCATAATCCTGCATTTCACCATGGATAATCCATCTAACTTGCGTATCTTTGTACTGTGGGAGGAAACTAGAGCACCCAGTCATGCAGACATGCAAACTCTAACACAGACAGTCACCCAAGGCTGGAATCAAACCCAGGTTCCCGGCACTGTGAAGCAACAGTGCTAACCACCTTGCCGCCCCGGTAAACAGTAATGCCAGAATGTTGATTCTGGGGATTCATCAATGGTGATGTTATTGAATGTCATTATTTTGAGATTTTCTCTTGTTGGAGATGATCATTGCCTGGCATTTCAGTGGCGTGAAAGTTAGTTGCACTGACAGTCCAAACCTGGAGATTATTAAGGGTTGCAGTACTTGGACTCTGACTGCTTCAGTTATGAATAGTGAACATTGTGCAATCATCCACGAACATCCCACTTCTGACCTTATGGAGGAGCGAAGGTCATTGATGAAGCAGCTGAAGTTAGTTGGGTCAAGGATACTTCCCCAAGGAACATCTTCTAGACGAACAGTTTTGGTTTGTTTAAAGTCTATCCCATTTAGCATGGTGACTGTGCTATATTAACATGATGGCTAGTATCCTCTGTGTGAAAATGGGACTTCATATCCACAAGGATTGTGTGGTGATCATTCTTAAAGATTCTGACATAGACAAAAGAAGTACCTTCCCCTTGTTGTATCCTTTGCCAGCTGCCGCAGATCAAGTCCAACAGCCATCTCAAGGTCTTAGCCAGCTCTGACAATAGTGGTGCTGCCATACCATTCTTAGTGATGGACACTGAATTTACCCAATTAGAATACAATCTGCACCCTTAGCAGCCAGAGGGGTCCACCAAGCAGAGGGGAGGTAATCAATGATAACCAGCAGGATATTTCCTTGCAGTTGTTTGACACGATGCCATGAGATGTCATAGGGTCCAGAGATAATGTTGAGAACTCCCAGGATTGCTCCCTCCCAAATGAGCATCACTGGGCTGCCATCTCTGCTCAGTCTGTCCAGCTGGTGGGGCAGATCATTCCTGAGGATGATGACGGGGTTGAGTATGAAGGTACGAATCCCTGAGTATGACTACATCAGGCTGTGCTAGACTAATTTACTGATAGACTAATAGGCTAATCTGTGAGCCAGCTCCCAGTTCTGGTACCAGCCCCTGATGCTGATAGGGAGGACATTACAGGGTCAACAGGGTTTAGTTTGCATTGTCATTTTTGGTGCCTTAGTTGATGCCAAGCAATCTGGCTAGTTTCAATCTTTTTTGAGACTTGTTAGCAATGGATAAAACTGAATTTTCCTTTCCGAAAGAACATTAATGAACAAGAGATTAGATTAGATTAGATTCCCTACAGTGTGGAAACAGGCCCTTCAGCCCAACAAGTCCACACCGCCCCTTGCAGCATCCCACCCAGACCTATAACCCACATACCCCTGAACACTACGGGCAATTTAGATAGGAGGAGCTGCCAATGCTGGAGAATCTGAGATAACACAGTGTGAAGCTGGATGAACACAGCAGGCCAAGCAGCATCAGAGGAGCAGGAAAGCTTGACATTTCGGGTCGGGACTCTTTCTGAAGAAGGCTCCCGACCCGAAACGTCAAGCTTTCCTGCTCCTCTGACGCTGCTTGGCCTGCTGTGTTCATCCAGCTTTACACCGTGTTATTAATGAACCCAATGAGCTTTTACAATAATCAATTTACAACCATCATTTAAGGTTAGATCTTTTTAAAAAGTTGAACGTGAGTTCTCAGAACAATGGCTGAGTCTCTGGATTACTAATTCAATGACCATAGCATTACTGTCATTACCCCTTTGTGTTTATTCCACTTATAAATGATAGTGGTAGTGAAACCAAACTCTGGGACACACAGAGGACAGCACTTCACTCTAAACCCACCATGACATTAGCCCATTGATCACTGCTTTCCTCTAATTTCCTATTCATACTCAAATCTTTCCCTGAGTACACGTGCTTTAAATTTAAATTAAAATATAGAGAAAAAATGTTAAATTATTTTAAGTACTTTTATTATGCCTGTATAGTTTACTGCAGTGAACTGGAGTTCATAGAGTCAAAGGATCATGCAGCATGGAAAAAGACCTATCGGTCCAAACTGTATGTGTCAACTGAATATCCCAATCTTTACCTCGTCCCATTTGCCAGCATTTGGCCATATCTCTCTGAACACTTCCTATTCATATGCCCATTCAGTTGCCTTTTAAGTGTTGTAATTGTACCCACTTTCACAACTTCATCTGGTAGCTCATTTCAGACAGGCACCACCCTCTGCATGAAAAGGTTATCCCCCCAAGCTCCTTTTTAGCTCTTTCCCTTCTCATTGTAATCCTATGTCCTCTAGTTTTGGACTCATCCTGTCTAGGAAGAAGACCTTGTTTATACATTCTATTCACATCCTCATGATTTTATTAACCTCATGAAGGTCGACCCCTCAGCCTCTTCAGCCTCACCCGAGGACTCAAAAGCTCCAGTCCCAGCAACGCTCTTATCAATCTTTACTACACCCTCTCAAGTTTACGAACGTCCTTCCTGTAGAAGGGCAACCAGAATTTTACACAGTATTCTAAAAGTAGCCTCGCCAATGCCCTGCACAGCCGCAACATGACATCCCAATTCCTGCACTCAATGTTTTGATCAATGAAGGCAAGCATGCTAAACACCTTCTTCACCACCCTGTCTACCTGTAACTCGACTTGCAAGGAACTATAGACCCCCACCCCTTTGTTTGGCAATACTTCCTAGGTACCTAAATTGTCATTAAATGAAATCTGGTCAGTTGGAACAGCTACTTACTAAGTTGTTGTGTACATAATCCCGAATGTTGCATTCAATAATCCCCAAATCATTCCCACAAAATGTTTTAGTTATTTTGCATGGAAGATTATTAGATGTTTGATTGCTTACATCTATTTTGTTACTCTTTTTTGATTATGGCCATGATGATAGCCTGCTTATAATCTACCAGTACTTTCCTAATGGCCATTGAGTTCAATGTAGTGACAGTCGGCATATTGTAAATCTTCTTGATAGTCTCCATATTTTGATTTAAATTCCATGAAAAGACACCTAATATGTATCTTGAGACACACTCTTCAGCAGACTGTGGTATTCATAACATATCCTTTTGACTTCTTTGAGAAAGCAGTCCATTCAGAATACTCAATATCGCTCACTTATCAGATTCAAATCAATTTGCATATTTTAGAACTTTCACTTCCACTCTTGCTACTATGGTACTGTGAAATTTTGTTCTACATTTACAGTTGTCTGTTTTTTTCCA
This sequence comes from Stegostoma tigrinum, assembly GCF_030684315.1. Taxonomy (NCBI): domain Eukaryota; kingdom Metazoa; phylum Chordata; class Chondrichthyes; order Orectolobiformes; family Stegostomatidae; genus Stegostoma; species Stegostoma tigrinum. The sequence goes on from NC_081375.1 coordinate 16,890,706, forward strand.
ATGTCTTAATTCTTATGATCAAATTGTTAATTTGTTTCTGTATATATTTATATTCATCACAGTCTGTGCCTTCCCATTTCTCACTCAAGGATTTGTAGAGATCACTATTTCATTTTTGATTTGCTTGTCAACTATTTAGGATTATGCTTATTTCATCTGAGCTAATTGATTTAAAGTTATATACTTGTGCTGAATGTGAACTATTATTTAATTAAAAAGTGTCCCATTTGCTTTCCACTTAAATGTTAACAATTCAGCCCTTCAAATCCATTTATCTCAATAATTCACTCACCCATTCTAATTCATTCTTTTAAAATAATAAACTTGGAACCTGGTTTCTGATATCATTGGGTTTCTGATATAATTATGTAAAAATTGATTGCTGTGATGGTCATGTCATACAGTGCTATGATATTCTTTTTTGTAAACTAGGGTCAGTTCAATTAGAAATAGGTTAAAGATAGATAGTCATTGCATTGACAAACATCCACTGACCCACTCCGGATTCCTAATTTATACTACAAGCGTATACTCCCATCATCACCAATGCTCGATAGCTGCAGCATGTAATATCTACAAGATGCACTGCAAAGGTTCACCAAAAATCCTCACATAGCACCTTCCAAACCCATGACCAAAAATCCTCACATAGCACCTTCCAAACCCATGACCACTTCCATCTAGAAGGTCAAGGGCAGCAGACATATAGGAACACCACCATCTTCAAGTTTCCCTTCAAGCCACTCACCATCCTGACTTGGAAACATATCGCTGTTCCTTCACTGTCACTGGGTCAAAATGCTGGATTCCCTCCCTAATGGCAGTGTGTGCCAACCCACAGAAGGAGGGCTGACACTCACTACGATCTTCTCAAGGGCAACTAGGGATCGGCAATAAATGCTGGCCAGCTAGCAATACCCACCTGCCATGAATTGAGAAAACAACATGCGGCTTTTTCATCATAATCAACTATTCTGTTCCAGTTGTATTCAAAATTGAGATCTCAATCTAATGGAATAATTATTTCTGTAGCTTATTTCATTCTAATCAGGGCAACTTTATTTACCTTCTGGTTATTGTTAATCCATTATTTATTGTGCCTGAGCCCATTCTGGCCCAAAGGAGCAGCATTGACTTTCACTAGTTTATCAAAGGCAATATTTATATATTAGGATTACTGTTAATCTAATCACTCAGGGATCTGTCTTAAGTAAAGAATGTTACAGATGACGCACCCTTCCATGAACAGGACATAGGTCATAAATTGCACAATGATTAGAGCCAATCAAACTTGTCCAGCTGCTTCTTCACAGTGCCTATGTAAATACAGTCTACATTCTTCTGGGTGGGGTCCCTGCAATAACTTTAATTTGCTATTTAACTTTTTCCAAGTATGGTTAAAGCCACATCTCATTGTGGACTACATTAGGAAATACTAAAGTGCTCCATTGTCTTGAATAACAAGGATATCAAAATTTTCACATGTTTTAGAAATACTGGGAACTGCTTGGGCACTAATGAAGAATAGGGGAATGGAAAATATTGAAAGCAAAGGACAAAAATGGCAGAAGGGCGCTGGTATTGTGCCGCTGATCAAAAATCAGGACTGCTAAATAAAATTGCCATGACAACTAACTTGCTGCAAACTGACAATTTTTAATTATTGCAACTTCAATTCATGTAAAACCTGCTATGCTGTTACTTTTTCACAATGTATTCTTTGTAATCCTGTGTTAGTACACTAAGATCCAAGTATACTTCAAAATGTTTCCAGTATACATGTAAATTATGGAAAAGTTCTGTAGGACATCCAGTAATTTATGTCTACTCCCTAACCAGCAATTACATTGAAGACAACACTAAAATACGTTCAATTACTTTAATTTGAAACATGGTACAATGATTGTATAATTTAATCAAAATATTGCATTGCAGTATTTACTTGTATCTAGTAATCGCCAAGGGTTTAGGCCTGGCACACAGAAAACACTTTGCCTTTTTTGAGTTGATGTCAAGTTTCCATTCTTTTACAAGCTAAGCTTATCAGATTTTTGTTCTGTTGTGTAACTATTTCTGGTGTAATTAGAAAAATGAAACAGCTTTAAGGATCAGAGATCCAGGAGAACCTCACTAATAGCCCCCCCATGTATTGAGGTTATATGACAATTTCACATAAATTCGTAGCTAAGGGTATTACTACATTAATTACTCTGTATGGCTATTCAGGGCCACAACAGATAAGTATCATGACTCAGCTTGGACCAATTAGTCTTGGCATCAGATGGATTCATGAAGGAAAAACAGCATTTACGATAATGTGTTCTTAGTATACTCAAGACAACAGTTTCTAAAAATTTAAAGTGGCTTGAGAATCAGAGACATATACAGCTTAGACAAGCATTGCCTTGAGATCTAAACAAGCTAACTACAGATCGAACCCATATGTGGCTGTTTGCCAGAGGGTATCAACTTATTGAAAAAACACTTCAGCAGACTACATCTGCCTACAAATATGACACAGATTTCTCAAACACCACATTTGCCCAAAAACAAGTAATAAAAGAACTCATTATTCAGTACTCCCGCAGGATTTCAGCTTCAGCAACTGAAGCTTGCTTTGTATTTATGTTATTTCTTTCTCCAAATAATGTTTTAGTTGTAAGCTCTATGCTTCTCCCTCTACCCTACATTTGGTCAGAAACTTACTTTGCAAAGTTCAGATAAGCAAACGTTCATTCTGTTTATGTTCACAAAACACCTTATACGTTATATTGTACAAACGTATTTTTATTTCAACTGAATTTTAGAGCTTACAGTGGTACAAATTTACTAAACTATGTTTATTCAGAGAAAACCAGCTAATGAATTATACATTTACTAGTTGCATTGTTGGTTCAATCGTACAACATTCATCACAGGAAATTACAGCTAATTTCATCATTACATGTTGATTGCCACCATTCTGCTAGTATTATGTATTAAGATATAAGCAAAGAAAGCCCTTTACCAAAAGAAACAGAAAATGCTAGAAAAAAAAGACTCAGCACATTAGGTAGCATCTGCACAGAGAAAAGAGCAAAGCTAATGCTTCGGTTCCACGATCTTTCACAGAAACGTTAATTCTCTTTCTCCCTCTACATGTGCCTTTGTGTGTGTATTCCATATTTCCAGCATCAACAGTTCCTGCAAGTCGATTCAGACTTTTTAAAAAAAAAGTTATCAATTGAGGGTCCTTACCTGAATCAAGAGCTTGCAATGAAGTTACAATCATAGCTTGATATTGCTGGTTTGTAGTAAACACTTTGGAGAAAAAGTATTACTGAAATCATAGCCTGGAAGTCACTACTTGTAGTGTTACTGTACAATACTCCAAAACAAGAGTCTCTCTATCTTGAGAAGCATTAACATTTTATTTCCAAGGGACTGATGTCCCCATTAAAATGGTGTAAAAAGGCGAAGCATTCACAAGGTAACTTAGTTTGCTGTAGAAACCAAAAGAGGATGCTATAAATCAGAAACAAAAACAGAAGTTGCAGGTCTGCTGAGCTTTTCCAGCAACTTCTGTTTTAGTTCAATGTAGATTCTTAAATTAAGGAACACAATTTTCAAAGCAATCAATAAATTTCCGAACGAAATGTTACAGACTTCTACCTATGGGACTAATTGTGGAAGAAAGCCTTGTGTAGTCCTTAGCTACAGATACATTCAAAGAATGACTGAGGTCCCATGGGATGATTTACAAAATGAAGATTAGACTTCATAATACAGCATTCCATCAAGTCTTTTAAATATACCAAAGGGCTTCCACCAACAATGGACTGTTTTGACATGACTGTTAGTAAGTCATAAAATAAAGTTTTACAGCAAACCCTGCTAAACCTCAGCAGCAACCAGTGCCCTCAAATGGAATTGAACAGACGAGCCCCAAGTCCTGCAAACAGATTTTTCTTGTAGATGCTCATTCCTATACTGCCTGACTGATTGGGATCAGATGCAGGTTTTGCAATACTTTATATACTTATAGATTGACTGGCATTCCACCTATCACCAATGAAATGTAGTAGCAGCAGCACATGACATCTATAAGATACACTGCAGCACCTTGCCAAAGCTTTTTTTGACAGCAATTTCCAAACCTCTAATGCTAATAAACATACGGTCAGCAGGCAGGCACACCATCACCTCCTCCGAGTCACATAACATTATAATTTTAAAATATACTATAATTCCTGTATTGTAACGAGGTTATAATTTTAGAACTCCTTCCCTAATTTTTGGACTAAAGCAATTCAAGATAGCAGCTCTACACCATTTTCTCAAGGACAATAAATGCTGGCTTTACCAGCAAAGCTCACATTCTATTAAAGAATGAAAAATAATTTCCATCATCCAGTCTATTCAGTCAGGTCTTTCCAAGTTTGTTTTGCACATCTAACTTTCTGCAGTAGTCACTTTCTCCTATTTGTCCAATTACTTAAGTGAATTGAGCTAGTGAAATATCCAGAACTGGTGTTTCTATCCATTTGTTTATATGTCATCTGCCAATGGGGTCCACTGTGAGTAAAAGGCTCACAGTTGTCCAGACATTCCCAGTCTTCACAAGAAACAAAGAAACTCAGTAGTTTTGAATCAGGGCCTGACTCTGCACATGTGCATAATATCATTGCTGTAGGTTATATTACTGATCTCAAAAAACCTGATTTATTCTGGTTGGGTCCTACCATTAAATTTTCATAGCAGGCTATGAAATGGGAAGACAAAGTTCTGCAAAAAAAATGCGTTAGAGGACTTCTCCAGTTCTTTATATGTATAACGAAAAACATTATAAGGTTGGAAAAGATTAATTGACATTAAGTTAGCAAGAAATATATAAATCAAATAGTAAGAGCTTTTACAAGTACATAAAAATGAAGAGTAGGTAAAGTAAACATTGATCCCTTGGAAGATGAGAATTAAAATTGGAATATTGGGAATAGCAGAGACTTTAAACAAACATTTTGCATTTGTTTTCACAGCAGGGTGTGTGAATAATAGGAGAATATCTGTGCAAAAGGTAGAAACTAAAACCAAGCTCCAGTGGAGAAAAAGTACTTGGCAAACTGATACCATCCTTTAATCCTGATGGTCAAGTTTCTAGGATCTCAAAAGAAGTAGCTGCATTGGTAGTGGAATCCTACATTGCAATCTTCCTAAAATCCCTACGTCTGGAAAGGTCCCAGTAGCTTGGTAAACAGTGAACAATGTTGCTATTTAAGAAAGCATGGAGACAGAAAGCAAAAAAAGGCAAATAATCTATCATTCTATTTTTTGAATCTATTATTAAATATTAGGACATTTAAAAACATCTAATCAAGCTGAGTCAATGCATTTTATGAAAAGGAAACAGTGTTTGGAAACTTGATTAAGGTTCTCTCAGGATGCAACAGGTAGGATGGTTAAAGTGGAAGCAGTAGGTGTGCACCAGGATTTCCAAAACCTATTCAATGTTTTGTCACAGAGTTACTATTCAACATAACAGCTCATGTTGTTGGGGGTGATACAGAAGTATGGGGTAAGAAGCTATTAACTAACAGGAAACAGAAAATCAGACTAAATGGGAAATTTTCAAGCTGGCCCAACACAAAAAGTGGGTGCAAAAGGAATCACTACTGGGAACTGAGCTCCTTAGATCCCACATTGATGATCTGAAGAGACTGATGTACCGACGTTCAAAGATCAATGGTCATGTCAGTTTTATGGAGGACACAGAGAATTTGAAAGGAACAATAAACAGGTGAATGAGTGGAAAAAATTTTTGGAAGTTCCTATTGCCAATAATACACATCTCCAACCCCTAAGTCAGGCTCCAAAGGCCTAAACTCAGCCATGTCTCTGATGGTAGCACTGGATTCTACATTAAGTCGTACTCCAGATGTGAGAGCAAAAGCAAGAGCAGATATTCCAGTGTAGTATTGAGGGAGTGCTGCATTGTTAGAAGTGTTGTCTTGAGGGGGGCTTTTGTGTACAGTGGTAACGTCCCTGCATTTGAGCCAGGAAACCTGGCTTGAAGTTCCACTTACTCAAGTAGTGTGCAATAACAGCTCAAAGCAGGTTGATTAGAAAATATCTATAAACTAATTGATTAAGCACTACAATCATATCAAAATCTTGTTTTAAGTCCTTGCTATAAAATGAATAACAATCATCTTTTTACTCATGGATGTCAATAGACATTTAAATTGCAATAGATTACTGATGAAGTCTGAACAAGAAAATTGGCAATCCGCTGCTAAATTCTACTTATGTCTTGCCTAATGCTGGGTGGAGGAAGGCAGGAACAGTTGTAAGTTAACATGATCATTTTGTATTAGTTAGAAATTAAATGTATCCATATGCCTTATTGAGAAATGTTATAATTTCAGGATCCTTCTAGATGCAGAGTTAAAGTTGCAATGTTTTGCAATGGTGCTATAAATATCCTATCAATTGGTTTTTCACTTTGCTCTGCTGCAGATTTAGATTCTAGTCCTGATCCAACTTAAACATCAGTAAGTAATGTGTAACCTCTTAGCTATCAAAAACTCAGGTTTGGCATTGCATACAGCAGACTTAGCTGTGTATCAAACTTAATTGAAATGTCATGGTATAAGCTAGCTTCGTAAACTGAAGTAAATGAATGTTGGTGAACAAAATAGATTAGAACAGAAGTCCTGTTGGAGAAAGGAACAGAATTTCTTCAAGGGAGAAAAATGTTTAATTAAATATGAAATAATAAGAACAAAAACTCTGGATGTTGCAAATCAGGAACAAATATCAAAACTCAATAGAAAAAGGATCACTGGACCTGAAACATTAACTCCGCCTTTTCTCCACAGATTCTGTCAGACCTACTGAATTTTTCCAGCAATTTCTGTTTTTGTTTCAAGCATAGCAATATTTCTGCTGGTGACCTTATTATTCACGGAATTCAAATTCTTCATGGCTGGCATTGTAAACCAACAAATATCCAAATAACTGCCTATTACAGATATTTTTTAATCAACCTATTCAGACATGTTATGACACACCTCTACAGCAAGTCAGTCTTGAGCCCAGGGCTTCTGACATCTGACCCACAGGTTGGAGACTACCATTACACCACAAGAGCCATGGGCAACCTATTATACACAATGCTAAATGATTAGTTCCACAGCACGCAATTAAATAGAAAACTGTTTTCTTGTACACCCTCCTAGGATAAATTTTGACTTGTCAAAGTTTATTGGTACCAAATTATAGTTCTACATTTGATGAGCATCTCCCCGACTGGGGAGGGATAGGGAACGATGAAGACAGAAAGAAATAGCTTTATCGAAATTCATTCTCGACAGCCAACATAAACCAAGCCTGCTGTCAGTAAAGTAAATCAGTAATTACCAGGCTAAAAAGGCCACCAACACTCCCACAGGCCACAAGAGGTTGGCAAAAAAAATGAACTTTGTCAGTGGCACCCAGAGTCCAAAACCATAAAGCAGTGCGGTTTATCAATTAGATAGCCGCTAGTCATTATCGTCATCGGTTTTAATTTTATACTTGTGTTGTAAATTTCTGTACTTTTAAACATATGTAATACTGTGGGGCTATGACGACAGAATCACAATATCAAAGATTTCACATTTGCAAACACATGCCCAAAGCTTGCATCTCAGTCCTGAAGGAAATTGATCCTACTCTGGTTGTAGCACATACCCGTCTTAATTTCCAGTTGAAAAAAATACATAGGTACAATAACTGAATAATATCGCGCTCTGCCAAAAAGAAGAACACGAGTTTCAATAAGAGTGCAGGATATATTGGATGTGCAGGAAGTTTCTCTCAAGCAGTGTACGATTGGGTACAATTCCATGGCACAAATGTGCAAAATGAGAGGGAGAAAATAACCACTGACAATTAGGTTGCCCTACTTTGATGTATCACCTCATATTCCTGCGATTTTGTGCTTTTAACCCGATCTCCGCACAGCACTGACAGTTTGTTTTTAATTAGCAGCTGAACTTCCTGATAAATGCAGCAGCCCTGTGACACTGCAGGGCATGTGCTGGGCGCCCCGGGTGTGGGGGTGTACTTTACTCCTATTGCCCTTGGCAACGCCGGTCGTTGAAGGGGGAAGACGTGCCGCGATACCCAATCTTCTCCCTCCTGTTTCCCGCCGATTATGAGGGGGGGAGGTAGAGAATCGAGAAAGCGGTGACAAAGCTGGTGATACTCACCGATCTAGCGTTGTCGTCGTCGTCGTTGCTTCAAGCCTTTCGCTCCCGCATTCCGGTCCGGCAACTGACACACCACCCGATCGATCACTCACTCACCTGTGAACTTCCGCCCGGAGACAGCAGCCCCGCCCCCCCCAAACTCCAGCCAGCAGCAAAGGAAGAGCGCAGGCGCCGCCAAATCGCAGCCGACTGCGCATGCGTCGGCCGGCAGGACAGTTTCCATCAAGTGGGGCTCGGCTCGGTCCCTTCTCGACCAAGTGCGCTTGCGTCGCCGGGGAGCTTCGACCAAATGCTCATGCGTTGATGCGTCCGCCCTCTTGAACTAATGCGCATGCACCGGCTCGACATCTTGTTTCCCCACCCTCCCACGCTTGCGCAGTATTGCACTTGGAGGGCCACGTCTGTTTAGGGAGGACGGTCCTGCCGAAGGAGAGAGTCGCCACTAAAGGCTTTCCAAGCGAGAGGTTCGACCGGCTAAGGCCTAGGGTTGGGCCTGACGACTGCTCTTTGTGTAGGAGGGATTGTGCTAGCTTCACTGCTCCGTGGGAGGGGACAGGATCGGTACCGGGACCATGGCGGTGGCCGCCAGGAACCTGCGGGTGAGCGACATCCAGGACCCCGGCTCCCTGTTCGAGCGCTACGGCACCGAGGAGATCCGGCAGGTGGAGCGGAGGGTCCGCGCTGAGATCGAGCACAAGAAGGAGGAGTTGCGCCAGATGGTGGGCGAGAGGTACCGCGACCTGATCGAGGCGGCTGACACCATCACCGACATGCGGCTGTCCTCGGAGAAGGTGGTCACCTCGGTGCGACACATGTATGAATACTGCACCCGCATCAAACCATCCGGGCCCGGCAGAGCGGCTCCTGTCCCCGCCAAGCGTAACCAGGTGTGTGCTCTTCCTCGCTTCGCCTTTGCACAGCACCCAGGATCCGGCGCAACCACCTCCACACAGCCCTATGGCTTGCACAGTGCGAACACCTTACAGCCGCTTGTTTTCTCGCTTTGGAGTTTTGTCCAAGGCGCTGCGACCCCTCCCCAATCCCTTGCTGCAAAAGGCAAAACGCTGCGACAAGTGGAAATCTGAAGTGAAAACAAAATGCTTTTTTTTTGGTCTAGCAGTATCAATGAGAGAAGCTCCTGTTTTGGGCCTTTCGTCAGTACTCGGCAGACAGTCTCAGGATTAGGGCTAGATCGCTTTGGACTGCCCCAGCTCATTTTTTTCAGTCGGAGGGGCTGTGAATCTTTGGAAATATGTACCCCAGAGAACTATGGGCACTTATGTGTTAAGTATATTTTTAGATAATAAGCGAATTGAGGAATGGGGATAGAGCAGGAGAGTGACAGAGATCAAAAATCGAATATTTTGTTGAAGGTTGGAGCAAGTGGCTTTCTGTTGCTGCTATTTATATTCTGTCCACCTTCCTTTCCATTGGTCTCTTTTTAACATTCAGATTTCTTATAATTGTATGGGGTGTGACATTAACACTTGGTATTAGTTGTCAGAGAAAAGATCTTAAACTAATCTCTTTGGCAATGTGTTAATTCTCAGGATATTTTGGAAAGCCAAAAAGACATACCAATAGGAGTGGAGTTCACAGAAACTTTTAGATTACTTACATAAAGAATGCTAAAATAAATGCTTGATTCGCGTGTGGGTTAGAATGTAGGCAGCAGTGTTTAGGTGACTTTAAATTTATGTTGCATCATCCTTAAGGGATTCACAAAGTTGACTTGAATGATGTCGCACATATTGATGTGGATTTGAGCAGCTGCTATTGATGGAGAAGGATGATGTTTGAAATGAAAACTGTTGATAGTACACAAGCTTGTGGCACCTTTTTAATGTAGAAAAAAAAATCCAAGCAATATATCTTGAAAAATAAATTCTGTACTAAGATACCAAAAGTGGTAAGAAAGTGCTTTGGTAATGAAATGGAAGGATTTATGAAGGGAATTCTATTGCATTGCTTAATTCACTGAAGGCTTAAGCACTAATATAAGATTGAAGGGAAGGCAAAGATCGGTTTGGAACTGTCATCAAAGGAATAGACATTCTGGCTGTTGTGTGCTTAGAAAATATTAGAGATTGGAAGGGTTCAAGCATGGAAGGGCTGTGGATAGCTGTTTTTTAGGTGAGTTGGTGTTAATTTATGAGTTGATTGGTAAATTAATGAAGAAACTGTTGAAACATTTGAGTCTAGAAACAGTGGAGGCTCAGATGCTGGTTTGAGACCTAGATTGCATGAGCTTGGAGCAGAAGTGGGTGTCATTATGTACTTGTTCATGGGACTGATTAAAATGGTGTTGGATGTTTGACTTGAACACATGAGGGTGTTGACTGATCTAAATTTCAAAAGAGAGGGACCTAGTTAGAGGACCATCTTGCATTGTATTATGTATGACTTGAAGTTTGTTTATGAATTAGGTCATGAATGTTGCTTACCTTGAGTTCAGAATTAAACCTGAAGGATGGATTTGGGATCAAAGAGGCATGTGTTATGTCTGGAGCTACAAAGACCAGCATCAGTTTGACTGTGTTTAATTGGAAAAAAACTCTTGCAAATGAAACTGATTTCCATCATCATAAATAGTACTGTTTTGGACAGCACATCTCCAAGATTGGGGAGCAAAAGTAGCACCCTGAGACATGGGACTTTGATCAGACTTTGAAACCTGATAGCAGGGGATGTTCTGATGGTGGGACAAATTTGGGTAAAACTGAGAAAAATTGAAAGATCAGTCACATCTTTTAACGATAAAGGTCTTTTTGACCCTGGCTGGCTTGATCTTTAAATTACGTTACTGAGGTGTGAGCACCAGTGATGTAAAATACAGAGTGATTTTATATTTCTGCTTCAGGCTCAGCAACAATCCCAGGAGAAATTCTACAATATGGCAGCACAGATCAAGCTACTTCTGAATATGCCAGAGAAAATTTGGAGTGCCTTAGAATCATCACAGTATCTCCATGCTACTCAAATGTATCTGCTGTGCTGCCACATTCATAGTATCCTTCACTTGGACTCTTCAGGTTCCTATTACAGTCCTGTCCTGGCCCGTTTTCCCATCCTTGTTCGACAAGTAGCAGCAGCAGGTCATTTCAGGTTAGTCATAAATAAAAAACTTTTCTCTGTCAAATCATGTTTAATACCAATGTGGGTGACTTGAGTAAGAGTGCTGGCTGCAGACCTTCACACATGGTTTCCAGTTTTGGTACTACACCAGTGAAATTGTTTCCCATTATAGATTATCGTGATTTTAAACTCAGGTTTGATAAACAACAAAAAAATGGCATAACGTAACAGAAGATTAGGAAATTTTTGGTGTTATGGCAGCAAGTTTTCCAATTCACTTGTGAGAAACTTTGGAATATCTAATTCCAATGATCTTGTTGAAAGATACAGAGAAACTCTGTGCTTGGACTTGATTGATCAAGGGGCAGAGTTTTTCAGTCCTGGCATAAGCAAAACTTCCATAAAACAGGAGATAGGATCATTATGGGTGGCACTCAGTGGTTAGCACTGCAGCCTGACAGCGCCAGGGACCTGTGTTCAATTCCAGCCTCGGATAACTGTCTGTGTGGAGTTTGCACATTCTCCCCGTGTCTGCGTGGGTTTCCGCCGGATGCTCCGGTTTCCTCCCACAGTCCAAAGATGTGCAGGCTAGGTGGATCAGCCATGCTGAATTGCCCGTAGTGTTCAGGGCTGTGTGGGTTATAGGGGGAAGGGTCTGGGCGGGATGCTGCAAGGAGCGGTGTGGACTTTTTGGGCCGAAGGGCCTGTTTCCACGCTGTAGGGAATCTAATCTAATCATTTGTTACTATCTAATTCATAGAGATGGAAACGTAGTTTTGTCTGTTGAAAGTAAGTGTGAATTCAAATAGAAGAGCTACTAGCAACTCTGGTGAGCAACTGAGCTCTGGTGATGATGTCGAAGAAGAGGGTTAGCTTTTCAGTTGTTAAACACCTGTTGAGTCTCTGACACTTTTGACAGTGTGGGGGAGTAGTGTGCTGGACCTCCTTTTAGGGAATGAAGCCGGGCAAGTGATAGATATGTCAGTGGGGGTGCATTTCTGTGAAAGTAACCATAATTCATAGGATTTAAACTAATTATGTCGGCAAATAATGGCAAAGCTGGACCAGAAATGTTCTGAATTGGAAGACCAGTTGTAGTATCTTAAGACAGCATCTGGTCAAAATGGACTAGGAGCAGCTGTTTGCAGGAAATTCCACATCAGAGTAGTGGGAGTCATTCAATAGGGTCATAATAAGAGTGCAGAATCGATGTGTTCCCATAAAGGTGAAGGGGGCTATCAACAACTTCAGAGGACCTTGGATGTCAGGAGACACACAGGATTGGATAGGAAGAAAAGAATGTTTATGGCAGATGTTGCAGGCTCAGAACAATGGATGCCCTGGAGGCATATAGTAATTCCGGGAAGGGAGGGCATTTCGTTTAAAAATTGGGAGAGAAAAGGGCCATGAAAAAAGTGCTGGTGAGTAAAATTAAGGAAAATCCAGAGATGTTTTTATAAATGCGTTAGGGGCAAGCGAATAACAAGGAAAAGTTTGGAGCCCATTAGGGACCAAATCAGCAACCCGTACGGTGAGCTGGGGAGACGCACAGCTGACTTTTTAAATGAGTATTTTGCATTTGTATTCATTATTGTGAAGGATGATGTAGGTATAGGAATTGAGGACTTGAGCAAACTAGCTTTGAGAGGGAGGACCTATCAGCAGTTTTAGGTACAGTAATATCTTAGGCTACTGTGGGAGGCAAGGAAGGAGATTTCAGGGACTCTGGCATCAGTTTTCAAAGCTTCTTCGAATACAGGAGCCGTGCCATTATTCAAGAAGGAATAAATCAGGAAGCAGTAGGGCCTTTTCAGTGTTTCTAGCATTAGTGGCAGGGGAGCTATTGGAAAAGAAATCTGAAGGACAGAATTAATCTCCACTTGGAAATCATGAATAGTCAGCATGGTTTTGTCGTTTTGGGTGATTGAATTTTTCAAGGTTGTGACCATAAGACATAGGAGTGGAAGTAAGGCCATTCAGCACATCAAGTCAACTCCACCATTTAAATCATGGCTGATGGGCATTTCAACACCACTTCCCTGCACTCTCCCCGTAGCCCTTGATTCCTTTTGAGATCAAGAATTTGTCGATATCTGCCTTGAAGGCATGCAACGTCCCGGCCTCCACTGCACTCTGTGGCAATGAATTCCACAAGCCCCTCACTCTCTGGCTGAAGAAATGTCGTCTCATTTCAGTTTTAAATTTACCCCCTCTAATTTTACACCTGATGTGTAGGTGAGGGTCGTGTTGTCGGTTTGGTTTCATAGAATCCTTATTCCACAGAAAGAGGCCGTTAAGCCCTTCAAGTCTGCACCAACCCTCCCAAGAGCATCCCTCACAGACTCAGCCCCTCCCACTCTATCCCCATAAGCCCATGTTTACTACCAGTCCACCTACCTGCACATCCCTGGACACTATGGCCAATTTAGAATGGCCAGTCGACCTAACCTGTGCATCTTTGGACTGGGAGGAAATCCGAGCACCCAGAGGAAAGCTGTGTAGAGGGTGCGAACATATAAACTTCACACAGACAGCCACCCAAGGCAGAAATCAAACTTGGGTCCCTGACGCTGTGATGCAGCAGTGCAAATCACTGAGCTACTGTGCCACCCCTTACGTGGATGTTAGTAAGGTTTTTGACAAGTTCTCATAAGCGGGTTGGTTAAGGAGTTAAGAGCCCATGAAATGTGTGGTGATATGGAAAATTGGATTCCAAATTGTTTTAATGAAAGTAAGCAGAAGGTGGTAGTTGAAGGGTGTTTTTTGTCTGCGTCCCGGTGGTATATTTCAGGGTCTCTTGCATTTGTGTTGTACATTAATTATTAGTCATGAAGGTGTGCAAAATGATCAGTAAGTTTGCAGATGATGTGGAAATTAATGGCGTAATGAAAGACAAGGAGGAAGGCCTCAGATCACAGAATGATATAGGTGGGCGAGTTTGAGCTTAAGTGACAAATGGGATTTAATTGAAAGATGAGATGATTTATTTTGGGAGGACTAACAGGTGGGAGAATGTGTGTGATGATTGGACCCGAGGAAGTACAAAGGATTAGAGGGATTTTGGTATGCGTGTGCTTAGATCCTTGAAGGTGAGAGGACAGGTAGTTGAAAACACGTTGGTATACTCGCCTTTGCTAGTAAAGGCATTGAACACGAGCCAGGAGGTCTGGATATAGCTCCATATAACAGGTCACACCTGGTTCTGGTTGCTACATCATAAGCACGTGATTGCACTTAAGGGCATGCAAAAGAGATCCTTGGGCTCAAGTGATTCGACTATGAAGAAAGAGTGGGTAGGATGCATTGTTGTCTTTAGAACAGAGAAATCTAAAGGGAGTACCTGAGGGGTGTACGTAGGGAGAAATGTTTCTATTTACAGGGCTGAATAAGTAGGGGCATAGTTTTAAAGGCAAGGAACAGGTGGTTTGCGAGATAAGAACTGTCAATGCTGGAGAATCTGACATCACAAGGTGTAGAGCTGGATGAACACAGCAGGCCAAGCAGCATCAGAGGAGCAGAAAAGCTGACATTTTGGGTCTGGACCCTTCATCAGAAATGGGGGAGGGCAAGGGGATTCTGAAATAAATAGCCGGGGGAGAGGCGGATGGTAGATGGATAAAGAAGCAGATAGGTGGAGAGGAAACGGACAGGTCAAGAGGTGGGGATGGAGCCAGTAAAGATGAATGTAGTTGGGGAGTTAGGGTGGGGGTTGGTCAGTCCAGGGAAGATGGACAGGTCAAGGAGGTGGGGCTGGGCTTTGAAGTGGGAGCAGTGGATAGGTGGGAGAAAAGACGGACAGGCTAGGGCGAGCTGGGCTGGTTTTGGAATCTGGTTGGGGGTCAGGGAGATTTTGAAGCTTGTGAAGTCCACATTGATACCATTGGGCTACAGGGTTCCCAAGCTGAAAAGGAGATGCTGTTCCTCCAACCTTCGGGTAGCATCATTGTGGCCCTGGAGGAGGCCCAGGATGGACATATTGCCCAAGGAGTGGGAGGGGGAGTTGAAGTGATTTGTCACTGGGGCGTGCAGTTGTTTGTTGCAAACCGAGCTTGGGTGTTCCACAAAGCAGTCTACAAGCCTCCACTTGGTTTCCCTGATGTAGAAGAGGCCACGTCAGGAATAGCAAATACAGTGTACCGCACGAGCAGATGTGCAGTTGAATATCTGTTTGATGTGGAAGGTTTTCTTGGAGCCTGGGATGGGGATGAGGGGGGAGGTGTAGGGGCAGGTGTAGCACTTCCTGCGATTGCAGGGAAAAGCCCTGGAGGTGGTGGGGAGTGTGGAGCGGACAAGGGAGTCTTGGAGAGAGTGGTCCCTCAAAAGGCAGATAAGGGTGAGGAGGGAAAAATATCTTTGGGGTTGGATTGCAGATGGCAGAAGTGCTGAAGGATGATGCGTTGGACCTGGAGGTTGGTGGGATGGTATATGAGGACGAGGGGATTTCTGTTTTGGTTGTTATTGTGGGGAGGGGGTCTGAGGGATGAATTGTGAAAAACACAAGAGATGCAGTCGAGTGTGTTTTTGACTACTGGAGGCAAAGTTGCAGTCTTTGAGAACCAGGGACATCTGGGATGTCTGGGAGTGGAATGCCTCATCTCGGGAGCAGATGCAGCAGGGGTGAAGGAATTGGCAATAGGGGATGGCATTTTTGCAGGGAGGTGTATTGTAGGTAGCTGTGGGAGTCGGTAGGCTCGAAATGGATATTGGTTTCCAGATGGTTGCCAGAGATGGAAACAGGTCCAGGAAGGAGAGAGTCATCAGAGATGGTCCAGGTGAACTTAAGATTGGGGTGGAAGGTGTTAGTGAAGTGGATGAACTGCTCGAGCTCCTCGTGGGAACACGAGGTGGCGCCAATACAGTCATCGATATAATGGAGGAAGAGGTGGGGGAAAGGGTCAGTGTAACTTTGGAAGAGGGATTGTTCCACGTAGCCGACAGACAGGCAGGCATAGATTGGGCCCATGCAGGTACCTATGGCCACCCTCTTTGTCTGTACAAAGTGGGAGGAATTGAAGGTGAAGTTGTTATGGGTGTGGACGAATTCACCTGAGTGAATAAGGGTGTCAGTGGAGGGGGACTGGTTGGGCCTGTGGGAGAGGAAGAAGCAGAGGGCCTTTAGGCCATCTGCAAGGGGAATGCAAGTGTATGGAGACTGGACATCCATGGTAAATATGAAGTGTTGGGGACCAGGGAATCGCAAGTTTTGGAGGAGGTGGAGGGCAGTGTCACGGATGTAGGTGGAGAGTTCCTGGACCAATCGGGAAAAAAGTGGAGAAAAGTTTGGTTGGGTGGGAGCAGGTGCATACAATGGGTCGACCGGGGCAGTCAGGTTAATGGATCTTGGGAAGGAGATAGAAATGGGCAGTGTAGGGTTGGGGGACAATAAAGTCGGAGGCTGTGGGTGGGAGGTCACCTGAAGTGATGTGGTTGCGGATGATCTGGGACTTGAGGATTTCTCGGAGGTCGTTGAGTATGTGTAACTGTCTACCTAACAGGTTGGTTGAGGTAGTTAGCATCAAGGAATTTAAAAACTATCACGAAGATTAGTTGAAATTCCATGGCATAGACTATGAACTAAAAGTGCTAGGCGTGGGATTAGAATAGACAGATGCTTGATGACGGGTATGGACATGATGCGCCAAAGGACTTTCTTCCGTGTTGTGAAAATTCTGTGAATTGGTGTCTCAAAAATTGAGGTTTTTCTGTAATGGGTGACTGATTCATGGCGTCAGTTTTCAGCTGGAGTGATTTTAGGTGATTGTATTTAAGACACATTATCAAGCATTCAATATTGTAACTGAAAAGAGCAGGGTACCCTTGTGGGCAGTTGTGCAATGTTACCATTTTAACAGTATTACCCAACATTGAAAATGCTGTAATTTTTCCACTGCATCTAATTTCTAAGTGTACTTGCAGTGTTTTTGGTTGCTTCAATTTCAAAGGTTATGGAATGTAAGATCATATTAATTTCAATTTTCTAGGGACCTGTTTGTCCCATTAAAGGCCTTGTACCCATTTTGTTGTTCTTGGTGTCTGTAATGTGACACTTTTCTAGGTGACTGACACAATTTTATATTGAAAAGTCATCACCAAGGTTTCCCCATCTCCTTGTTCATTTACTGAAGCATGATGCTTATTTGCCAACGCTGCAGTGAATCAGGATTGTAAGACAGAGCCAAGCTGTAACTTGTTTGAGAAGATGTAGTGCTGTGCTGCATGTGATAGGATCGAGCTGTTCCGAGCTCAAATTCGTCTTTATATTAGTTCAATTGAGTGATCGATGGGGCCCTAGCCAGAGACAGCAGTTTCCTGAATGGGACTGTACCTTTTTTGCATTACAGCCAAATGTCATGCTTGGTAAACTTGTAAATATGTCAACAGATGACTGCATAGATATAAGTCAGATGTGCCAAATACTGAGTGCTTTCAGGAGGTTGGAAACCTCGCCAACCTTGGATCTAAGTAGATTTTACTTCTGATAAGAGAATGAATTAGCATAATGTTTCACAGCAGTGTATACGACTTTGGTTTATTCCTCTATGGTTCCCAGTTAGTCATTAAAGAATTGTTCATCTTGATTTAGATGATCTGATTTGTTGCTGGGATTTTATAGTTGGGTGGAAGGTTTTAAAAAAACAAGCATTCAGACATGAACAGTGAATAATTGTCCAGAACGCTTTGTTTTCTTTTTGAAGTTTTTAGGTCCAGTTATCCTTAATGCGCTTGATTGCAAGTGCCAGATATTTTGTTGGGGGGAGGGGGGAGAAGAAACTAACCCATGCCTGAGGTTGATCCAAATTTCTGCAGAACTAACTGATGCTAGGTATGGCTACACTCCTTACCTTCTGACACCTACATTTTTGAGATTTGAGGTGATTTTTTTTTTCTTTCTTGCGATATGTGTGCTTCTGGCAAACCTGGCATTTGATCAGCTGCCCTTAAACAGAATGACTTGCTCGGCCATTTCAGAGAGCAGTTGAGAGTCAAGTGTATGACTGTGGGTCTGAAGTCACATGGGCCAGACCAGATGAGGATAGCAGATTTTCCTTCCCTCAAAAACATTAATGAACTGATTGGGTTTCAACAGCAATGGTTTCTGATTACCATTAGTCTAGCTTTTATGATTCCGGACTTATTAACTGAATTCAAATTTCAGCATTTGCCACGTCAAATCCATGTCCCCACGTTATTAAGTTGGGGCTATGGGTTACTAATCTATTGTAAATACCACTATACCGTTATCATCACCTGTATAAAAAATAACAAGAAGCTGTGAATATAGTTATACTGTAAATATTCAATCTGTGCAACAATTATACCAGGGCTGACAGCTATACCTGTTTGTTTTGATGTCAAATCATGGAATAAATTACTCATAGAATTTGTATTATTTAAATACAATCAGGTTCTTAAGATAAACAGAAACATGCATGTTCTCGTTACTACTTTTTCCTCACCCAGTTCACTGTTGCAACGCACATCTGGAGCAGATGGGACTTGAATTTGTGGTCTCTTGGCCCAGACTTTGGGACACTTCTCTGTTGCACCACAACAGCCTACACTCTCCTTCTTAGATATTTTCTAATTAGCTTGTTCAGAGATGTTATTCCACACCTCCGAAGCAGATGGGATTTAAACCCAGGTCTTGTGGTTCAGAGGTAGGGGCACCACTTCTGGTTAAATGTATTTGGACTCTTGTGGCAATCTGTTCAGATGTGCTATGACACGCCTCTGGAGTATGTGGATAGCTATTTACATTTCATTGCTCTTAACTATTCAGCTCTCTGTCTTCACGGGGAGTATTAGTGAGTATTCAGCAAGAAATTCACTGGGTGTCTTGATGCAGATTGCTCCGCCAAAATGGATGTGACTTGTCCTTTACCAGAAAACCTTAAAATTCAGGCCAAAAAATTCTTGGTTTTTCAATGAATCATGAAGAATGAAATATCTGTTCAAGGCCTAGCATTAATTATCTGTGAAATTAAGGAACAGTTATGAAGTTTCTAAATTTGTTTGGTTTTTTTCTCTAGAGCATCCATTTTACAAGAGAGTAAAATACTGCTGAAGGGACGAGCAATTTCAGATCAAGCTATTGCAGAAGCTCTATGTGCCATAATGCTCCTGGAAGATAGTTCACCACGCCAAGCTCTTGCTGATTTCCTTTTAGCTAGGAAATCAGCAATTCAGCAGTCACTTAACCAACTGCACCACGGTGAGCACCAGGTTTGGACTTAATTCTGTAGGAAAAGGAGTAAGTGTTTGAATCTAGTCTTTTGGGGGGGGAAGGAAAACTGTAATGAAAACTAACTAGCCAGTAGCCAGTTATTAGATTCTAATGAGTTGAGTCTGTTCTTTCTCGATGGTACTCTTAAGGAGTCAAAAGCTAGTTTATATTTAGAAATTTGCCTAAATTAAATTTTTGTTATGTCTTTAGGTGCTGGTATTAAGGCACAGGTATGCTCACTGGTTGAGCTGTTAGCTGCCACACTGTATCAAGCTCAAGCTGTGTTTTATACATCGACTGAAGGAAAAGTGCCAGATAACAAACTGACTTGTGGCCTACTCTTCACTACTTTGGCATCCATCACTAGTGAGTCTCCAGCAGGTGTGTATGGGATTATTGATGTTGGTTTCTATTAAAAGCTTGTAAAATATCCATGAAAATTATTCTAGAACTATTATTTTTGCTAGATTAATGAAATGACAACTGTTTGTCAGTTGAAATTATAAGTTAGTGACAAATAAAATAAATTTTGGTTCAAGAGTGGTTAATAGCATTTTCTGTTCTGCTCCTTACTATTTTTCTCTTTTTAAGTTTAAATAATATTTAAGGGTACTTCTTTTAATGTAAAATTCCTTCAATGTGTTTAGCTGTCTAGCCAAATTAAAAGTATGAATCTGTTTTCCCAATGAAGTAGAGGTAACTTTGGGTCGAATGAGCTCTGCTGGTTGGATGAAGATCCGGGCTGATTTAGTTGATCCTGGCAGAGTGGGAGATGTGAGGATGCAAGTGAATTGTATTATTTTTCCTTGGGAGGAAAAGTACGAATTTGATTTTAGCTCCTGATTACAATCTAGTGCATTTATTGAAAAAGCTTTGCCTGTGAATCACATTGCTTAAAACAGGTGTCACAACTCACTGGGGTAGTGGAAATCAAGCCCTAGCATTTCTGGAGTTGTCCCACATGTGAAAATTTGAATAAGCCACAGAATTGCCCAATTTGGCATCTTTCTAATTCTTGTTCAAGGAAGCTGCACACTGGGTTTCTCCGTTCACTAGAAAATACCTGTTTCTCGTAATTAAGCTGCTTTTAACCAGTGGCAAGAAAGCAACTTGCTAACTTATAATGTTTGAATTTAAATTGTACCGCTTTTTAAAAATTACACTGTTATACAGACTCGCTAAAGAGTCAAATTATTAAAGGTTTGAAACAATCAAGAAAGAATTTGTTAGGTCCAGTTTGGACCCATGAGTTGAAGTTGTTTGGCGCTGTCAGTTATTTGCTGATTAAATGAGATTGTTTGCATTCCGATGCTGTCTTCCACTGGTTGAGAATTTGTCTCTTTCAAAGACTAAGGTTTGTGCCCCTTTTTTCTTTAAATAAACAGTTTGCAGAGAGAGCTGTTTACTGGGAAATAGTAAGTGAGACCAGCTACTGGGAGATTATCTGTCATTTCACAGGAAGAGGGGAGAGAGATTGTGGTGGTTTCTCTTCAAGCTGGATGTTTTTGCTACATTGTCCACATACAAGTTGTAGCCAGTAACTCAGGAATGAATCAGGTTGCTGAGTGTGTAACGATCAGAAAGTTGAAAAGTCAAAGGACTGCATCTGGGCATAACTGCTCTGAATGAAAGAACACACAGTGCTGATGCCTCTGACGTTGTTCTCATCTTGCTCGCTCTTTCTCCCCCACCCTATCTCCCACATCTGCCCAACACCCAGAATTGCTTGAATGAGTCAATTTTGTTGATGTAACTCTCAATGATTTCCAGCTAACTAATTTTCAAAACTACAACATCTGCCAATACTTGATTTAAAGCAGTATCTTTTGCTTCTTTTCAGTCTGTAGACCAAGAAAACAACAAATGAGTTGCAGTGGTATTGTGCACCTTGTAATCCACTTGTTTGGTTTCTGTCTTAATCTACATGATTGCTTGCATGAGGTACTAGAATGCAAAGGATAAAAGCAATCCAGGAAAGATGCTTCAGCATGAATTTGTGCTAATGAGTACACCAGGATTTAGAAGTGTCTGTAGTATAATTTGAAACTATTTGATCCTGCTATCCTGGAAGTAGCACTAGCATTGCATTCTGTCATGTTAAAATCACTTGTGTGAGAGCTGCAGTCTTAAATGCAGTTTTCTGAGATAGAATTCATTACTTTCATTCACAGTGGGCATTTGGAAATGTTGGTTAGAATATTTTGATTGTGTTCACAAGCAAGTAAGCACATCTTTGTCTTTCACATTTACAGATAAAGGAATCACAGTGTTAAAAGAGGAGATGAAATCTGAGACCTGGTTCAAATACTTGCCACCATCTATTGTGGATTTTCAGCCTTCACTGCGAACTCTTGCTCATCCAATAAATCGTGACTACCTGAGAGACACACTTCAGCAATGGATCAACATGTAATCCACTGAATTTTACTTGCATGTTGTGCACTGAAGAGCAGAAAACCAGTGGGTTAGGAATAAGGAAATTTGTGGATTAACTGCAGAATTTAGCAATAGTAAATCTAAAGAGCCCATAAATTATTTTTCAAATTGTAAATGAAGGCTGTTTGGATGTTTTTACTACTGACTATTTACCTCATTCCCATATTTCCACTTTGTGTGCTTGTTTCTCCTATTTTGAGTCTTTAGCAGTGTCTGGTCACTTTCAAAATTATTTATGGAAAGTTTGTGTAGAAATTTCACAAACTTTATCCAGATGTGCTTTTTAAACTGAAGCGATGTCCACATTTCTGAGTCTACACACACCTGTTTAAAGTGAGCAGAGATCTGCTTGGGGTGTGCTAGACTGCTTATTACATAACTTTGTTGTTTCCATATGGATGCCCAGCCATGCATCAAACCAGAAAGCATCGTAACTGAAATACATAAGCTGTGCAGGTCTTTAGGAGAAATTGCAGGGTTATGTTAGCTGTGACTTTTGAGAAATGAACTGTACAAAGTAGTTTGTAGCCCTCCCAATGCAAACAAAATTTAGAATGTATGTATGATGCTCAATAATTCTTTAGTTATGTGTAAATTCAAAATGCTGTCTTATCTCCAGTGAAATTAAACTGCATTTGCCTGTGGAGTTATGATCTGAGGTCAAACTGCATTTATTTATGAAAGAAAATTAGCAATTAGTTCACTTCATTGGTTTGATATGTACATATCAAACCAGTATAGGGCAATACGGTGGCTCAGTGATTAGCACTGCAGCCTCAACACTTGGGACCTGGGTTCAATTCCACCCTTGGGCGACTGTCGATGTGGAGTTTGCACATTCTCCCCATGTCTGTGTGGGTTTCTGTCGGGTTCGCTGGCTTGTTCCACAGTCCACAGATTTGCAGGTCAGTGGATTGGCCATGCTAAAATGCCCATAGTGTCCAAGGGTGTGTAAATTAGGTGGGTTAGAAATGGGAAATGCAGGATTACAGGGAAAGGGTGGGTCTGGGTGGGATGGTCTTTGGAGGGGTTGGTGTGGACATGTTGGGCCGAGTGGCCTGTTTCTATACTGAAGTGATCCTCTGATATAAGGGGTACAGTTCATTCAAATCGGAAATTGAAACTTTCCTCCTCACAATGTGTGTTATATTGTCCTTTATCTTGAGCCCCTGGCACCTCCCCTATCATGTGCTGCCATTGAGTCAAACTGATGTGAACTAATTCTGTTGTAAGGGAGAAATGTATGCAACAATAAACTAGATTTGAAATTTTATTTGGACGCATTTTTACTACTGGTAT
Source organism: Stegostoma tigrinum (assembly GCF_030684315.1). Classification (NCBI taxonomy): domain Eukaryota; kingdom Metazoa; phylum Chordata; class Chondrichthyes; order Orectolobiformes; family Stegostomatidae; genus Stegostoma; species Stegostoma tigrinum. Next base: position 16,913,968 of record NC_081375.1, read on the forward strand.
AGGATTATAATAATGACATGCTTAGCTTGTTCTTGGCATCTGCTTTAGCACCTATCTTGGATAAGAGCATCATTTTCATTATCACAAATTTCCGTGGCATTAGTGTTGTGTATAAATTGGATTATGTACAAGTTGGTAATGGAATGGCAAGGATTTTAGAATTTTACTCTACAGAGCTATCTAGTAGTTGGATCATGTAATTGCGTTATAAAGTTCTACAGCATGGATACACCACCTTCTGCCCAACCTGTCTATGCTGAATATTATCCCAATCTAAACTAGTCCCACCTGCCTGCACCTGGCCCATATTCCTCCAAACCTTTCCTGTTCATGTACTTACCTAAGCGTCTTTAAACACGGTAATTGTACCACATCCACCACTTTCTCTGGAAGTTCATTCCACATGTGAACCACCTTCTGTGTAAGAAATTTGCTCCTTGTGTTTTTTGAATCTCTCCTCTCTCACCTTAAAACTATGCCCCCATCTTGAAATCTCCATTATGATAGCCAGTACAGAAAAATGTTGCCTTTCACTGGTGTTAAATCCTTTTACAGAAGATAAATGATAAAACAGTGCTTTAAGAAAAACAGATGGCCTGTTGGAATTTACTTTAAATAAAACAAACATAAAATTTATTACACTTGCCCTTACTAAATTACAAATGAAATTGCCATAGCAATGAGAATGTGAGTAAAGTTGCCATCGTCCTGGACCATAGGGTTGCGCACTCATTAGCGAACAGACGACTGGTGATGATTTAACCTGAGGATCATCACACCTTGGGCAAGGGGAGACATTGAGAAAGCGAGATTTCACATGGTAACCTCCAGCAAGTATGGGAATTAAATCAACATTGGTAGAGTCACTATACGTTTCGAACCAGCAGTCCATCAAACTGAGTTAACCAACCCCATGACAATGAACACCTACGTACAAACACTCAAATAAGCAACATTACAGACAGTGTACATCTCCCATGTCTTTGTTTTGTTCCATTCATTTAAATAATGTCACTTTCTGCATTTTTTTTCCATGACAACTGTATTTAAACACACATTGGGTTGTGATCAAATGGTGTACAGAACGTTTTGTGTGGATAAGCAAATTTTTAAATTTCAAAGGCACATGTTGAGACTTAACAGCAAAACTGAATGCAGGATACCAGAATTACAATTTCAAAAGCTAGTTGTTAACAGAAGTATATAAATTTAGATCCTGCAAATAGGTGGTTTTTAAAAACAATGTTTGTTCTATATACCATGTTTAATTATAATATTTAGATTACATGCAATTAACTTTCTACGCCTGATCTGGACTCTCTTTTTTTAAATAAAGGTGTAAGGATGATATAAAGATTGGAATTGGGAACCTGCTGATCTATGTGAAAAGTCTGAAGGGTCTTGCTGGAATTCGAGATGCAGTGTGGGAACTCCTAACTAGTGAATCAATAAGTCAGAACTGGGAAACTCTGTGCAGCCGATTATTAGAGAAACCTTTCTCATTCTGGGAGGACTTCCTTCAGCAGCTCTTCCTTGACAGGTTACAGGTAGTTAACATCAAGTTGTCTCCTATCAAATGCAAGCAAGTGTTGTGCTTTTAGAGATTTAGGTTCTTTCTCACTGAATATGAGAAGGTGTGTTGACTGTGCTTATCTTTATCAAAGTTCAGAAGAATGGTAAGAGATCTCAGAAATTTACAAAATTCTGGCAGTGCTGGATAGACTCTCTTGAGCAGGTCTAGAATGAGGCATCGCTGTCTCAGGTAACTGGAAATGCTATTCAGTGTTATGTAGAGGATAAGTTACTTCTTGCAGTGGGGAACCTGTGGAATGCTTTGCCACAAAACTTTGAAGGCTAAGTCACTGAATGTATTTAAGAAAGAATAGTTTTATGGACATTAAAGGTGTCAAGGGATATGGGGAGAGAACGGGAGTATGATTTTGAGGTGGAGGATCAACCATGATCCTATTGATTCAATGCAAACTTGGTGGGCTGAATGTCTGGTTGCTACAATTTTGCAATAATGCTACTATATTTTATTTTCACTGTTCAAATCATTGATGTACTTTGGCTCATGCTGTAAATCTATGCTTGGATCTGGGTATTTAGGAAAGGATATGATCCACTTTTTCTTTGTGACCCTTGCAATAAGTCACTGAAGTTGGTTTTATTGTTGAGAGAATTAATTTACATCGGCATTAGTCTACATTACAATTTCTAAAATGCTCAGAGGTTATGTTTTATTTATCATTTGCCAGCAATTTAGAATCTCCATTTGGCCTTCAGGTCTGCACCAATCCTGTGAAGAGCTCCCCACCAACCCAAAATCCCTGTAACCCTGCATTTACCTAGTCTGCATATACCTGGCCACTTTAGGCAATTTAGTATGGCCAATCTTCCTGACCTTCACATCTGGACTGTTGGAATTCCAACCACTGTACTGTCCAATTTTTAGCATAAGAGATGCAGAGTATCTGACTCATCCAGGGATGACTCTCTTCACGTTTTCTGAAGTTCATGAACAAACCCACTTTGTGTTTAAGATAGGAGCAAGGGTCGTTATCTTTATTTCTGCAGAGATGTCCATACCCCATCCCAAAGTTTTCCCACCGACCCATCTATACTTTTTCCTTCTGTAAAATTTACTTCATCTGTAATTATATTATGTCTTTTCCACAAGTACTTGCTCTTCCCTCGCCTCTGGCGCCAATTTAGGTTGGTGCAGACAGTCTTTTCAAGAAATTGAATTTAAAATTCTTATCCTTGCGCTAAAATTCCATGCATGAACTCACCACCCAATTACTATTATTTCCCCTCCTTTAAAGTTGCAACTTTCCTCCAACCCCTGTCTCTCCCAGACACGGTTCTTCAGGAACTGCTGTTTTATGAACCCTCTGCCACTATCTTATCAGCAGCTGCCACATCCAAGCCCCATAATCTGGAATTGTTAAAATTCTTTGCCTGTTTAACTTCCTGTTCTCCATGAAGATCGCTTGTGAAACTTGGATCTTTTGACAAGCTTTTGGTGGCTGCTGCAGTGGCGCCTTTAGTTTGGTGTTCATTTAAGGCTTAAGTGTGTAAGTTTGTTAAAATTATATTTAAAATGCTTAGCGTCAAAGTGAGATCAAAATAAAGGAACACTTGGTTTGTAAAATTCTAAATTTAAGTAACTTTAACAAAATTGTTGTGGGTGGCATTGGGATTTTGGTCCTCCTAGATACACAATGAAACCCTTTTTGTTTTTTTTTTGTTAATAGGCATTGACAAAAGAAGGTCTGGAATCCATCTCAAACAGTTCCAAGCAGCTGTTAGTTTCAGCTGTACAGGATCTTCATGTTAAAAACTTCAGTGCTCTTCCGAATAAAGCTGTTGAGTTTGAGTACAATGTTGCTGCATTTCTTTGGTCAGAGAGCAGTAATGACCTTCTATCAGACACTGCCTGGGTCAGCATTGCAAATCGTAGCCAGTTTGTAAAGAGTGGACTCTCCATGAAGGCCCAAGCTCTCACACTTTGCGTTCAAAGTTTCTGTTCTGCACTTGACTCCAAATTAAAAGTTAAATTGGATGATTTAGTCATGTACCTTCCACCAGATTCTTCTACCGTTAAGGACAATTCAAATGACCACTCATCCTCGCAGCTACAGAATTCAGCATTTGATAGGTACGCTGATACAGCTAAGGTTGAAGAAATGCTACGGACACATTGCCTTTCTTGTGTACAATATATCCTGGACTGTGTGAAAGTGGAGCTTAAAACTGCAGAAGAAGGATTGCAAAATTGCATATACTCTCCGAAGGATTGCAATCTCAGTGCTGTTCTTTTCATGGCACGGTTATGTCAATCCATAGGAGAACTCTGCCCTCACCTAAAGCAGTGTATTTGGGGTAGATCGAGTAGTAATGATCAGCTTGTACGTGAACCCCGTCCTGTCAAGAAGCTGGGCAAGGGGAAGGCACAAGAAGTGAAACCAGCACAGGCCAAGTGGCAGGAAGTAAAGGATCAGCTGTTGCAACAGAGCACTAGTGCTTACAGGATTTGGAATGTTACCATATCAAAGGTAAGTGACTAAATTTACCTATTTTCTTTGGTAGTTATGTTCATTTTTTTGCTTTTATTCATTAGAAACTCTTTCAAGAAAATAGTTATTCGAATTCAGATTTTCATATTTCTGCTCAAAAGTGTAACCGAAGTTGAGAGAGTGGGGCAGGAAGGCAGTATGAACATATACTAACGTTTCTGCTAGAATATACTCAACTGAGTACAGACCCGGAGTCCTCAACTGCCTCTCATATAATAGGCCCTTCGTCCCCAGGATCATTCTTGTGAACCTTCACTGGACCCCTCCCAAAGCCAGCACATCCATCCTTCGATCCAGGACCCATAACTGCTCACAATGTTCCTAATCTGGTCTGACCTGAGCCTCATATGGCCTTACCATTTCATTTCTGCTGCTGTGTTCTAGCTGCCTTGAAATGAATGCTGACATTGCATTTGTTTTCTTAACTGCCAACAGAACCTGCCCATTTACCTTGAGATAATCCTGAGTGAAAACTTCCAAGTCCCCTTTGTGATTTCCCCGTTTAGAAAATAGTCTACACCTGTATTCTCAAAGTGCATAACCTTATCCTTTCCCACATTGTATTCCACCTGCCACTTCTTTGCCCACTCTCCTACCTTGTGCAAGTCCTTCTGCAGCCTCCCACTTTCTCAACACGTACCTGTCTCTCCACCTACTTTCATATTATTTGCAAATTTAGCAACAATGCCGTCAGGTTCTTCATCCAGATCGTTAATGTGTGACGTGACTAGTTGTACCAAAATTGACACCTGCGGAACTCCACCAGTCTGTCTGCCATCCTGAAAAAGATCCCATTTATCCCTGCTCTCTGCCTTCTGCCAGTCAGCCAATCTTTTATCCATGCCAGTACTTTGTCACTAACACCATGGGCTCTTATTTAGCGGCCTAATGTATGGCACCCGTAAAAGGCCTTCTGTAAATCCAAGTAGATCAAGTCCATTGGCTTTCCTTTGTGTAAGTTGGTAATTTTGAATTAAATGTACCTAGGAAAATAGATGCAGTGGAAGCATCAGACTGGAGATTGGGTGAGTGAAAAGTTGGCAATTAAATATTAATTGGAAGAATGGATTGCATATAGTACATTGTTTAAAATTTATCATAAGCCATTTCTGTTAAATTTATGGTAGTGCAAATCTCGGACAGCAATGGTCAATTTCTTCTTTAGTCTGACTTATTTTCATCATCTAAAACATTTATATTCATGGTTTTTGTTCACTTTGAACAATTCCACTAGCACCTAATCTGTTCATTTGTTATCTCATTGTGAGAGATACTGATCAATCTTTCTGGAGTCTGCCTGGAATAATTCTTCTTGCAGCGGAAAGTGTGTTTTATAATCAGTCCACTGTCCACATCTGCTGTATCAATGCTTATTAGCAAGTAATGGATCTGTATTAGAAATCTGGTTTTATTGCTGCTGATTTTGTTCGGCTTTTATAACATTATAAATCAGTAGTGAAGTTCATGGTGTCTCAACATAAACAAGCCAGTGATTGCCAACACTGACAGAAGGAATTTTATTTTTAAAAAAAAGACCTGAAACACCGATCCAGTCACTTCCCATTGCCGAGGAGTCTCTGTGTAACTGAATGCTCGAGACAGAGAACAAAAGGAGGAAGGTTTCTGTTGTATGGGCTGGCAGCTGCTTGCTTTCCTTTTGTTGCATCTTCCATCTTGTTTACCAAAATCATGTTGCAATGTAAAAGATCATTTTAACAGGAATTTGGGAACCCAGACCTTTTTGTAAAGTATTTTATTCTGATGTACTCATCAATATATCCAATTTGCTGAATTAAGGTTTACATGAAGGAATCCTATTCAAATGATATTTATCCTATTATCTTTTAGATTACTGAAATTAAAGCTTTTTGTATCATAATGAAAAAGGTAGCGTAATAAAGTGGCTTTTGAGAATCATAATGTTAACTTTCAACTTTCAAAAGTGCCAAATAATTAAATAATTTACAGGATTTGGAAGGTAAACACTTCCGAGAGCAACGCTACTGTCACTCAAGTAAAATTTTGATTTCATTAGTGAATGCTGAGTAAAACAAGGAGAATTTTGCTGAGTGATCAGTTTAAAATCAGCGTGATCTTGCAATTATTACGCTACTAACAGCATCTGGTTTCTACAATCGTCACCTGATACGAAGTGATTGGTATGACTTCATGTGGCTTAATGATCATGCAGGAGAATTAGTTGCACCTAAGGGTTCTGACATTATAGGGGTGTTGATTAATTATAGTTTGGCCTGAGCAACATTTTATGAAATGAACTGTCTTGAGAGGTGTTAGGGGCTTGGCTGTAAATGTTCATAATAACTGAAGGCCACATGTCATGAATGGAGGAGTTTTAAATACAGCTGTCTGCAAAATGTTTGGACTTTTGAATGTTATTCTTTACTGGATGAGATAAATATTTAGAAATGTGAAGATTGTAGTATTAACTATTTCTTAAATAGTGAAACTCTAGAATTATGGGCACATTTATACTGAGGAATTTAATATTGTCTTTTGCAAATCGTGATACATTTTGATTGTTACAACTGAATACAAACACCAGTTTACTTTAAAATTGATGTAAGAATGTATTTGCTGGTTGTCTTGTTCCTTTCTAACCACTTAAATTTGATTTCTTTAAGGCTCTTGTTTACCATTTCACTCGAACGTTGCTCTCCCATACAGCTGGAGCCATTTTATCTACAGCCACCAACTGGGATGAAATTGAAATTCAGGAGGAAACAGAAGCTGGAAATAGTGTTACATCCAAAATTCGTCTTCCTGTACAGGTTTGAGTAATTATTTATTTTTCTGTGTTGGAACTCGTTAGAGATCTTTTATTCTTCTCTATATATTTAACACAACAGACTTGCAGTTACTTTATGGCCTTAATACCTGCATTTTCTGATTTTTGACTTTACTTTGATAAAGCCTCCATTTAATTATTCTGATTATTTTGCCAGTAAGACTGAGAGGTTAGTTTCTAAATGTTGACTTCTCTTCTGGCACTTACTTATTTTTTTCCACTCTCTTCTGTCTCATTGCTCTTTCCCTCATTCCACCACCACCACACCGCCCCCCCCCCCCCCCCCCCCCCCCCCAACCCCCGCCGCGTAAGGGTCATTTCAAAATTAACGGAGTTTGTTGTCACGGTGGGCAGAAGTTGGGTTAATGATGGTAGCCACAATTACTAGGATGACTAATTACAATTTTCTCCATAAGGATTTTGTTGTATGTACGATGAATTAAATCCCAACATTTTCTCGAGCTGGATAGCAATTGACCCCAGTTTCCAATGACACACATTCTTTATTTTTGACAATTAGAATTTAGAATAATTGCAGAAAGTAGCACGAAGTGTGGGATGTTCATTAGTTCACACATAATGATCCCCACTGTTATTTATAGTAAAGTACAACTGTTGCTTGACTGCTGCTGGAATTTGCTGGGCTATTTCTGAGGCAGTAAAAGTAGTGCTCAAAGTAATGTGAAACCACAGATGTCTGTAATCTAATCTATTGGTACTGTAGATGAACGAGAACATAAACCCTGACAATATGCACAATACAGGATTGAAATGTAAAATTATATAAATACTTATTACACTAAGATTGAACTGTTCAATCTGGTTGTGAATTGGGCATTACATTTAAGAAGGAGCCTTTTGCATTTTTACTGATTTTAAAGCTGGGAGCAAATGGGGCCTTGATATGAAGAAGGTAGATTACAAATATGAGTTATTTTAGGATACGTGACATTGATTTTTTTTTCATTAAACCTTGCTTGAAAACATGCCTTACTGATGGACAACAGTTCTATTCAGCCTAGTTCTTTCTCTTCTTCCGATGAGACTTGATTGGTCGCATTGTGAGTTTAATGAAATAGCCAGAGTTGGAAAAGAAAAGAAGGACTTGTGAACGCTTGGTCTTCTGTTCACTTCACCACTTGTAACGCTTGAATATCCAAGTCAATCAGAAAGGTTAATCATGCTCCCATATTTGAGAAACCCTTTCTAACACAGGTTATATCCACTGATGAACACAGTCTAAAGGCTGTTATTCATTCCACAGTATGCTGTTTAGGTCCCTCTTATAAGTAATCCCAGAATAATGAATTGACTCCTTTTAATGCTGTTGGCATTAAAAACCTATGAAAAAAATTAAACTTCATTGAATGAGATCTTTCTAGTTCACAGGTCGGCGCAACATTGAGAGCTGAAGGACCTGTTCTGTGCTGTATTGTTCTATGTTCTGATGGGTTTTTAATGTTTTGCCAATTCATAATTGCTGTTGCAAACTCGCTGTTTTGGAAAGACTAGTTTTATATTTGTGGAATATTACATGTAAAGTTTTATATATTTCAAAACTTTCAATATTTTAAATCTAATCTTAATCCAATCGTTTATTTCACTACTTGAAAATATAAATTAAAAACAACGGATAATCAGTGTATTTTAACTTACCTAGTTTACTATCTGAAAGAATTTTGGTCTTATATGTGGCTGCTTACTGCATGCTGACTTCACAGCTGTTGTTTGGTTGCACCCTTCATAGTTTAAGCTGTTCCTTGAGAAAATGAATTCTCCTGAAATTGATGGATTTTGGTGCTATTAGTTTTCGTCACTTTGGTAGCCATGCCTTAATCTAAAGTTGTATTCTGGCTTGATTTTCTCCATATCCTTAACAATCTTGTCCATGTTTTACAATTACATGCTTCAAGGTTCAATCTTTATTCTGGCTGTGTAGTTCAATGCCCTTTTTTGCTTTGTTGACGGCTGTTCGGCATCCATAGGACATAGTTAACTTCAAGTCTATTCACACTCCTAGGTCAATTCCCCTTCATCCATATCAATTTGTGAAGTATCCACATTGTGTTTCTCCTTCCTATGTCCACTATTCCGTAATTGTCTAGATTAGCTGATTTTTCTCTGTTTTGCCTGTTTGCATATCGTTTTGTGTTCTGAGCTGTTGTCCAATTCCACTGCTCGACCTGATTTGTGGATTTGCCTCAGGTGCTGGAAGTAAAAATAATTTACAGTACCACTCCATCCCTTTATTGGAACACCATTTTAAAAAATCAATTGTATCAAAGAAATGAACTTTGTTTTGGCATTTGTGTCTGTTTCCAAGTATTTCACAAGTACTGCTGAGCTTTTAATGAAATTTCCAACTGTTGCAAGGCTTAACTAAAGGAACTGAATTAATTGTTTGTATTGTTTAGATACATCCAATCAAACCACTGTTGTTGGAGTTCACTCAACTTCCTCCTATCAACCGTAGTAACTTTTTTCTCTGAGACACCACCTTCAATTATAAAACTTCTCCAAGTAATAATAATTTTCTAAAAGTTTATTTGGAAAGTTTTATAGATGGTCTGTCAAAATGACAGTTCTTTGCAGTTTGGTCTTTTGTAAACTTGCAAACGATATGCGTATTTTTCTTCCATGCGTTTTTAATTTCAAGAAATGTGTTGAGGGGTGAGAAGCGAAAATTTTTGGTTAGCAGGTTTACTTTCCTATGCAGATATTTCTGCTATAACATGTGTTTTGTTAACATGAATTAGCTGTACGTGATTGATGAATAATAAACGTTTGGATAACGTGACTGTTTTCCTGTACAGTAAAGCAAGTTCACTTTATAATGCGATTTTCTATTATTTCAAGGTTGCACAAGAACGCAACTATCGTACTTTAGGAGAACTACCTATAATTGTTATACCACCAAGGATGTTGATTTTTATCTTCAGTAATTTAACATTTCAAGAATAATCAACTATTATTCTGACACTGAATTTGCTTTGTGTCTTTTGGTTTTTGTTTGACAGCCATCTTGGTATGTACAGTCGCTGCTCTTTCAGTTATGCCAAGAAGTAAACCGGGTTGGAGGTCACGCTCTTCCTAAGGTTACGCTTCAGGAGTTGCTGAAGACTTGTTTGGATGAGGTGCTTACTGGTTATGAAACATTGTGTTCTGCAAAATTAGATAAGGTGTGTATATTTTTTTTAAAAACCTTACCAGGGAATTGTTGGTATTGCTCAAACTAGTAGTTTAACTGCAATATAACTGCACAAAGTATTAGGGCAAAATTCTAAGAGGTAAAATGCTGTTCAGTGAGATTTGTGATTCTTAGTTTTTTGAACTTCAGCATGTGTCATTGTCTGTAATTCCTTTTCTAGTCCATCCTTTTGCTTTTGATTCAGATCAGTTAGTTGAGTTGCCCGTGGGGAATTGTCTGTAGAGTTTTGCATTGTCCCCTTGTCTGCGTGGGTTTACTCCCACAGTCTATAGATGCGCAGGTTAGGGTGGATTAGCCATGCTGAATTGTCTGATTGTGTCCAAAGATGTGTAGATTAAGTGGTTTAGCCATGGTGAATGCAGGGTTACAGGGATAGGGTAGGGGGCTGGTTGGGATGCTCTTGGGGTCAGTGTGGAACAGATAGGCCGAATGGCTGGCTTTCTCACTGTAGAGATTCTATGAGTAAACACGAAGAATTGGGTGCCTCACTTTAATAAAAGGAAACAGCCCAATCCTCGTTTATTGATAATGTGTGGGATGAAAAAACTACACAGTATCTTTAATTTCAGTGTGATAGTGCAACTTATTTTGCTTTTGTCTTGCTATTTCCCAGGGATTGAATGTGTAGCCATTCTTACCCAACAGTGATTATGTTTACGGTGGTGATAGCAATTCTCATGTCAACTTGCAGTATGTTTTGTATAGGACTAGTTGCCGATTTCTCTAATTTTTTTTAATATAAAACAGGTAATCACAGAGGCCCAGTTGAAACATGGGTTCAAATTCAGTGATAACAATTGGTGGAATTTTAAATTCCATTAATAAGATTTGGATCAAACCTAATTTAAAAATATTACCAATTGTCCTTCAAGAAAAACCTGCATGCATGCCTTTTAGAGAAGGGTATCTACCATCTTTACCATCCTGACCACTGTGACTCCAACACAGTTGACTTATCAGCTGCTGTCTGAAATTAATTAACAAGCTACCCATTCATGGGCAGTGTCTTGTCAGCAACATCCACATCCTGTGAAAATATATTTAAAAACAGACTACGTTAACTTTGCAGATATTGCATCCTTACAACAGATGACTGTCTTTATTGTGTCATTTAAATTCAAATATCAGATTTTGATGTTGACCATTATCCTACTGATATTGTTTTTGCTAAAGTCACATTAGTGGTGTGGGAATACCTCTTAAGAATATTCCAAAGTATTATTTTCAGTAATTTACTGCAACAAAAGATTAAACTTATGATATGATATTTCCAAAGCTTTAAATGCCACCTCAACTAACTCCGCAGGGTCCATTATGCCATCACCAAGTCATCCTTCATTTTACATATGGTGAGTCCTTGACACTGATCCAAATCCTTCTGAGCCAGCTTTGAGTGAACAGAACCTCTGATACTCCTTATCTGTCAGCCAGGGCCCCCTGATTGGACTGCATTAACAGCTCCTGTCAGAGAACTCATTCAGTGAGGTCCATCTGGTTGACCTTGTTACAATCACTACTGCACCCTTCTAATCTCCATTCTTTGGGATAAAGTATGCAATCCTGACACAGAATCAGAATATCTTAAACTTCCTCTAAACGTGTCTAGTTCACTCCAATCCTTATGTGAAGTACAACACTTTTTTTTTTATAAAACTCTGTACAGCCCCAAATAATTCCTCTTTTGTTTGATTTATAGTAAGGCGAATGCTGTTTCAAAATTGCTAGTTCCTGATTACACCCAAGGATCCTGCTTACTTTGGCAGCACTCTTTTTTTTTTCCCCCTCCCCCTTCTGTCTAGAGAGAGCTTCTTAGTCCTGTGGATCCAGTTTCTTGCTGTGTCTACTGCTTCCATTGGCCAGAGTTGATGGCTGCCTTTCCAATTAGTGTGTTAAGCTGCTCGTGAGAAGAAAGGTGTTCTATCGCCATAGATCTAAGGAAGTAACTTTGAACAGCTTCTGTTGTGTGTTGCTGTAAGTTCAGGGAATCATTGGAGCTTCTGAAGACAGGTCCTGACCTGAAACTTCAACTTTGCTCCTTTGCTGTCTGGCTTGCTGTGCTTCTCCAGCTCCACATGGTGTTATCTCTGACTCCAGAATCAGTAATTCTTACTATCTGTCTATCAGTGGAACTCTGCCATTTTCACTGACTATTTATGGAGTTTGTAGTAAGACCCACTGTATTTAAAGATCAGAAGTTGTTATTTCAAATACTCTCTTCCTTCTGACTCCTTCATAAGTGAAGGGTTATTGAACGAGAAACAACCACAAATTGCTGGTGATAATTCGAGCTGCAGATGCTGGAGAATCCAAGATAACAAAGTGTGGAGCTGGATGAACACAGCAGGCCAAGCAGCATCTCAGGAGCACAAAAGCTGATGTTTCAGGCCCAGACCCTTCATCAGAATTGCTGGAAAAGTTCAGCAGGTCTGGTAGCATTTCTGAACAGAAATCGGTGTTAACATTTTGGGTCCGGTGACCCTTCCTTAGAACTAACTTATTATTGAACTAACTTTCTTGGAATGTATTTGCTAAATATTAGCACTCATGTTCTGCTCTTCAATTTGTGTTCTGTTTCAGGGTAATTCTGCATTCCCTTTAACCCAGAATAGAGCTCTGCAGTTGCTTTTTGATCTTCGGTATCTTGGTTCAATTTTAACGGCCAGAAATGAAGAGGTAAAAAGCAGTAGGATCCAGCAGGACCCGAGGTACTGAACCTCCTTTTAAGTAGCAAAGTTATTCCGCTTAATGTTCTTCCTTTTAATATGCTTGTGATATTGAACAATTCAGGTATTAAGGTCGATATTCTTCTTTGTTTTCTGAATCAGGGTTCAGAAGGTAGCTGATACGCTGGAAAGCTATATTGATCCATTTGATTTGGATGTTTTTACTCCACATCTTAACAACAATCTGAACAAACTTTCACAAAGAACCTCAGTAAGTAGAGAGTAGCCATGTTCAGAATAACATTTTCTTGTCTTTTTCAAATTTGGCTGGATTATTGGATCAATTTCTTAATTAATCTGAATTGTTGAGCAAATTTGAGAAAGGGTAAGTTTGTTGCCATGCCATTGCTGTAATTTGTGTTTGACTGGTCCCAAAAGCACAGGGTTGACTGTATGATAAAGGAATGGAGTTACATGCTTTTGTTTCCCTTCTGAGGTACGGTACAGAAAGTAAAATGCATACTTTATCAGAAAATATGCATGATTGCTATTATAAGTGGAAAAGCTATTGTAATTGCTCATTTCGCTCCTTCAGGTTTTGCATTATATTTCACATAACATTTGCAAAATTTAAATCAGGTAATTATTTATATTCTACCACTATTTATTTTCTGAGAGAGACTCCAGACTAGGCTGGAACTTCTTTCTCTACAGTGTAGAAAGCTGAGGGCTCATGTTTTAGAGGCTTATGAAATCATGAGAGGTGTAGATAGGATGAATCGCCAAGGGTAGGGGAGTTCAAAACTAGAGGGGTGTAGGTTTACGGTGAAAGGAGGAAGGTTTAAAAGGGACCTGAGGGGATGGTGCGTATATAGAGGGAACTGCCAGAAGAACTGGTAGAGGTGAGAATAAGTACAACGTTTTAAAAGACATTTGGACAGGCGTATGAGTAAGCAAGGTTTAGACAGATACGCAGGCAAGTAAAACTAGTTCGCTTTAGGAAATCTAGCATGGAAGAAGAATCTGTTGATTGTGCTGTATTGTGTATTGTCTTACTTCTGAATTCCCTGAATCTCTCTGATCAAAGTTGGTTCCTTGATCCTCAGTATCCTAGGTGTCCTCTTAAATCCCTAATTCCAGAAAATGTATTTTATTGGCCAGAAGTGTTTTCCCAGAATTGAATACCTGAGCTCTATAACCATGTCTGTCTTAGAAATATAAAACTTGCCAAAGCAGTGATGTGATGCACCAAAACTTCAGTGACCTTGTGTGTCTGACATGAAGATGTTGTATTGATGTGGAAAAGTACCGTATAAATAGACATTTTTCTGTTTAGGTATTATTTGGGTTATTAACTGGCACAGAGAAACAATACACCAATAGAAGTGTACCATTTAACTCACAAGAAGCTCATAATATCTTACCACTGGCTTCCAGTCAGATCAGGTAAATGAATTTATTGCATTTGTATGACATGGTTGAATGGGTTGTTCTGTGGGAAACTTAGGCATATTTTCATGTTCCCTGCTGAAAATTGCAACAAATTTTAAGGTTAATAAATATGTATGATTGATCTGATTTTAATCTGAATGTCTAAAAAGTGAAAATATATTGCTTTTCTTTGAACACAAATTGGCTTTGACAGTAATAATTTAACAATTTGGAAACTAGAAGATGTCTGTCCTGAAGGATTTCTGATTAGATTTTGTCTGATAGCACATCTGTGAAATGCCTGGGGACATTTTACATTTACATGTAAATACAGGATCTGCACTAAATCAATTTTGCTTGATTTTTAAAGTTCTCTTTGAGCACTGTACAAGCATTACATTGATTGTTGATGGCATGAACTGAAGTTCTCAAATTAAGTCGTCCCAATGTATCAGAAAAGTGTTCCTTTTTAAGTGGTCCAGTAGAATAAGAACATGACATTTTGATGAATAATGCTGCTAGTATGCATCGACCACTGGGTTTATACCATAGTGGTTTTGGTGAGAAATTCTATTTCCCTATGTGCCTGCTTGTCAACTGACTTTGGTAAAAGTGAAATGTGTAGCTGAAACATAAAGAACTCTCAATTTCTGCTTTGACACTGAACAAATTAGCAGGCCAGCAATTCAGCTAAGTTAATGCATATTAATTTTCTCACTTGCTCTGATCAATAATTGTTTGTCTTTAGAGGTAAACTAATTTGTGTGTGATGTCAATACTATAAATCTTTATTTCTAGATTTGGTTTGTTACCACTTAGTATGTCAAGTTCACGGAAGCCTAAATCATCTGTCCAGGGAAATGAAGTTAAGAATCAGGTCAATTTTTAATTGTTTTGTTTCTTTTAATGTTACGTGTTATTTATAAATGTGCATAAAAGCGAAAATATAGACTTGTGGTTCAGAGTATTAGTCTAAATCTTAAGCTTTTATAAAATATGTTTGGATGCCTTATTGAAGTTTGTTTGCATTCAGTAGCTTGACCTGCTTTTCCTCAAAAAGATAACAAGCTGATATTCTGACAAATACTTAGCATCCTTCTGTTGTGGAAGATGATGATTTGCACCCTGGTGTTTAACTCCTTTTAAACATGGCCTGATGTGGAGCTTAGGAGCTGCACTATGGCATTGCAGACTCTGCCAGATTGTTTGCAGAAACCCCACCTTAAAATATAATAAGAAGGTAGCCTAGACCCTAACTTTTTTTCTTCTTTTAAGCGTAAATGCAAAGTCTTGTGTGTCAGATGCAATTCGATTGGTTAAACTACCAGATTTAGAGCAAAACATGCTTTATTCATCCACTATAATTAAAACACAACAAAAGAAAGAAGGAATTAGAATAACTTAACTCTGTTGGAAAATTTAACAGAATAATAGATATCGTAACTTTTGCTAATTAATTGTTCCAACATAGTTGCATCCCATAAACGTACCCTTGGCAAAAGACACGTTCAGAAAACAGATTGTCTTGCATGCAACTCCTGCAGCATAAAGTGAATCTTCCACCTCAAGACGCCAACAGCAACTGCTGAAAATTAAAGCTAAAAAGTCTGGTTATGAGTGTGTGGGCACACCCATTTAGGTTGCTTCTATGCTTCTATTGTTCTAAGCCCCAAGGCCCCTCAAGCTGTTTACTCCAGTGGCTGTAGTAGACTGCTCATTGCCTTTGTCTTAAAACCTCTTGTCCATTAAAAAAAAGCTGTTAAAGCCATAGTATCATAACAATATCTATCAATTTAAACGTTAGCATATTCAGAAATGGTGGCAAACAGACCAGACTCTGATTTATTGGAAAAGTGTGTCATATTGACCGATACAATCTTTGACTCTTCTCTTGATCCACGTAAATATGGGCAATTTTGATCGCTAAATTGTTACAATATTTTGTTTTTATTGTTGATTCTACAGTACTTAGTCTTACAAGAATGACATTTAAGTAAAAATTACGCTTTATAAAGTGAATGTTATTTAATTTAATGCCTTTCTGTAAATTCAGTTTCAGTTGACATATTGAGCTGTCACACCTGCAACTTTCTTGAAGCGTCATTGGGTATTTAATCATCCTGTGTGCAGTGTACTTAGCTTTGCATTGCAGCTTCAGTAACTATACAGTAGACAGTATTATTGTCAGGTAACAATCAATAGCAGTGTATTTGTGGTGAGTGATTGCACAGTGTTAGTGTGAAGCTGTAAAAATAAAAGCCTAATTAAGAGTAAATTTGTTAAATTAAAACTATATCCTACTTTGAATTAAATTTTCATTGTAAACAGCTAAGAAGTCTCAACTTTTCCAATCAATCAAAGTGTAAGTTTCAGTGTTTTAAAACACAGATTCCTGTTTCTCTGGTAGACTCACATTCAGTTTTCAGCTCAAACCAGAACATGAAGTGAGCATAACATTAAAAGTATCAGAACAAGTCATTTGCTGTAGCAGTTATCCTGAATTGCTTATTTAAACAGTTTAATGTTTTAAAAGAAGTTCCACTTGCTCTTTGTTTTCTACCCCAGTTCCTGCTTTTCATATTCTCTGCTGCATTTCAAAATTTAAATCTATTTTTTTCCTGATCTATCATTTCCAAAAATTTCTAGTCTTTTCCCAACTTGAAAAAATTCCTATTGATATCATTTTTATTTATCTTGGTTTCTACTAAGTATTTGGGAAAGTTGGTGAAAGATGATCCTCGTATTTCCTAACGTAAAAACTGTCGCAGAGTCTGATTTTGTGGAACTCTGTCTTAATCCCTGGTTAACTCTGCAGATTTTGTGATTAACAAAAACTTTCTTCAAAATTATATCAGATACTACTCCAAATTGGACAAAAATATATAAATAATTTGTCTAAACTCGTGATTTGATTCCATGAGCACAGTTTAGAGTTGAGAAACACAAGTGCCATGGAGTTAAATGCAGTCTAATATTCCAATTTCTGCCGTGTGTAATAAATCCAAGAAAATGCCATTCAATTTACCATGAACACATTTAATAATTTAACACTTGATAGTTTTAAGCTTTTGGACAATCTGAAGTTGATGTTCTGCTAAATTTAAATGCACTGGTGTTATCGTTGCCTGAATATAATAATGTATCCTTGGTGATGCTTTTCTGCTGTTTGTTAATATACTATTTTAGTCTGTATCGATTGAGCTCTTTAGCTGAACTTGTGAATAATTAACTGATTTGCAAAGTTAACTTGTCATCAATTGATTACTCATGTTTTATGGAATTAGTTAGGCTTGGTGCAAGGGGCAATCTTTTCCTCCCTCTTCTTGTAGAAGGATTGAGACTTTAATATTTGCCTATGATTGAGTGTGCTAAGTCCTTTTGAGGAGAAGAGTTTTTTAAACTAGTTTACAAATTGCACATATCTCTCATGCAGCATTGTATATAAAAAAAGTAACATCTGGTATTGAGTGCCGAAAATTAAAATTTCAAGAATCACAAAATTACTACTTACTGACATTCGGCTGAACACTCTAGTGTAAAATATTTCCATGGTGTGATCTTCACCATACAGCTGAGATGTTTCTGATCCAATTTAATTGGTTTAATTTACTGCTGCAGAGAATGTTTGTTTTTACTGGAGTGCATTTGTTCTTTTGAAAGAGTTTCTGCTGGCTGATATTTTGCCTTCAGCTTGTTTCAGAGCATGCGAGAAGTATGACAGTGATTTTTAACTGAAACCAAACAAGAATCTACATTGATATCACGTACAGCCATTTTATCAATGCATGTTGTTAGTGATGAAGTCCATTCAGCTGTTGGCTGTGCAAAGGCAAGATTTTAGATGAGACTGTAAGAACTAGGAGCAGGAGTAGACAATTCCGTCCCTGCAGGTTGTTCTGCCATTTAATACAATCATGATTAATCTTATCTTGGCCTCAACTGCACTTGCCTCTGTGTGCTCCATAATCCTTCAAATCATTATTAATTAAGAGGTGGTCTGTCTGTCTGTCTCAAATTTACTCAATGACCTGGCATCCACCATATTCTGGAATAGCGAATTTCAGAGGTTCACAGCCCTTTGAGAGACGTATTTTTTTCTTCTATATGTTTTAAATCTGCTACCCTTTATCCTGAAACTATAATGGCCTCCTCCTCTAGATTGCCCCACGTGAGGAAATATCTTTTCTAAATCTAATTAGCTAATTCCCTTCAGAACTTTAATATCTCAGTTAGATATCCCCTCATTCTCCTCTTCTGAGCTTGATTGAGCAGTGTAGATGTGTTCTTGCACATGCTCTCTCTCGCTTGCGCACTGTCTCTGTCTGTCTTTCTCGTTCATGCCCGCGCTTCCCATAAGACACACCCTTCATCGCTGGAATCAATGTAGTGAACCTAGATAAGGACTGTACTAAGTTCAAATCTCTTTTTCTTCTATTTGTTGTCTGAGATGAGAGTGACCCATCTCGGTACTAGGCACTGCTAATTACACCTGCTGAAGTTGGGTAGCGGTATTGTTTTCACCCCCTAGTTTGTCTGTAGACAAACTATCTTGGAAAAAAAGGACAAATTTCAATAAAATCTGGTATACACCCTGTGGTGGAAGGAAGAACTGTTTAGTTTTTAATGCCTACTTTGATTCAGATACTGAAATTTGTTAAATGATCCATTAATTTTTCTTAATAAGAATGTTGCTTTATTTACAATGTCATGGATTGCCTCAGCTGGTGCAGTGGAATTTGTTACAGTTGTTGAAATGTGAGCAAAGTTTCTAGATCATGTTTTGTGGGGATTGGCCTGACTCCTCCAACGAGATGGAAGTTCTTCATTTTAAAAAGTTCTTTAGTTTTTCTAATTCCAATGCATCAACTAGGCAGGGAATAGCTTCATTAAAATGCTGTTCAATTATTATAACACTGCTTAGTTAACACAGCATAGATGACTGATACATTCTAGAGTGCCCTATTTGCTTGTTACTTTTACTGATGATGCACACAAGATGTTTATGATGTGAGCTGTTAACAGTTGTCATTTTGTTTAAATGAGTGATTTTGCCACGAATGATTGCCAGTGCTTCATATTTGTTTCCTGTGTGTAATCTTTCGGTAGGTTACTCTTGGCACTGTTGGAAAAACAGAACACGTTATGTGGCTCAAAACCTGAAGTCGCTGGAAAAGCTCAGCAGAACTGTTCTAAGGAAAGGTCACTGGACCCGTAACATTAACTCTGATTTCTCTTCCGAGATGCTGCCAGACATGCTGAACTTTTCCAGCACCTTCTGTTTTTGTTCCTGATTTACAGCATCCTTAGTTCTTTCAGTTTTTACTTTTATGCCACCATTGGTTTTAATACTGTTTGTTTCTCACATTTTACAAACTTGGAATGAGAGGATGATTAGGGAAATTAGTCTGAACTTTGAGTGATATTAAAACCAAGCGTAGAAAATAGTTTGACTCTGAGGATGAGCTATTCTTTGTTCAGTACCGTGAGCCAATGGAAATTTTATTTGGAGCCAAAACTGCTCTCATAGATCTAGTTTACTCTGTCGGGTGAACAGCTGTGTGACTAACCAGAACTAATCCAAAGTTCTTAGTACTTGAAGTCTTTCACTCATGGATTCTGGAGATGATATCATTTTGTTGTAATTAATACAAGCAATTGTCTCATTGTCTATCTATTTCCATAATTTATATTACTCCAACAATAAAGGTACTGAATTCTGACAAATCAGCTTGATTTCTGATTTGCATGTTAGTGACATCAGATTATTTAATCTTCCTGTTCACAAAGTAAAGTGTGCGTAAAATAACAAGATTTGAAACGTACGAGCAGTGTGAACTCCAAACAAATCATTTGCTGTTTACAGAACATTTGCTCAGAGGATTCAGTATCCTTTCCTTTCTGCAAGGATAGAAAGGGAGTATATTGGTAATGCTGAATTTCTTTCATGGTTCTTGAGGCTTGAGGATGGGTGCTTGAGTGTTTGTGCATTGGCTAGTTGAGCTACATGACTTGATATAATTATTGCAACCACATTGTTGCTTTGCTGCGAATAATACAGCTTAATGGTAGCTCTGCTATTTTGCTATAATGTGCATATTGAACAGTAAATGTATCCAGGCTGTACTGCTGAAACTCTTTTTTTGTCTTTGGTTGGTACAGGTTCTTCCCTCGTCTGTCATAGAAGATGCAAGTCAGGGACCCGGCTCCTTATTCCGGCAACTGGCAGATTTTCAAGATGATGATGTGTCATCGTCATCTTCATCATCCCTCTTTAAACTAGGCTGGCTTTCGAGTATGACAAAGTGATGATGCCAGTTATTTAACCAGAAGTAACACGCAGTGTGATACAATTTAATAAATATGAAATTTCATCTACCATCTTATGTAACTTTTTTGTATTTCACAAATACTAATGTATTTCTAATCAGTGGCAGCTGCTTTAATTTATCAGTTGCCATTTTTGAGAGGTTTTTTTTCTGGAAAACACAACATACTGTGAGCCACATGATACTGATAACTTGAATCTTCATTGACATGAAATATAGATGAATTCCTAATGGCATTGAATTGGTTAACCAGATTGGTAGTATGAGCATGTCTCTGAAGTATAGGAGTAGCATTTAATGAATAAATTCTTCAACTGTTCATATATGCAGCCATTCTCCCTTTCAACATGTAGTTTTTGTTAGTGCATATCCACCAAATAGTAAACTTCCATGTCATAAGGACTACGGAGTATGTGGTCCTATTTTCATTGAATGCTAACAATATTTCTGAATGTTTACATCTTCCATTAATGGGGCATAGCTGTAAATAAAATGAAGCTCAGGGAAAGATTTCCTCTCTCCTCTTGTTGCAAAATCTTAAGACATTTTTAATGTTCCAATTTAACATTTCATTCCAAACTGAAACACATTGCCTTTTTTACAAATGATGAAAAGTTACAATCAGTGCTAATAGTTTGTTGACTAGTTCCTTCAGCTGCTTCAAAGCATTGTTTATTATTGCTTGTAAAAATGGGTAGGTTATTGCTATTTGATTTTTACGTACAATAGTACGTTCAAAACGACATTTAGTGGGGTAAAAGATAAAATACTCAATCTCCCCAAATGAAGCTGCACATGCAAATACAACAGTTAGTAATTTCCCTGATCCTTATGTTTTACTGGATTTTCATTTTCCATATATGTAAATATTTTAGCGCTTCAGATTATCACCCCTGTGTGATGGACAGACAGATGTTCCAGATAATTCCTTTTAAGGACTTGCTGTAAAATTGTAGCTGAAATCCTCTTTGAAAGATAACTTACTTTCAATGGTACTAAAGCCTTTTTTGATTGTGGCATTATGGTTTGACATTGAATTCTGTTGTATTTCGAGATACCAGCTTTGCATCCATCTTGATGTATGCTACCGATGTTTAGTTTTAAGTCATGTAACATTTGAGGAGTTTTACTAATTTTGATTGGCTATTATTAAATATAACTCAAGATATAATCAGGGATATGTACTTCTTGCTGTGTGTTCCTCATTTGCTATCAAACAAGTACATGTATTTTCAGCCAGGAATTCAATGATCCGAAACTTGGCAGAATTGGTCTGGGTGATGTCGGCACTGGTGAGATTTGTGGCAGAAGCAGACAAGGTCCAGCTCTCTGAAGGGTCTAGGCCTGAAACGTCAGCTTTTGTACTCCTGAGATGCTGCTTGGCCTGCTGTGTTCATCCAGCTTCACACTTTGTTATCTTGCATTCTCCGGCATCTGCAGTTCCCATTATCTCTGATCCAAGGTCCAGCAGAACACATTTTTATCTGGAACATTTTGCTCCATCTTTTTTGCTTTTCACAAATGGAGTGGCAAGGTCGTTGCAAAGCAGTGATGATTTGCCAATTGGTTATTAAAGCCTGTTAAACACTTTTTTGATGCACCAACCTGCCTCCTTTAATGTTCATCTTTCTATCTTTCCAAACAAACTGGGCCTCAAAATCTTGACCAGGAAAGAAGAGCAGGTACCTGGTGAATTAAGCTCACTGCTTACTGTGAAAGACCTCCAAGTTGGACACCAGCATCCTGGCGTTTGCGCCATGGACACTGGCCACACATCCATATGTAATTACTTTGGAATTTGATATTTGTGAGCTTCTAAGCCCTCATGGCACGTCTCTGATCTACTTACAGAATGCTTTGCACTTCAGTGCTGCATCTCAGGTACAGCAGCAAAAATCATGTAATGCTGCAGCAGGTATACACGTCAGCTCATAGACTGGACCAGTCTACACCTCTTGGTTATTTGTTTACTGTCATGTTTACTTATCTGTGCTGCTTTGGAGGTAAAGAGCATTTCTGCCTCACCTTGCTGTTTTGTGTTAGCTAAAAGCTGAGATTGAGCCTCAGTCAAGCAAATAGGAATAGCCTTCATTCAGAGGATCCTGGAACACTAAATCAAGGGCAGCCATTCATGGCAGTCAGTTATGATTCTTTTCAGATCAGGGGTGAAGATCTGAGTGTTGGACAGCCCACCACCTAACTTGACTCTTCTGCCTTACTGGGAGCTGTTTTCCTCCTCGAATGAGGAGTTGTGAAGTCATGTTGATGTTGTACAGGCATTGATGAGGCCTCTTCTGGAGTATTGTGTCCAGTTCTGGTCACCCAGAATAGGAAGGATATTATTAAGGTGGAGAGGGTTCAGAAGAGATTTACCAGGATGTTGTTTGGAATGGAAGATTTAAGTTATAAAGAGGCTGGATAATGCCCCGCCCCTCCCAACTGGACTGTGGGAGGTTGAAAGGTGACTTGATAGCACTTTATAAAATAGAGTTACTGGTAGTTGTCCTTTCCCTAGAATGGGGGATTTCAAGACCGGGGGCACGTTTCTAAGATGAGAGTAGAGAGATTTAAAGAAAGACTCGGCAATTTTTTAAAACCTGGTTTGTGCGATGATCTAACTGAAGAAGTGGTTGACATGGGTACAGTTACAACATTCAAAAGATATTTGGATAAGTACATGAATAGGAAAGGTTTGGAGGGATATTGGCCAGGAGCAGGCACATGGGACTGGTTTAGTTTGGGATTATACTCAGCATCGACTAGTTGGACCAAAGGGTCTGTTTCAGTGCTCTATAAAAATGTATGAAAGGACATTAAAATGGATGACAGTTGTTAATATTTGTAGGTGGAGAGGCATCCTGAGTAATTTAAGCTGTGGTGGATGACAGCAAGTGGGGCAAGATGTTGCAGGCATTAGTGAGAGTGGTAGAGCAAGCTGAGCAGTTCTAGACTGACGCTACTTAGCTAGGTGCATGGCAGCATTTTCAAAGTAGTGTGTACGCAACATTCCAGTGCATTCTGGGATTTCCACTGAGTGGTGAGTTGTTCTGAGAGCAACATGTGGTAAGGTGGAGGAAGAATTGTCCGTAAGGGATATCTTGGGGTAGGCTGGTAGCAATGGGGCAAGTTTTTAAGAGACATTGAGGGGAAAAAGGGTAGTCCTTGTGGAAAATTCTCAAAAACAACGACACAACATGAACAAAGCCAAACAAAAAATACAATTCAGCTCTTGGTATATTTTGTTTCAGAATCATAAGTGACCTTTCTGGTAATAGGGAATGTTTTGAATAAATGTAAACTTTGTGGCATTAAATTCAAACATAAAATTGATTTGCTGAGTCAGTTGAAATTTTAGTTTGAACCTAGTTGACTACCAGTCTAATTTTACCTGGCATATGAACAGCCATGTTATTGGCCAGAACACATTCAGTTAATGCGATCAAGCTGTCACCCAGAACCTGAAAGCCTTTATTACTTATCACGGTCAAGAAAGGTACACTTACAAATCATGTTTTATTTGCAATGATTATCAAATATGGTGTAATATTATTGATACAATAAAGTGGCAAATAGGGGTAAGGGTGCAGGCTAGTGATAGTTGAAGCATAAGCACAGAGGCAAATGTATAAGGGCTGTTTTGGCACAATCGCAGTGTCCTCTTTTCTGAGCCAGGAGGCCCAGGTTCATGTCCCATCTACTCCAGAGGTGTGTAAATAACATCTATGAACAGATTGTTTGGAAAATACCTAAATTTGTCTGTGCCTAGTTTTGAGGCAGCGTGGCAACGATACATGCTCAAATCACTGAAGTCTGAGGCCAGTCTGAAATTTTAACCATTTTAAATTCAAAAGATACTAAAGCTGCACACACAACAATATTTATGCATTTTCTTCGTTGTAGTGTTCTTATGGAGACTGATTACATAATCTTGCATTAAGAACAAAACATCCTGGAAGTATAGAACAAGGCGTCTGGACAGGAACAGTTTGCTCTCTGTGAAACAAAAATAAATTTCCTCAGTCTCCCCAACATTATTGCAGCTTTGTAGTACCCTTTAAATAATGGTCCGATCAGTTTCCCATTGTCCAACTGGAGAAAATTCAAATTCATTAATACATTCATGTTAGGCAATATGCCAACACAAGTGAGAGAAGGTTAATACAGTTGTCATCAGCAAATAAAACATAACTTTGTGATTAATGTCACCTGGTGGAAATGACGTTAAGATTTTTGACAGTACCACTAACTTTAGGAGTCTGTGATCATTTTGGAGTAATGCTTTTGGTTTTTCAACTTCACTTTTTTTCTTAAATAGTTCAGCTTGCATTTCTGCTTGCTGAGTGTGACAGTTGACACAAAACAGTCTGAGAACAGTGATAACAGCTGTCCAGGTGTGAATTCAACGAGTTCACAACATTTTTTTTAATGACACTGTGGTTTACAATTTCTTTGTCACCTTTAAAGAAATAGGGGAAAGGTTTGAACTCAGTTAGAACTTACTATCATGCAAAACAGCATGTTTTTAAATTGGATTTAAGTCCACTAAGACCTTTGCTCTAGTAACCATATTGGCAGAATAGACTACCTATATTTCAAGAGCGATTCTGCTAGGAATTACTAACATTTATTCTTCATAACGTGCGTATCCTTGGGATTAGGCTGATATTCCATGTGAATTTTTTGCAATATTTTTTATTACTGATGATGAAACATCGAACAATTATTCTGAATTGAGGAGGATGTAGTGTTTGTTCACAAAGTACACGAACTCTTGTGTTCTAAAGGAAATAAAAAATGTCATTTATTATTCCAATGACAAAAGTTGGGCAACAACAAAGATATCAAAAAGGGGAAATTCAGCCAAAGTTGTGGATAAAAGATTTTTTAAAAACACTTATTTGTACAGTTTTACCATTCCTTCTGTGAAGTAATTTTTCGCAGTTCAATGTAATCAATTCAGGCAGAAAAGAAAGTCATGACCTGTTCTGACAACAGTTAAGGAATCGTATAGCCTTGGGAATCTTTTAAAAAATAACCTCCATGCAATCTTCATTGCTTTTCCTTAGATTCTACTTCATAATTACTGGCTGCTTATACCTTCTTAGGTTAAGTAAAAAATGGGTCCCATCTTCATAAATTAAGAATTCGGAACCTATATATTGGCACTAAAATGTTTTATACCTTAAACAAGCAGGGAATTGTGTGTGGGATAGGCCTGGGCATCTGTGAGGCCACCACAGGAATATGTTTGTTCCATCAGAGTAATGAGAATTCAGAATCAGGAATTGAAGGAGAACCCTGTGGTCACACATGTCGTCATGTCATCTTTTGAAATCCAAGTGTGAGTTCCACAGTTCTTCATTTCACCTTGAATGGATTGACAAAATATAATGAAGGATATCAGGGCCTTGTTCCATGTTTATTTAAAATTGTTTGTCTATTTGAGTATGATTTGGTAGACCATAGATGCTGACCACTGCAAGAGTTGGAACTTGGTAAAACTTCCTGCTATGATTTGATTTGCAGGACTAAGGCTTTGTTTAAACATTGCTTCGTTATGGCACTGTCTCCAAGCTTCAGCTGACCTCCTACTCAGGGATCATTCTTAAAGCTAAGCAAGACTGCGAATGCCACAGACACTAACAACCTCCGCTGATTTCCTACCCTAGTAGTTCTGATACCAAATGCAATAAAAAGACTATTTTTGTCTCCCATAATCAAGTTGCTATTTCTTCCTCCACTTTCACTCCTACACTCTGCAATGGAGATTGTGATCTGCTAATGATCCCTCCTACATTTTCTGGACTCAGATTCTTTATCCTGTCTGACTTATATGCTTTCTCAACTACACAGCATCCGCTACCTACTCCGTTCTCCTGCCCTAAATCCTTGAATCTTGTCTCAACTGGGCAATGTTGCTGGGCAACATGGCTCTCTTTATCTGGTATTTCCAACTGAAACCAGTTTCACAGCCTCGAGGAATCCTACTCTACCTTTTGTCTATTTTTAACTATCTTATATCTCAACTCCCTGACCTAGTTGTGTATTTATCTCCCAAAATATGTTCTGAAAATCCCTACACCCAGGTTCTATCTTGTTCATAGTACTAAGTGCCTCAGTTAATTATCCCCATTACTTTGCTAATCATACTGATCCTTCTTGGCTTTTCCATTTTAGTTAGCAGTGAGCTTTTCCCTTGATTGGGGTTACTTCTCTCCTTGAAGTCCCTTTCACCCTAATGTTGTTCTTCTCTTCAGCACATCCATACCTAATGAGCTTTACCACTTGCTCCTGTGATCACCAAAATAGACTTCTCACCTTTCAACTTGATATCTTCAGTGTCATGCTTGTCTGCTTTTTCATTAGGGATGCTGCTACTCCAGGCTCACAGTTATTACATCACTCTGCAAGAAATCTATTAATAAGGACTTCATTAGCTACATTGCAACACAGCAATTGTCAGGTAAACCTCTTTAAATTTAGGCTAAAATTAAGAGAGTCGAATGACTTCTAAGTCCAGCCTGATAACATGCCTGGCCAAGTCAAGGGTGCAGCTGATCAAAGTGGGATGTTATCACAGAGATAGTAGGAATGCAGATGCTGGAAAATGCGAGATAACAAGGTCTAGAGCTGGATGAACACAATAGGCTGAGGAGAGAGGCTGACGTTTCGGGCCTAGACCCTTCTTCAGAAATGAGCCGAAACATCAACCTTCCTGCTCCTCTGATGTTGCTTGGCCTGCTGTGTTCATCCAGCTCTACACCTTGTTATCTGTGATGTTATCACAATAGGCAACAAAAGGCAAATGCAGCTGTGTAAACAGTAGATAGATTTTGCTGACTCCATGTGACAATGAAAGAGGAAAAGAAGAGTAAATGGTGTGCCCCGACAGAGAGGATGCAGGTTCTTTGCAAGTTGCCCAAGCTGGATTGGAGGAGACATCTCTAGTCGAGATTGCTGTGGGACATGTGTCCTGGCATGCCTGGAAGAAACATTAGGCCTGGCTTTACTACTGAACGCATTTGGGAAAACTCCAAAAATTGGAGACACTCACTTGAAATTATAACACAGCGAAATGAGACAGTAAGAACTCACTGGAAGTTACTGTGATGTGTCCATGAAGGACTGTAATTTGACAGAGAATGCATTGTGTGGTAACTATAAAAGAGGAATGTTCCTTTCTTTAGTATTAACATAAAATAGTGTTAATTATGTATTTTTTAGTCATTTGTTGTAGTAAAAATCTTACTGTGCAATCTTGTCATCCTTTTTTAGCTATTAACTGGAACTTTCGTCCCTTCCGCAATTAGAACAGCTATTCTTTGTCAACGTTTCTAAATTAGTGGTGTGTTGCATGTATTTTGACATATATTAATGACATCTAGCTTCAACTCCCTGTCTGTTCCATCAATCCAAAGGTTATTGTCAGAACCTTCAACTGCCAAACTGATGTGCAGATCTAAATTAGTGAAAATGCCCTATAGCTTGGCAAACCTCAAATTATTCTTTTGGAATCCCGCATAAAATCTGTTTGTTGTAGTGCTGGATGAACACAGTAGGCCAAGAAGCATCTTGGGAGCAGGAAAGCTGATGTTTCAGGCCTAGACCCTTCATAAGACATGGGGAAGGGGAAGAGGGTTCTGAAATAAATAGGGAGAGAGGGGGAGGCAGATTACTGCACCTCCCAGTTGCGAACCATTTCAACTCCCCCTCCCATTTCTCAGATGACATGTCCATCCTGGGCCTCCTGCAGTGCCACAACAATGCCACTCAAAGATTGCAGGAACAGCAGCTCATTCCACTTGGGATCTCTGCAGCCCGATGGTATCAATGTGGATTTCACAAACTTAAATCTCCCCTCCCCCTACTGCATCCCAAAACCAGCCCATCTCGTCCCTGCCTCCATGCCCTGTTCTTTCTCCCACCTATCCCCGCCTCTCACCTCAAGCTACTCCTCCATTTCCTACCTACTAACCACATCCTATCCCCTTGACTTGTCTGTCCTCTTGAGACTGACCTATCTCCCCACTACCTCCCTATCTACACTCACCTTTACAGGCTCCATCCCCGCCTCTTTAACCTGTCTGTCTCCTCTCCACCTATCTTCTCCTCTATCCATCTTCGATCCGCCTCGCCCTCTCTCCCTATTTATTTCAGAACGCTCTTCCTCTCTCCTATTTCTGATGAAGAGTCTAGGCCCGAAAGGTCAGTTTTCCTGCTCCTAGGCCTGCTGTGTTTATCCAGCTCCACACCTTGTTATCTCGGATTCTCCAGCATCTGCAGTTCCTATTACCTCTGATAAAATCTGTTTGTTGCTGACTTTGACTCCCAAGTTGGCATTGCAAGGCACTCAAAGTATTTTGGCATACTGCTTAACTTAAAGTTCATTTGCTTATTGCAGATCTCTATCACTAAGATCACATTTTCACTTTTTTTTCCACAGGATGTCAAGTCACTGGATTGGCCAATTTTTATTACTCATCCCTAGTTGCCCTTAAGGTGGTGGTGAGCTGCCGCCTTTAACCACTGCAATCAATGGGAGAGAGTGGGGGTATGCATACATCCATGGTACTGTGAGGGAGGGAATTCTAGGATTTTGACCTAGTGATAGGGAAGGAAAGCAATATTACTGCAATCAAGTCAGGATAGTGTGGGACTTAGAGGGGAACTTGCAGGTGGCGGTGTTTCTATGCATCTTCCAGGTCATCAAGGTCAGACAGTCAGAGGTATACAGCAAGGAAACTGACCCTTCGCTCCAAATCGTCCATGCTGACCAGATAGCCTATATAAATCTAGTCCCATTTGTCAGCATTTAGCCCATATCCCTCTCCCTTCCTATTCATGTACTCATCCCAGATGCCTTTTAAATGTTGTAAGCATACCTGCCTCCAGCACTTCCTCTGTCAGTTTGTTCCATACATACACCACAATCTTTCACACAGAGTCACCACTTAGGTCCCCCGTATACCTTTTCCCCTCTCAACTTAAACCTAAGCCCTCTAGTTTTTGATTACCCCACTCTAGGGTAAAGCCCTTGCCGGTTTAACCTATCCATGCCCCTCACGATTTTATAAACCTCTATTAGGTCACTCCTCAGCCTCCGATGCTCCAGAGAAAATAGCCCCAGACTATTCAGCCTCTCCCTATAGCTCAAACCATCCAACCCCAGTAACATCTTTGTAAATCTTCTCTGAACCCTTAAGTTTCACAACATCCTTCATATGGAAGGGAGACCAGAATTGCATGGGTTGGCAGGTGCTATGTAAAAATTCTTAGCAAGTTGATAGTATATTTGCCCCTGTACCTTTATGATGAAATCTCATGAACTCTTGGAGGTTTTGTTTCTTGAAAACATTTTTGCATATTTCCCTGAAACCGCTTTCTTTCAATCCATTCAAAATATCACAGCCCGCAACATGTCCACACCCATACTTTCTAATGCCTTCCATCACTCATCTCCTTTGCTGACTTTGTACCTGAGTGCAACTCAAATTCTAAATCTTGCCTCTTTCCTATACCGCACTAATTCACTGATTTCTTGGCTCCCATAAATGCTTCTAGCAATAGGCCTGCCCTCAAACCGATTCTATTATTGGCAATTCTTAGTAAATCTTTTAACTGTTCCTTACCCTTGCCTTTTCCTTCGTTGTATCCCAGCAAACCTCAAAATCTTCCTCCTTCTTCATTTCCTTGGTTCCCTTTTCCATTTCTCCTTCTCAATGATAGTGTGTTGTCCTCAATAACTGGTCCAGCTCCCGCTCAAATGCTATAAAGCCCTGTACAATTCTGAAGGGGAGTCATGGAACTCAAAACATTAACTTTGTTCTGCTCGGGACAAAAATGCTAGACCTAAGATCCTCAAGCTCTGTTTTTATTTCAGATCTCCAGAAACCATTTTGCATTCACTTTCTTCGTTATGTTGAAGTGTGTTGAATATTGCATTTCAATTTTTTTGCAGTAATAGGTAATAAAATTGTCTCTCATTCACTCAAAAATAACTTTGGAATTGGACTCTTTTGGTTTAAAACAGTTAACTACAATTTAATAGAGGTATAAAAGCCATCTCCTGAAATCAATGTATTGTAATTGACCAAGGGAGGTTTTAATAGAGGGGAGATCATTTCCTTTCCTCACCTGGTTGTGACATGAGGTGCAGGAAAGAAAATCAAGCTAAAATAAAATCAAAGAACTGTGGGTCCTGGAAATCTGAAACAAAAAGTGCTGAAGAAGCTCATCAGTCTGGGAGCATCTATAGAGAGAAAGACAGTTAGTGTTTGTCCATTGCTCCTTTGTCCAAAAATCACACTGTTGCCCAAATTAAGACAGAATTTTTTAAAAAGAAAATTAAGAATGTACATTTGTCACATAAAGGAAGTAAAAGCCTCTTTAACATTTGCACCAGGTGCCATCTCAACACAAACTGTATTGCTTAACATTTGGCTTTGTAAAGTTAATCTTGTTGCATGAAAATGAAAAATGTCTCCCTCTTGTGCTTCTCTGAATATAGTGCACGATGGTTTATTTTTTTTTCCAGGATTACTGCCTTAATGTGTTTTTTTTAAATTCATTCATGGAATGTAAGTATTGCTGGCTAGACGAGTTTTTATTAGCCATTTCTAATTGCCCTTGAGAAGGTGGTGAGGAGCATGCTAATTGAACTGCTTCAGAAAATGGGGGGGCAGGTATAAACCTATAATGCTGCCAGGAAGGAAATTCCAGGATTTGAGCCACTGACAATGAAAAAAAAAACAGTATATTTCCAAATCAGACTGTTAGGTGGTTGGAAGGGAACTTGTAAGTGGTGGTGAGGCTCCCATGAAACTGATACCCTTATAGGTCATAGAAGTTGCACAGAGGTAGTGATGGAAGTACTGTCTAAGATTTGGGTGAGTTACTGCAATATATCTTACAAATAGAAATACTGCTGCTTCCACTTTGCTTCAGTGATGAGCGAATAAATGTTGAAGGTGGTGGATAGGGGCCAATTAAACAGCTGATTTTTCCTGGATTGTGTCAAGGTTCTTGAGTATCGTCAGAGCTGCAGCCATCCAGACAAGTATTTCAGCACAGTCCTGGCTCACGCATATTGGTTGTTGCATAGGCTTCTGGAAGACAGGAGATGATTCACTTGTCACAGAATTCCCAGCCTCTGATTTGTCTTGTAGCCACAGTAGTTTTGTGAGCAGTCAATGGTAAACTTCAAAATGCTGATAGTTGGGTTTTCAATGGTGATAATATCATTGAATGCCTAGCAGTGATGGTTAGATTCTCTCCTGTTGGAGATGGTCATTGTCTGGGACTTGAGTGAAGTGAATGTTCATTGCTGTTTATCAGCCCAATATGGAATATTGTCAAGGATTTGGTCTGTTTGGACATGGACTGTTCCAGTATCTTGAGGAGCTGTGAGAGGTGCTGTTCATTATGCAATCAGAAAACATGCCTTGCTATGATGAGGCAATGGGCGTTGATGAAGCAGCTGAAGATGGCTGGGCCTAGGACCCTAGCTTGAGGAACTCCTCTAGTTGTGTCCTGGAGCTGAGATCACTGACCTCCAACAATGATAACGATCTTCACTTGTGCTGGAAATAACTCCAATCAACAGAGAGATTTTACCCCGTAATCCTTCAACTTCGGTTTGGTTAGGGATCGTTCTTGATGCACTCAGTTAAATACTACCTTGATGTCTAGAGCAGTCACCCCCATTTTCCCTTCTGTTTTGCTCTTTTGTCCATGTTTGGACCAAGTAATGAGGTCCGAAGCTGTGTGGGCCTAGTGGAACCCAAACTGAGTATCAGTAAGCAGGTTGTTGTTGTTGCTGAGGAAGTATTCTTTGATATTACTACAAATTACACGTTCCATCATATTGCTGATGATTGACAGTAGCCCGATGGTACAGCAGTTGGAGAAATCATATTTGTCTTGTTTCTGTGCCCAGGTATATGCTATCCAATGTTCCACATTGTTGGGTGGATGCAAATGTTGTGACTGTACTGGAATGTCTGTACTGCTAGGTCTGGAGCACAAGGCTTTAGAACTGTTATTAGAATGTCATCTGGGTCCATAGCATTTGCAGCAGCTCATGTCTTCAGCTGCTACTTTATATACATAGAGTGAATTGAATTGTCTGAAGGCTTGCATCTACAATGCTGGGAACTCCAGGAGGATGAGATGGATTATCCACTTGGCACTGCTAGCAGAAGATGCTTGTAAATGTTTCATGCTTATCTTTTGGGCTGATGTGCCAGGCTCCCCCATTATTGATGGTGATATTTATGCAGACTTTCTTCATTGAATAAATTGTCCACCGTTATTCATAATTGGATGTGGCAGGACTGCAGAGATGAAATCAGATTTCTTAGTTGTGGGATCACTTAGACTTTATAGCCTGCTGCTCACATTGCTTAG
Source organism: Stegostoma tigrinum (assembly GCF_030684315.1). Lineage (NCBI taxonomy): Eukaryota > Metazoa > Chordata > Chondrichthyes > Orectolobiformes > Stegostomatidae > Stegostoma > Stegostoma tigrinum. Next base: position 16,946,886 of record NC_081375.1, read on the forward strand.
TATGCAAGTAGTCCTGTCTTGTAACTGTACCAGGTTGACATCTCATTTTTAGGTAGGCCTGGTGCTACTCCTGGCATGTACTCCTCCATTGTTCACTGAACTAGGATTGATCTCCTGAATTGATAGAAATGGTAAAGTGGGGGATATGCCAGGCCATGAGGTTACAGATTGTGGCCGAATTTAATTGTGTTGCTGTTGATGGTCCACTGCACTTCGTGGATGGCAATCTTAAGCTGCTAAATCGGTTTGAAATTTATCCATACAGCATGATGGTAGGACCACACAACAAAACGTAATCTCAATGTGGCAGCAGGACTTTGTCTCCACAATGACTGTTCAGTGCTCACTCCTATGTCATGTCATGGATGGATGCATCAACTAACAGATAGACTGGAGAAGATGAGGTCAAGTAAACTTTTGTCTCTTGTCGATTCCCTCACCACCTTTTGCCTGTCCAAATGTGCCAGCTATGTCTTTTAGGACTCAGCCAGCTTAGTCAGCAATGGTGCTCAGCGTATCCCCTACTTTGCCAATTCAGGGGATCAATCTAGTTCAAAGAAGAGTGCAGGAGGGCACGCCAGGAACAGCACCAGTGGGCATTGAATTCCTTCACCTCGAGCATATCTGTGCCATTTCCACCCCCAATGTTTCTTCTACCCAGTGTTCAACATAGAGGAGTACTGCTTCATCAGTACATGATAATTAATAGGATGTCTCCTTTCCTATGTTTGACCTGATGCCATGAGACTTCATTTTGTTCAAAGTTAATGTTGAGGACTCACAGGGCAAGTCCCTTCTGACCATACAGCTCTGCTGTCACTTCTGTGATGGTGGTATCTGGAACATTGTTTGTAAACTGCGATGCCATGAGAATGGCTATGTCAGACTGTTTCTTTACAGCAGGTTAGCATAACACCACTCCCAATCTTGGCACAAACCCTGAGATTTCAGTGATGAGGATTTTGTAGGATCAATAATGTGGCATGTGGTATCACCAATTCTGGTGCCTTGGACAATGTCAAGTAGTCTGTCTGGTCTCATTCCTTTTAATCGGATTTGGTAATTGTTAGATACAACTGAGTAGTTGACTAGGCCACTTCAGAGCATAGTTAAGAGTCAACCACATTATTGTGGACGTGGAGTCACAAACAGACCAGACCAATGAGTGTGGCAGATATTTCCTGCTCTAAAAGGGCAATAGGATTTTCACAATAATCAAAGTAGTTGCATGGTCACCATTATAGTAACTTACAATTCCAGAACTCAAATTTCACCATTTGCCATGGTGGGATTCAATCCATTGTGTCGGTTACTCAAAGTGTCAATAGTATTACTCCATGTGTTGTTTTGACAGTGAAAGAGGTTTATCTAATGGCATTACCTCAAATTAAATTCACTTTGTCAGACAACCTACAACTCTCTAGTCTCCATCCTACTGAGCTTTATTCTCTTGCAGCATGACATGTCAAGGGAAACATGCCACAGTACATCCACATGATGTAGCCTGAGTCCAGATACACAAGTGCTTGTGATTGTACTATGCATATGTAAATAACAGCAGCTGCAGTCAAAGTTAATTGAGTTGACGAACTGCACTTCTATATCATTTTTTTAATCAAATTATTCTCACCGATTCATTCCATTTCCATTTTCTTTTATTTCTCATTGTTCCTTAAATTACTTCACAATAAAAATTTACTTTCCTGTATTTCTTGGGTATGTGTTTTCCTTCCTAAACACATCTGTTTCACATGGAGTAGCTTTACTGTTTGGTTCCTCTTCTATACAGTTTGCTTTAAGTAAGCAAAATGCTGTTCTCCATTATTTACTTCACTGTAAACAAATTTCTTCAGTAAAAATCTTAAATTGCCAAATGTTGCTGTTTGGCAACAATGTTCTTGCTACTGTTCACATTTTGGTCCCCATGACTTTCCTGCATTATAGAAGTATTCCCAGCAGGAGAGGAGCCGAAAAAGACAATCACTGCCAGTTCTCCAATGCTGCTCTTGGTCTTATCACTAGGAGCCTTTCTTATCAGATCTTTACACAGTTCCCCACTTTTTCTGATGCAGGACCAAACCCACTGATCATTCATTTTCCAACCAACCACAGGATCAGAAATATTAAGTTACTTGTTGAGAAAAGGCTGAATAGAACAAAATCCAGCTTTATATGTATTTTGTTAAACTGAAAATCACGTTGGCACTTGCTGTTTTTCTTTCATGCAGATGGAACGGTGTTTTGAGCTAATGACTACCTTCTATGTCCACAGCATGAGTTAATGGAGGAGAATAAGGACTAAGAGTAAATTATATAGCCCTACTCAACAAGCTCCACTATTCAATAAGATCAGAGCTCACCTACTTAAATTTCCACCTTTTCTGAACTTACCTTTGTTAATGGTGAAGAAGAGGTGTGGAGTACTTCGTCAACAAGAACCCCTGAAATCTTCTTGCACAGGAGAGGGCCTTTGGATCACCATGTTTGTGCTGGACAGTCCAACTACCTAGCTGATTCCCATCTTCCTGTATGAGATGCTCAGCTTTGCAGGTCACAGCTCTTCCAGTAGACATCCATGATGACAGTGTATAGAGTGATAGCTGATCTATGGCTATCACACTTATGTTAGCTCCCACAGCACAAATGTGAGATGTTGGGCACACAGTGCTGAAGAACTCCATGCATTTTTATTTCAGCTGTTGGTACTTACATATGTAAAGTACAGTCACAGATATTTGTGTATCTGAACACAACCTAAGCAACTTGGATGTACTATGGCGTGCTTCCCTCAACATGTCATGCTTCAAGGGAGCAGAGCTCATTAAGATGGGGACTGGGACATTTACATACATTTTGAATCAACCTGTTCATAGATGTTAATAAAGACCTCCGGAGCAGGTGGAACTTGAACCCAGACCTCCTGGTCTAGAGACAGGGACACTGTAACTGCACCACAGGACAGTTCCAGATCCCGGCAATGACCACCCGAATCTTCTCTTTAATATTTTCAAATCAGCCTGTTCGGAGATGTTATGACCACATCTCTGGAGCAGGTGGGATCTGAACCCAGATCTCTTGGCTCAGTGATAAAGACATTACCATGGAACATCACTGCACGAGGCCTCCAGCAGCTCAGTCTTCCAGCAGATTACACTACCTAGCCCAAAGCTTTATACGAACCATGATATGCTCTTCTTATTACAAGCATGTTCCTTAGAAGCATATCACACATTTGCTGAGAGACATAACATGACAATCCAAATATTTTTACAAAAAAAGTCTTCAGAGTTTCTGCCGCTACCAACCCTCCCAGCAGTGAGCCGAGGTTCCTCAGGATCAGGTCCTTACCACCTTCTGGGTGAAAAAATGTGACCACAGTCTCATCAGCCAATGCTATCATATAGTAAGTTGCCAGTTGTCTGTACCAAAAAGCATTCAAAAATAAAAAAAAATGAAAAAAAAACACATTTTATAGATTCAGGAGTGGACCTTTTATTTCTGAATGACTATCAGGCATATTCAGATTGTGATTTCCTGAGGAAATTTTTGCAAGCGCAGCTTTCAACATTTTTTGTGGTTACGGTCACGAGTTGCCCATGTTGAATTACATTTTGAATATAGGAAAAACTATCGAATCAAATCCAACTAAATTACAGCACTTTCATTTATGTTTTTACATAATATTAACATTTCAACAGGAAACACAATCCAGTAGCTTCTCATTTTTCTGCAGTCCAGGTTTAAACATTTAATTGTGTTTTACTTTGCAATGGCTGTACTTTCATAAATGTGTCCACAATGAATCCCTTACAAGAGGACTTTTTTGCTGAGGTTTTTAAAAATTGTTTTATTTCTCAGCCATAGCAGTATGACACCACTGTGTGGTGACGGATAGCTAACAGCCTCTTAAGGCAGTAATTAGTTCCACTCAAGTGGAACAATTAACTTATAACCTTAATTTTCCCATGTGCATGAAAATATGATAATAAAATCAGTGTAGCTAGGCATTACTGATGTTTTCGGTATTGAATTTAATTGGGAAAAACAAATTTGAGATGGTGCATGAATCACACCTCTAGTTAGGTACAGAGTGCTACTACTGTAACTGCCTGGATAACTGGGATATTTCATAGATCTATAATTACCTGAAATTAGATAAACTGCCAAATTATGCAAGTAAATAATGATCCAGTACTGTCCATTATTTGACATTACAAACATATTTAATAATTACTATAGTCAAACATGTAGAGAATAACATATTGGTTCAAAAGGTTTTCCCTTCTTTCTGACACCTCAGGTTCCCATTTTGGTTCCGGAATGCCACGTGAAATTCTGAATTCCCTAATTTCAGAAGCTGTGAACAGATTTGTTGGAGAACTTTATGTACCAGTCCAATTACCCAAATGAGTGGAAAAGCCTCAATCCATTAAATAAAAGACTGACTATTATTTCTACAACATAATTAAAATACATTTGTACCACTAACTGGACTAGTGTAGTTAACATCTTAATTGAATACAATGGTGTGTAATGTTCTTTTCAAATCTTGATTTATGCTCATAAAGTTGACTGGTAAGAAAGTGTTTAATTGTGGTTATTTGGCAGCCATTATGTCACTACATAAGCACCTTATTAGAGATTTGTTGAAGATCATTTTAGTTTCACTCTCTTGATAGTTGAAAGGTGCAGGGTATGTGTAAAAGCTTTAATATTGGCTTTGATTTTAACCAGACCATTGTCATGGCAACAACTTAGATTGTGCTGTTTCCTTCTTTATTGCTCCTTTGGAAATTTTGCTTTTTAAATGCAGTCTGTATGTGGGTAGAAATAGCTACCTTGCTCCCCAGCTGAACATTAGTTGCAATCAATTTTCACGTTTGCAGCTACAGGTATGTTTTTGGAAAACATGCAACAGCAGAATGCGAATAATTGCATATTGTTTAACCTTCGTTGCACGGATGATTCCAACAACTCACCAGTTTAGGGCATTTCAATTACGTCCTTATCAGACCAGATAGCATAGCACACTAAATTCACAGAAAATGGCTCATTTCTGCCTCACCCTTAAGATCTTGCCACTAATATTACGAAAAGGGATCTATGAAGCGTTTTCTTGTGTAAACCCTGCTGTTTAACAAGAGACCTTGACGTCACATCGGAGAATTTGCAAGTGGTTATTTTTTAATATGCAGTTTTCTATGTAAAATGCAATACGAAGCAGTGTAAATAAGAAACGTGGTTCTCAAGAATACCAGTACACTGCCACTGAAAATAATAAGTAATTCTAAGTAAACAGGAACACGTACCGGCCTGGGCACACTGTCCCGAACTGCATGGTACGAAACCAAACCCTGCACAAGTCTCTATGCAAAGCAACAAAAGGCACGGGATTGAAATAACACTGGCAATTGAAACGAGAGTACAGTTGACATTTATGAATACTTGTGCCTCTATGCTGAGGTCTGAACTCTGGACTGGATTGTGTTGGGCATCTCCTGCATTCCCAGGCAACAACTGTGTTTAAAATGTTAACTGGTACATTTTTTCGATTTTATTTTTAAAAAAAAGAACATTTTGAAACGTAACGCGCTGCAGCTGCAAGTATATTACATGAAAGGTTCTCCCCCAGTTTGAAATAAAGTTCCTTCTAAATGTGGACTACAATTCCCATAATGCTTTCTTCTCAAGCAGGAAGAACGTGATGACACGCTGAGAAGTTTGGAGCTGGTGAACTCAGCTCCGGCCGATCATGTAGCTGCAGCTCCGTAATTACCGAACAGCTTTTTGCATTTGCAAATCTTCCGCTGTTTGCAGCTTGCTTCCGAGTTATGCAAACGGCCATTCCCTCTGCATTGCTCGCAGCTGCAAAATAATCGCTCAGGGTTCCCAGGTGGATGAAAATTGGGAGGCAGCAAGCTTTTGCATCTTTGTTGCAAAGCTGAAAAGGCAAAGTCTTTTGTGATCCCCTCCCCCTCCCCTCCCAGCAGGGGGAAAAAAGAAAAAAAATGTCGCTGTCAAAAGGAGGTAAGGTTTGCACAGATATATGGAGCGATATTTGGGTAGAATGCAAAACGACCTGTGCTTAATGCAAAATGCAATGGTGCACCTTGAGCTTTGCAATGCCAGTGCTAAGTTTCAAGGCTTGCAGAGCTGATTGCATTTCCTGTTTTAGCTGAACACACTGAATTTGCATTTTGCAGACAGAGGATCCTGAGGCTGGATTTTGCTGTTCAGCTGGTCACTGACGTATTTGCATTCCGATTACTGAGCTCAGGGTGCTTTTTTGCAAACAGATCGAGGTGCTAATATATTACGTAAAGGGGGTCAGCGTTTAAATGCGTTGAATCCATGAGGAACTGCACGCTACCGTAATTTGCATTGGAAGCGTTTCTTTTGAAACCGATTTAAATGTATTAATTTAGCACAAACATGCAGTCCGTCGAAACAAAAAGTCGAAATGCATCAGTCAAATACGAAATTGCAATTAAAGTCATTTAAAAATTTGCAAAATAAATCGACAAATACTTACGTTTCGATTGAAGTACACGCCGCTATGAATAATATATTTGCATATCGAATTCTAAACTTGACCAGAAGTGTCTTTTCATGGATTGCGTTAATATTAGTGATTGTTCGTCACTTGTAACACTCTGGCATGGATTTTGCAGAGAAGCAAAAATCAGGATGCTAATATTAGACTTCGGCACTTTGTCAAACATGGAAAAATGTTCATATGTCTGTGTGAATTGACCATTTATCGCCTCCAACTCACAAAGGCTGGAAGCATCTGTCGCCGCCAGCAATTCAATGACACCAGCCCCGCAATGGCTAGCGTTGGAACTCTGGTGGTGGCCCATTCACAATCGCAGCCTCTGGACACCTTTCAGTGACTCCTTTTATTTGAAAAGAAGCCTTTTAGTCACAAGTCACCTTCGGGCGTTTGAAAGTAGCGCTTGCTTTGCATAATTACCCGCATCCATGAACAAATCCCACCACCTCTTTATTATTTGTTCTCAGGATGTTTGTGATAGGAGTGAACAAGGTTCTATTGTTTTTTATTTGAAGTGTTCGCAGCAAACTCCGAATGGGAGGCGCAGTAAGGCACAATTTACACAGTAATAGCGTACTTAGCCCAGGTCCAGACTGATAATCTTTGTTCGCAATTCTTGCAGTGTCTTTCAAGTGAAGTTCAGTGCCAGATTTTACCAGCTTTGGAATTTGTGGGACTTTTGTTTCAAGACCATTTAATTACTATATGTGAACCCACTGAAAGGACGGTGGTGACATATTTCCTTGTTACTGTACTGAATTACGGGTTATGTTCCCCCGCCCGTTTTGTTTTGCTTCAACTCCCATTAGGATGCCATTTACTATTATGTGACTGAGCCTGCGACTTTGGATCATCCGGAGAAGGCATTCCTGCCTCAAGCGGAGTCATCTCAACTTTAAATCCAAAGGTTAAAGACGGAATTATCAGTGTTGGGAAAGGTGTTGGATGTTATTGATCATTAGGAGTGACAAAGTTTTCAGAGCTATCTAAGATATTGCATAGTTTATTAAAACGATCGTGAAATTTGGTAACAAAAACAGAAGTTGCTGGAAAAGCCTAGCATTGTCCGGCACCATCTGTAAGGAGAAATCGGAGTGAACGCTTCGGGTCCACGCTTGACTGCTGAGCTTTTCCAGCAGCTTCTGTTTTTTATCTCTGATTTACAGCATTCGCGGTGCTTCTGGTTTTCATGAAATTTGTAACACTTGGATGACCCGTAATAGGCTTAAACCCCAAACTTGTCTTTTTGCACTTGCGTCTTTCACATCCACTGGATATCCTCATTCATGCCACAGCCAACTAGACAATGACAAAACGTAGTCAGTGTTGTTAAAATAGGCTCGCAGATCGGCCAGTTTACGCACAAATCCTTCTAAACTACAGTCGGATAAATGATCAATAATGGGTCTTGATAATCATGGTTGAGGAATTAATTTTGCCTAATCTTTTAAAAGTTTTTTAAAAATAGGTTTTATTTAATTGGATGATTGCATTTTTCAACCTGTAATTTGTAGTAACATAATTGACACAAATGGGATTGGAGAGTTTGAGCTACAGGGAGAGACTGAATAGGCTGGGGCTATTTTCCCTGGAGGGTCACAGGTTGAGAGGTCACTTTATGGAGGTTTATAAAATTATGAGGGGCATAGATAGGGTGAGTAGCCAAGGTTTTTTTTCCCCAGGGTAGAGGAGTCCAAAATTAGAGGGCATAGGTTTAAGGTGAGAAAGGAAAGATTTAAAAGGGATCACTTTTTCATGCAGAGGGCGGAAAGTGTATTGAATGAACTGCCAGAGGAAGTGGTGGAGGCTGTTACAATTGCAACATTTAAAAGGCAATTGGATGGACATGCGAATAGGAAGGATTTAGAGAGCTATTGGCCAAATGCTGGCAAATGAGACTAGATTAATTTAGGATATCCGGTCGGCATGGATAAGTTGGACCGAAAGGACTGTTTCCATGCTGTACAACTGTATGACTCTAAATGTTGAAAATGCTGAAGACCTCTCAACCTCTGACCGTCCAGGGAAAATAGCCCCAGCCTATTCAGTCTCTCCCTGTAGCTCAAACTCTCCAATCCCATTTGTGTCAATTATGTTACCACAAATTACAGGTTGAAAAATGCAATCATCTAAATCATCCAATTAAATAAAATCTATTTTTAAAAAACTTTTAAAAGATTAGGCAAAATTAATTCCTCAACCATGATTATCAAGACCCATTATTGATCATTTATCCGATTGTAGTTTAGAGGGATTTGTGCGTAAACTGGCTGATCTGCGAGCCTATTTTAACAACACTGACTACGTTTTGACATTCTCTAGTTGGGGGTGGCATGGATTAGGATATCCAGTGGAAATGAAAGATTTTGCAAAAGTGCAAAAAGACAGGTTTGGGGTTTAAGCCTATTACGAGGTATCTAAGTGTTACAAATTTCGTGAAAACCAGAAGCACCGCGGATGCTGTAAATCAGAGACAAAAAAAAGTCTGGTGGCATCTGTGGGGAGAGAGAAAGACAGATCGAGTTAATGTTTCAAGTCTGGCCTGGCACTTCAGGTTTTCAGCATCAACAGTGTTTTTCCTTGATTTGAGTGATGTCATTGAGCCTGATGCATATCTCCATTGGGAAATACATCCAGGTGTTTGTGCACATTCGATGGCCTTGTGGAAGTAGCTGATGGAAATTAGTTTGTAACATAATAATGAGGAAACCGTTGTAATACATTTAAACATGGTATCAACATGTTTGCATAGTTCCAGGCTTTACTGAAAGCTCTAACTAACATTAATAACATTTTTATTTCTATGCCACCTTAACCTTATCAGAGCTATATTTTGGCTGAAAAGTGCAGTGTTCGGAAACTGAATTGCATACTAAATTCCATTTAGTTAATGGAGGTGATGATTGACACTAATTTAGTTTTCTCAATTAGTAAAACCATTCAGGACAATCGTACTTCAAATTTAATGTAAAAAAAGCCCACTTATGTTAATTATAATTTTAGAACATAGAACATTACAGCACAGTACAGGCCCTTTGGCCCTCGATGTTGTGCCGACCTGTCATACCGATCTGAAGCCCATCTAACCTACACTATTCCATGTATGTCCATATGCTTATCCAGTGATGACTTAAATGTACCTAAAGTTGGCGAATCTACTACCGTTGCAGGCAAAGCGTTCCATTCCCTTCCTACTCTCTGAGTAATTTTGTCACACTATATTTGAAGGGGTCCTAATGATAAGTTCCTGGAAGCGATTATTTGATTTATTTTCTTTTCTGTGTATTTGTGGCAACTTTTGCACCAAATTTTTATATCAAAGCTGAAATATATTTGTCTTGTGCTTTTAGGTCATTGGCTCTCTTCTGCCCTCTGTAGTAGCATTATTTTCATTTTCTTGAAGGAATATTCTTCCAGTAAATGCTTTGTTACATAATTTATAGTTGTACTAAATGCAATGATCGAAATCTTGGAAAAATTCATGAGTTAGACTTTACTTCTATAAATATTAAGATGAGAACTAAAATCCTTCAGGAAAATCTTATTGAACTGAGTTGCCAATAAGTGGCCGTGTTGTGTGTATCCATGGTGAGGGAACATGCAACTTCATGGTGCAGACAGTGGGTGGTTGTAGCTGTTAACACATTATAGCCCCTTTCAGATAGTAGTACTCTTTTCAGTACTGTTATTTAAACACAGGTTTATGCTTGAAGGTCTTAACGTAGCCTTTTAAACAACCTAGGTTAGTTTTGAAACAATCGTGTCACATCTACACAGTAAGCCTGTGCATGTGGTTATGATAATGAAGGCTGTGGAGAGTTGAGATTGATTAGCATTAGTCTAAAAGCTGGAAGGTTTTAAAACTTGTTAGTAACTGTGCTTATTCAAACTGTAGTAGTCCTGTCTACTACGTTTGGTAAAACAAGTTAGTTAATGTAATCAACATTAATCTAATGAAAATACCACTACTTTTGTGCACCTCTTTTAGGTTTCAGTTTCAAATTGTCAGTAAACCAGAGGTGTTCATTATTGCCTTTGGATATTCAGACACTTGGATTAATAATGAAACAATAGCATTTAGCAGGTGATAAGTCTTATGTTCAAAACATTTAGACACTGTTTTAGATTCATTCTTGTTGAAGCTCCAACCTTTAATTTCCTGCCACAAAACCAGAAATTGCTGGAAAAATTCAGCAGGTCAGGCAGAATCTGTGGAGAGAAGGCAGAGTTTATGTTTCGGGTCAGAACGAGAGAGGCGTCATTGGACCCGAAACAGTAACTCTGCTTTCACTCCACAGATACTGCCTGACTTGTTCAGTTTCTTCAGCAATTTCTGATTTTTTTTGTTTCTGATTCTCAGCATGCGCAGTTCGTTGGTTTTTCTGTGAAATTTCCTGCTGCTGTTTATTTGGATGGACTGATACATTGTTGCGTGACACTTGACTACAATTGACAGTGTGTGCATATCATTTTCATAATTAATTCCTAGCTCTCACAATAATGCCTCAATGTAATATCGACATAGTACACGTGGTCCCCTATTTACAAGTCTCCTTAAAGAATGGTTTCCAATTCCGGGAGCTATTAAGGTTAATTTTAAAGATTCGACCTGCAAACATTATTTTGTACTATATTCTTTTCCAATTTCTGTACAAATTGACTTAGGAGTGTACTTACGGATGGATTGCAACCTGGGGACCACCTGTACACGACTTATAAGCAGATATCTTCAATAAAGATGAGGAAAAGTGGTCAAATTGAATATTTAGAATGTGAATTGAAAGCGTAGACTATATAATAAAGGTTGACGCAGCACTCTGGCCCATAACAATGTTGCTGTTATCTTTCCAGTATCTAATGTTCTACAGTGATTAGTAGTGATAACGCAGTCTCATTTTAGAGTGTATTCTTAGTAAGTACGGCGCACTTGTAGTTTTGAATAGAAAAACTGGGCCTTACTTCTTGTTTAAAAATTGGAACTATAAAACAACACAACGAAACCTAAGTATAATGCACTCTGTCTTGATGATGATTGCAAGTGGACTAATGTTTCCCTTCCATTTTCCAGTAGAAGTGGAGATGAAATGAAAGCAATGTGCACAATATCATGAATATACTGGTGTTAATTAGAATCACAATGACAGCACTGTAACATTTAGCATGGAAACCAGCCTGTCGCGTGCTAACATTTTCCACCAGTCAAATCAGTAACTCTTTTAGTCCATTATTGAAAAGAGAGTCCATTAGCTCAGGTAGCCTTTTCATTCAGCGTTGCATAAACTCCAGCTATCCGGAACTTTATTTGCTGACAGAAATTTGTGTAGTTCCTTTTTGAGTCATGTTGTGGTTGCGCTGTCTGCCTCACTTGGCTCAGGTGATCTGTATGATTATCATCCTCAACCCCAAAAAAATCATTGCCTGACTTTATTGTTTTCTTCGCCTTCCCTTAATTTGCAACAATAATCACGATACGTGAATTTTTGTAAATTTGTATGAATCATTGTCTTTGAAACCCTGAATAATCCGCAATACTTCCAACGAATTAATGCTTCACCAGCGGTATGCCACATCTTGATCACATTAGTTCAATTACATTGCTGTGTAAAACAGTTTTTGCTGGTGAATTTTAAAATACAGGTTCAAATGTGTCAGAATTAAATCTGTAAGTCATCTTTTGTAAAGTTCATTGAACTTTACATTTCTAGTAACTTCTTTTTTAATTGAACAGACTTGTTCGTTGTTTATGTCAAACTGCGCAGAGAGCAGTTAAGAGTCAACCGCATTGTGGTAGGTTTGATGTTGTACGTATGCCAGGATAGCAGATTTCCTTCTCTAAGAGCATTAATGAACTAGGAGAGAGACTAGATGGATTTTTACAATATTCAATACATTACATGGTTTCCAATACGTTAGCTTTTCATTCCATATTTTTATTGCATTCATGTTTAAATCCCATGTTCCCCTGGACATTAGCCTGTGGGTCTGGATTATAAGTTCAGTGATATTACCACTACACTGCCCACTTGATGCTCATTATAGAAATGATTTAAACAGTGTCTAAAGCACTGACATACTTGGCAACACATAAAAGTGAGTTTATTAAATATGTGCATTCATTTATTTCTTGATTTGTATGCTTACCAAATCAGCCAAGTGTGTTGCTGGTTATATTTTATGTAGAGATTACATTACTATTACTAGGTTTTTTTTGGTGTTGTAACCGATCCCAGTCATGCAGGCCTAAAATGTTAAAAAAAACAGTAAGTTGAAAGCCCTCATTTAAACAGGGACAATGTGACCTGTGATAGAAGTTGTAAATTATATGTCATATTTTTGCATTGAATTTTGAAACAGAGGCTGATTTATTCAGGTTGGTTACATGAAGGCCTTTGTTCGCGAAGGGCAGAATGTTGATTTGGAACAGTAACCTGTATATACCAAAAAGCAGGTTGTTGCAGTCGAGTGTCTGAGAGAACCCTGTAGTGTTAATATAGTGTTACTTTACTTACTATTGATAAAATGTTTATACTATTGGGTTTATGGCAGACAGTGTAAATGCATTAAGGCAATTATTTCAGTTTGATACTAGAACGTCTAAAAAGTTGATTCTGAACTGAACAGTTTCTGAAGAAAACAGGTGAACAAATTTTTTTATCCCTCAGTTCTATTCCATGGAACCAGCTACTTCACTGGGAGTGTTTCTAGTCTGTGGAGCTTCCAAGTCTGGGGAGTTTATAGAGAAATTTTCAAATTGTTAGAATTGAAAAGTTTAGACGTTCAGAACTGTGCAATGTTCATGCTACCATTATGCAGAAAGGTATTGTAAATAAAAAGAATTCAACAGTCCAAGGGCAACAAATTGGAAGGGATTGAAAAAGCTGATATAGGAATGATATTTCTTTGGCATCAAGTCTCTGTTACTGAGGTGTTGGGAAACAGGTTGAAACTTTGTTTCATGTTTATGTTAAGACTTTTCCACTTGTGGCTTTGCATTTTCTTCTCATGTAATAAGGTTATGTTCTGTTGTTAAAGAACATCCTCAGCCTTGTATGAATACATTTCAGTGATTCACTGTAACCAACAGCAAAGATTCAACATATGATCTAACAATCCAGATTCATTCTGGGATCTGATTGTCCGCTACTTACGTCAGCCGGTGCACATGAAATCATAACCTTTCATTTAGGGTGGCATGGTGGCAGAGTGGCCACCTCAGCTAGGGGCCTGAGTTCAGTTCCACCCTCGGGTGACTGCCTGTTGCACATTCTCCGTGTGTCTGCATGGGTTTCCTCCGGGTGCTCTGGTTTCCTCCCACAATCTAAAGATGTGCAAGTTAGGTGCATTGACCATGTTAAATTGCCCATAGTGTCCAGGAGTATAAGTTAGGTAGATTAGCCATTGGAAATGTAGAGTTAGAGTGTGGGAATAGGTCTAGGTGGTATGCTGTTCGGAGGGACAGTGTGGACTTGTTGGGCCGAATAGATCGTTTCCACACTGTAGGGATTCAATGATTGAATAAAGTCATGTGACTGTCATCATAATTGGCTGTTTGTCCCAAACCATACTTGATTTTTTTCCCTATGTCAATGTTTTGGAAAGCTTCATTCTCTGCTGGGTCATGTAATGTGTTACAGCATGTTGACCAAGTAATCATCCTTCATTGTGAACCTGGAAAGCGAGTTTTAGCCTGTTTTTTGCCTGATATTCACACTTGCACACAGCTGTGGGATTTGATAAATATGAGCATGAGTTTGGCTTTTCCAAACCCAGGGACAACGAGCCCCCAGGTACAGCTGCCTTCTCTACCCACGTCCTCCCCTTCTGCATCCCAAACTACTGCCAAAATTAAGATTGGCTAACTTGCCACAGCCAGGGAATTGTCTGTGCCAGATTTCTGAATATGAGGCTCGGTTTACAAAGAAACTGGATCATGTATTGAGACCCTTGGTCAAACATTACACGTTTGTAATGCAATATAAATAGACTGAAGAGAGCCAATAAAATGTGTACCATAAAATGACAATGGTGCAATTACACTTCAGAGGAACCTGTTCTTTGTTATTGTAGCCATTCAGTCTGTCCAAATATTCACTATGATTCCTACTCATGATTCCTGTATTAGCATGGATCGAGGATTGGTTAACGAACAGGAAGCAAAGACTGGGGATAAGTGAGTGCGTTTGTGGTTGGCAAACAGTGACTAGTGGTGTGCCTCAAGGATCAGTGCTGGAACTGCAGTTGTTTATAATTTACATGGATGATTTGGAGTTGGGGACCATGTGTAGTGGGTCAAGGTTGCGGATGACACTAAGTTGAGTGATGCAGTGGTGCAGAGGACTCTGAAAGTTTGCAGAGGGATACAGATAGTTTAAGTGAGTGGATGAAGGGCTGGCAGATGGAATTCCATGTTGCTTAACATGAAGTTATCCACTTGGGTAGGAATGACAGTGAAAAGGACTATTATCTGAACAATAAAAAGTTGCAGCGTGCCGCTGTGCAGAGGGACCTGGGTGTCCTTATGCATTAATTGCTTAACGTTGGTTTTCAGGTGTGACAGGTAATTAAGAATGCAAAGAGAATTTTGTCCTTCATTGCTACAGAGATTAGAATTTAAAAGCAGGGAGGTTACGTGGCGGCTGGAAAGGGTGCTGGTGAGGCCACATCTGGAGAACGGCATGAAGTTTTGCTCTCCTTACTTGGGACAGGATGTACTGGCACTGGAGGGGGTGCAGAGGAGATTCACTAGGTTGATTCCAGAGTTGAGAGGGTTGGCTTGTGAGGTGAAGCTGGATTATGTTCATTGGAATTTTGAAGAATGAGGGGTACCTTATAGAATCATATAAAATTATGAAGGGAATAGATAAGATAGAAGCAAGGAGGTTGTTTCTATTGGGGGTGAAACTAGAACAAGAGAGCATTGCCTCAAAATAAGGGGGACCAGATTTAGGACTGAAGTGAGGAGGAATGTCTTCACCCAAAGGGTTGTGAATCTGTGGAATTCCCTACCCAGTGTAGCCGTTGAGGCTTCCTTATTGAATGTTTTTAAAGCTAAGATAGAAAGTTTTTTGAATACTAAAGGATTTAAGAGTTATGGTAAGAGGGTGGGTAGGTGGAAAAGAGGCCATCAAAAGATCACCCATGATCATGTTGATTGGCGGAGCAGGCTCAAAGGGCTAGATGGCCTGCTCAAGCTCCTGGTTCTTATGTTCTTATGCTTTTTTTATTTGAACAAATAGCCTATAACTCTAACCTCTCCTTAATGCAATCTGAAGCCCCTACCTGTTTCAAGAAGACTTTTTTTCATCCCAGTGCCAAAGAAAAATCATACAGTGTGCCTCAATGAGTACTGCCCAGTGGCTCTGCCCTCCGGTTTTATGAAGTGCTTCGAGTGGTTAGTCATGGCTCACATTGACTCCAGCCTACCAAATTGCCTTGATCCTTTACATTTCATCTACCATTGCAACAAGTCCATGGCAAATGCCATCTCCCTGGCCTTACACTCATCCCTGGAATATGTGGATACCTCTGTCAAACTCCTCCTTATTGAATACAGCTCTGCCTTCAACACTATAATTCCAAATGAATTCATCTGTAAACTCTGAGACCTTGGTCCTGGCACCCCTGCTCTGTAACTGGATCAAGAAGTTGACGATCCGTATACCGCAATAATAGGTAAGAATAGGAGATAACACCTCCTCCATGATCATCGTCAATACTGGTGCCCCACAAGACTACGTACTCAGCCCCCTACAGTACTCTTGTTACACTCGCGATCGTGTGGCCAAGTTCTGTCCCAACTGTATTTACAAGTTTACTGAGACAAAATACAGGAAAAAGATAGAGTGCTTAGAGTCATGGTGTACCGACAATAATCTCTCCATTAACATCACCAAAACGAAGGAACTGGTCATTGACTTCAGGAAGCAGAGTGGAGGGCACACCCCTTTCTGCGTCAATGGTGCTGCGATGGAGGTGGTCGAGAGCATCAAGTTCCTGGGGTTGATGATCGCCAACAGTCTGTCTTGGTCCACTCATGTTGATGCGATGGACATGAAAACACAACAACGTCTCTACTTCCTCAGGAGACTAGGGAAATTTGGCACTTCCACAAAGACTGTTAGCAATTTTTATGATGCACCATAGAAGGCATCCTATCTGGATGCATCGCAGCATGGTATGGCAACTGCTGTTCATAGACCGCAAGAAACTGTAGAAAGTGGGGAATGTAGCCCAGTCTGTCACGCATGCCAGCCTTCCTTCCATTGACTCCATTTATACTTCCGTTACTTCCATGGGAAAGCAACCAATATAATCAAAGACCCCTCCCACCCTGGTTATACTCTCTTCCACCTTCTTCCATCGAGCAGAAGATATAAAAGTTTGAATACGTGTATGAACAGAGTGAAGAACAGCTTCTTCACCACTGTTATCAGTCTTTCGAACAGACCTTTCAAATGTTAATGCTGATCTTTCACTTTTGCACCTTCTCTGCGGCTGTAACACTGTATTCTTCACTCTGTTCTGCTACCCTGATGCACTTTATATGGTATAATCTGCCTGTATAGCATGCAAAACAACTATTTTTACTGTATCATTTCCTGGCTGTCTTGTGCAACCATAGCATTGCTTCTTTTGC
This sequence comes from Stegostoma tigrinum, assembly GCF_030684315.1. Taxonomy (NCBI): domain Eukaryota; kingdom Metazoa; phylum Chordata; class Chondrichthyes; order Orectolobiformes; family Stegostomatidae; genus Stegostoma; species Stegostoma tigrinum. The sequence goes on from NC_081375.1 coordinate 16,964,075, forward strand.
CCACCAAGATTGGTTACAGCATAGAAAAGGCCCTTCACTGGGTTGTGTCCATACCATGTCTCTACAAAAGCAATTCAGACAGTGTCACTCCTTTACCCTTTGCCTTCAACTGGGCACAAGTCCATCTGACTTCCTCCATTTACCCTGGTGTTTACAAGAATTGCCATTACAGCAATTTATATTTTTGCAGCTTTCCTTTAATACACAGTCAGCCATTAGGAAAGGGCAGGCTGCTTGTATCATATGTTCTGCAGCATGTTCTGTTCTGGGCGGCACAGTGGCTCAGTGGTTAGCACTGCTGCCTCACAGTGCCAGGGACCCAGGTTTGATTCCATCCTCGGCCGACTGTCTGAGTGGAGTTTGCACATTCTCCCTGTGTCTGTGTGGGTTTCCTTTGCATGCTCCCGTTTCCTCCCACGGTCCAAAGATGTCCAGGCTAGGTGGATTGGCCATGCTAAATTGCCCATAGTGCCCAGGGATGTTTAGGTTGGGTGTGTTAGACGTGGGAAATGCACAGTTAGGGGAATGGGTCTGGGTGGGATGCTCTTCCGAGGATCGGTGTGGACCTGTTGGGCCAAATGGCCTGTTTCCCCACTGTAGGGATTCTATGATCTATGGTAAATGTGACAACGATACATTGAACAAACAAACAAACTAACTAACTTACTCGGACCTCAGGTTTAGATTGTTCATTCAATAGACAAAGGCTACTCTGATTACATTGAGACCACTGACAATATTGAGCAATTTCCTTAATTAGGAGTTTAATCACAATTGGTCATTGCTTTAATCAAGAATAGAATTGCTGTCATCACTTTAAATATACACCTCGCCTACTTTGGAGAAATTGGAATGACTTTTGCAGAAATCCTTGTTTTATCTAGTCTGTTTTTTGAGTTCCGAACTACTTTCTGTTGTGCTGCATTCCCACAATGTTTGTCATGCAATCTACCCTTGCCAGCTTTAGGAGGATAGAACAGTTCTGCTTATGTGCATCATCTTGGTTCATGCCAATTGCTTGTTCGTTGAACCTTAATTTCTTGAATGATATGGACAGGGAACTTTACTGAGCTTTTTCTGAGTCATTTTTCTTAGCTTTCTCCATTGTATCCTTGCGAAGTGCTGGGATGATAGTTGTTTAAGGGGAAGTATTGTGTGAAAATATTTATATTGCACAGATTGGACAGGCAATATACCTTTAAAACAGTTACATGACACTGCAATACATGATTTTCTGGTATAAAGGTGCTCTCCATGTGGTCAGTCTGGAATGTGTTTAGTCAGTCATCAATATGTAAAGTACAATAACATCAATAAGCATCGAACTCAGACTGTGTGTAACTCTATGACATAGTAATGTAAATAGTGTTGTTAATAAGCTTTAAGGCATCTTTCTGAATAAGTACCAAGTTGTTGTGGTATATGCTTCATGAGCTAGCAAATGGGACAACATTCAGACCATATTATTGTGTTATCATTTTCTTAACCTTCATTCTTCATGCCTGAATTTAGAGTTGAAGTTACTGCTACAACCAAAACTAATGTGCTGTAGCACATTAATCTCAATGAAGAAGAAACATTTGTGAGTTCTCTCTCTGTCTTTTCTTGAAAACAAAATGAGTAAGGCTGCAGCTGATCTAATTTATAAAATGGGGGTTTCGCAAATGCTGAAGTACAGCTCCAATCTGACAAATTGATCTAAGGATAAAGCACAGAAACAAAAAGGAACAAAACTTTTGCATAATAGTAAGGCCATTCTAGTGGGCTGTATCACAAGCTGTTCCATAAAAAAAGTCTTTTTGACATTCCATGAATTTCTTACCTTGTGATCCGCTACCAACCTGGTTTTTTCCCAGTACACCTGCCTATTGAAGTCCCCCATGATTATTGTAATAATGCCTTTCTTACATGCCTTTTCTATCTCCTGATTTATTTTCTGCCCCAGCTGGGCTGTCAGGCCAGAGTCTGGCATGTTGGGCTGTGTGGGACATACTGTCGGAAAGGTTTATGGTAAGTTGGGGGGTCACTTTAAAAGTTGTTTTGGAGTCATACTCCAGTTTTTAATAGACTAACTGTTCTGAGGAAGGGCCACTCGACCCGAAATGTTAACAGTGATTTCTCTCCAGATGTTGCCAGACCTGCTGAGCTTTTCCAGCAATTTCTAGTTTTGTCTTTAACTTTTCCTGCATTTACTTAACTGCAGCTGAACCCTTTGAATTCTCCAATTTACATAGATATTTTCATAGGTTCCGGGCTCGGGGAATTGCCTAGTGGAATCTTCAATTTCCTGGGTTATTCCCTCAAAGTATATGATGTTGATGATTCCACAGAATACACATATTCAACTCCCATCTATTCTGAAGGAACAGCAATCCGACTGTTGGAAAATTTGGGCTTTTGTGTCTGCGTACATCCTCAGATGTGATAATGGGAAAGTTACCTCTAAAAAACAGGGACAAAGAGAATATGTTGTGACATTGCCTGTCTAATCTGGAATCTATGCAATGTACCTTTTAAGACAGTTACTTGACATCACAACGCATGATGTTCCAGTATATTGGTACCTACTTCACCTTGAGTAGGCCTGCAGTGGAGTCAGTATCAAGTGTTCAGTCAGACATATGCATCTGTAATATATAGTAACAGCAATTAGCATAAAACCAAGACTGAGCACAAGTCTATAAAACTAGATTAATGTAAATAATTAGTGTTGTTAATAAACTTCAAGACATCTACCTCACACAGAACCAAGTCTTGCATATGTTTTCCACGTTGTATACGTTACGTCAGGTAGAGGGCAGCAGTGATACTGTATTGAGTTGGTAGTCAGATCTGATGTGACAAGCTTTGCAAAACAGAGCTCTAACTGTCTGATTGCTTTTTCTGTTTTTAAGCGACATTTCACTGAAGGAGCCATGGGTTCTGTGATGTGTAGCTAATAATTTAAGTGAATTTCAGGATTTGTGCATTAACATGTATGAGGAACTGAGTTTCTGTAAAAATGCTGCATTTGCCTTGAGTCTGTAGAGGTCCTCAAACTGCAGGGTGAATTCTGTCATATTATGGTCACTGCTCCCTAAAGAGTTCCACCATTGATCTTAAATTGTGACTTTAGAGGTTGCAATTGTTATTGAAAATTGAAATTGAGAGTATTGTGAGCAAGTGGAAAAGAGATTGAATGAATCATAAACTTACCAAGACTTAATAGGCAGATGGAGCCATGTCTGTGGTTTATTTTGTCAAATTACAGTGATATTCAATTCCATTCTGATCTGTCTCCAGTTGTCTAGACCACATGGTTCATACTGATTCACTGCAAGCTAGGGAATTTTATCGCAGCTTTGTTTCAGATTACCCAGAAATTATTGAACCTAAAATGTTTCAGATTTTGTTTTTGTTTTTAAGTTTACTTTTCAAGGCTACAATGCCACTAGAAGTCTTCCTGTCCCTAGTCCAGGGTTGACAAGTGCAAATCGCATGCAGTTACTCAAATATTTAGTCCAAAAGTTCCCCCTCCTTCCACCATAACTAGATCAGAATTTCTTCTTTTCTCTCCCTCTAAAAGTTAGTGATTTATGTTGGGTAATGGTTCAGCGGTTCCTAATTGCCATTTTGTCTAGCATCCAAGTGGCCATCCTTTGATTAGCCCCAGAAGTGGCTGACAGTAAACTATTTATATATGCAGCACATTTTAATTCTTTGCAAAATATTGATTTTTTTTTCCTTTCCGAAGATCTTGCTTAACTTACATTCTGTTAATATCTTGGACGCACTTTAAAGTAGGTTGATGTTTATTTTCTGTATGTCGTCTTCCCTTTTTTAAAACAAAATATGCTCTTGAATTTCCTTGTTACTTCATTGTTCTGATTTTGAGTTTTAATTTGAATTTATCCTGTAAGATGATGGCATGATCAGAAATCTTGCTGGTTTAATAACAGTTCAGATAGGGATGAAATAACTCCAGCTTCACAGTGGCCCCTTCCCGTTATCCTAGATAACAAAGCTTAAGAGTGGAAAAGTTCTGCTTATTTATAGAATTGGTCAGTACTAAAATATGCTAAGACCATACTCTCAGTTTATTGCACAAAGTTGCCACAGTACAAGTGTGATGTAAGATCTGTGATTTTTGTGTATATTTTAACATTTATTTTAAATTTGCGTTTTTATGCTGGTGACATGTTGATTTGCGTTGGTCTGTGTCTTATTAACTTGTAAGTATTTCTGTAGCCTTGGTGATTTCTTTTAAAACTCATAAGCTGGAGGCAAATCATTTGTTCCTGAAGAAAGGAGATTGTTCAGAACTGTTTTAAAAAAAAGTTTACCTCAGTGTGTAAGGAGTTTGGTCTGAAAGTTCCAGACCAGGAGCAGTGACCATAATATGACAGAATTCACCCTTCGGTTTGAAGAGGAGAAGCTTGAATCAAATGTAATAGAGTGTTAGACAGTGTTAGCTCCTTATCAGAAAGTACTTCAGCACTCCTTTATCTACGTCTGTGTATTTCAGGTTACTTACTCTTCAATGTCTTATCTAAGACTGATCTACTTACATGCTTCTTTCTATTCTAATGTCTTCTTTCAGTCTGCTGTCCTAACGTTAGAGTAATATCATCTGTCACATCATCATCATTTACATGTTCTGTAGTAAAAGAGCTGGGACTGCAGAGTTCCAGTCTTAACCATCTAACATGGCTTGAATATCATTTACAATAATGTCTCCTGCCCCTGCTGCAAATTTGTGTCTTATGTCCCCTGATGATCTGTTGTTGGCCCCTCTAATTTTTCATCTGCATACCATCACTTGGTGATATTGTTTGAAAACAGGGTATAAATTATCACATTGATTGTGAACACTCTCAAATCTACCTCATCCACATTTCACTTGACTCCTCTAGTTAACAATTTGTTTAACAGACACTCAGCAGTGGGCGAGCAGAAATTTCTTGCAGTTAAATATCGGAAATCTAAAGCCATTGTCTACATTCACGATCAAAAACTTCATTTTTAAGTCACCAACTCCATACCTCTTCCTTGTCTGGGTAGGTGAACCCATCCCTCCCCTCTTATACTCCAGGCTCTTAAAGTTAAAAGTTAGTTGCTAGTGTGCTCTGCAGTGCATCCTAAGTGGCCTGCAAGTGGATTGGAGAGGTGCCATAGGGTCATGAGGATCTGGCACTTGTCAGATACCAATGTCTGTTGATAAATGGTGTATATGGTTGATGACTGTGGACTGTGCCCTGAGATGCTCTTTGGTTCTTGGCTCTTTGCAGCCAGAGGTGAGTTGAATTCCCCAAATACCTGCTGTGATTTCCATGCCAAGAATTCTCGACAATTAGCTTGCCTAGCAAGTTTGGAAAGATAGGAAGCTGAATCTTAATGAAGTGAGTTGTGGCATTAATAAGTCATTTCACAAGAAATTCAATGTTGCCTAATGAGAAACTTGCCTCACTGTCAGCAAAGGTGTGGTGAGATGCTCCTGATGTTGATATAGTCCTCCATGAGAGTTCTTGGGCAATTATGTCACAAATCTCACTATACCCCCTATAAGATTACACCTGGTTTAATTCTCCTTTACTATGTCCATACTATGCAATTGACAGTGCTAAACTCTCAGTATAAATACATTTTGCTAATTTTTCTCAAGGCTTCTTGTGCATCTGTGAACTGAGATACCAACTGCCCACTTTTGTTTGGTTGCCTTTCTTCGTGTTTATTGAATATGTGTACTTGAAGACTTTATCCTCAATATAGGCCGCACTTGTGGTTTCCTGCTGAATATATTTGAAAGAATGATAACATCACAATAGCACTGGTAGTATTTTTATGAATACTCTGTCTTCTGTGATTGGAAGGTCTTTCATATTTTAAGCTTACTCTTACAATTCTTACACAACTGCAAAACCTGATATCACCTTTATTTTTTATTCTTGTCTACACCTGCAGGTTTTTTTTCCCGTTTCCCCTCTGTGATGCACCAACTTATTACAGTGAAGTGCTCAAAAAGTATGATGCCTCCTACTGTCGATTGTCAGATGCAGCTTCAGATTACGTGATGTTGAGCCTGTGACATGCTAATAATTTTCTTTCTCTGCTGTTTACTCCTGTCTTCAGATTGCTTTTTTTCAGCCAAAGCATCAGTTTTGATATAGACAAAAAAACTGCAGATGCTGGAATCCAAGGCAGACAAACAGGAGGCTGGAAGATCTCTGCTTTTGATTTTGTTCATAATTTGTAAGGGATAAACAAGATCTGGGATGGGTCTCTGACAAAGTAATAGATCTTTTCATGTTCTGTTTTCAACTTGCTAGTTTCTAAAATGCAAACATCCTGCCGAATGAATTGTTCTCTGGTTCCTAATCAGAAAGTGAACAGTTGGTTGTCACAGGGCCAACAATGTAAGATGTGTACTGGTGATTCACACCTCCTGATATCAAGTCATAACAAAGTTCAATGAAAGTGTGAAAGGCAAGATGGAAGGCTCTCTTCCCATTGTAAATATATCCTGGCCACAGTGTGGTTCCTTTTTCATCTGCCAACTGCATTTCTCACAGGCATCCGTTCTGTAGCCACCCTCAGCCATGAATAGAGGAGAGTGAGTGATTGAATATTAATTGAAATGTAAGGAGCAGAAAGAACCGTAATAACTAGTTATAAGCTAAGATAGCTATCAATCATTGCATGACTTCATGTTGACGCTATCTGTTGTCAAAATATGATCCGTGCTGTGCCAGTTCTTTCAGTAACTGCATTTCTTTGAGTTTGTGTCTGTGATAGGCAGGATTGTAATTATCTTCGTGTAACAAGCCCCATTGTTTCCTGTTAGATCCATATTTAGAGGAAAAGGTTTCAAATTTCTTAAACTACATACATAGCTGAAATTGAGATGATGAGCCCTTTTTTTCATATTTAATTTCAAGTAGGATGTAGTGGTTTGTTTACAAAATGGCAATTTGGGATGAAACAAATGCAATAAAGCAGAATCACATGTTCAGCTCATTTGTAAGAATGGGTTTTAAATTGTGGCATGTTCACGCACTTAACTGTGTTAAAGCTCCTTCTAAGTGTGCTATTTAATGGGCATTAGCCTTTACTAAATAAACAGAAACTGGTTTGCAGAGCAACGGTTGTTACTCACACCCTAACAGTTCAGCAAGTTCATTGTTCCACTTTTTAATACATGACTTCTTGTGACTTGTTTTGCCAAGAGTAGGGTTTAGATCTAATTTTAAATTGGTGTGTTAACATGACAGGTTGTCATCCATGTTGTTTTCGAGCTATCTGTGTTAAGGGTATAAATTGACTTTTGCATGTTGGATATGGCACTGCTACTATTATGTTTCTATAAAATGCTAAAGAATTAATGTTTACTTTTTTCACTTGTAATTTTGCCGGTGATAATAGGATAAAGTCAGAACATTTCTGCTGCATGTAAGCAAGGATTGCAATAATGCAATTTGAATGATGCTTTACATTTTTCTTTTTTGCAATTACTAATTTGACATTGTTATATATAACAAACTGTTATGGCTTCCATTTTCTTTCCTTTGTCCAAGATGGGAAGACTTTTTTTTGAAGGCCACTGATATTTTTGGGTGCAAATCATGAATCAAAAATACAACTCTGGCATGTACAATATTTCCTTGCTCTTGACTACATCACACTTCTCCTTCCTAATTAAGGTTGATGGACAGTTGGCAGATCTGTTCAGTGTAACGAGAGGGATCCTGTTAGGGCGGTTGTGGCGGGGGGGGATGTGAGGGATGTGTTGCGGGAAATGTGGGAGACGCGGTCAAGGGTGTTCTCGAGCACTGCGGGGGAGAAATTGTCGTCCTTGAAGAACATGGACATCTGGGATGTGCGGGAGTGGAATGCCTCATCCTGGAAGCAGATGCGGCGGAGGCGGAGGAATTGGGAAGAGGGGATGGAATTTTTGCAGGAGGGTGGGTGGGAGGAGGTGTATTCTAGGTAGCTGTGGGAGTTAGTGGGCTTGAAATGGACATCTGTCTCCATCTGAGGCAACCAGCTAGAAACTGAGAGGTCCAGGAAGGTGAGGGATGTGTTGGAGATGGCCCAGGTGAACTTGAGGTTGGGGTGGAAGGTGTTGGTAAAGTGGATGAACTGTTCGAGCTCCTCTGGGGAGCAAGAGGCGGCGCCGATACAGTCATCAATGTAACGGAGGAAGAGGTGGGGTTTGGGGCCTGTGTGGGTGCGGAAGAGGGACTGTTCCACGTAACCTACAAAGAGGCAAGCATAGCTTGGGCACGTGCGGGTACCCATGGGAATGTGCGGGTACCCATGGCCACCCCCTTTTTGTCTGTAGGAAGTGGGAGGAATCAAAAGAGAAGTTGTTGAGGGTGAGGACGAGTTCGGCTAGGCGGATGAGGGTGTCGGTGGAGGGGCATTGGTCGGGCCTGCGGGACAGGAAGAAGCAGAGGGCCTTGAGGCCGTCGGCATGAGGAATACAGGTGTATAGGGACTGGACGTCCATGGTGAAAATGAGGTGTTGGGGGCCAGGGAATTGGAAGACCTGGAGGAGGTGGAGGGTGGTGTCACGGACGTAGGTGGGGAGTTCCTGGACTAAAGGGGAGAAAATGGAATCCAGATAGGTGGAGATGAGTTCGGTGGGGCAGGAACAGGCTGAGACAATGGGTCGACCAGGGCAGGCAGGTTTGTGGATTTTGGGAAGGAGATAGAAACGGACCGTGCAGGGTTGGGGAACAATGAGGTTGGAGGATGTGGGTGGGAGGTCCCCTGAGGTGATGAGGTCATGGATGGTGTTGGAGATGATGGTTTGGTGCTCGGGTGTGGGGTCATGATCGAGGGGGCGGTAGGAGGTGGTGTCGGAGAGTTGGCGTTTGGCCTCGGCGATGTAGAGGTCAGTGCGCCATACTATCACTGCACCACCCTTGTCTGCGGGTTTGATGGTGAGGTTGGGGTTGGAGCGGAGGGCTGCCCGTTCTGCGGGGGAGAGGTTGGATTGGGTGAGAGGGGTGGAGAGGTTGAGGCGGTTGATGTTTCGACGGCAGTTGGAGATGAAGAGGTCATGGGAGGGTAGGAGGCCTGGGGGTGGTGTCCAGGAAGAGGACTTGTGTTGGAGGCGGGTGAAGGGGTCAGTGGAGGGAGGGTTAGACTCCCGGTTAAAGAAGTAAGCGTGGAGGCGAAGGCGGCGGAAAAACTGCTCGATGTCCAATGTGACTGGTATTCGTTGATGTGCGGGTGGAGGGGAACAAAGGTGAGCCCCTTGCTTAGGACCTACCATTCATCCTCAGTCAGTGGGAGGTCTGCGGGAATGGTGAAGATGCGCCAGGGCTCAGTGTGGCTGTCTTATGACTGATACATCTTGAGGTTCACTACTTTAAAAGATCAAACCTTTTTAAGGGTCTAGACCCGAAATGTCAGCTTTCCTGCTCCTCTGATGCTGCTTGGCCTGCTGTCTTCATCCAGCTCAACACCTTGTAGTCTCTGAATTATTATCCTATGGATCAGTAATTTATATCATACCTTTTAATGTATAGTTTTTTACAAAAGCATTATGAAGCAACATTTGAAACCAAGCACAGAAAGAGACAACAGGGCATTGAAAGAAGTAGGTTTTGAGGAGCGTCTTGTGTTGGAAAGCATGGAGATATAATGTGGTGCAGTGAAGAATTTAAAAGCTTGGGTACAGTCACCAGTAGTCTCGACAAATAATGATGAAGCGATTAAAATTGAGAATGAAAATTGAATTCAAAGAGCAGAAATGGTTGCAAAGCTGGAAGTGTTTATAGAGTTGAGTCGAGCAAGAAGATTTGAAAATCTGGATAAGATTTGTAAAACTCTGGCCCTGCCACACTGGGAGCTCATATGAATCAATGAGCATAAGGATGACTGATAAATGAGTCTTGGTGTGAGTTAGGTGGCAGACATCAAAGCTTTGGACAAATACAAAGGTTAATAGCTGAGAGACGAAGGAGACATTTCAAGAATGAAGTCCAAATTGCCTCTAAACCACACAGACATGCAGGAAACTGAAAGATTCCCTACAGGCCATTATTGGGCTTTTAATATTATGGGCATGTTGGCTTGAAAAAGAAGGTAAAGAGCTCCCACACATAAGTAAGTCATCTGTGAACTGCAAATAAAAAGAGGCTTTGTAGTCATCCTAGAGGTTACCAAAAAAGGCACAGATGTGGGTTTTTGCAGCTGTTGATCCAAGACAAGTGGAAATTGGAAATATTACAAGGTGGAATTTGGCTGTCATGTCGATTAAGTAGTTGTGGTCTTGGCAGTGCGTCTTAGTCAAATAGAACCTCAAGGTTATGAATGTGTTGTCTGGTTTCACATGGTTGCTAGATTCATTTCAGACAATGCAGTGAGAACAGTGGGATCTGGGTGTCCAGCTACATGAGTCTTAAGAAGTTAATGTGAAGATACAGCAGGTAAATTGGAGGGAAAATGGAATGTAGTTGTTTATTACGAACAAATCTAACACACGAAAGCATACTCTGCCGTTCAATAAATCGTGGCTGATCTTATTATAACCTCAAGTCCACAAGGGCAGAGAATTCCAAAGGTTCGTTGCTCTCTGAATCATAGAAACCCTACAGTGTGGAAACAGGCCCTTTGGCCCAACAAGTCCACACCGAACCTCAGACCATCCCATCCAGATCCATCCCCCTCTAACCCACCTAATCTACACATCCCTACGGGCAATTTAGCATGGCCAATCCACCTAACCGGCACAGCTTTGGACCGTGGAGGAAACCAGAGAAAACACACGCAGACACGGGGAGAATGTGCAAACTCCACACAGTCGCCCAAGGCTGAGAATCGAACCCAGGTCCCTGGAGCTGTGAGTTAGCCATGCTAACCACTGAGCCACTGTGCTGCCCCTGGGTGGAGAAATTCCTCCTCACCTCTGAACTAAAAGGCCTACCCCTTATCTTTAAAATGTGACTCCTGGTTCAGGGCTCTCTGTTCATTAGACATCCAGTCTGTATCTACCCTGTCTAATCCTGTTAGATTCTTATCGGCTTCTATGCAATTCCCCCACATTGTTTTAAACTCTGAACATACTCGTAAACAATCTTGCCTCGCCCTGTATGTCAATCCCACCATCCTGGGAAATTCAGTCTAATGAAGCAGCACTTTCTTACCAGCCAGAAAATTCTCTCTCAGCTAAGGAGACCAAAACTCCACACAATACTCTCGTTGTGAACTTACCAGTGCCCCAATGCTGTACAGTTGCAGCAAGACATCCCTGCACTTGTACACGGGCTTTTGCTTCTCTTGGAATACCATTTACTGGGCACAATGGACAGAAATTGGGAACAGAGGCCAGTTGTATGGGAATTTTAAAATTCGGTTTTTCTATGTCCGGAGGCTACTTGTTTCCACCAATGGAAACAGTTTCTGTTCATCTACTTTGTCAAAACTATGCATGATTCTGATCGCTAATTTCCACTTAGTATTCTCTACTCTCTTTCTGACATGGTTGGACACAGCAAAGACTTTGGATCGCAGAACAGGCTCAAAGGGCTGAATGGCCCACCTTGATCCTAATGTTCTCTTTCTAGATGGCAGGAACGAGGATCCAATTTCTGCAACTCTTCTGAGTGTGGCAGGTCACAGGTATTGAACCATCTGAGACCTGCTCACTCAGCACAGAATCTTGGGCCATATTGATGTGGGAGGGGTTGGGCTGATCCAAGCTTCAATATGAAAGCTTCTCTCACTGATCCACTAAATTTGGATTTTGGAGATCTCAAATCACTCTCCTGAAATCGTCATCTTCACTATCCTGGGCTTTGGCTGATAAATGGATTTTTTTTTACTAACTGCAGACTTCAGTTCTAAAGTTACATACAGTGCCCTGTGTGATGATCACTAAACTACAGTAAGGATTATTTAATAACAGTTTGAGAGTTGACCTGTGAATGAATGAAGCTAAATGTAGAAGTAAATTGTTCAGAGTGTTGGCTGACTTTATGTGTTCTCTTCCTATTCTTGGTAATGGAGGAGTTGGTGCAGATATAGTTGTTGTCTTGACTCCAATTATTAATATCTCCAATTATTTGCACTTACACATGGGGGACCCAGAGGTTTGTGTGAGCTCCCATCATTGTCTCCAGTAGGGTTCTAATGATCATTCTGGGTCTCACCTCGGAGGAATAGAAGAGCATCCTTTAATCATCTAAATAGAAGCTGAAAGAACTGTAAATCAGAAACAAAAACAGAAGTTGCTGGAAAAGCTCAGCAGGTATTGGCAGCATCTGTGGTAAGAAATCAGAGTTAATGTTTCGGGTCAAGTGATCCTTCCTCAGAATGCCTTCTCTGTCCAACATAAAAGATGCAGCGAGATGCTCCCACAGTAGACGTTGACTTCAATGGACTTAAGAGTCATGGAGATATTCAACAAAGAAAAAAGCTGTTTGGCCCATCATGTCTGCACGAGTCAAAAATAATCTCCTGTGTATTCTACTCCTGTTTCCTAGCACTTGGCCCAGAACCTTGTACGCATTGACTACTGTTTGGATTCTGCCACACCCGTCAGTCAGATGGTGTAAGATTCAGTTAGTGATCTCTCCCTGCACATTTTCTAGAATCCTTTTCAGAAAGCTGGCGTTTATTTTCAGATTTACAAACAGTCTTATTGCACAGAAATATGCCATTCAGTCGAACAGTTCTGTGCCAGCGTTAGTGCATTGCATCATCTCCTTTTACTTTAGTTTGTCCCGTAGCATTCATATGTCATTCTCTTCCTTTCTCCATACCCTACATATCTAGTTTCTCATCTGTATTTGTGACTCGGTGATCATGTGATCAGCTTTCTTTTGTTGCTGTGTTCCATTTGGTATGTTGCTACAACTTTGCTAATCTCTCTAAAGTTGCTCTGTAGCTTCTCTTGGAGGTTGGTTTCACCAGATACACTTTGCAGGTCTCTGGGTGCATTTCTAAGACAGGCTTTCAAGGCTGTTGTGTGGGATCAAGCCGGCTCGTGCATATTTGCTAATTTTCTCACCTTGGCACCTCCTACTGTGCCATAACTTGAATGCTTTGGAATTGCATTGTTCCTTAATTGAGACAGTAGTCCGCCAACTCTGTGTGACTCTGACACATGTTCTGTCCTCCTCACAGATTTTAGAAGGCAGTCACCCTGCATTTGGTTGCATCTGTCTGCTTTGCCACTGGCCCAAAGCACCACTTTTAAAACAAAATAAGTGTTTCTCTTGGAGGTTAGTGATGTAGTGGTGCTGCACTCGGATTATCCCGATTTGATTTTATTTCATGATTTAATTGGTGAAATTTTGCCTAGGCAGAAGTGAATATTCAGAGGATATAAAATGACTATCCTAGAGGTGCCCTTATTGTCAGTGACTGCTTCAATAGCCTGCTTTTTGTTAGTGTAAAATATTGTAAATATTGTAATATTACAGTGTAAAATAAAAATTTTTAATCATGAAATGGCACTGATAATTTGCCAAATGCAAAACCTAGAGCTCATTCTGCTTTGAGAGCATTTAGTTCTACTTGGCTGTGTGGTATATGTGAGGAAGCAATAATATCTCATTTACGTTTAAAAGTCATTCATAATCCTTTTCCACACAATCTATAATGCTGCTTTGTCAGTGTGGCTAAGCAAGAACAAAATCTAGATCAAACACAAAGCTGTTACCAAAGAGCAGAAGTTGCTGGAGATTATGTGGCTACAGGAAATGATAGTTGTGATCTTCTGTCTCAAGTGACAGATATCGGTCTGCATTGATGTATTTTTTATCATTTTATTGTCACGTCTGTTTAATTACAAAATACCTTGGAAAGTATTGTATAGTGGCACCGCGCTCTGACACCATCTTAAAACACAGAAAAATCAACCGAAACATAGACACAAAATGTGTCCAACTTTACAGCCCTTCTTGTTAAGAGCTCATGATGTGGAAGTGCCAGTGTTGGATTGGGGTGAACAAGGTCAAAAATCACACAACACCAGGCCATAGTCCAACAGGTTTATCTGAAAACACTAGCTTCCTGGGCTCTGCTCCTTCCTCAGGTATAGTGTGGAAGAAGAGGTATGCCAGCATAGAATTTATAAGCAGAAAGGTAATAACCCTAAAAATGGCTCGCTGACAGCCTCCTGTTGAATCTTTAATCAGTTAGAAAGAAGACACAGGTTTCTATTGATTACAATGCAAATCCCAGAATTTCTTTCAAATTATTGCCCTGAGATAATTAAAGGTTGTATCATTATATACAAGAGGTGACATCTCAGGTCAGACAACGCATTTTAGGTGTGAGGCCTGGTTTCGAATCTGTCTGTGTTTTAACCTGGAGCCAGGCTGGTTTTGTTTTCTTGAACGGAATAGAATGTATTTGCAAACATGCTAACATCTTGGATGAAATAATTTGCCACATAAATTTGTGTGCGCACGTATGAGAGAGAGAGAGAAAGAATCGGCGTGTGTGCACGTGTGTGTGAGAGAGAGTGCATAGTGTATCTGTTGATGTCTGTCTTTTGAGGAGGTCATTATGGTTTTTTGCTGTGGCACATTAGAATTGCCAATCAGTGAGTTGAGCATCATATCCCGTTCTTACAAGGGCATCCTTCAACACCTTCAGGTGTCTGTTGTGTTTCCCCTCATCTGATTAGATCCTGTGGATGTATAGGGCTTGTCTGTAAGGAATGGCTGTTCAAATATGTTGAGGGTGGAAGCTAGAGAAGTGCAGCATCGTGAGGTTATCCATCAGCTTGCGGTAGAGTGAGGCACAGAGGTGTCCGTCCTTGATGGAGATGTATCTTGTCAAGAATAAGATTGATTCAAAAGATTAGTCCATGATAAGTCTGATGGTGCAATTAAACTTGTTGATATCACTATGTTGTTGTTTCAGTGATTCCCCACCGTGAGCCCAAAGAAAATGTCGTTGAAATATCTGGTGTTCAGCGTTGGTTGGAGATCCTCTGCAGCAAAATAGTCTTGTTTGAGCCTGTGCATGAAAATGTTGGAATATTGGAGTGCAAATTTGGTCCCCATGGCTGATCCGTGTATCTAGATGAAGAACTGGTTGTCGAAGGTGAAGATGTTGTGGTTGAAGATGAAGCGGATGAGTTGTAGGATGGCATGTGGAAATTGGCAGTTGTTGGTATTGTGTACTGAGGCTGTTGCAGCAATGCTGTCATTATGGCAAATGCTGGCGTAGAGTGCCGAAATGTCTATTGTGACGAGGAATGTACCTGGTTTGACTGGTCCATGGTTGCTGAGGTCCTATAGGAAATCTGTAGTGTTGCAATAGAAGCTGGGGCCTCTTTGTACAATGGGTTTTCTAGATGCCCTTGACAACGCCAAAGAAGTTCTCACGCGGGGTTCCATTGCCTGATATGATGGAACATCCTGGTATGTTTGCTTTTTGTGTCTTTGGAGGGCAGAAGTCCCTTACGCGAGAAGTACACAGGACGAGAGTGCATAGGGTACTCATAAAGGACTGGATCAAAAGGTCTTGATGAGTCTGTTGAGTTTATGGATTGGTAGGACTTGCCTGTAGTGTTCCTGGTTGTTCCGTTGTCGATCTCTTCTTTGCAGTTCTAGTCTGTATGACGATGGCTCCCCCTTTTTATCCACTGGTTCGATGACAATGTTGCGCTTGGTCTTGAGAACATGGATCATGTGGCATTGTGCTTGCTTGATGTTTTGCACTACCTTGTGAGTGCAGCTGATGAATCTGGTGCTTACTTATTTCCTGACAGTTTGAGCACCCAAGTCGAGTCTGGGGCAATGGCCTTGCGGAGGGGCCCAGTTTGACACTTGCTTCTTTGCTCACTGCACAACGAAAATGGATTCATCAGTCAAATTGGAATCCAGAAATTCTTCCACAAGCCCCAAGATGTCAGCAGTGAGCCCAATGAGACAACCAGTGAACTGAAACAATCAATAGAGAGATCTGTGGTGGAACACCCTCATAAGAACAGGGTCCGATGCTCAACTCTTTGATAGCCAGTTCCGAAGTGTCACAGTGAAAAACCGTAATCACCTCCTCAGAAGATGGACACAAGATATGACCGATAGGGTACCTCTCGTCATCCAGTACTTCCTTGGAACGGAGAAACTGCATCATGTTCTGCACAGCCTTCAACACATTATCGATGACGATGAGCACCTTGCCAAGATCTTCCCCATGCTCTACTTCTCCCCTTCAAACTACCGCCAAACCTGCCCCAGAAGGCAGTGGAGGCCAACTCTCTGGATACTTTCAAGAAGGAGATGGATAGAGCTCTTAAAGAAAGTGGATTCAAGGGTTAGGGCGATAAGGCAGGAACAGGATACTGATTGTGGATGATCAGCCATGATCATAATGAATGGTGGTCCTGGCCCGAAGGGCTGAATGGCCTACTCCAGCACCTATTGTCTATTGTCTGTTGTCTATTGTCTAATAGACCATTGAGGAAAGGATAGCAAAGATGTTTCTCGATAGGAGTGAGAGAGACGGGGTAGTTGTCATGGGGGACTTCAACTTTCCAAATATTGACTGGGAATACTATAGATGGGTCAGTTTTTGTCCATTGTGTGCAGGAGGGCTTCCTGACACAGTATGTAGACAGGCCAACAAGGGGCGAAGCCACATTAGATTTGGTACTGGACAATGAGCCTGGCCAGGTGTTAGATTTGGAAGTAGGTGAGCACTTTGGTGATAGCGATCACAATTCTGTTATGTTTACTTTAGTGATGGAAAGGGATAGGTGTATACCACTGGGCAAGAGTTATAGCTGGGGGAAAGGCAATTACGATGAGATTAGGCAAGATTTAGGGAGCATAGGATGGGGAAGGAAACTGCAGGGGATGGGCACATTAGAAATGTGGAGCTTATTCAAGGAAAAGCTCCTGTGTGTCCTAGATAAGTATGTACCTGTCAGGCAGGGAGGAAGCTGTAGAGCGCGGGAGCGGTGGTTTATGAAGGAAGTAGAATCTCTGGTCAAGAGGAAGAAGAAAGCTTATGTTAGGATGAGATGTGAAGGCTCAGTTAGGGCGCTTGAGGGTTACAAGGTAGCCAGGAAAGACCGAAAGAGAGAGCTCCGAAGAGCCAGGAGGAGACATGAGAAATTGTTGGCGATAGGATCAGGGTAAACCCTAAGGCTTTCTCTAGGTATTTAAGGAATAAAAGAATGACGAGAGTAAGATTAGGGCCAATCAAGGATAGTAGTGGTAAGTTGTGTGTGGAGTCAGAGGAGATAGGGGAAGCACTAAATGAATATTTTTCGACAGTATTCACTCTAGAAAATGACAGTGTTGTCGAGGAGAATACTGAGATACAGGCTACTAGACTATGTGGGATTGAGGTTCACAAGGAAGAGGTATTAGAAATCCTACAGAGGGTGAAGATAGATAAGTCCCCTGGGCTGGATGGGATTTATCCTAGGATCCTCTGGGAAGCCAGGGAGGAGATTGCCGAGCCTTTGGCATTGATCTTTAACTCGTCATTGTCTACAGGAATAGTGCCAGATGACTGGAGGATAGCAAATGTGGTTCCCCCTTTCAAGAAGGGGAGTAGAGACAACCCTGGTAATTATAGACCAGTGAGCCTTACCTCAGTTGTTGGTAAAGTGTTAGAAAAGGTTATAAGGGATAGGATTTATAATCATCTAGAAAAGAATAAATTGATTAGGGATAGCCAGCACGGTTTTGTGAAGGGTAGGTGGTGCCTCACAAACCTTATTGAGTTCTTTGAGAAGGTGACCAAACAGGTAGATGAGAGTAAACCGATTGATGTGGTGCATATGGATTTCAGCAAGGCGTTCGATAAGGTTCCCCACAGTTGGCTATTGTACAAAATGCGGAGGAATAGAATTGTGGGAGATATAGCAGTTTGGATCGGAAATTGGCTTGCTGAAAGAAGACAGAGGATGGTAGTTGATGGGAAATGTTCATCCTGGAGACCAGTTACTAGTGATGTACCGCAAGGGTCAGTGTTGGGTCCACTGCTGTTTGTCATTTTTATAAATGACCTGGATGAGGGCTTAGAAGGATGGGTTAGTAAATTTGCAGACGACACTAAGGTCGGTGGAGTTGTGGATAGTGACGAAGGATGCTGTAGGTTGCAGAGAGACATAGATAAGCTGCAGAGCTGGGCTGAGAGGTGGCAAATGGAGTTTAATGCGGACAAGTGTGAGGTGATGCACTTTGGTAGGAGTAACCAGAAGGCAAAGTACGGGGCTAATGGTAAGATTCTTGGTAGTGTAGATGAGCAGAGAGATCTTGGTGTCCATGTACATAGATCCTTGAAAGTTGCCACCCAGGTTGACAGGGCTGTTAAGAAGGCATACAGTGTTTTAGCTTTTATTAATAGAGGGATCGAGTTCCGGAACCAAGAGGTGAAGCTGTACAAAACTCTGGTGCGGCCGCACTTGGAGTATTGCGTACAGCTCTGGTCACCGCATTATAAGAAGGATGTGGAAGCTTTGGAAAGGGTGCAGAGGAGATTTACTAGGATGTTGCCTGATATGGAGGGAAGGTCTTACGAGGAAAGGCTGAGGGACGTGAGGCTATTTTTGTTAGAAGAAGATTAGAGGTGACTTAATTGAAACATATAAAATAATCAGAGGGTTAGATAGGATGGATAGGGAGAGCCTTTTTCCTAGGATGGTGACGGCGAGCATGAGGGGGCAAAGCTTTAAATTGAGGGGTGAAAGATATAGGACAGATGTCAGAGGTAGTTTCTTTACTCAGAGAGTAGTAAGGGAATGGAACGCTTTGCCTGCAACGGTAGTAGATTCGCCAACTTTAGGTACATTTAAGTCATCATTGGACAAGCATATGGACGTACATGGAATAGTGTAGGTTAGATGGGCTTCAGATTGGTATGACGGGTCAGCACAACATCGAGGGCTGAAGGGCCTGTACTGTGTGCTGTAATGTTCTTTGTTCTATGCTTGCAGCAAACTACCAGCCTTCAGGGCAACATTGACCACAACATTACACCACTCTGTCATGGCAACCTCTGCAAGACATGCCAGATCGTTGACATGGACACTACCATCACACATGGGATCACCATTCACCACGCACATAGCAGATACTCGTGACTCGGCCAACATCGTTTATCTCATAAGCTGCAGGCAAAGATGCCCCCAGGCGTGGTATATTGGTGAGACCATGCAGATGCTGCACCAACAGATGAATGGACACTGCGCAATAACTGCCAGACAGGAATGTTCCCTCCCAGTCAGGGAACATTTTAGCAGTCAAGGGCATCCAGCCTCCGATCTTTGGGTGAGCGTATTCCAAGGCGGCCTTCAAGATACACAACAACGCAGAATCGCTGAGCAGAGGCTGATAGCCAAGTTCCCGTGAGCAAGACCTCAATGTGATTTTCGGTTCATTTTCGTGCTGCAGGCGACCCCACCACATTATACACTCTCACATACACAAGCACACATACACACACGCACTCTTTCTCTTTCACTCAAGCATCCTCGCGTGCTTGCACACACATTCAGACTCTCTTCCACTCACACACTCTCTCATGGACACTCCATCACACTTTCTCTCAGGCACACATATGCACACACACATACACATAGTCCCTCTCACTCTCTCTCTTTCTCTCTTTGAACTCTGACAGACTCACTCACTCATTAACTCACTCACACACTCTCTATCACTCTCACTCTCTCTCACACACCCTCACTCTCACTCTCCAACTCTCTTTTTCTCACTGACTCACTCACTCTCACACTCTTTCTCTCACACACACACTGTCTCTTTTGCTTGTACGAGGGGGCATAGCTACAAATTGAGGGGTGATCGATTTAAGACAGATGTCAGAGGCAGGTTCTCTACTCAGTGGTAAGGGTGTGGTACGCCCTGCCTGCCAATGTAGTTCACTCAGCCACATTCGGGGCATTTAAACAGTCCTTGGATAAGCATATGGATGATGATGGGATCGTGTAGGGGGATGGGCTTAGATTAGTTCACAGGTTGGTGCAACATCGAGGGCCGAAGGGCCTGTTTTGTGCTGTATTGCTCTATGTTCTATGTTCTGTCTTGACTCACTCACTTGTTTTCTCTCTCTCTCTCTCACTCTCACACACTCACAAACACTCACACACTCTCACGCACTCTCACACACACACACTCTCACACACACACACACACACACACACACACAGGCTCACTTTCGCACTCTCTCTCTCACAAACTCTTTCTCTCTCTCTCTCTCTGTCACTCTCTCTCGCTCTGTCACTCTCTCACACTCACACAAACTCTCTCTTGCTGTCACTCACGCAATCTCTCACACACACTCACATAAATACATAAAAACTTATGGGGTGAATTATTTCATGCAAGAAGTTTGCATGTTTGCAGATACATTCTATTTTATTCAAAAAAATAAAACCAGCTGGTCTCCAGGTTAAAACACAGACAGATTCTAAAGAAAGCCTCACACCTAAAACGCATTAGCTGGCCTGAGATGTCACCTCTTGTATACACCGATATAGCGTTTAATTATCTCAGAGCAATAACTTGAAAGAAATTCTGGGATTTGCATTTTAATCAATAGAAACCTGCATCTCCTCTCTAACTGATTAAAGATTCAAAAGGAGGTGATCAGTGAGCCATTTTTAGGGTTGTTACCTTTGTGCTTGTAAATTATGTGTTGGCGTGCCTCGTCTTCCACACTACGCCTGAGGAAGGAGCAGAGCTTAGGAAGCTAGTGTTTTCAAATAAACATGTTAGATAATAACCTGGTGTTGTGTGAATTTTGACCTTGTCAAGTGCCCCAACTAAGGGCCATGGGCTTGGTAGCTGGGCATGAGTCCCTTCGTGCCACTACAGCTGATGGAACAAAAGTTACCGCTCTTCACCATCTCACCACCACCGATGCCCTTGCCACTACGAGTGTTTGCTGGACCTCTCCAAAGCAGATGTCACTGATGCTGCTGGCTACTCCAAAGGCTGCAGTTATCACTTTCCTGAACGTCTCCCCTTGCCTGAGGCATGGTGACCCTCAAGTTAAGCCACCACCAGTTGTCTGCCTTTGTCTAAGGAGAGCAGCCGTTTGGGTCTGATGGGGTAAAGGTGACTTTACCTTGCCTCCAGATCTATTCCTTCACTAGAATAGAATAGAATTAAATGTCCTTTGTTGTCACTTGTACCACAATACAGGAGTATAGGTGCACGCAGAAAAGTTTTAACAATGGCTGCCTTTTAGTGGCACCACCACTTTAGTGCAAGTACCTCTGTGCAAGTCTGAGAAAGTTTAACAAAAAAGGTCTTGCATGAAGAGGATTAAAGGAAAACAGAAGCATTACTTAGAGGGGGCCTCAACATAGTGAAAAGGTTTTAAATTACAGTCCGATAACAGCAACTCAGCTCGTGGCACCAGGCCCAAGTCCAGCAATTGTCCTGCATCGCTGCAGCCTCCAGCTCAATCCTCACTCAGCAGCAACCAGATAAGTTGTGCTGTATTGGGAATCATACCTTGGCCCCTCCATCGCTCTGGGACTTGTTCAGCTTGATGTATGGATGCTGAAGGGTTAAGTCTCAAATGGATCGTTTAAGAGCTGTGATTGAGAATGGACTTTTCTCAAAGATTGCCAACATTTTTGATAACTTCTCTCAAACCTACGCTTGAATCTGAGGAAGTCATTGTGGATGCCAGCTAAATCTTTGAGCATGAGACCTGTAATGTTGGTCAAAAAGTCTGCAATTACCCTGCTTCTGCAGTATTTAAACAGAACCACAGGGGTTACAAGCAACCACAAGTGAAATGTAGAAAGCGCAGTGCTGTCTGTGAACCCTCTGCTGAGATAAAGGTACCTGTCTTCAGGCACTTCGAGTATCTTGCCATCTTGGCCTACTGGAAACTTCTAGTGCGCTTGACCGAGTGTGGCACACTGGCACATTTTGAGTGCTGAGGCACGCACTATAGCTTGGGGCAGCTGCTACAAAGGCACAGTGGGGAAAGACCACCATCAAAAGTCTTTTGGCCAAAGTACAATGAGGCTCCATCTAGTTATCGGACCCTCCCCAGTGCGTCAAATACATGAATAAGTAAGAAATGTCTTAGGTTTGTTGGAATTGTCAGGAAAGCCAAACTCCAATGTTGTTTGTTCTCCATATATACAACCGAACTATTTTAGTAACAATATATGTATATAAAAAAAATTTTAAGAGTAAAGTACAATTTTGAAATAAAAATCTGCCCTTTAGGATGTTCCTTGAGATTGGAGTTGGGTGGCTGTCCATGCTGGAAAACTGAGCTTATGGTTGGTATCCACTTGATTGACTTAATGTAGACCACCAACTAACGGGAAAGATACAGAGGAACAAATCTCCAAGGAAATTACAAAGAGATGTAGATATCATGGAATAGTTTTAATCGGGGATTTTACTTGCGTGAGTATAGACTGGGATAGTGGTATTTTAAAGAGCCATGAGAGGTAAGCGTTCCCACCTGAGTACATAGAGTACAAGAGGTAGCAAGTTATGCTGAACTTGTAAAAGGCACTAATTTGAGATTGGTTGGAGTGTTGTGTGCTGTTCTAGGTGCTTTAGGAAAGGTGTAACCACGTTGGAGAACGTAGAGGAGATTTACGAGAATGATTCCAAGGATGAAAATCTTCAGTGATGAGGATAGATTGGAGACAATGGGACGATTTCCTTGGTGAGGAGATTTCATAGGAGCCTGCAAAACCATGGTGGGGTTGGACAGAGTCGATACGGAGAAATTATTCCCTTTGTAAAAGGAACAAGAGCAAGAGGGTGCAGTTGTAAGGTAAAATGCAAAAGAAGCGAATGAAAATTCTTTTTCACATTGCAGGTGATTAGGGACTGAAGTACATTGTCTGAAAATGTGGTAGAGGCAGGCTCAATTGAGGCATTCAGGAGGGCATTATTGAAAAAATTAGTGTCAAAGGGAAGAGGCAGGAAAATGGTGCAGACTTATAATGCTCACTGAGAAAGCCAGTGCAGTCACAAGGGATAATGGGAACTGCAGATGCTGGAGATTCCAAGATAATAAAATGTGAGGCTGGATGAACACAGCAGGCCAAGCAGCATCTCAGGAGCACAAAAGCTGACGTTTCGGGCCTAGACCCTTCATCAGAGAGGGGGATGGGGGGAGGGAACTGGAATAAATAGGGAGAGAGGGGGAGGCGGACCGAAGATGGAGAGTAAAGAAGATAGGTGGAGAGGGTGTAGGTGGGGAGGTAGGGAGGGGATAGGTCAGTCCAGGGAAGACGGACAGGTCAAGGAGGTGGGATGAGGTTAGTAGGTAGCTGGGGGTGCGGCTTGGGGTGGGAGGAAGGGATGGGTGAGAGGAAGAACCGGTTAGGGAGGCAGAGACAGGTTGGACTGGTTTTGGGATGCAGTGGGTGGGGGGGAAGAGCTGGGCTGGTTGTGTGGTGCAGTGGGGGGAGGGGATGAACTGGGCTGGTTTAGGGATGCAGTGGGGGAAGGGGAGATTTTGAAACTGGTGAAGTCCACATTGATACCATATGGCTGCAGGGTTCCCAGGCGGAATATGAGTTGCTGTTCCTGCAACCTTCGGGTGGCATCATTGTGGCAGTGCAGGAGGCCCATGATGGACATGTCATCAAGAGAATGGGAGGGGGAGTGGAAATGGTTTGCGACTGGGAGGTGCAGTTGTTTGTTGCGAACTGAGCGGAGGTGTTCTGCAAAGCGGTCCCCAAGCCTCCGCTTGGTTTCCCCAATGTAGAGGAAGCCGCACCGGGTACAGTGGATGCAGTATACCACATTGGCAGATGTGCAGGTGAACCTCTGCTTAATGTGGAAAGTCATCTTGGGACCTGGGATGGGGGTGAGGGAGGAGGTGTGGGGACAAGTGTAGCATTTCCTGCGGTTGCAGGGGAAGGTGCCGTGTGTGGTGGGGTTGGAGGGCAGTGTGGAGCGAACAAGGGAGTCACGGAGAGAGTGGTCTCTCCGGAAAGCAGACAGGGGAGGGGATGGAAAAATGTCTTGGGTGGTGGGGTCGGGCTGAGTGGCCGCTGTCCGTGCTATAACAATTCCATTTAACTGTTGCAATAGAGCAGTTGGTGGTCGCTACTCTATAGGATAATTCGTGTTGAGTCTGGCAGCAGTTAATTTCTTTTAAAAAGTGCACTGATTGAAGTGCTCTTGAAGTGCAATTGTGATGCAAAAATGCAAGAATGTTTCAGTTATTTTATTTTGTTGCTTTAAACTATGATGCACTGTCAAAATCATACAAACAACAAGAAAGGAGATTAATTGATTTGTAAGGTTAAGCGATTGAGATTTTTTAAGGCAACACTGTCGCACCCAAATTAAGTGTGTAGCATTCATATTTCCTCGAGTCAAAGTAATAGTTTGATATAGTTTGAAATAGTTTGAAGACGTTAATGATGTTTTGTTGGTTTGTCCCATAATTGTTAAAAAACATGAATTGTAAAGTGAGGTGATATGAAGAAATATATTTACTTCCCTAGAAATTGGATGGCTTAAGTATGTCATTTGGTGAGTATAAAGAATTTTTCCCTGAAGAATGAAGTTAATATTTGGAGTTTTATACCACTGCTAATTATTTCATAATTACAACATTAAAGCTCAGAACAGCTGGACTCCTCAGGTTACAAAATATGGTTGTTGCTGCAGTGCACCCTGGCCAGTTATATTATCTATATTCGTGGAAAGACCATATTCTCCTTTATTTTCTGCAAAATCGTCAAGGGATCTAGTTTCAGATGTCATAGATCATTATTGAATCCCTACAGTGTGGAAACAGGGCCTTCAGCCCAACAAGTCCACACCGAACCTCACAGAATCCCACCCTACCCCATCCTCCTAATCTACGTATCCCCTGAACACGCTATGGGCAATCCACCCAGCCTGCACGTCTTTGGACTGTGGGAGGAAACCGGAGCACCCAGAGGAAACCCACCCATACACGGGGAGAATGTTCAAACTCCACACAGACAGTCACCCGAGGGTGGAATCGATCCCTGGTGCTGTGAGGCAGCAGTGCTAACCGCTGAGTCACCGTGCCATATGTATGGTTCGATTAACAGGAAGTTAGCCATTTTTAATGCACGGCCGGCAGAGTCTATCCCGATCCCCGCTTTCCCCTGAAAGATACACGCAGTGATTGGAACCAGGTGGACCTTATTGACTACAAGATCCTTGGGGTTGTCAACCAACGCCAATGGGGAAGCCCTGGCAGACCAATATTAACAGGGAGTTTAGAATCCCCTCAGTTCAGGAGACTGACTCTGATGCACCAGTGGCCTGTGCACAAGTAAATAAAGGGGACTTGGTGATGGGATACCGGCCTCTGCGCGGTTATTTCAATGCCTTAAGCTCAGATTGATGCTGATTTGGCGCTGCACTGACCAGATACGCCAGTTATGTTCATGACGCTATCATGAACTACTGCACCGTGTCCTGTTCTCATCCCTTTGCCACTTGTTCAATACATGGATGAAGTTTAATCACTGGGAGCTCATTCCTGCAGTTAATTTATACGAGTGATGTGTTTCTTTTCAAGTGGTTAATTTCCTCAAATAGAATTGTGGCTTTGACTGGCGCTGCAATGTCTTCAATGTCAGGACCCTGACTCCTAAAGAGTGGTGTAAGCAAATTCAGTTGTTAACTTTCAAAACAGAATTAGATAAATGCTTAACCAGACAGAAGAAAGAAATGCAAAGCTACAGGAAATGAATGGATGGAGCGGAATGGAATTAATCGGCTGTGCCTTCCAAAGAGTTAGCACAGACATGATGGGTCAAATGGCTTTCTGCTGTGTGTCAAAACACGTAGTTAAACATGACAAGCCGGAGGCCGTTTCAATCTTACTAAAGATGCTGGGCCTTAGTTCATCATCATCTCTTTTCTGTGGTTGATATCTTAACAGGTAAAAAAAAGAGCAGGGGACTGAAGTTATCGAAGGAAGTTTTCGAGCAACCGCAGGCAAGCCCCACGTGAGTAGCCATACTTCTGTGAAACTTGGGAGCATTCAATGCTCGCCAGTACTGCAGAGGTTTTCTTCAAAAATCATTAGAGCATGGGTAAGGGCTGACCAAGTGGGTAACATTTAGTATAATGGTCTGAAAAGACAATTTGATCAGAAGTAGGACATTTCACCATTACTGGTACAAAATGAGGATGAGAAACCAAGGTTATCTTTGTTAATTGGCCATGAGATTGTCGCATGTTAAATGTAATAAAATAATTACGTGCTGACCAATTTGACTGTCCCTGTAAAACTTGTTTTTTAGTCTCCTTCAGGAAACAAATTTCTGACTGACGGAAATAACCTGCACAGGAATCAATGTTTCCTGTGGGAATGGTAGGGTGTGGGCAAGGTTAGTTTAGTAAGGTGGTAATGGTTGACTACAACGGTCCTTGAGGAGGGTGGAGAGAGAAGCTGAGGTAGAATTGAGCTGCCATTGCTCACAAGGGAGAGTATTGGTTTGTATTCGCTGGCTGATGAGAACTCAGTGTTGATTCCTCTGGGTTGTAGGGTGCCCAGGCGGAAAATGAGGAGGCGTTCTTCAAATATGCGTTCACAAATTGAGTTCTCCATTTTTACATAATCTCCCTTCCCATCCCCTGCCTCCCCTTCCAGCCCCACTTTCTCCCTTCCATTCCACCTTCTGATCTTTGCTTCCAGCCACCAAACAGATTCTTTCCTCCCATTGACCAACCAGGTCATACCTTGCACCAGTGTCCACCTATCACCACCATTCGGCCTCTTTATGTGCAGCTCACTCTACCTCCACATCTGGTCCTGAAAAAGTGTGATACCTGAAACGTCGATTGCTCCTTTCTTGCATAAGCTGCCTGGCCTGGTGTGTTCTTCCAGCTTCCTGTTTGTCCTCCTTAGATTTCAGCGTCTGCAGTTTCTTTTTGTCTCTAACTGAATATGGCTGATGTGGAGAGGTATACAAAGTGCGGAGTGTCAAGACGAAGAGCTTAAGGATTGGAGAGCAAATATGGTTGGACTGTAGGGGGCCATAGAGTTACGAAGGTGCATAGCTACAGAGGGATTTAAACACGAGGGTGTGAATTTTACATGGATGGTCTTGGGGTGGTGTGCGAAGACAGCAGGAACTTGGCCAAAGGAAGCAGGGTTTTTGAGGAGCTGAAGTCAATGCAAATTGAGCTAATTAGTGCTTTGGAGAGCATTGTAAACTTTGTGTCTGATGGTGACAGACGGCAAAGGGATTCAGTGCGAAGCTGGTACTATCTCTGGGCTAAAGACAGGCCATGTTACCGAGGTGGATGCATTTGTGATGGAAACTGTTTGAAACAGCACCTCAGCACAGTGTTGAATAGGATACTGAGGTTGGACGTTATATTCCCTTCTGCTGTTGTTGAAGTGCTTTGCCTGTACTACTGAGTTCTTAAGTTGCATTACCTGAATTTCACCAGAATCATTTCATTGCAGCATTTGAAGGAATGCTCATATATGTTTATGAAGATTTGACATGACAAATAGTTTTGAAATGTATGAAGCGACATGACTGAACACATGAAGAATGTTTTACAAACAAAAACAAACATGACTCACAGGATCAAAAGGATCAGAGAATTCCACCAGCACCAGTGGGCTCTTGTGCTGCAATCTTGATTCTGATCTCATCTGTTATGGTTCAGTAAAAGATATGAGAGATGCCACTGTCTAGATGATTGTGACACAAGGTAGAGAGAGGATGGATGCAAGCCTTTAATTCTGCAGAGTGTTGATCGTGAGTGTTTAAAAATAGATCTGGTTGATTCGCTTGATTAAGAGATAATGACATCACTGTCAGTGCATAAGATGAAGAGCAGGTCAACGAATGAGCACTTGGCGCATCATAACATTCCAGGCTATGGACCAAGTACTGGTAGATGGGGTTAGGTTGAAGGTCCGGTGGTCCTCACATGGTGGTGCGGGCTTGATGGACTGAAAGGCCTTTCTGCACTGCATGCTTCTGTGATTCTTTAGCTCCCACATGTTATAGAGATATCTTACTAGTATTTTCCTGTCTCTCTCTTCTGGTTACCATGTACCACTGCTGGTGTGAGACAGTCTTGGAGCCTTCATCTTTGATCCAGTTCATGGCTGTACTGCAGCTCCTGTAGGTGATATGGCTGGAATAGCCATAGCCTCTCCCAAATGCTGATCATTGCTTCTGAAGTAAGTAGGATCAGCCATGGCCCCACCATCCAACATCTCAAAGACCACTTTGTAATAATTAGATTGGATAATTCAGTGTGATAGGCGTGTTTTGTTCAGAACAACTCAATGTCATCCATAAATCCTGTTGGGGTATAACTTTTTTTAAAAAATGAACAATTGTTGCAAAACTATCTAAGCCATAAAGATATATGGCACAGAAACAGACCTTTCAGACCAACAAGTCCATACTGACTAGATAGCCTCAATTAATCTAGTCCCATTTTTCAGTATTTGACCCATATCCCGCTAAACCCTTCCTATTCACATACCCATCCAGATGCCTTTTAAATGTTGTGATTGTGCCAGCCTCCACCACTTCCTCTGGAAGCTCATTCCACACACGTGGCACCCTCTGTGTGAAAAAGTTGTTCCTTAGGTCCTTTTTAAATATTTCCCCTTTGACTTTAAACCTATGGTCTCTGGTCTTGGACTACCCAATGCTGGGGAAAAAACTGCGACTATTCATCCTAACCGTGGCCCTCATAATTTTATAAACCTCTGTAAGATCACCCCCTCAGCTTCTGACCATTCAGGGAAAATAGCCCCAGCCTATTTAGCCACTCCTTGTAGCTAAAACCCTCCAACCCTGGCAGTATCCTTGTAAATCTTTTCTGAACCCTTTCAAATTTCACAACATCCTTCCTATAGAAGCGAGTCCAGAATTGAATGCGTACTGTAATTTGGTGATATGTTTTGAAGTTAAGTCCAATTTCTTGGAGACTATATTCCTACTCTGTGTTGACAGTGCACAGGCACTACAGTCTCTGGAAATTTGTGAGAGAATCTTTGTTAGAGGCATCCTCTGTAAACCATATGAGATGGAGTGGCTCTGCCAGTGGATGCTATCAATTTTTTTTCTCCTTGGCAGGGCCTTCAGTTGACCATTGGCCCAGAGGAAAACGAATACGAACAAGTTTGCAAGCCCTTGACAATCTACTTTTGACAGAACTGCAGTAACGCTGAATGTTTCACGGAGTACTCCCAATTCTTCTCTATTGTAGTTAAGGCCTGAAGAACGCTAATTATAGTCACCAACCTTTGGGATTAAGGACTATCCATAGCACGAGCCACTCCATGCACCTCCTCCACCAGTGTTGCTTGGTAAATGAGAATGGCATGATAGACAGTCCAAACGTCTGCTCAAGGGCTTGTAAAGCTCATGCATTTCACTGCTGTTTTTAGTGATAGTAGGTGCCTTTCAGTAAACACTCATCAACCCTCCTCTTTCCTCTGGGATCACATTGGGGCCCTATGGAGGAATTACTCATGAAGCAGTGATAAATGAGGCAACGTGTTGTTTGAAGGATATTGAATTGTGTATATACATTGAGGATCCAGCCACCATGTTTCCTAACATAGTGAGCATCTTGGGTGCCGAACTGAGAAGAACATTATATTTGTTTAAGGTGACCTGCATATGTATTTTTGCTATGTTTACCACATTAACACTAGTACCATTAGCTAACACTTTGACATGAAGTTACAGGAAGTCTGATTTTCACATTATATAACATGCTCAGTGTTGAACTATTTTGGTTTCTTCTTCCTGCCTTTGTCTGAAGCTGTTACTTCTATGAACATGTTTTGTATCTAATTACCTGTCTGTTTTTAGGTACAAATCACAGATGTACTTTGGTAATTGCCAGCTGTTTGCTCGAATGTTTGATGACCGTTTTCCAACTAGTTTGCAGGTCTTTTAAAAGCAATGTCATCATTTCTTCCATGCTGCAGTTGCACAATAAAACTTTTTTGACTCCCATGCTCTCATCTCCATCTTTAAGATTCCTGCTTTGATTAAAGCTTTTGTCATGCCCCTTTTCATCTAATCGCATCTACAGCTGTCTGTGTTTTCTCCTGTTATATCCTTAGCTGACCCTCCTTAGGGCCATATGCTCCTCCCCAAACTCTGCTCTTTCCCTTCAGTGACAACAGAATTGTTTTATTTTTGTGCTGATTATCAAACTACTAATCTGAAAGTGATTCCACTTCAAAGCGTATATAACAATTTTAGCACATCCTGTGAACACATTATTATGAATGCACATTATCCTTTGTTTCCTTTTAAAGAAGCCACCTGAGTTGTTTCTGAAGTTATGAGATTGAAGAGAAACAATGTCCTCAATGTATAAGTACATTGTTAAAGAGTAGTGTGTTTCAGTCTTTGAAATCTCTTGCAAGATGCTTATTCTCTTTGACTGTGTGAAATATTACTGCTGTAATAAACCCAAATATTTATTAATGTATTAATATTTACTGTTTTTCTGATAACATAGAAACCTGTAACGCTGAAGTCTTTCTCTGGAAAAGATTAAAAAACAAAACAGTTAGTTTCGCTGCATTTCAGTTGACTGAGAGGTGTTCTGTGTAATCAGCTACCAAAGCTGGTTTTAAGCTACCATCCACTCACAATACATTCAGCACCAGCCATAAGACTGTTCTATTGGTCCCATGCTAACCTTTTTGATGGAGGAGAAACTGTGACTTGAGGTGTACCAGATAAAGTGACCATTTATTTGCTGAAACCACAGTGTACTTATTGAAGATATTCAATAAACAGACTCAATAAATTCACTCAAAAGATTTTCTGACATCCTGTAAATTTCCTGCAAAAGAATTCAATAAGCCCTCATTTAAAGTTGGCCTGTTGAATGTTGTTTCGCTTTAATGTTGATAAGTTAATGGGGCAGGTACTCTCGTTGATTGTTGTGAAATTTAACACTGTTCCTTGATGACTTCGGCTAGTACCTCTGGCCCCAACTGCCCAAGCTGAGTCATGGCCTCTTCCTTCTCCATGAGTCTCTCCATGGAGGTGTTGTTTCCCTCTCGTGGACTCACATTTCCATTCAAGATCCAGATTCAATCCCGAATGATGTCATTGAAGTGCGAGTTTCAGGAGTTCATAAAGATCGGGGCTTTTTCAATCGCTGTTCTGCTCTTTTGAAATGATTTTCAAAGTTGCTTTTGTCTCACTGCCGTTCTCTGAACCCCCACTATGAGCACCTAGTCCAGGGAAGTGGCGAGAGGGGGAGCTGGTTTAATAAAGAGGAGAATTGCAAAAGCCTCAATGTGTTTGAAAAATTGGGTCTTGCATTTTTGCAACATCAGAACTCTTAACTTGAGGTTGGATCTTGATGGGAGCACAAGTCCGGGAGAAGGGTGGGACGTGAGATTGGAGAGGGAGGAAAAGGCTCTAACTCAGAGGGTGAGGGCGTGGATATGGCCCACATCTACTAGGAGCATCTGTGAATGGGTTACTGAGGAAGCAGGTTTGCTGCCGAGAAGGAGGTACTGTAAGAACAAGTTACATTTTTCTTATCTTTTAAAATAACTTTAAAAATACTCCAGTTACTCAAATAAAATTTACCAATGCAAAATATTTTACTCATACGGTGTACAGTGTTTTAATTTTTTCTGTTAAAAACCTTCCAACAGAACTGAACTATAGTTTTAATATCAGTTCCTATGGGAAGCAGTGTTTCACTTAAAGTTGTGATGTTCAGAAATGCAGTCACAACTTTAAGTGAGAACATACTGCATGCTGTGATATGTATGTGTACCAACATCATATTTAACCAGAAATTAATTTCTAATGTTCTTACCATTGTCATAGTTACAGAATAAATCTTGTATTTCATTTATTGGAAGTGTATCCCGATAACTTTACCATTTAAAAAGATCGATGTTTTTGAGAGATAAATTGTTTAAAAATTTATTGCAATGAGCTAAGTGTAACTTTGTATCAATTAGATGAGCTGATGCCTGTCATATGTGAATCTATTATTCTTGTATCTCTGTTAACCTGGCATCCAGCCTTTGCTATGAGCAACATTTTCCTTCGTCTCTTGATTTGTACCAAGTTCTGTTCCTCTGTTGCCTGTATTCGTTGTCTTACATTAGCTACCATTTAAGCAGTGCCTCCATTTTAAAATCCTCATTCCTTATTTTCAAATCCCACTTCGGCCTAGGTCTTCCAAATCTCTGCAATCTCCTTCATTCCCATCTCTCTCCGGGATCTCTGCATTCCTTTAATTCTGGAATTCTTGATGTTCGTATCTCCAATTGTGGCATCTGTGTTTTCATGAACTTCCAAGGTGGATGTGAGCACAATTACAATGTTTTTAAAAAACATTTGCATAAGTGCATGATTAGGAAAGGTTTGGAGGAATATAGGGCCGGAGCAGGCAGGAGGGACTAGTTTAGTTTGGGATTATGTTCAGTTTGGACTGGTTGGACCAAAGGGCCTGATTCCATGTTGTATAACTCTGACTTAATGACAGCATATTTGCTTCCTGAAGTTACCTTAATGAACATGTTTGATTTTAGTGAACCTGGTAGATCTTTATTTCAGTGGTTACATGGTTACCGTTAGGCTAGATTTTAAATTTCAAATTTCATTAAATTCCAATTTCACCGTCTGCCATGATGGGCACTGAACCCATGATCTGAGAGCATCAGTCTGGGGTTCCAGGTTAATTGTCCACTGACATATCCACAATACCGCTGCCTCATGCCTCAGTTTAACAATCAAGAGTAGACTAACGGGTTTATAATTATTGTGTTCAATAACTGGGTTGTTTTTATTGTGCTTTTTGTGTACAGAATGTGCCAGGAAATTGTTTCACATTGCTGGGTAGATGCCTTCTTGTAGCTGTGCTGGAACAGCTTGGCTGGGGGTGTGGCACAGTTTAGAGCATAAATCTCTACCACCGTTACTGAACCCTGTCAGGGCCCATGCCTTTGCAGCGTCCAGTGCCTCCAGCCATTTCTTGATATCATGTTGGGTGAATTTGTTCTCAGGGTGAATTGAATTGGCTGAAGATTGACTGCTGTGATGCTAAGAACCTCCAGAGAAGGCTGGGATAGAAGCAATAATCTTTAGCCTTATCTTTTGTTCTGCTGGGCTTTTACTTATGCATCCGTGCGATGGGCACATCACTAGCCAGTTTTTATTGCCCAGGGAGTAGTTAAGAGTCAACCACATTGCTATGGATCTGGAATCAACGCAGTCCAGACCAGTTAAGGATAATGGATGATAGATTTCCTTCCTAAAGGACATGGGCTTTTCTTGACAATCAGGCAATGGTTTCATGATCATCATTAAACTCTTATTTTTCAGATTATTATTGGATTCAAATTCCACCAATCTCTATGGTGGGTTTCAAACTCTGGTCCCCAGACATGCCCATCCTGGGCCTCCTCCAGTGTCACAATGACGCCACCCACAAACTGGAGAAGCAGCATCTCATTCTGCCCCGGGAACCTACAGCCCGATGGAATTCACCAGTTTTAAAATTTCCCCATTCCACAGCCTTATCCCATGTCCAACCATCGCTCTCATGCCTACCTTTTTGATCTGACACAACCTGTCCATCTTCTCTCCCACCTATCCACCTCGCCCATCCCACTGACCCATCCCCACCACTCCCTACCTGCACTCACCTATCACCATCCCACCTACCTTCCTCAGCCCCATCCCTCCTCTCTTTATTTATTTCTGAGCTCCATTCTCCCTCCCCCATTTCTGAAGAAGGGCCCTGACCCAGAACATCAGCTTTCCTGCTCCTGTGATGATGCCTGGCCTGCTGTGTTCATCCAGACCTACACTGTGTTACCTCTGACTCCAGCATCTGCAGAACATTACCTGGGTTTATGGATTAATGTCATGTCATGTCAGGCAGATTCTTCGCTTGCGAAGATCAATTGGGAAGAGATTCGTCAGCGATTTCGTTGGCACAACCGTTGGTGGCTGTAGAGTCCTATCCTGGGGCAGTGCAGGTGGGGAAAGCCCCAGACAACGGGGCTTGAGATGAGGGCTCCTTCCTGCGTTTCCGTCTGTCCTCTGCAGCTGCTCTCCTCGGACATTCAAACTCCTCCGTCGCCGTCGTAGCTTTCTTCCGCCATGCGTCCCTGTCAGAGGCAGGCTTTTGCCATTCTGTTGAGGCGATGCCGGCCTGAGACAGCTGCTGCTTCAGTTGATCCTTGTAGCGCTTGCGCGAGGCACCGCAGTTTCTTTTGCCGTCGCAGAGTCCCCCAAAGAACACTGTCTTGGGTATTCTGGTGTTTTTCATCCGCGATATGTGACCTGACCATCGAAGCTGCTTCAGGAGAAGGGTCGCTTTGATGCTGGGGAGCCGGCCCTTTTCCAGCACTTCGTTGTTACCAGTGGTAATACCACTAGGCAGTCGCCTATCCCCTCTCCCATCTTTGAGCAGGGGATGTTGGTGGAACCACCTCCTGCATTGTGATGTCAGCCTCTGCCAATGTGCCTTGTTCTTGTTGCCAGGTTGTTCGAACCAGTACATCTTTTATTTTGCAGCAGAACAGAAATTTCCATTAATTTCACTGGCCAAAGGCATTTTTCTGCTTTCTTAAACATATTGTACAGTAGGATACAGAAGTAGTTATTCATGAACATTGTGTAAACTCCAGTCAGGTGTACGGAGGGGATGTCCACAAGAACTATGATGTATTTTCCCTTCTGTGCTATCCTTGTGTATCTCTTTGTGGTCAGGACGTGAAGCACAGCCAGGGGACCGGGAGCTTGTTTTAAGGGCGAAGATTAGAAATAAATAAAGTGGAAATACAGTGACTTGTGTGTCTGCCTTTCCAACTTTGCCTGAGGGGGATGGATCAGAATACTGACATCTGTTTGGATGTGGTGTAGAAATATTCCCGGAATAAAGAGCAATTCCATGCTCCTGTTTTAAATATGTTTTGTATTGTTTACATACATTTCTCTGCTGCCCATCCAGTTTGCTCTCCCAGGGGAGTGGGGGTGATGTGGGTGGGATGATATAAGGGCTGGGAGGGGACAGAATGGGGTGGGAGGTTGTGGGGGGCTAAGTAGATAGTTGAAATGGTATGCAGTTCTTGGCTGAGGATCTCTTCTGCTGTGCAGTTAGCAACTGAGGAGGAGGATCTGTTGCACTGTTAGTATTACACAGGACTATCCAGCAAGACCTGTCAAACAATGGTCAGCCCTGGCTCTTAGATTTGGGATCTGCAGATCCTACTAGCATTGTACTGTGTTTGTATGCTTTTCTTTCAGAAACAAATGCAGAAATAGCATCATTTCTGAATCACAGGAGCAGGCCTTTTGGTCCATCATGTTGATTCAGGAATCTAAACGACCTATTTGTTTAGTCTCAGTCTCCCTCTCTTTACCTCTGCCCTTCTCGGATTTTTTTTTCCAGATCTTTTTCTTTTGGGGGGAAAAAATATCAAGGTTTTGCTTTTAGCTTTGATATTGGAAGTTCATTCCATGCTTCAACTCATATAGAACATAGAACAGTACAGCACAGAACAGGCCCTTCAGCCCACAATGTTGTGCCGACCATTGATCCTCATGTATGCACCCTCAAATTTCTGTGACTATATGCATGCCCAGCAGTCTCTTAAATGACCCCAATGACCTTGCTTCCACAACTGCTGCTGGCAACGCATTCCATGCTCTCACAACTCTCTGTGTAAAGAACCCGCCTCTGACATCCCCTCTATACTTTCCTCCAACCAGCTTAAAACTATGACCCCTCGTGCTAGCCATTTCTGCCCTGGGAAATAGTTTCTGGCTATCAACTCTATCTATGCCTCTCATTATCTTGTATACCTCAATTAGGTTCCCTCTCCTCCTCCTTTTCTCCAATGAAAAAAGTCCAAACTCAGTCAACCTCTCTTCATAAGATAAGCCCTCCAGTCCAGGCAGCATCCTGGTAAACCTCCTCTGAACCCTCTCCAAAGCATCCACATCTTTCCTATAATAGGGCGACCAGAACTGGACGCAGTATTCCATGTGCGGTCTAACCAAAGTTTTATAGAGCTGCAACAAGATTTCACGACTCTTAAACTCAATCCCCTTGCTAATGAAAGTCAAAACACCATATGCTTTCTTAACAACCCTGTCCACTTGGGTGGCCATTTTAAGGGATCTATGTATCTGCACACCAAGATCCCTCTGTTCCTCCACGCTGCCAAGAATCCTATCCTTAATCCTGTACTCAGCTTTCAAATTCGACCCTCCAAAATGCATCACCTCGCATTTATCCAGGTTAAACGCCATCTGCCACCTCTCAGCCCATCTCTGCATCCTGTCAATGTCCCGCTGCAGCCTACAACAGCCCTCTATACTGTCAACGACACCTCCAACCTTTGTGTCATCTGCAAACTTGCTGACCCATCCTTCAATCCCCTCGTCCAAGTCATTAATAAAAATTACAAACAGTAGAGGCCCAAGGACAGAGCCCTGTGGAACTCCACTCACCACTGACTTCCAGGCAGAATATTTTCCTTCTACTACCACTCGCTGTCTTCTGTTGGCCAGCCAATTCTGTATCCAAGCAGCTAAGTTCCCCTGTAGCCCATTCCTCCTGACCTTCTGAATGAGCCTACCATGGGGAACCTTATCAAATGCCTTACTGAAGTCCATATACACCACATCCACAGCTCGACCCTCATCAACCTTTCTAGTCACGTCCTCAAAAAACTCGATAAGGTTTGTGAGGCATGACCTACCCCTCACAAAGCCGTGTTGACTGTATTTGATCAAGCCATGCTCTTCCAGAGGGTCATAAATCCTATCCCTCAGAATCCTTTCTAACACCTTGCAGACGACAGACGTGAGACTTACTGGTCTGTAATTGCCGGGGATTTCCCTATTTCACGTAAATTTTCACAGGCCTCTACGTTTGTTCTCAGGGTGATTTTTATTTCAAAATAGATATTCCTAATCAACCTGTTCAGAGATGTTATGACACACTTGAACCCCAAACCTCCTGCCTCAGAGGTAGGGGCACTACCACTGCGCCACCAGAACCCCTTGTGTTTTTTTTAAAATTCATACACTTGAGAACTCAAGCATCCACAACATTGACTCCCCAATCAATGGGAATCACTCTTGTTAAAGTACCAGTTCACAACACTGAATACTTTAACATACAGTTTCTCCCCCCCCCCCCGCCGACCCGGATCACCAGCGTTATGCCCATGACGAGAACCTCAGCTTATCCAGCCTGCTTTCCCAAGTAGCCTCTTGTTCACAAGGTCATCTTTGTGAATCTCCTCTGCACCCTTAATGCAGCCTTGACATTCAGTTGCAGCTTGGACCATCTGAAACATGTTTCCTCAGTATCCCGCGTGTGATGGCGAGTTCTCGGGGTTTGCTCCAAAAGCTTGTGTGAGCTGAAATCCTTCTGTTTTCTCTCTGCAGTCCACCAAGAGACCTGGATTCAAAGGCTTGTATTGCTATTGGTGAAAAGGTAAGAGTCATTCTGATTCCTCCCCCTGTGACTCCGTCACTTCGGAATACAGCATGTGGAAAGAATGTGACATAAAACCATTATTGTGAGATGTGGTTTCTTCGCCTCATGTTACATCTCAGATTTTGTAACATCTTTTTTGTGGTGATGTGTGAATCTTAGGCAGTGACAAATACTTAGAAAGGTACAAAGTGAGTGAACTGTCCTTTTTATGTTGAATAATGGAAATTTTAACCTGGGAAGTTCCCTGTGGGAGCACGCCATGACTGAATACAGAGGTGCCCAACCTTTTGGTACAGATTGGGGGGTGCGGGCACATTTCAATCTTTCTCTTCCTTTGGGGCCTGGTAAGCAAATTTCTCTCCAAGGGTCACCTTAACAGTTACGATGAGCCCCATGAGAAACAGTTCTAAAGCAATAAATGGATCATTTTACAAGAGTGATTAATAGAAATAGCTGTTAAAATATGCTTAGCAGCAAGGCTGAATAATCAAGCCTTTTTGGTTAAGAGGCAGACCTGGAGAGACAAAAAGAATCAGGCTGAATTCCTGATCAGAGGAATGGAGTGATGACAGGGGCTGAGCTGAGGAACTAGGTTTAACTAAAGCTGATCTTGGGTCCCCTCAGGCTGAGCACTCTGAGCTGGTGGAATTAATGTGAAAGTGAGGGTTAGATGTGAATTGACTTTCACCCTGGAGTATCTTTCTGTCACAGTTTGTGTTCTGTCTCTTCTCCCCTTTTGCCTGTCTGTGCACTCTCAGCTCTTTCACCCTCATTTCTGTCTCTTTCTCACTCCTTTCCCCTCTCTGATCACTCTATCTGAACCTCCTCCTCCTCCTCTGTCTTGCCTCTGTCACTGCCCTGTCTTATTCTGGCTCCTTTAATTAAAGAAAAATTCCATGGGGCTTTGCACTTCAACAGTTTCTACCAACAAGCATTTTGTGGTGAAATGAATATTTTTTGTGATTTGGTTAAAAGCGATTTCTGTTTCAGAAATGAAAGGGAATTAAAATTAGCAGGAGCAGCCCCAGTGTTCACTATCACAGCCCGTCTCGCAGTTTCCTTCCACCAGCTGAAGCCCATTGCTTTCTCCCCATTTCCAAACTCTTCCCCTTGTACTTAGTTGTATTTCAAACTCTGGCTTCAAATAAAGCATAAATAAAGTTTAAGAAAATCAATGTACTTCCACTTAACATCATTTATCTCCTGGCCTATGATCCTTCTCATGTAAGGCTGAGTAATGATTAATTATGGGAACTCTATGAATGAGCTGTAAATTTCTAAAGTTGACATCAAACTGTACAAAATGCTCTGGTTCGGAGGTTTTTGCCTGTAGGTTAAGTTGTAAGCTGTTTGCTTGCTGTTCATTCAGATCAGAGACATGTATGACAAAAGTGTTATTTTTAAGATTAGTTTATTTCTCACAATGACAAAATAACATGGAATATTGTAAAATATTCGGTCTAAAAGGTACTTCTGTTGCATACAAGTCTCCTCCTACTGTCATCTCATTGGTGGACTTGTTTAGTTAACTGGGCACTGCTGATTTTTGATATTGTAGTCCCTCTGTCCTTGAATTGGTAGAATTGTTGAGAATAAAGCCCTTAAATGCCTGCATAATTGTCTGAGCATGAAGGCCTGTTGTGTATTTTCAGATAGGAATTGATTGGAAGGTCTTTTGCAGCACAGTGGTCGAGTCTGTATCTTTGAGACAGGAGGCCTGAGTTCAAGTATCCCCCTGCTCCAGAAGCGTGTCATAACATCTCAGAACAGGCTCACTAGAAAATATCTAGGAATTGATTGGATGAACAACAGAAGCTGTAAAAGTCAGAGATAGTAGAAACTGCAGATGCTGGAGAATCTGAGATAACAAATAACAACAAGGTGGAGAACTGGATGGACACAGCAGGCCAAGCAGCATCAGAGGATCATTTCTGATGAAAGGTCGAGGCCCGAAACGTCAGCCTTCCTGCTCCCCTGATGCTGTCTGGCCTGCTGTGTTCATCCACCTGTACACCTTGTTATCTCTATAAAAGTCAGATCCTGGGTTCTTCTGGTGGTGTCTCCACCTTCAGGCCAGAAGATGCAGGTTCAAGTCCGACATTGCAGATGTCTCCAGCCTCATGATTGTGCTGATGTCACTATTTTCACAGAGGAATCCTGAAAAGTTGAGGAAAAGCTTGAAAGACACAGACTAAAACATGTGCATTGTAAAACTGTGTGGTTCACAGTGTAGTGTCATTTTAAATGCGCAATGTTAGATGTACAGCAGGTCCACACATTCTACAGGCTGAAGCTCCAGGTAGCTGGGTGGCTGACATAACCTGGCCTTAGATGCAGCAACTTCACACTCTTATTGCCTGGGGTGAAGGAATCTTTATTACGTTCATCTGAGAGAGAAAAGGTGTGCCTTCTAGTTCCTGTTGAGTGTAGAGTTTGTTTTTGAGAGGCCTGAGCTTGGCCATACCCGAACAGAACTTACTCCTTGTTAATCTTTTGCTTACGTTTCCTCAATACTTCCTCTTTGATTACTACAAAATCCGCAGGGTACATCCATCCCTCTGTAAACACTTCCAAAGGAACAAAGTTGCAAATTATCTGACTCCTCGTGCAGATATGTTTGTTGCTGTCCCAGCTTTTGCCACACGAGGGCAATGCAGCACCACTTGATATTCCCAGCGCAAAATGCAACTGTTCAGGACAGACAGCGAGGAATGGGCACCGCTTCATTCATTTTCTACTGCTCTTCAGAAGCATTTCTCTGTTGGTTTGGTAGACACTATTTACCGTCATTTTTAAAACTAAATTTGCATGTGAACACATGATGGTTTAAGTTAAGGAATATATTGTGTGTGTTTCACACCAGTGACAGAAAGATGGAACCCACTAAGGTAATGGGTAGAATAATCCCTCACATGGGGGCAATGTTACAGGCATGAACCAGGGCCTTCAGATTACATATCCAAAAAACATTAAATACAGGTAGAGGTTTGGAGCTTTTTTTTGTAATTAACTGTTGATGCCAGATTAATGCACAGTTCACATGCGAAGGGCAATGACTGTGACTGCAGTGTGTGTGTGATGATCTGCCGTAATGTTCCACCTTCAGTCCTTGGGGAAGGCCTCTAGGGGGCAGTAGCAGTATATGAATACAAAGGCAGTCAAGCGTTCCAGGCTCTGAATCTGAAAGATGTCTTCCTCATCACTTTAGCAGTGATCCTTAAAGTATACTTTGATTACAGATATGTGGCACTTAGGAAGCTGTCCCTGAAGTTGAGTGTTGGAATTATCTTAATTATAAATAGATTGAATAAAAGAATGGGAATATTACATTTGTGTTTAGGCAATGAATTCAGGTAGAGGTGGGAGTAAGACAAATGAAGAGCCAGAGGAGAAGCCTCTGGGAGATGTTTTTGCCTTTCAACAAGTAAACCAGCCACACATTACTGTCTGAACCCCTTGCTGGAAAAGGAGGGAATGTGATTGGGTCACTGCCACTGAGTAAAACCTTGGTGGAACCATGTGTGAATATGTGCCATGGAGTAGAGCTCAATGTGTGGAAAGTTGAGCTGCATGACACTGATTTTGAAGATGCAGTCATTTGCCACATTCTGTTGTGGAAGCCTGGGGTTCTATCCATTGTGTCTCTGGAAATCTGTCCTCGCAGCTTTCTAACCTCTAGCCCAGCCAGGAAGATTTGACTAACACTCTCATGTAGATAATGTATTAGTGTGTAGAGCAAAATCTTTTGAGAGATCTCCCAACAACCTGTTGGTTATCCAACCTCCTGTGAGGAGCTGAACAAAACAGTGTCATTGATGCTTCGGTAAACCTTGATGTAAAATCAACAACATGCCTTCTGTTGCAGAAAAGAGACACGCCGAATACTTCAGCCCTATAGTGCTGAGGCTTCTGTAAGTCACGTGGAGTGTTTTGTTTTAGTTTGTTCTGATCTTCTCAGCTCTGCTGACAATATCAGACAGAGAAAGGAGAACTTGAATGAAACCATTTACAAAAAAGAAAATGACCCGTAATAAAGAGATGGAAATAGCTCATTACTTTTCTTTATAAAAGCAGAAACCCTGTCAGGCTGCTCTGAGGTTGGTACCCCAGTCAGTACGGTCTCAGCCATTGACCTCCTCCGCTCTGCCTGCGCCCACCACCCACCAAGGCTCGCCATCTACCACGCTTATTATAGCCTGCAAGATGTGCCCTCACTCACAGTCCCCCACCCCTGTCCCTTCTCCCCCCTCCCCCACCTCCAGAACCCTGCACTGCCTATTCACTTGCTCCGACACCTAACTCCACTCCTGCCAGCTACACTGGCACTAACAGCCGATCCAACCACTTTCACCTCACTCGATCCCTCTCCATGCCTCACTCCGGGAGAAAGCAGACCACAAGCGGTGGCAGAGGGAGAGCCGCTGACATTCTGGGCTGCCTTACATTCAGCTGCTCATCGCAGTTGACGAGACCGTCCTGATGCTGACTGCCCCAGGTAGTTGAATGATCATGTCCCTATCTTCTGGCCTGATATTTGAGGATACCCCTGACTAATTTGCTGAGGTCCCTGACTGGTGGCTGCCTTCCTGAACTTTGCTGAGGACTTTGGCTGAGCCTTGCAACAATACATGCAGTGTGCTCGCAGTGTACGCTGTTGGCACATGGTGTGGGATTGACGCAGGAATGTACCATACAGCGACGTAGTGAATCTGTTGACTGATACCCGCTGCCCAGCATGACAAGCAGTATGTCTGTGCTGGGCAATACGGTAGTACTGTCAGCCTTTACTGGCTCAGCTTGCAAAAGACACAGCAAAATGGTGTTGTTGTGAGCACTGAGGTAGGTGCGAAGTGAGGGACCACTGAGACAGCGAGTGAACAGCCCAGAGGTGCAGCCTGGGAGCCAGCTGCTTGTCCAAACTGTCTAGCGTTCTTGCAGCACCATTCTGATGAGACGGGCCAGTGCACTCCAAAGTTCAGCATTGAATTGCAAAAGTATATTCCAAGTGGATCACAGACGTGCCATGGTGGCATGCAGAGGCTGGTAGGAGTCAGATGCCAAGGTCTGTGGCATTGGGACGTGAGCAGCTATGCGCTGGCGCATGCCCTGAAACGCTGGCAGTCTGAGGGCGTGGGCAGCAAATTGGAAGTACTGGGTACTCACTCTGACTTTCACATCAGGAATTCTCAATCAATTAAAACACCAAACGAATCCTCGGATTAAACCTCCACCAGTCGCCTCTCCCTCATGAGAGAGCAGCCCTAAGGCTCAGTTGGACTGTGGTGGTTTTACCTTTACGCCTGTCCTTTAAACAGAGACCAGGGGAGGTGGGGGTTCACCTCTTCCAGAGACAAGTTGCTATGATACATCATTGTCTGTGAATTCACTGGCGGTAATCCTGTCTGCTTGAATAACGAGAGATAATGGGAACTGCAGATGCTGGAGATTCCAAGATAATAAAATGTGAGGCTGGATGAACACAGCAGGCCAAGCAGCATCTCAGGAGCACAAAAGCTGACGTTTCGGGCCTAGACCCTTCATCAGAGAGGGGGATGGGGGGAGGGAACTGGAATAAATAGGGAGAGAGGGGGAGGCGGACCGAAGATGGAGAGAAAACAAGATAGGTGGAGAAGGTGTGGGTGGGGAGGTAGGGAGGGGATAGGTCAGTCCAGGGAAGACGGACAGGTCAAGGAGGTGGGATGAGGTTAGTAGGTAGCTGGGGGTGCGGCTTGGGGTGGGAGGAAGGGATGGGTGAGAGGAAGAACAGGTTAGGGAGGCAGAGACAGGTTGGACTGGTTTTGGGATGCAGTGGGTGGGGGGGAAGAGCTGGGCTGGTTGTGTGGTGCAGTGGGGGGAGGGGATGAACTGGGCTGGTTAGGGATGCAGTGGGGGAAGGGGAGATTTTGAAACTGGTGAAGTCCACATTGATACCATATGGCTGCAGGGTTCCCAGGCGGAATATGAGTTGCTGTTCCTGCAACCTTCGGGTGGCATCATTGTGGCAGTGCAGGAGGCCCATGATGGACATGTCATCAAGAGAATGGGAGGGGGAGTGGAAATGGTTTGCGACTGGGAGGTGCAGTTGTTTGTTGCGAACTGAGCGGAGGTGTTCTGCAAAGCGGTCCCCAAGCCTCCGCTTGGTTTCCCCAATGTAGAGGAAGCTACACCGGGTACAGTGGATGCAGTATACCACATTGGCAGATGTGCAGGTGAACCTCTGCTTAATGTGGAATGTCATCTTGGGGCCTGGGATGGGGGTGAGGGAGGAGGTGTGGGGACAAGTGTAGCATTTCCTGCGGTTGCAGGGGAAGGTGCCGGGTGTGGTGGGGTTGGAGGGCAGTGTGGAGCGAACAAGGGAGTCACGGAGAGAGTGGTCTCTCCGGAAAGCAGACAGGGGTGGGGATGGAAAAATGTCTTGGGTGGTGGGGTCGGATTGTAAATGGCGGAAGTGTCGGAGGATAATGCGTTGTATCCGGAGGTTGGTAGGGTGGTGTGTGAGAACGAGGGGGATCCTCTTGGGGCGGTTGTGGCGGGGGCGGGGTGTGAGGGATGTGTCGCGGGAAATGCGGGAGACGCGGTCAAGGGCGTTCTCAATCACCGTGGGGGGGAAGTTGCGGTCCTTAAAGAACTTGGACATCTGGGATGTGCGGGAGTGGAATGTCTTATCGTGGGAGCAGATGCGGCGGAGGCGGAGGAATTGGGAATAGGGGATGGAATTTTTGCAGGAGGGTGGGTGGGAGGAGGTGTATTCTAGGTACCATTTCCACTCCCCCTCCCATTCTCTTGATGACATGTCCATCATGGGCCTCCTGCACTGCCACAATGATGCCACCCGAAGGTTGCAGGAACAGCAACTCATATTCCGCCTGGGAACCCTGCAGCCATATGGTATCAATGTGGACTTCACCAGTTTCAAAATCTCCCCTTCCCCCACTGCATCCCTAAACCAGCCCAGTTCATCCCCTCCCCCCACTGCACCACACAACCAGCCCAGCTCTTCCCCCCCACCCACTGCATCCCAAAACCAGTCCAACCTGTCTCTGCCTCCCTAACCGGTTCTTCCTCTCACCCATCCCTTCCTCCCACCCCAAGCCGCACCCCCAGCTACCTACTAACCTCATCCCACCTCCTTGACCTGTCCGTCTTCCCTGGACTGACCTATCCCCTCCCTACCTCCCCACCCACACCTTCTCCACCTATCTTCTTTACTCTCCATCTTCGGTCCGCCTCCCCCTCTCTCCCTATTTATTCCAGTTCCCTCCCCCCATCCCCCTCTCTGATGAAGGGTCTAGGCCCGAAACGTCAGCTTTTGTGCTCCTGAGATGCTGCTTGGCCTGCTGTGTTCATCCAGCCTCACATTTTATTGCTTGAATAACGAGATGGTTGTTGAATAGCATGTTCCTTGTTGACAGTGAAGTTTTCCCATCTATAGGGTACGCTGTTTGTTGTACCTGCTCTGTTTGGTTTAACCT
Source organism: Stegostoma tigrinum (assembly GCF_030684315.1). Classification (NCBI taxonomy): domain Eukaryota; kingdom Metazoa; phylum Chordata; class Chondrichthyes; order Orectolobiformes; family Stegostomatidae; genus Stegostoma; species Stegostoma tigrinum. The sequence goes on from NC_081375.1 coordinate 17,008,962, forward strand.
GACTGGTAAACCCTTGTCTTTGCTGTTATAGAATTTCGAAGTGAAAGCCGATGACCTGGAGCCGTTATCGGAGCTGGGCCGCGGTGCGTACGGGGTTGTGGAGAAGATGCGACACACACCCAGTGGTACTTTAATGGCTGTAAAGGTAAAGCCAGTTCTCTGAATGAATCAGTGATTCACTGAAGGGAACAGATGGGGCTCTGGCAACTTTTGACCAGTGTGTAATAGTCTAATCTCTGTCATGAGCTCCAGCAACGATGAATCAATTTTCATTTGTCCTCTGTCCTCCATGGAGGACGACCACAGTCTATGCCACTCGCTGTGTACCAGGTTCATGAGGTATGGAGACCCACAGTGTAAATGTAACTTCATGGGTAGGGGCCCAAGTGAGACCGAGAATGTTCCCCAGAGTCATGGTCCAGGTACGCTGAACACTAGAAGTTGGAGAGATGGATTGCCTCCTAGTGGCTGAAACTTTAATGGAAAAAATAGTCCTAAGAACAATAACAGGGAGGAAAAGACCAGCTGGTCCATCACTTTTGGTCCTTCTCAATGCGGGGGCAAGAGTTGGTTTGTTTAAGCAAGACAACCAAAGAGAAACTGAGTCATCACTTTTGCACAGTATTGTTTGCTTTGTGCATTGTTTACATCTGATTCAGATCCTTTGCGCTCATTGACAGTTTTAAACATAATTTATTGGCATATATGTTTGCTCATACATATACATTGTACAGGATGTGGAAACAATTGATTGGCTACACTAGATGCCATTGGATTCTAATTTGTTCTCTCTAATAGAAAATCAATTTCCATATCTCTTGTTGTTTATCAGTTCACACTTCATTCCACAGATTTTTTTTCACCCTTTTCTGTTTCTCTGTATCCTTTTGTAAAATGTTATTGCTTTTAGTTGCAATCACAAGACCAATTTTTCACATTCCATTCCTCAATTTTGTCTTACAAGAGGCAGCTCATAAAGTCTTATTTATAGAAGGCGAAGGTAATTCAATAAGTGATTGGTTTACTACAAACGAAGGGAGTCTGGAGACTGCATTTCTAATTTAAGACAGCTGGTCTGAGTGGAAATTATGCAAGTTATGCAGTGACATAGTAGTTTTTCTGATGTCCTTTACTTTGGTCCAGCATTAACCCTACAACAAACATGTTGAAATGGCCAGTTTTGATTATGCTTTTTATCTGTACAAATGTTTGTTTAACCAGGAATAAGATTACATTTACTTAACTCACACAATAGCTTTTTGATCACCTACTTCTGGAATATTAATTTAACTGTCTGCCCAGTCCATCATTTAGTTAGTATTTAGGGAAGGAAGCGCAGGTATTATCGTGAATTTTGATTTGCCGCATGTGTCAATGTTTGATGTACTTGATCCAACAATGTCTCTAATTGAAAATGTTCAGCGTTGAGTTTGAATCCCTCTGTGGCTTTGCCCCTCTATATCTCTGGACCTACCTTCTGGTCTCTAAATGTTCCATAACACTGCCTTTCTCCTCTGCCTAGCTTCTGGGACATCACTCATTTAATTTGTCTCCATCATCGGTAAGTATGACTTCCACCTGCTGAGCCTCCAAGCCTTTCCATTACAACACCTTCCCCCCTCCCCGACAAAAAAACCTTTCTGCCTCCCTTTCCTCCTTTTTGAGGTGCTCCTTAAAATACTGCCTCTTTGACCAAGCTTTTTACCAGACCGTGTCTTGCCTCCTCCTTTATTGTGCTGTGTTATTTGCTGTTATTCCACCAGCACCATGCAATACATTACTGGCCAATCCCAGCAAGCACTCGTTGATTAATCCTGTGAGAATTGCTGGCGTTCTTTCTTCGACAGGCTTTCTTCGACCTGATTTACTTTTATCCTAATATTGTGAAATGGAAGCCAGCAACTCCCTCCCCAATGGAGCTGTCAGTGATCTTACTCACTAAGAGTTATAGCATCATAGAGATATTAGCACAGAAACAGACTCTTCTGTTTAACACATCCATGCCGACCAGATATCTGAAATAAATCTAGTCCCATTTACCAGTGTTTGGCCCATACTCCTCTAAATCCTTCTTATTCATATACCTATCCAGATGCCTTTTAAATGTTGTAATTGTACCAGCCTCCACCACCTCCTCTGGCAGCTCATTCCATACACGCACCAGCCTCTGTGTGAAATGTTGCGCATTATGTCCCTTTCAAATCTTGCCCCTCTCACCTTAAATCTGTGCCTTCTGGTCATGGACTCCCCTACCCTGGCGAAAAGTCCTTATCTGTTTACCCTACCCATGTCCCTCATGATCTTATAAACCTCTGTGAGATCGCCCCTCAGCTTCCAATGCTGTGGGGAATATAACCTCAGTCTATTCAGACTCTCCCTATAGCTCAAAGATTCTTGTAAATCTTTTCTGAGCCCATTCAAGCTTCACAACATCCTATAGCAGGGAGAGCAGAATTGCGCTCAGTATTCCAAAAGTGGCTATGAGTTCTCCCCTGATTTGCCTTTCCAAAACACAGCACCTCATTAAACTCCATCTGCCACTCCTCAGCCCATTGGCTCAATTTAATCAAGATCCTGTTTTACTCTGAGGTAACCTTCCTCGCTGCCCACTACATCTCCAATTTTGATGTCATCTAAAAACTTACTCACCATACCTCCTGTGTTCAAATCCAAATCGTTGTATATAAATGATGAAAAACAGTTGTCTCGGCATGGATCTGTTGGTTTCCTGACTCTCTCCAGCCCGCAGGCCATTTTTCTGGAAGAGGTATTCCTAGAATCGAAGGATTGTTATGGTGTAGGAAGAGGCCATTTGCCCATAATACGGTGCTTCAAATGAGCATTAGTACCTGGTGCCTAACTCCTTCTTTTCACCAGGCCCTGCATAGTACTTTTAGCCAATGAATCTCTCAGCTCTTCCACCACAGTTCCAAACCATACATTCCATACCCTAATTGCTTGCTGTGTGAAATTTCTTTTCCTCACTACATACTTGTTTCTTCTCCTCATCTTTAAATCTGCCTCCTTCTTCCTGTTTCTTTTACCAGTCGCAACAGTTTCTCCATAGAATCCCTACAGTGTGGGAACAGGCTGTTCGGCCCAACGAGTCCACACTGACCCACAGGGCATCCCACCCAGACCCATCCCTCTTTAACCCACCTAATCTACACATTGCTGAACGCTACGGACAATTTAGCATGGCCAATTCACGTAGCCTACGCATCTTAAGTCACGGGAGGAAACTGGAGCACCTGGAGGAAGCTCACACAGACACGGGGAGAACGTGCAAACTCCACACAGACAGTCGCCCGAGAGTGGAAATGACCCCGAGTCCTTGGTGCTGTGAGGCAGCAGTGCTAAACACTGAGCCACCGTGCTGCCCCAAAGTTTCTCCCTCTCCACTCCATCCAGTTCACTTGTGATTTTGAAAACCTCAATCAAATCTCCTCTCAGCTGCCTTCTGTCCTTGGAGGACAGTCCCCAATTTCTTCAATCTATCCTCTTAACTGGAGTTTCTCACTGGCTTGAGACAAGGTGAAGTTAGCTGCCCCTAAAGCAGCATGTAGTCTATTTGGCTGGTAAAGGTCTATAGCCAGAAGTTGGAGGAGCTGTTGGGCAAAGTTTAGACATTCCTCGATGACTTGCCTTCAGCTGAGGGTTACTTTTATAGACGAGATTCCTCTCCACAATTATGGCCTAGCAACTGAAACTGTTTTATATTTTAAAGTTAGTAGAAGTGGAAGCGAGGACAACTCCAAATGAGGTGTCACCTTTTCTACCCAGCTGGCAGCCAGTTGCCCTGGTCTCCAGTTGGCCACCAGTTTTGAGAGTATGCTTGCCACCCTGCTCCTGCCCTCTGGTCATTAACCAACCAAATTGGGGAAATACAGAGATAACTGTCGGGTCACTGTCCCTCAACACCGTGTGGGCTTCTGACCCTCATTTGACACTGATGATGGATTCCTGATAGTCGCTGGACAAATACCCATGAGGTTTCACGTCCGCAAAAGAGCACGGTCAGTGATTATAGTTTTAATGTATGAATGCTCTGAATTTAAATTCCAAGTTAGAAACGAATGCTTGTCCCTCAGGCTATCACCCTTTAATAATGACAACACTGATGGGTTCTATCTTGGGCCTTTAAAATTTCTATATTGTGGTAAATTGTTGTTAATCATTCACAGAATTAGGAGAATACATTACACAACGTCTGTAAAACCTTAGAGTCGAGGCTTTTGTTGAAGTGAGGAGACGAATGGCTGACACTTCAGGCAAAGTATGCACATTTTCTGTGAAGTCTCGGGTTAATTTTATTCAGATGTACAAACAACTTCAGTCCTGGTATGTGTGAAGATAAATGAGGAGACGATCTCTTGTTGGCTGCTTTTAATGAAACCTGAGGGTTTCCACACCCTCTGTTCTAAACTTGCTCCACTCCACTGTTGTGGCCGTGGTCTCAAACAGATCGAGTGTACTGCCAGGGATTTCTGCTTTCAGTCTTATGTCCAGGACCACATCTCGGCATTTTCACCAGCTACATTTACTGTGCATTCCTTTGTCAAATCTTATTGGTCACTGTCCTAGTTATGAGGCCACATTAACTGAATTTCATAAGTAACCAGCATACTTAAAGCCAATTGATAAAAGGCAAAGCAAATCAAATACAGAGAATTTTCTTATGAAGACACAGGCAAGCTTTAAGAATGAATTTTTGATGCTTTGCAGAAATAATGTCATTTGTAACACATTAAAGCTGGTGGTTTTTAACTGCTTGATACAACCTGCCATTTGCCGCCTTGACCTTGTTCCTTTAAACTGACACCTCAGAGGATGTCAATCCATGTTCTGCCGTGTTCTGATATTCTTTAGTATTTTAAAAATATTTAATTTCAGTTTAACCATTCCGTTCAACCAACACACTCTGTGCATTCGACGAAAGACAGATTTGATAGTGCTTTTTGTGCAGCTGACAAATGTCTTTAAAGTTTTCCACACAAATTACTTCAAAAACCTTTGACAGTGGCTGTTACATTTGATGATTGAGTTATACAGAATGGAAACAGACCCTTCGCCCAACTCATCTGTGCCGGCCAAATTTCCCAAACTAAACTGGTTCCATTTGCCTGCATTTGGCCCATATCCCTCTAAACCTGTCCTATTCATGCACCTGTCCAAATGCCTTTAAAATGTTGTAACTGTACCTGCATCTACCTCATATATTGGGGAGGTGATGGCCTTGTGGTATTATCGCTGACTGTTAATCCAGGGGCCAAGATAACATTCTGGGGACCATGGGTTGAATCCTGCCATGGCAGATGGTGGAATTTGAATTCAATAAATATCTGGAATTAAGAATCAAGTGATAACAGTGAATCCATTGTTGCTTGTCAGGCAAAATTGGCCTGGTTCATTAATGTGCTTTAGGGAAGGAATCTGGCCTACATGTGACTCCAGACCCACAGCAATGTGGTTGACTCTTAACTACATTCTGAGCAATTAGATTTGGGCCAGCGATGCCCATCATTCTTTGAATGAATAGTTCATTCCACATACAAACTACTTGCTGTGTAAAAAAGAAAAGTTGCCCTATAGGGCCTTTTAAATCTTTCTCCTCCCGCCTTAAAAATATGGCCCCTTGTTTTGAACTCCTCCACCCCAGGGAAAAGACCTTCACCATTCACCTTATCTGTGCCCCTCTTGATTTTACACGGTGAGGTGAATTAATAATTGTTTGTGTGTTGGAGGGTGGGAGTGACATCAAGGGTGTTGAATTGGAAAAAGTGGAACGAAAGGATTTCCTTAAAAGTAACTCTCAAACCCCCCAAGAAGTCAATACACAAGAAGCTCTCACATAGAATAGAAATTGCAGATTATTTTTCTGCCAATTTAGTTCATAATTGGATTTGTTTGAGAGACACTCCAGTTTCTTTATCAGAGTTAGTAAGAAGCATTGTTCAATTATTGTGACATGAGTTCATTGGTTTGAAAGGTGACCTGTGCTGTGGGCACTGGCTTTTCCACAGGCCGGTGCCAATCTGTCATCTTTGCATTTCGTAGAATGGATGCATCATGGAACCCCTACAATGTGGAAACGGGCCATTCGGCCCAACAGGTCCACACCACCCCTCCAAACAGCATTCCACCTCAACCCACCCCCTGCCCTTTCCCTGTAATCCTGCATTTCCCATGTCTAATCCACCAAACTCTCTCAACCCTGGATACTATGGTCAATTTAGCGTGGCCAATCCACCTAACTTGCACACCTTTGGACTGTGGGAGGAAATTGGAGCACTCGGAGGGTACACACGGGGACAGTGTGCAAACTGGGACTAGTTTGGGATTATGTTCAGCATGGACTGGTCGGACCAAAGGGTCTGTTTCCATATTGCATAACGCTGACTCAATGGCAGCATATTTCCATACTGCCGGAGGATGGACTCGAACCTGGGTCGCTGGCGCTGTGAGTGTTACCTTTCTTCCAGAATGAAGATTATAGGAAGCTTACAATGAAGTGCAGATCTGCTGCTAGTAAGGCCTATCCACGACTGGCAGCCCCTCCCCGGTAGGCTGCCGGTGACTGTGGGGGACAATCGTTTGCCTTTTCTGTTTTATGCTTCACTCAGACTCCAAGATGCCCGCTGCACTCTCCTTGTAACATCGCCAGGCAGTGAGTTTTATGGTTTGCACTGGCACACTGGCGATGGCTGACGTGGTGCACAGAGACGTGCTTCTTTAGGGAGTCTATAGAAATGTTTACATCCCTCCCGTTTTCTGTTTGCCAGTGGTCAACACTCTCCGTATAACACAGCCTTGGCCAGTTGTTGGTCATGTGCATGGGCAGTGTGATCTGCCCAATGTAGTTGGCTTTGCAGGAGGATGGCCTTTGTTCTGAAGATGCTGGGTATTTCCGCAGTGTGATACAGTCCCATCACTGGAGGCCGAGGGTGCTGCAGAGGCAGCTCTGAGGCAGACACTCAGGGAGGTGTACACGGCCCATGGTTTAGTGCCATGTGGAGGGTGGTGAGGACTGTGGCTTTGCTCTTTGAACTTGGTTTGTGTTCTGAGGCTGCACTCATTCCACACTCATTTGCAGACTCCACCAAATGTAGTATTGCATTTGTTTTTGTAAACCACTTCCTTGCCAATGGTGTCATTAAATGAGATGGCACTCCCTAAGAAAGGAAACAGCTTGACAGCGTTCATCTTGGCTTCTCCAGGTGACAGTGCCTGATGTCTAAATCTCGGAAAAATGCATTACAACATGTGGCAGGTCTGACTGACTGTGGGTCGGGAGTTCACTACAGAGTAGTTGATGGGTGAATGTTTTTCCTGTGTCTTGTGTGAGCTTGAAGATGCCTGAGCTGACCCCAGGTTAGTCTGAGCCCAAGTATTAAACACTTTTTTCCACAGTAGACAATGTATGTCAGTAAACTTCGCCCTTGGTTTTGCACAATAGAATCCATGTTCATAATTGGATGGTTCCATGGCTTTTGATGTGAAATGTTAACTGTGAATCTGTCATTTAATCAAATCTTCAAATGATGCAGTGCAAAAGGATACTGATCATGCCTGTGCTAGGACATTGAAGGATGTAATGACTTGTCCCATTCCTCTGTTTTTTCTACCCAGCCCTAAATTTGAGGCTTCATTGCAGTTGTCTGGTTGGATCAGTCTTGCTGCCTACGAGAGACTTCAGGCTGGTGTACAGGGTACAGCTCACTACTGTAAACATGTATATGAAAGAAGGACTTGAATTGTTTTTGCGTCGATTGTGTGGCTGGGGTGAAACTATCCAGTTAAAGTCAATGTTGGCATTCAATGGAGAAATTGTGTTTATCAACTGTCTGAGACACTGTGCAATGCTGTGATTGACTGACATTGGCCGATGGCATTTTTTGACTTGCTGCAATGCCACCCCAAAATTAACAATCCTGAGCTAGTCCCTCCAGTTTGTAATGCCCTAACGTTGTATCTTTTTCAGAGGATCCGTGCCACGGTGAACAGTCAAGAGCAGAAGCGGCTGTTGATGGACCTTGATATTTCCATGCGTACGGTAGACTGTCCCTTCACTGTTACGTTCTATGGAGCACTTTTTCGTGAGGTAATTCGCTTGGCCTTGTGCTATTTGTATTTTACTTTGTCCCGGAATATGGACATTACTGGCAACCAGTAATTATTACCTGAACCTGATTCAACTGAATAGCTTCCTAGACCATTTCTGAGGGTCATTAAGACTCCTATTTGCTGTGGGTCTGGAGTCGCATGGAAGCTGGACCAGATAAGTTCAGTAGATTTCCTTTCCTAAATCACACGCACGAACCATTTGTGTGTTTACAACAAGCGATAATGGTTGTCATAGCCAACATTACTGAGACAACCTGTATCATTCCAGATTTATTCCATAATTCCATGGCATTTGAATTCGTGTCGCGAGAGCAGTAACTTGGCCCTCTGGTTTGCTGCATCAACATCACCTCAGCGGTTTGGGTGTTGATGAGAGACATTCCAGTTTTACAAATGCCTCAGCTAAACCTTCTTATTTACACAATATTTCCACTGAAATGTAAAGATTGCATCTGAATGTTATTGCTAACTCTTAAATGAAATAATAGCAACAGAAACACTTCTGTTGAAGTCACAGATGACACTTGAATTCCAGTTGCTGTATTGAGTATTAAGAAAGCCACAAAACTTGAGCCTGTTTCAATAGCAATCCACTTCTCTCCCTCTATTTAAACATCACGAGATATTTATTTTGCAGTACTAAATTTTCTAACTCTTCTCAGTTCCAACATCTCCCGTGTCCCGAGCTTCTCATTTCATTTATAATTGCTTGGTTCTTGAGTTAGGATCAGAGACGGCAGTTTTAATATTCCTCCGTGTCATAGAAATCGTGGAATAGTGCAGTACTGGTGGAGGCCATTCTGCTCTAATTTCTGTACTGGTTCTTTGAAAGAACAGTTTTGCGTAGCCGCATTTCCATTGTCTGTGTGTCTGTTGTGGATGAATTTAGGATGAATTGTTGGATCATGTCCATTGTTGGTGCCCAACTTGGCAGCTGTGTTCGTAGGTGTAATCTGACAGCACATTATTGCTTATATCACATTAGTTACATACTCACTCATAATTTTTTTGTTACTTTGGAACTGTTGGCATGTGCTTAAAAACCCAAGTCAAGTGATTCCATGTTAATTTTCAGGCAGACTGAAACTGTATGCCCCATTATTGATCATGTTATTGTTAGGGCACTGTTTTACTGATTATTGTACTTGTCTTCAAACAACGGGTTTGATTATATCGTGATATCTTTCCATAAGCCTGGAATTCCTTCTCTTAATCTCATTGACTGTCTGCCTTTCTTTCTTCCTTTGAGACACCCCTTCAAATCTAACTCCTTGATTAACTGTGTGTTGGGGTATAACTATGTTTTGTAACTCCTTGTGAGACAACATGAAGATTTTTCTTCCCCATAGGATGGCAAACTTGACAGGTGGATGGTGTAAAGGAGACCTGCAGAACTGGGAGTGATCTTATACCTTGGCTAAGCAACCTTTAGCAATGAGGAGGAACAGAAATTCTGTAGCCAGATTTTCATTCTCTATCTTACAAAGATATAGGGCTTTACAGAGCCAAATTTCAGCTGCAAAGCAAGGTTGAACAGTTGAGGCTTGAAAAAGTCAAGCTTCGACTTACGATCAAATTAGTGGATAACTCCAGTCTCGCAGATGCCAAATTTATTGACAATATTGTTTAATTTAGTTCCTTTAGTTTGCTGCAATCTTTATGTGAAACTATTGAGGCATATTTCATTCCCTTGCAGGGAGATGTGTGGATTTGCATGGAGCTAATGGACACTTCGTTGGACAAATTCTACAAACAAGTGATAGATAAAGGAATGACTATCCCTGAAGATATCTTAGGAAAGATTGCTGTTTCTGTGAGTTAATTTTTACTACTGCTAGCTTTGTCTGTGCCATCTTCCATTCACACCCACAGATAAATTTCAGTAACTGATAGGTGAATATTGAAATCTTTAGTTTAAGCAAACTAAGGAGTGAACCAATGATAAATCATTGAGTCACTACGTCATGTCTTTTTGAGCCCTCTGCATCTTGAAATTTAAATCTGAGGCAATACGGCATTCTCTGCACCAATATAAATCAAGTAAATTTGACCGTAATTTTATTTTTCCACTCAGCTTCATCTTTGTAATAAGTTACTTTGGTCTGCAAACAGAATTTAACCAACAGTATCCCACAGTTTAAAAGATAAATGATGCTCTTGTATTACTGTTGTAGCTGACTTGTCCTGGGTTTGTTTTGCAGATTGTGAAGGCTTTGGAACATCTTCATAGTAAGCTGTCTGTGATACACAGGGGTATGTGCCAAATAATAATCTTTCTAATTACTGCACTGCTCTGAACAGCCTGCCTGAGTGGGTAACAGGCCAAGAATAAAGGGCTTGTAGTTTAATAAATTTGGGCCCAGTTTAAACTTTGTGGATGTGGAGTTAAAAGTTTCGGTGTAATTGTTATCATTGCAGCAACAGTCTTGCTTTACTCCCTTTGAGAGAGTTGGGTACTAATTTTGGCTGTTTCCAAACAATGATGTAGTACAGTTTTGTTCTATTCCCCTTTTATCACATGGCTGTCCAGTCCAGTCTTTCGTGCTATATCATTAAAATGTCTTGTGTTAAAGTTCCTTCAGAGAAGATTAAAACAAGCATTGTAAATAATTCACATCCTGCCCATTCCCAACCTGCTCATTCCTCACCTTCAGATATTTAGAAAATGTAGAAAGACCTAAGCAAGGAAGGAGGACATTCTGCTCATCATTGTCTGTGTTAGCCGTTAAATGAGCCAAGAAATCTAATCCCACTTTCTAGCTCTTGAGTTGCTTATCCAAACACCTTTTCAATGAGTTGAGAGTTTCTGCCTCCACTACTTTTTATGGCAGTAAATGCCTAACATCCTCTGGGTGAACAGAATTTACTTCATCTCGCCTGTGGTCCTGGCATCACTCACTTTAAATCTATATCCTCTCCTCTGTGAAGCGAGAGAGATTCAAAAGAAGAGTCGTGTCAGGCTTGAAATGTTAGCCCTGTTTCTCCCTCCACAGATGCTGCCAGATCTCCTGGGTTTCTCCACCATTTATAGTTTTGGCTTGTTCTGTTGATGGGCGAGGCCTCTCAGTCAACATCTCAAATCTGAAAAATCAACCCTCTGGCCTTGCTGTACACCAGCTTGTCTTTACTTTTTCCTAAACACGCCAGTTTTAAGTTGCGTTTTTGTCGGCAGGTTGCAAGCAATTCACCAGTGAATCTTAAACTGCTGAAATATCTCTAATTCTTTGTGCTGAGGACTGTGTGTTTTGAGGTTCATCAAGGGGCCATTTCTGTTGGAAACTCTTCATGTTTCTCACAGCCTGGCTCAATCTGCTTTGAACAGGCAAAGAAAGGTACTTGCATAACGGCCGTATTTTCTTTCAGATGTGAAGCCATCCAATGTTCTGATTAACGTACAAGGCCAGGTGAAGATGTGTGACTTTGGCATTAGTGGATACCTTGTAGATTCAGTAGCTAAAACCATGGATGCAGGTTGCAAGCCATACATGGCCGTAAGTACAAGTTCTTACTCTTTCCAGCCACGATGCAGAGAGCTAATCGGGGAGCAGATTATGTAGGACTTGTCGTCCTGTGTGGATAGGCCAGTGGACTGTTTGTTTTGGGCAGAAGGTGAACCTCGGGCTTGTATATTTGATGCCAGAATTTGAAATTTTGAGTACGTTCTTATAAACCTAGCAACATTTAGGGTGGCTGGATTGCGATTGTCAGTAGCCTTAAGAACTTGATGGTCCCTGTGTTCATAAAATGGCTAAGCTGGAATGCCCTTTTTCTGCTTTGTGCTCTTAATAATTGTCAGCATAAAGATGTTTGTTCAGATCAGAATTCCAAGTGTCAAATTGTGAGATCCAAGGGTTTGGTTTGTTTGTCCTCATTGCTGTACGAAATGTGGGAAGTCTAGGTGGGCCACTTAGCCGTTGGACCCACTGTGACATACCATATGTATCCATTTTGATGGCAAGAATGAACTATTCCTCTGTAGTGTAGCAGCCCTTTAGTTGCTCTTCCCAGTGGTTTCCCTTTTCCCAACTCGGTCTCCCAGGACACTTCGTGAAGACATCTGAACTCCCAGCCTTGAGAATTAAACCTCCTGCTACACTCACTCACCATTGCACATGTGACTTGCCCAAACCCAGGTCACTGGACACCATTCTGAGTGGTTCTGGTCGATCACTCAACCACAGTGTGCTCTGGACAAGATTGGTCTGGGGAGGGTGAGAAAATGTCATCCCTAAGCCAGAAAAGACGATCTGGAGTCATTACAGTACCACGGGGCTGCGCGGTGTTTCAGTGGTTTACACTGCTGTCTCACGGCGCCAGAGACCTGGGTTCGATTCTACCCTCGGCCGACTGTCCGTGTGGGGTTTGCGCATTCTCCCAGCGACTGTGTGGGTTTCCTCTGGGTGCTCTGGTTTCCTCCCACAGTTCAAAGCTGTGCAGCTTAGGGTGGATTGGCCGTGCTAAATTGCCCGTAGCGTTCAGGGAAGTGCAGATTAGTTGGATTAGCCATCAGAAATGCAGTGGTTTAGGGGGGGCGTCTGGTGGGATGCTCGTTTGAGGGTTGGTGTGGACTCAGCAGGCTGAATGGCCTGCTTCCACACTGTAGGGATTCAGTGATTCAATACAGACCTGTGGGCCCATTGAGTCTATGCCAGTCACCAAACATCTATTTACGGTAATCCCATTTCCCAGCACCAGCTCATGTAAGCTATGGCATTTCAAGTGTTCATCTAAATACTGCTTTAAACATCGCAATGGTTCTTGCATCCTCCATCCTTACAGGCAGGAAATTCCTGATAACCACAACCCTCTGGGTAAAATAAATTCTCCTTTAGATCCCCTCTAAACCTCACTGAATTTAGTTTAACTTCCAAATTGCAGCTTGTGTTAAGGTCTCTCACACTTTGAGCTGCTGTCTGAATGTCAGAGTGATGCCCACTCAACATTTCAAAAGTCCGTATCAGTTCATTATGCAAGTTGCAACTATATGTAGTTCTGTGTGTTCTTGATCAATAGGAGCAGTATCCTGCATTCCCAACCAGGACACTCGAGTTGAAATACCTTTTACGACTTTGCTTCCATTGCAAGAGGAGACACACAGTCAGAGGCAAAATCATTGGTGGGACCCTGCCCAACGCTAGCTGTTGTACTGACTGAAACTGACACACACGTGCATGGAAGAAATTGCTTTTAGCAGTACATTTCACAGTTCTCAGAAGTGATTATTCCATTTTTTAAAAATCGTTTATGGTAGACGTTTTATAAAAGCCCAATTTTACATCTGAATATATCATTAAAATCGTATGCAAATTCTGGACTGTACAACAATGGTGTGACAGTGGAATTTCTAGAAACCCTTTGATAGGAGGAGTGTACTGAATTACAAGAAATGTCGTTAGGCTGGCCTATCATGCTTTATCTTTAATCACAGGATATAGTGTGGAGACTTGTTGTCGAACAGTTATTTCTGTCTTTCGGTCGGGATGTTGACTGTAATTTCAGGAGGTGACTCTTCTGCTGATCTGTACAACCGTACCTCTTTCTACAGCCAGAGAGAATTAACCCGGAGGTGAATCAGAAGGGCTACAGTGTCAAATCTGACATCTGGAGTCTGGGAATCACCATGGTAAGTGTTTACCCTGGAGATGATTCAACATCAGAACTGACATTTTGTAGTTTTTTTGGATATTTTAAAAAAGAGTGCAACTAATCACTATATCCTGTGATAACAAGTAATTGTCTGAACTCCTGTGTAAATTTACTGTCTTGCTAAGTTATTTTTAAGCTGAAGTGCACAGGCCTACAAAAAATAGACAAAACTAAGAGCAATTCCCATCAGCTTGAGTAAGACAATTCTTGGAAACAAACAGAAACACGAGTGCTGTTTGACCTCATTGCAGTGAGCTGAATTGAGGTGTAATGACAAATACTATTGCATCCTTCTAAACCTTTTAATTTTATTTAGAGTTACCAGTTTAAAGAACTTTGGCTTACCGTTACATTCAGATTGTTCATTTGCCCCACTCAGCTTTGGCATTGACAGGGGATTGCTGCGTGATCTTGCTCTTCCATCACTGCATTTATGGAGATCAAAGAATAGAAAGATGCAAGTGATTTTCATTTCAGAGCTTTTTCAAAGCATCTTTGCTTCGGCCTGTGTTGATGGAGATAGCATTGTATTTGTAACTGGCAATGGCCATTGACCACGCCCAAAACATTGGGATGGAATTGCTGTACTGTCACAGGTCAGCACAGTCTAGGTAAATCAGGTGAATCGGCAAAAGTCCATGAATTTTCAAAATAATTACTCCAAATGAACCTTTGCTCATGTTTTCTTCAATCTATTACATCAGTGAAGATTCAAATGTGTCTGAATAACTCTCACCCACTCAACTGACCACATGTGCAAGTATGAGATAACCTTTTGAATCATTTTCTTCAGTCGATAATAGTCATGTTTGGAGCCTAACAAAAAGCATAATTACGAAAATGACCAGTGTACACAAATAAAACCATTAAATGGTTCAATGTAATTTTTTTTCAAGCCCTTTTCAGGAGCGTGGTCCATCTTTATTACCAGCTAATTCTTACCAGTAATAAAACCATTTTGCATGTGTGAGTACCAATGCAGCATATTCCCACTCAAATAAATCAAGGATCACTTTACTGAAAGAAAAGGACACAAACAATTGAACAGTGTAAAACGTAATTATGTTAGTTGATCGAAGAGTTTCCTGTTGAGATTATGCAATTGAATTTATTGGAAACAGTAACTGAACAATTTTATTATGTGTATTTTGAATGTAATTTCCTGATATCAGAAATAACCCATTGCATTTTGTTTAGCTTGGAGCTAAATGATAAATAGTCAATTATTCATAATTCTGAGGTTTGAGTGCTTTTATGTCAAAACTTTTAAGTAACAGAATTGTGTTAACCTGAGAGAGAAAACACCCAGAAAGTGATGGAGAAATTCAGCTAAACTGTGGAGAGAGAAACAGAGTTAATATTTAGACTCTGATATGCTCTAATGAAGAGTTACACCGGATTAAAAACATTAATTCTCTTTTCCTCATCACAGATGCTACCAGACTTGCTGAGTGTCTTGCCCATGTTCTGTTTTTATTTCAGATGTCCAGCATCTATAATGTTTTGCTTTTCTGTAAATCTGAGGTACCGTTTATTAAAGCAATTATTAAAATGCACAGACAGGGTGTAATTCCTGTCTTCTCCTAATGTAAAGCTCAGAGGCTGGAATCTCTTGATGAGGTGAACTCTGTCTTGGTAATGCCAGTCTCCCTTGGTAGACTTGGCTGTATGTGGGCCATCGATGCCATGGCCTTCACTCTGCAAAAGTTCACTGGACTGGGGATGGAAATATTTTGGGATTGGCTTTCAGGAGCTGCTTTGAAAAGAAAAAGGACCAGCCATACTTTCTGTTGGAAATCTATTCGATTCGAAGCTGAAATCTGAAAGAGTTTGCACTTGTAGAGAAAATAGCGTTTGAAACCCCTGCACTGGAGAAATCAGCACTCCCAGCTCTTTGCCTTTCCTTAAACCTACCTTCGCTGACTAACTGCAAATGTGGTCATGCACATTATTGAAAATATCCGTAAACACGCTACCTATTTCAACAAGAAACTGGTTAAAACCTGTTGAGCCAGCAATCTATATTTTTAACCAGCTCTAGGTCACTGGGCAAGGTTGGCATTTATCACCCACTTGTGTTTTCTATCACTTTGTGTTTTTCTACTGCAAGGCAGTAGTGCGTGCTATCTTGAGCTGCAGACATGCATGATGGTGCTCACAGGAAGCTGTTAAGTGAAGATCTCCAGGATTTTGTCCTGGGAAAATTAAAAGTGGGAATATTATGTCAGGAATGTTTTTGTCACAGTACACTTTCCCTCTGTCTACTACTTGAGATGTTGTTAGTCTGTCTAGTACTTGAGATTATGTTATTTCTGAATAATTTTACCCGAATCAGTCCATAGCAGTGTGAGGACTGGTGCTTGTACTCACCGCAGTTTCCCTTAAGGACATTAATGCTGCCCATATGTATATTCTGTTTAGATTGAGATGGCGATCTTAAGATTCCCATATGATTCGTGGGGCACACCTTTCCAGCAGCTGAAACAGGTGGTGGAAGAGCCTTCTCCTCAGCTTCCCGCTGACCGATTCTCCAAAGAGTTTGTCGACTTCAGTGCCAAGTGGTAAGAGGATAGCCCAAAATTCTTGCTGCTCGTCCTCTTTAGACATTAAGAAGTGCAATTGTTTGGGTCTTAAACTTTAGCAGTCAGTATATTGTCTGTTACAATTTTAGAACTGTAGGAACAGTTTGACTGCAGATATTTTTGCAATACCATCAAGATTCTAGTAAATGAAAATTAACTCTCACTGGAGATAACTGGTAATGTTTTATTCTGTCACATGTTGTGTGTGGCACTGACCAGGACAGCATTTGTTTGCCCTTTAGAAGGTTGTGGTGAACCATCTCCTTGAGCTGCTGCCATCCATGTGGTATAGCGACACTCACCATACTGTTAGGAAGGAAGTTAGTTCCAGGATTTGATTCCAGCAACTGTGAAGGAATAGCAATATAATTCCAAGCCAGGACAGTGTGTCTCTGGAGGGGAGGTTGCAAGTGATGGTGTTCTGTTGTTTCTCTTGCCCTTGTCATTCTGTGTAGTAGAGATTATGGGCTTGGAAGGCATTTTCAAAGGAGTGTTGGTGATTTTTTTTTACAGCACATCTTGTAGATGATGCTGCTGTCAAAGTGCAATGGTGATAAAGGCATGTTGAGAGTGGTGGATGGGGTGCTCATTAAGTGGACTACTTTGCTGTGTTGATGTTGTGTTTCTGGAATGTTGTTGGAGATGCAGTCATCCAGCAACTGGGGAGTATTCCATCCCAATTTGTGCTCTGCAGGCAGTCTTTGGGGAGTTAGCTAAGTTACTTGCTTCCGAGTTCCAAGCCTTTGACCTGCTCAGTAGATGCAGTATCTAAATGGTTTGTCCTGTGCAGTTTTGGGTCATTGGTAACCTCTAAGTATGCAGACAATGGGGATATTCAGGGCTGGTAATACTGTTGAATATCAAACGGAAATGGTTGGATTCTCTGGCAACACAGTGTGGAGCTGGAGGAGCACGGCAGACAAGGCAGCATCAGAGAAGCAGGAAAGTTGATGTTTTGGGTCAGAACCCTTCTTCAGAAATGGCAGGGGGAAGGAAGCTGGGAAGTAAATAGAGGGAGGAAGGATGGGGCTGGGGAATGTAGCTGGAATGGTTTTAGGTGAATGTGGGTAGGGAGTGGGCAGGATTGGTCAGTGAGGTGGGTGATAGGTGGGAGACAATAAGGCCAGGTTGTGTCAGGTCAAGGAGGTGAGGATGAGAGGGAGGGTGGGGCATGGGATAAGGCATGTGCAACCCTCACTCTCATCCCTGCCTCCTTGACCTGATACAACCTGGCCTCCTCCTATCCCACCTATCCACCCCTCCCACCTCACTGACCAATCCCGATCACCACCTACCTGTACTCACCGATCATCATCCCACTTACATTCCCCACCCCAACTCTCCTCTCTCTATTTACTTCCCAGCTTTCTTCCCCCTCCCCATTTCTGAAGAAGGGTCCCGACCCAAAACATCAACTTTCCTGCTCCTTTGATGCTGCCTGGCCTGCTCTGCTCCTGCAGCTCCACGCTGTGTTATCTCTGACTCCAGCATCGGCAGCTCTTGCTGTCTTTGGGTGCGTTATCTCTTGTTTGAGATGGTCATTGTTTGGCACTTGTGTGGCGCGAATGTTACATGCCGTTTATCAGTATAAGTCTGAATGTTGTCCAGGCCCCCCTCTTTATAGATGCAGAATGTTACAGCATCTGAGGAAGTGTGAATGGCATTGAACATTGATGATTTGACAATGATCAACCCTTCTCTGACCTTATCATGAAGTGGAGGTATGGATAGCTGCTGTGAAGTGGCCCAATACTTGTGGTGAAAGTAACACCATGGATTTGTATTGTGTTCACCATGCTGGAAGATGAAACATTGATCCTAGGAAACCATCCAAAATCTCAGTGAATATAAACAATCCTATGGTACTACTTGAAACAGACCCCATACTTGCCCCAAGATCTTAATCAAATACACTTCTAAGCTAGCATCATGAAAACAGATCATTAGCAGTCACTGTTTCCTGCATTATAAAGTTCTGAAGTACCTCATTGACAGTAAAGTGCTTTGGGACCTCCTGAGACTGTCCTCCTTTCCTATCTTTTGTTCCATTGTGAAGCACTTTGTTGCCTTTCATTTTTCATGAGATGTGGGTGTCACTAGTTAGGTCAGCCTTTACAGCCCATCCCTAACTGCCTAGAGAACAGTTAAGGGTCACCTATAATGTTGTGGCACTCACAGCAGGTCAGACCAGGTAACGATGGCAGACTTCCTTCCCTGAGAGATATTACTGAACCAGATGGGTTTTTACGACTAAGAACAATGGCTACATGGTTGCCATGAGACCAGCTTTTATTTAATTCTAGATTTTTACTGAATTCTATTCCACCATCTGCCATGGTCGAATTCAAGCTCATGTCCCCAGAAAATTAGTCGAAGGCTTGGGGATACTAGTCCAATGACACTACCACCATAACATTACTCCCCGACATGTACATTTAAACTAATTTATAGCCAAATGTAGCCACTTAATTCCTGTTTGGGGATTGATGCAGGAAGAAGTGTTGACCAAAACAGGAGTAAGTAAATGTTTGCTCCTCTTTCAAGTGATGTCAGAGGGACTTTAGCATTCACTTCAGTGCCATAATTGGCCAATGTGGTCTCTGTTTGGTCTAAATTGAAAAAATGGTTCATCCAATAATCGTACTGGCTCAGCATATGCTAAGATAGACTGAGGTACATCATCCCTTAAAGCTTTTAAGAGAAATGATTTGATGACCAGGAGTTTGGCTGGTATTGGCAGAGGCCATTGGATGTTTTAAAGGAAAATTGGGTAACGATTTGATGTAGGAGAAAATGTATCACACTGGGGTTAGTCTTATTTGGACTCAGTGCCCTGGTTCTATACTGATGCATCCTTGTTCCTGTGGGACAAGCCTTCTAATATTATAAAATGTAGCAAGTTCTTTGCTGTTGTGGTTTGGAAGTATCTTATGTCATGTAGGAGGTGTTTGTGGGATTATTCATATTTCTCAGAAGGGCACAAATTTGGCAAGTTACCTCTGTTTTCTGGAGGATTTGTTTTGTAGAGATCTCCTCTCACTTGCATATAAACATAGATATGAAAGACATTGAGATGTTCTGGAGATTAGTTGACTGACGTATGTTATGTATTTCAAGTATGGGTTATAACACATTCGTTAAATTCAAGCTGCTTATTTTGACAAGTTGATCTCTGGAATAAAGATGAAAATCGCAACTTTGAGTGTGGCCTTTTAAATTAGCAACAGAAACTATAATCCCTTCCTTAACATTTGTCTGTATCTAATTCTTCTACCAAATACTTCCTCCGATTCGATTAAACATGAGTTAGGAAGCATGGACTGGGAGCAATTGTTCCATGGTAAAGGCACTATAGACATGTGAAGACTGTTTGTTTAAGGAACAGTTGTTGCGAATGATGAATAAATATGTCCCTCTGAGACAGGCAAGAAGGGGTAAGATAAAGGAACCTTGGATGACGAGAGCGGTGGAGCTTCTCGTCAAAAGGAAGAAGGTAGCTTACATAAGGTGGAGGAAGCTAGGGTCAAGCTCAGCTCTAGAAGATTACAGGCAGGCGAGGGAGGAGCTCAAAAATGGTCGGAGGAGAGCCAAGAGGGGGCACGAGAAAGGCTTGGCAGAACGGATTAGGGAGAACACAAAGACATTTTACACTTTTGTGAGGAATACGAGAATGGTCAGGGATAGCATAGGGAACTTGTGTGTGGAGTCTGAGGAGGTAGGGGAAGCCCTAAATGAGTTTTTTGCTTTTGTCTTTACAAAAGAAACGAACTTTGTAGTGAATGAAACCTTTGAAGAGCAGGTGTGCATGCTGGAATGGATAGAGATAGAGGAAGCTGATGTGCTGAAAATTTTGCCAAACATTAAGATTGACAAGTCGCCAGGCCCGGACCAGACTTGTCCTCGGCTGCTTTGGGAAACGAGAAATGCAATTGCTTTGCCACTTGCGAAGATCTTTGCATCCTCGCTCTCCACTGGAGTCATACCTGAGGACTGGAGAGAGGCAAATGTAATTCCTCTCTTCAAGAAAGGAAATAGGGAAATCCCCGGCAATTACAGACCAGTAAGTCTCATGTCTGTCGTCTGCAAGGTGTTAGAAAGGATTCTGAGGGATAGGATTTATGACCATCTGGAAGAGCATGGCTTGATTAAATGCAGTCAACACGGCTTTGTGAGGGGCAGAACATGCCTCACAAACCTTATCGAGTTCTTTGAGGATGTGACTAGAAAAGTTGATGAGGGTCGAGCTGTGGATGTGGTGTATCTGGACTTCAGCAAGGCATTTGATAAGGTTCCCCATGGTAGGCTCATTCAGAAGGTCAGGAGGAATGGGATACAGGGGAACTTAGCTGTCTGGATACAGAATTGGCTGGCCAACAGAAGACAGCGAGTGGTAGTAGAAGGAAAATATTCTGCCTGGAAGTCAGTGGTGAGTGGAGTTCCACAGGGCTCTGTCTTTGGGCCTCTACTGTTTGTAATTTTTATTAATGACTTGGATGAGGGGATTGAAGGATGGGTCAGCAAGTTTGCAGACAACACGAAGGTTGGAGGTGTCGTTGACAGTATAGAGGGCTGTTGTAGGCTGCAGCGGGACATTGACAGGATGCAGAGATGGGCTGAGAGGTGGCAGATGGAGTTCAACCTGGATAAATGCATGGTGATGCATTTTGGAAGGTCGAATTTGAAAGCTGAGTACAGGATTAAGGATAGGATTCTTGGCAGTGTGGAGGAACAGAGGGATCTTGGTGTGCAGATACATAGATCCCTTAAAATGGCCACCGAAGTGGACAGGATTGTTAAGAAAGCATATGGTGTTTTGGCTTTCATTAGCAGGGGGATTGAGTTTAAGAGTCGTGAGATCTTGTTGCAGCTCTATAAAACTTTGGTTAGACCGCACTTGGAATACTGCGTCCAGTTCTGGGCGCCCTATTATAGGAAAGATGTGGATGCTTTGGAGAGGGTTCAGAGGAGGTTTACCAGGATGCTGCCTGGACTGGAGGGCTTATCTTATGAAGAGAGGTTGACTGAGCTTGGACTTTTTTCATTGGAAAAAAGGAGGAGGAGAGGGAACCTAATTGAGATATACAAGATAATGAGAGGCATAGATAGAGTTGATAGCCAGAAACTATTTCCCAGGGCAGAAATGGCTAACACGAGGGGTGATAGTTTTAAGCTGGTTGGAGGAAAGTATAGAGGGGATGTCAGAGGCGGGTTCTTTACACAAAGAGTTGTGAGAGCATGGAATGCGTTGCCAGCAGCAGTTGTGGAAGCAAGGTCATTGGGGTCATTTAAGAGACTGCTGGACATGCATATGGTCACAGAAATTTGAGGGTGCATACATGAGGATCAATGGTCGGCACAACATTGTGGGCTGAAGGGCCTGTTCTGTGCTGTACTGTTCTATGTTCTCCACAGAGCGTTCAAAATATCGTTTCGGTAGCTGTCTTAGATTGATTTAATGACAGGAATTGCAGGAAGTCTGTCTCTGTTTTTAGAAATTAAATTCCTGCATGAGCTTCTTTTTAGGGATTGATGCAGCCCTTCCTCTGCAACCTTAGTCACTAATTTTGATCTCAAATGTCCTTTTTTTTTAATCAAATTTTATTTTCAGAACAACACTTGGCTCATAGGAAATACCAGGACATAGCACTGAGACTGACCTGATCGGATTATAGGCATGCTCTATCTCAATTGGTTCCCCCAACATAAACCTTTCCAAGCCTTTAATAGAATACTGCACAGTATTGCTGAGCCAATGAAAACAGGATAAGGTGGGGTGAATGTAGCTGTTCGTAATATTGAGAATTCCAAATGGTCAAATGGAACATTGCTCTCACAGTGTGAGAAATTAATAAGAACACAAAGCACAGGAGCAGGAGTAGGCCATTTGGCTCCTTGACCCTGCTCCATCGTTCACTCAGATCACAGCTGATCTTTTTGTGGACTCAATTCCACTTTACCTGCCCGCTCACCATAACCCTTAATTCCTTTACTTCTCAAAAATCTATCGATCTTTGCCTTAAAAGCATTCAATGAGGAAGCCTCAACTGCTTCGCTGGGCAGGGAATTCCACAGATTCGCAACTCTTTGAGTGAAGAAGGTCGTCCTTAGCTCAGTCCTAAATCTGCTCCACTTTCTTTTGAGGCTATGCCCCCTAGTTCTAGTTTCACCTACCAGTGGAAACAACCTCCCCTATCTCTATCCTATTTATTCTCTTCATAATTATATATGTTTCCAGAAGATCCGCCCTTCATTCTTTTAAATTCCAATGAGCATAGTCCCAGTGTACTCATTTTCTCCACGGCCAACCCGCTAAACTCTGGAGTCAACCTAGTGAACCTCCTCTGCACCCCCTCCAGTTTCAGTACATCCTTTCCCTAGTAAACTTTTAAAATGGGAGCGAATGGTATGAGACGTAGAGTGATCTTATAGAGGTCTGAGTGACATGGGCCATGGCAAGTTTCATGTCAAAATTTGGTGAAATATCTGGCAAAACCCACCATGACATCAGGAGCATTTCACTCCATCTTTTATTCTTTTGATAAGTGGCACAGTGAGTTTCTTACCAGGCAGTGGTGTGTTGCTCATTATGGGGGATTGTTGCTTGTTAAACGCTTTACTAATGCCACAACTGACCTCAAGTAGTTTGCTTCATCTTACCGAATTCAACAAACAAGCGAGATTTCGAGAAAGCTCAGTATGGGAACCAGACATTCGACAAGGCACCTCAAAGAAAGTTAAGTCATGAGATAAGAGCCCATGGTGTTGGAGGTGCTCCTTTGACCTGGATATAGGGTTGGCTCGAAGCAACAAGTGGGGAGTAAGGTAGCTTTTTCAGGTTGGTAACCTGTAACCAGTGGTTTCCACAGGGATCAGTACTGAGACTGTAGTTGTTTACAATATATATTTAATGACTTGGAGGAAGGAAACAAGTGTACTGTAGCCAAATTTCCAGACAACGTAAAAATGAATGAAAGGCAAGATGCAAGATGGATATGTACATCTTACACTAGGCAGTGCCCTAGTGGTATTATCGCTGGACTGTTAATCCAGAGAACCAGACAATGTTCTGGGAACCTGGGTTTGAATCCCGCCACAGCAGATGGTGGAATTTGAATTCAATAAATTTCTGGAATTAAGAATCTAATGATGACCATGAATCCATTGCCGATTGTCAGAAAATCCCAACTGGTTCACTAATGTCCTTTAGGGAAGGAAACTGCCATCCTTACCTGGTCTTGGCCTACATGTGACCTCAGACCCACAGCAATGTGATTGAATCTTAGCTGCCCTCTGGGCAATTAGGGATGAGCAATAAATGCTGCCTGGACAGAGATGCCCTCATCCTGTGAATGAATAAAGGACATAGAGACATTGATAGCTTAAGTAAGTGGGCAAAACGTTGTCAAATGGAGTACCGTTTCCCACTCCATGGGGGAAATGTGAAGTTGTTCGTTTTGGAAGGGAGAATTAAGGAATAGATTATTATTTAAATCGGGTAAAGCTGCAGAAAGCTGCAGCACAAAGTGACGTGGGTGTGTGCACAAAACACAGAGGTGCAACCCATTCTCAGGTAGGCTAATGGAATGATGGCCCTTACTTCAAAGGGATTGTAATATGAGAGTAAAGAAGTCATTGCATCTGTACAAGGTGCTGATGGGACCACATCTGGAGTACTGTGAGCAGTTTCGGTCCCCTTATTTAAGGAAAGATATTTCATTGGAGCCTGTTCAGAGATTTACTTGGATGATTCCTGGTATGGACTGGTTGTCTTATGATCAGCAATTAAACAGATTGGGAATCTACTCCCTGGAGTTTAGAAGAATGAGAGGTGATCACATTGAAACCCACAGAACTTGACAGCATAAATGCTGAGAGGACATTTCCCTCATAGGAGAGCCTAGGACCAGAAGGCATTGGCGCAGAATAAAGGAGTGTCAATTTAAGATTGACCTGAGGAGAAATTTCTTCTGTCAGAGGATTGAGAGTCTTTGGACCTCCTTGCAACAGAGAGCCTTGGGGGCACAGCCCTTGTATATATTTAAGGCTGAGGTTGATTCTCGATTAGGAGGAGAAATTGAGAGTTACAGGGAAAAGGCAGGAAGGTGGACGTGAGGAACATCAGATCAGCTATGATTCTATTGAATGGTGCAGCAAGCTTGAGGGGCCAAATGGCCACCACCTGTTCCTGTTTCTCATGGTGTTATGGGTAACCGGTGACTTCAGCTTGCCACTTGCTCCATAAGGTCGTCTTTGTTGGATTCTGGGTACCAATACTTCGGGGCTTGCTTTATTTGGTTGGGGTGGGTGACGGCAAACGAGGTTAGATTTTGCAGGCATCAGTGAGAGTGACAAAGCAGGAGTCTTTGGGGGAGGTGGGTTTAGCAGCAGAGATAGACCGACAATGAGAACTGCAGAGAGGATGGTGGCATTTAAGGTAATGGAGTCATCGAGATATACAGCACAGAAACAGGCCATTTGGTCCAACTCATCTGTGCTGACCAGATATCCGAAATAAATCGACTCCCATTTGTCAGTGTTTTGCCCATGTGCCTCTAAACCCTTGCTATTCATCTACCATCCAGTAGCCTTTTAAATGTTGTAATTGTACCAGCCTCCACCACTTCCTCTGGCAGTTTATTTCATACACACATCACCCTCTTCTTTTAAATCTCTCCCCTTAAAGGTCTGTCCCCTAGCTTTGGATTCAGCTACCCTGGGGGGAAGAAAAGACCTCAGCTACTCACCCTATCCGTGCTCCTCAGTAATTTTAGAAATGTCTGCAAGGTCACCCTTCAGCCTCTGACACTCCAGAGAAAAGAGCCCCAGCCTATTCAACGTTTCCATATAGCTCAAACCCTCCAAACCTGGCAATTTTTTAGTTTTTTTTCAGAGCTATAGCAGGGAGACCAGAATTCAATTTGGTATTCGAAAAAGTGGCCGAACCAATGTCCCCTACAACTGCAACATCATCTCCCAACTCCTATACTCAGTGCACTGACCCTTGAAAGCAAAACTACCCTGTCTACCTGCAGCTCCACTGTCAAGGAAGTGTGCAATTGCATGCCCAGGCCCCTTTGCTCAGCAACACTCCCCAGGGTGTGTATAAGTCCTGCCCTGATAAGCCTCACAAAAATGCAACTGTTGAAGTAGAAGGTGCTCTGTTCAATCCCTTTGGGTGTAAACTAGACAGCCTAGTGGACAATGAAATTCCTTTGCCACAGTTTCATCTAATCTGACAATATCTTTATAGTTTCGTACTTCAACTTACGCCACTTAGAATGCTGTCTATCTTTGTGGCATTGCCAATTTTTGACAAGTGGCTTTCTATTACATCATCAATGTTACTAACAAGTATTGCGAATTAAAGAAGTTCCCAAACATTAGACAATGAGGTTCTGATCTTTTTTAACAGACTTCAACATGCAGTTCGCAGCATATGCTGATCTAAGAAAAATTACTCACAACACATCATCCAACAAATGTGGCAGGATGAAACTTCGCCATTTTCACTAAAATGATGAGCTCCTGATTGTTTGTTTGAAAAACGTCTTCAAATAGGATCCGGGAATCGGTGCTGAGCCTTTATTGATATTCCAGGAGGGATTTCAGGATCACTGTTTCTCCTGAAGTTTAATCACTGGGTCAAAATCCTGGAATTGCCTCCCTCAGGGCAGGGTGAGTCAACCACAGCAGGTGGACTGCAGCAGTTCGAGAAACCCTCTCACAAAGTCAAGATTTCAAAGTGTGTAGCTGGGTGAACACAGCAGGCCAAACAGCATCTCGGGAGCACGAAAGCTGATGTTTTGGGCCTAGACCCTTCATCAGAGAGCTCTCTGATGAAGGGTCTAGGCCAGAAACGTCAGCTTTTGTGCTCCCGAGATGCTGCTTGGCCTGCTGTGTTCACCCAGCTACACACTTTGTTATCTTGGATTCTCCAGCATCTGCAGTTCCCATTATCTCTACCCTCTCACAAAGTCAGCTTAGTACCATCTTCTCAAGGGCAACTAGTAACAGGCAATAAATTCTGGCCCAGGCAGTGATGCCCACATCCCACAAAAACAAACTTTAATAAGCCAAGTATCCCAATCCTTAAGCTAAGACACAAGAGATGTCATCAGATGTTCACAGTTGACAAAACCTCTTCCTGATTAAAATCATACAATCTTTGCCATGTATTTCAAAATTACCAAGCATGCCTTTGTAGTTATTTGACTAGTGCAATATATTGGCCAAAAGAGATTGGGATAAAATGGGTAATTCAAGTAGCTGATTGATACTGTCTGTGGAAAGAATTGGTTTGATAAATCAAATGACAGTATCTTCTTCTGTACTTGTAGGCTTTTACTTCTGTGTTCTAAACACAAGTTTCCCAATGTTTGCAGGGAGGTTAGGGCATTCATGGTAGCCAGTTGAAACCGAGAAATCCTGCGGATGCAAAGATCCTGTCAAATTTGAAGTGGGCATCTTGTTATCATTTTCTTCTTCCATTTGCTGCCTGACAGTTGCCAGGGTTCACAGGCTGCCTTGATACCAGATGAGAGGACTCGATGACAAGGGACTTTGTGGGCGTTGCTTTGGGATTGGGTGAGATTGAGGCTTGATGGATCCCAGAGCCTGGAACTGTGGAAGGAAGGGAAATGGACATCTGGGCATGTGACTGGAGCTTGGTAGGTGATTGTGAGCAATAGAATGGGGCTTGGCTGGGTGAATCTGGAAATGGAAGACAGTGAATTTATTGATCACACCAGACGAGAGAGGCTGCAAATCAATTATCAATGAATAGTGAAAAGACATTAATTGCTAACTCTGTTTCTCTTTACACAGACACTACACTGCTGCGCACTTCCAACTTTTTCAGTTGATATTAACATTTGCCGTGTTCATGTGCTGCATTTAATTATGAACTACTGACTGACTTCACCTTTGTGTGGTTTAATATCAAAACTAAGAAGTCTGAAAATCAATTTGTAAATGCGAACTAAAACAGAAAAGACATTATAAAATGTAACCAAAATCCCGTTGGAACTTTTCTTGATGATTGCAGCAAACTCAAAGTTTGATATTTATTAATTTGCTTAGTCATCCCCATCCTGATATCCAAGCTCCTCCTTTCACTGTCACTGACACTTAGTGCCACGCACTGTATCATGGCCCTTCATGCTCCCACTTCCAGTAGATCACAGAAAATGCCAGGTTGCAGAGACCTGGAAAGGGAAGTGATGTTTCTGATGTAAACAGAAAATGCTGGATATGTTCAACTTGCTTGGTTTCATCTGTGGAGAGAAGAGGAGTTAATATTTCAGACTGATGACCATTTCATCAGGAGTGGTGTCCAACTTCAGTGGCGAACGAGTTAAAAGTGTTCCGAGCTTTCTGTAAATAAACTTTTGTTCAGCGCAGTTTGGCTGACTCTCAACCAGAAGGTGCTTTGATGCATCGGGGATGCCAGTCTCCGGCTTGCAGTTCTGTGTACATTGTTCTGAAAGGAAGTGAGGTACGTCGGAATATTAGACCTATATCCCAGCTGGAAATAACATGGATATGAATGAAAAAACCTTGCGTTTTGTCAGTATTGTGCCCTCAATAATTCTGAAATGAATTGAGCAACTCGAGCAACTGAAAATCTCTGGCTTCACCTTTGAAGCTGTAGAGAATATTAAAACCTGAATGGGTCCTTTTGCACCATTTTTAAAATGTTTTTGAATTGGTGTTTTACCAGTGCATGGAATTTTTGCTGACGTTTTATTGACTCACTTGAACAATTAAACAAAAGCGTGACCTCTAATGACATTGGTTGCATGCTATTCATCAACTCCTGACTAAAGTATTGGGAGATTCATTCAAATCCTTGGAAGAAGAAAAGCTAAATACTTGTATTGAGTGACAAAATGAAAATAATGATTTGCTAATTAGCAGACTGCCAACAAGAGATGGTGCCTAGCAATACTCAGTAGTAATTCAGAATTGTATGTTGTATAAGCTGTGTTTGAGCTCAGCTGACTGCAGCAATGCGTTTCAGAGATTTGTTCAATAAATAAGAGGACACAAAATATGTTATTTTTAAAAGCGATATCATACTTTCAAACCACAGTGCTCAAGATCTCCTGCGTATAACAGCTAAGGTTATCTCTACAGTTTAATCACACAGAGCAGCATGTATACAAAATGAACGACTCTTCATCATCTATTACAAAATTGGCTTTGATTTTTTTTTGAAAAATGTCATTAGGTTATAAAGACAAATTCTTCCAGTGCTTCAAGCTGCTCATTTGATCTAACAATTTAAAAAAAATCAAGATATCATGAACCTCAACTATTCCCAGTGGACCAAATCCAAAGCAAATAATGTTAGTCTTTTACTGGAAAAATAGTTTCTGAAAATAAAGTCCTCTTGCAGCACATTTTCCGTAGCAATCTCAAAGCACCAGTGGGTCTGAGTCAGAGAAGCATTTCACTGATGTGTGTTCTGAAGACCATTTGAGGATAAAGGTCTTGACGAACTGTCTGTGCTGTGGATGGACTCTGAAACTCTATAAATGCATGTGGCATTTAAATCTTTATAGAGATGGGCTATGACCAGTGAACGTACATGATTGGTGACTCATGGCCTGCCCGTTTAACTTAGTACATTGGAGCCGGTGGAATGCCTAAAGCTTTATATAAAACTGAAATATTACAGTTGCTGGAAATCTGAAATACAAACCGAAAATGCAGGAGAAACCCAACCGTACCGGCAGCATTTGCGCAGAGAGTGACACATTAAATGTTTTAAATTCAATTTGACTATTCATCAGAATTGAAAGGGGATGGAAAATTGTGCTTTTTATGCAATGGATAGAGGAAGAGGAGGAGGAGAGGGTGGAACAGGTAATGAGCAGCAAAAGACTAAGGGAATACTAACGATGGTAAAGGAGTGATAGAGATGTAAAATAGGTGTAAATGATAGGAGTGAACTGGAGAAAATGGGCTCAATCTGCTGAGAGAAAAACCAAGAAGGCACAGACAAGACATGGCTGATGAGGTGGATTGGGGGTTTAATGTTGGTTGACATTGCTATGGGCAGGCCTGAACTGAAAAAAAGAATGTCTGGTTACCGCTAATGTGGCAGGTCCTGACTGCCAGAGCATTAGCATGGTGTGGCATGTGCATAGCAGAAACATGAGGAGTCATTGGTTATAATATTAACCAGCCTCAATCACTGGTACAAAAATACTGCATCTGCTGAAAATCTGAAACACAAGCAGAAAATACTCAGCAGAACTAAGAGCATCTACGCAGTAAGAAATAATTTGTGGGCAGAATATTCCCAGCCCCTGAATGATAAAGGCCATGGCAAAAATTTAGTCTCCAGTGAAGACCTCATCATTGAGTGCCAAAAGTCCCAATTTCCAACCAAGTGTTGAATGATAAGATTCTCCACAATGAGAGGCAAGAAGCCTATTTTCATGGATTATCACTCATCATTATTTGATCTCACCTCGTTAGTATGCATTTCCCATCCTGCCAGGCGCTGCTTAGAAACTAGATGCTGTGAATTCCCAACATGAAAGTTAGAGTGGTTTCCAGACTGCTCCCAACTTGGTGCTGGCTCCTCGAACTTCCATTTTAGAGTTACAGAGATCTAAAGCACAAAGAAAGGCCATGCAACCCATCACATTTGTCCTGGTCAAGAGCAAGCAGCTAATTATTCTAATCCCATTTACCCCCATAACCTTGAATACCTTGACATTGCAAGTGCACAACCAAATATTCCTTCAATGTTATTCTGCCTCTACCATCTTTTCAAGAAGTGAGTTCCAGATTCCCCTCACGTTCTGGTGGGGGAAAAAAACTCTCATCCCCTCTAAACCTCCTGCCCTTTACTTTATATCACCATTCCCACTCATTCATCAATTCATCAAGGGATAAAGTTCCTCCTTGTTCACCATGTTTATGCCCCTCCTAACTTTATATATCTCAGTCATGATGCCGCTCTGTTCCAAAGAAAACAATCCCAGCCCATCCAAATAAAAACTAAAAGAGCTGCAGATGCTATAAATCAGGGACAAAAACAAAGTGGCTGGAAAAGCTCAGCTCTGGGGAAGGGTCACCGGACCCTAAACGTTAACTGTGATTTTTGTTTTCTTCACAGATGCTGCCAGACCTGCTGAGCTTTTCCAGCAACTTCTGTTTTTCTCCCAGTCTATCCAATCTCTTTTCATAACTAAAACTCTAGCCCAGGTAACATCTCAGCAAATCTCCTCTGCACCTGTCTTGGATGCTAGTCACCAGTGTCTCAGGGCACACTCCAGAGGCAATGATCTCCCACGTATCCCATCCATGGACCTTGGCAGCCAGCCTCACTGCATCGTCAGCACATTCCCATTCACTTAGAATGCACATCTACAATTCAAAGTTGCACTGGAGCACACTGGCATGTCTCTCTGCAGTGCTCCTTGTGGCTTCCTCTGCCAGTCCTGGGAGAAGACAATGACTTTCCTCTTCCCCAACCTATCTACCAGGACCTCCAGATCTATGTCTATTAAGCAGGGTGCCAGTTTCCCCTGCCGTGTCATCTCTGAGGCAAACTGTGCAGCTCCTGGACAGCAATTTCTAGCACTTGATTGGGTGCACACATCCTTTTAAATATGGTGCCAGTGCCAGCAATCCTGGGATGTGTCAGCATTGATTAGTGATGCCACCTACAACAAATAGGAGAAATGGGCTAGAGTTGGGTGAGTGGATCTGTGTAAGGGCCTGGTACACAGTTACTGAGGTGGGTTTGAGATGATGGTGTAGGTAATCGCCTTCAGCCTCGCAGAGAAAAACCCTCCAATAAAATTGATGAAGCTGACACTTGGCTGATTTCTAAAAGGATCCAACCCAGTGTTTCAGACTGATTACGTCTTGGGTGTACTATAAAAGATTAAAAATGTTATTGGTTTTGAGAAAGCGAAAGGGAAAAGTGAGAGAATGAGAATGAAAAAGAAGGCCCATGATTGTGTTAAGGGATTAAATATCAATAGGAAGGAGTGGTAATGAGACAGTAAAACAAAAGATGAGTGTAGAGGAGGTGTGAATGGCAGGATGTTGAATAGCTGCCAATAGAAAGTGAAGTGTAGAAAATGAAAGGGAAAGCAAAACTGAACTTCTTTTTATTCATTCATGGTATCAGGTCATCGCTGGCTAAGCCAGCATTTATTGCCCATCCCAGAGGGCAGTTAATAGTCATCCACATTGTTGTGGGTCTGGAGTAACATGTAGGCCAGTCCGGGTAAGAATGGCAGTTCCCGTCCCTGAAGAACCAGATGGGTCTTTCCAAAAATCAACAAAGGACTCGTGGTCATCATTAAACCAATAATTCCAAATATTTATTGAATTCAGATTCCACCGTCTGCCATGGCAGGAGTTGAACCTGTGTCCCTGGATTAAAGTCCGGTGATAATACCACTAAACCGTTGCCTCAAGGTAGAGTTAATGATCTAAACTTGAAGAGAAGAAGGGCTCTTGATAGACAGTTGTCAATGTATTGCCCTACCTGTCAGGTGTCCTCGGGAGGTCTTCTCCATCCATCAGCTCAGCAAAGAGCAATAAGGAAATTCTTACTAAACAGTGCCACCTCCTACAACATATCCAGCAGCCTCTCAGCTGAACCCAGACAGATTCCGAGGTAGTTATTAGCACTGTCATCCTAATAGTCAACATCAGTAGATGATTGCATGTGGGAGAATAGAACCTTAGCAATGCCTTGTAGTTTACCTAGGAAGCCACAGGAACTCTGTAAAAGGAGAGACTTGTTTGTGTTCTCACTGACTGGAACAAAACAGGAGGAGACCGGAGTATGGGAATTTTCAGACTGACAGGAATCCCAATGTGCCAGATCCATTTATGACATTAACTGCTATCCATTAATTAAAAGGAGTCATGAAAAGTCATTGGCCAACAGGATTAAGGAAAATCCCAAGGCTTTTTGTATATATATAAAGAGCAAGAGGGTACCCAGGCAGAGGGTTGGCTCACTCAAGGACAGGGAAGGGAATTTGTGTGGAGCCAGAGGAAATAAGTACTTTGGCTTCAGTATTCACCATAGGGAAGGACTTGGTGGCTGATGAGTCTGGGGAAGGGAGTGTAAATAGTTTGGGTCATGGTGAGATCTAAAGGGAGGAGGTATTGAGGGTCTTGTAAAAATTAAGGTAGACAAGTCCCCAGGGCCTGATGGGATATACTGCAGAATACAGAGAGAGGCAAGGGAGGAAATTGCTGGAGCCTTGACGGAAATCTTTGTGTCCTCACTGGCTACCGGGGAGGTCCCAGACAATTGGAGAATTGTCAGTGTTGTTCATTTGTTTAAGAAGGTTGGCAGGGATAATCCAGCTAATTACAGGCCAGTGAGCCTTACTTCTGTGGTAGGGAAATTATCGGAGACGATTCCTCGAAACAGGATTTAATTCCACCTGGAAATCAGTGGATGTATTAGCAAGAGGCAGCACGGTTTTGTGAAAGGGAGATTGTGTCTCACTAACTTGGGTGAGTTTTTTGAGGAAGTGACGAAGATGATCGATGAGAGTAGGGCAGTGGATGTTGCCTACATGGACTTCAGTAAAGGTCCTCATGGCAGGCTGATATAGAATGTAAAGTCACACGAGGTCAGAGGTGAGTTTGCAAGATGGATTAAAAAAAACTGGCTTGGTCATAGAAGACAGAGGGTAGCAGTGGAACAATGTGGTTTTGAGTGGAGGGCTGTCATGTTCCTCAGGGATCAGTGTTGGGGCCTTTGCTGTTTCTAATATATATAAATGATTTGGAGGAGAATGTAAGTGGTCTGATGAGTAAATTTTCCAATGACACAAAGGTTGGTGGTATTGTGGATAGCATGAGGACCATCAAAGGATGTAACTAGATATAAATTGGTTGGTGACTTGGGTAGAGAGATGGCAGATCGAGTTTAATCCATAAAAATGTGAGGTAATGCATTTTAGAAGGTATAATCCAGATGGAAAATATACGGTAAATGGCAGAACCCTTAAGAGGACTGATAGGCAGAGGGATCTTGGTGTACAGGTACACAGGTCACGGAAAGTGGCAATGCAGGTGGAAAAGGTAGTCAACAAGATATACGGCATGCTTGCCTTCATTGGCCGGGACATTGAGTTTAAAAATTAGTAGCTAATGTTGCTGCTTTATAGAACCTTAGTTAGGCTGTATTTGGAATATTGTGTTCAATTCTCGTCACCACACTACCAGAAAGAGATGGTGGCTTTGGAGAGGGTACAGAAAAGATTTACCTTGATATTGCAAGGTATGGAGGGCATTAGCTATGAGGAGAGGTTGGAGAAACCTGGGTTGTTCTCTCTGGAACGACAGAGGTTGAGGGGCAACCTAATAGAGGTCTACAAGATTATGAAGGGCATGGACAGAGTGGACAGTCGGAAGCTTTTTTCCCAGGGTGGAAGTGATAGGTGCGAGGGGCAAGGTTTAAAGGTGATGTATGAGGCAGCTTTTTTTACACAGAGGTTGGTGGGTGCCTGGAACTCGCTGCCGGGGGTGGTATTGGCAGCAGATACCACAGTAACTTTCAAAGGACATGTTGACAAATATGAATAGGATGGGAATAGAAGGATATGGTCCTCAGAAGGGTCGGGGATTTTAGTTGGTGATGGGCAGCATGTCGGTGCAGGCTTGGAGGGGTGAAGGGCCTGTTCCTATGCTGTAATTTTCTTTGTTCTTCATAATTACATGCATGTGGTTCCATGAACCCTCCATTCGAACAGGGGATTTCCCATCAATACAAAGGATTTCATTCCCTTAACGTGCACTTGGAGTTTGGCTGTGACTAGGAGAGCTTCTTGTTGAATGCCTGTTAATCTGGCAAATTCAAGAGGTATTCACCCTCTGGTAGACAGCTATACCCACCTGTTGGCACCATCACAAAGGAGGGTAGCTTCTGGATGATGGGTGCCCACAGTACCCCAGACTGAGAACTCACCTCTGCCACCCGACCATATGAGCTACACAGAAGTCGAAGTCAAGACTGCATTGGAGCAGATCATTGGGCTTGGGACATGATGGGTCCATTATGTGGACTGCTTGGGTGATACCCACCAGCGCTCATCAGAGAGTGTACCTAATCTCATTTAATATCTAATCTGCTGGCTGCCAAATTCTCTATGACTTAATTTTGAGTTGAAGAATAGATGATTGGACTGTTGTGACAGGCCCCTCTCTGGTCTGGTTTCTGCAGCCATGATGTCTGTCAGCATGTCTGACAACATGCCTGACCTCTGTTTTGCACTGCAGGCCTAAAAACCTGTGGGTTGTGTCTGCCGTCTGACGGAAGATAGGTCATTGGCTACTAAGCACAGCATTTTCTGGTGGTTCCTAGGTTCTGTTCTGGAGTTTTGCACCATTTCTTTGCCGAGAAGGATTGGCTGTAAGATCTCTGTGAAGCCAGGAGCCAAGTTGGAACCAGACTCTTGACTATTCTTTGACTGTGACGACAGGCTGTATGACAGGCCAGTCCATGCATCTTTGTGTATGACCCTCAGCATTTCACTATCAATCAGCCCATAGAGATACTGAAAATTGGCTTTAGCAAATATTCCCTTTTAGAGATTAGAATGATTCACTTTTTAAAGCAATCTTGCTTTCTTATATTTTGCAGCTCTTGAATATATCTTCACAGTTTAGAAAGTCCATGGGAAATTTTTGCTTTCTACTTGTTTGCTGTTACGTACAGAGTGCTAATAATTCCAAACCTTCAGCTGTTCATCATACCTCCAGTGCTGATGCACACCCGATGCTTGTCAAAATGTTTCAAGCCATCTCTGGTGGCTTTGCTTTCCCATTCACTGCTAATACTTTCAGAGCAAAGTTCTTTATGGA
Source organism: Stegostoma tigrinum (assembly GCF_030684315.1). Lineage (NCBI taxonomy): Eukaryota > Metazoa > Chordata > Chondrichthyes > Orectolobiformes > Stegostomatidae > Stegostoma > Stegostoma tigrinum. Next base: position 17,044,175 of record NC_081375.1, read on the forward strand.
AGTGAACAAATAGAGAACCCCCATGTCATGACTGCAAATTGAAAAGCTACATGATCCATAATGACCCAAATTTGACTATGGTCACTGTCAGGAGTCCATTTGGAGGCTCATTGTCAGTTCCAAAGATGAGCGTAAATGCATGTTGGATTTTTATCACTTATCACTAATGAACAAGACTGTCTTCCTCACTTCATGAGGGGTTTTGTAATAAATTTAGCTTAATTTTGTTGGTCAAGGATATTAAGAGTTGGGCAGCGATAGTAAGAACTGCTGATGCTGAAGTCAGGGATAACACACTGTGGAGCTGGAGGAACACCTCAGGCCAGGCAGCACCAGGGGAGCAGGAAAGCTGACGTTTCGAGGCAGATCCTTCATTTCTGAAGAAAGGTCTTGACCCGAGACATCAACTTTCCTGTCCCTTAAGAGTTAGGCAGCTCTTAAGATTGTGTTTAGATGGAGATCAGCCAAGATCTAACTGAATTCCAACCAGGCCGGAGGGACTGAATAGCCCACTCCTGTTCCTGTGCTCCTAAATGGGCCAAGTCAATGCACAAGGGGAGTAGGCAGGCCGAACTCCTAGGATGGATGGATGTTTCCTTGAGGAGAGACTGAGGTGAATGAGCCTCTACTGTTTCAAAAAATAAGAGGTGATCCACTGAGACTTAGAACATTCTTAAAAGGTTCAATATAGTAGATGCAGAAAGGATGTCTCTGTCTCAGCTTCAGCGAGCAGGTGGAGGCCTGGAACTTGGGGATACATTCACAGAATCAGGTACAGACCATTCAGACTAAGATGAGGATGGATTTCTTCACTCAGAGAGTGGTGAATCTTTGAGATTCTCTAATGCAGAGGGCTGTGGAAACTCAGTTGTTGAGCTATGTTGCCCAAAATCTTTCCAGCTGCTTCACAAACCTGCAGGGTCTGTTTGTGGAAGCGACACCTGGAACTGAATGTCACTATATACATCCAGGCAGCTTAGAGGGAATTGGGTATGTAGAGGGGAATCAAAGGATATAGGGGGAGGGGCAGGATCAGGGTATTGAGCTCAGTGATCAACCACAATCAGATTGTATGGTGGAGCAGGCTTGAGGCGTAGAATGGCTTACTCATGCTTCTATCTTCTAAATTTCTATTGATAAAGTTCTAGATTGTTATGACATCAAGGAATATTGAGTTAACAAGGAAAATGGAATTGATGTGGATGATCAACCATGACTGAGAATGGCAGAACAGACTCAAAGCACTGAATAGCCTACACCCTGCCTCTATATTTCTGTTATGTTCAATCCCTGATCCATGATGGAACTGCTGTGTCCATTGTCTCTACCACCAGAGACTCCTGGATTAAGGATAGGTAGATGAGCTCAAGTTCCAGCCCTGTAACTATGGAGTGAGTTTATTTTTTAAATGACCTGTTCTGGAACGTTATAACTCACCTCGGGAGCAAGTGGGACTTGAACCCGGGTCTCCTGGCTCAGAGATTGGGGCACTACAAATGCACCATAATAAGCCTGTAAGTGATTGCTGAGATTGTCAGTTGGAAATGACGATTACCTGTGATGTCCGCTTGGTCTAATTGGCTGCTCTTGGGCAGCAATTATTTAGAGTGGCTTTCGGGTATTCCAGTACAATGATGCCTTTACCTTACGTTATTTTGGGGTTTTTTAACATTTGAATTAGGGGAGAAACCGCAAGTTCAAAGGCAGTTTGGCAAATAAGCACAAATATCACTTCATAAATGATTTATACCTATCTGGAAAGAATAAAAGTGCTTCAGTTTTGAGAAACACACAAATGACGTCAAGTAGGCTGTCCTTGAATGGATTGAGTTGTAGCGTCTCATTTGCGTAATCAATCGATGATTTGTGTGCTGTTCTGACACACAAGTTATAATTTGTTCCATTATAGATATCAACTTTGGGTTCAGGAAGAGTGCATTTTAAGAGATGTAGAGAGAAGGAAGTTGCAGTTGTTGTAATTTAGACATAATGACCCAGTTACTGCAGAGCTGTGAGTCTTAAGAGTTCTCCAGCAAACTCAAGATGACTCGGCATTGAATGTGTCCTGTCTCTGAAATATGTGGCCAAGTAGATTGTTTCATGAGGAGATGCAACCCATTGTAGCGTCTGGCTTTCCTTGCGGTTATCCCATGGTTATTTGTGTTGTTGCTGTAAGGCCTGAGTCACAGCCAGGTGCTGCGGGCTACTGATCCATTTATTGACCTTCTGATGCTGTTACTATTAGAATCAATTTTTGTTGCTTAGCACGTCATAATTTTGTGGTGAATGAAGGTCTGCTTCAAAGCCACTCAACTATTTCGGCACAAACCCATTACTCACAGGTATCCTGGGATTTACTGTGCTCTGTTGCAATCCCAGTTAAAGTGGTTAAATGCAGGACAATTCATGGAGCAATGTATCATGTCGCTGATGAGGTGAGAAATTATTGTACAGCATTGGAAATCATTGGTCCCATCAAGTATAATAATTTGTAATTTCGTACCTACCACTTTGCTCTGTTTAATAAGAAACTTGTGTAATTTTATCTGGCAGAAACGTGACAAAGTCAATTAAACATGACGTTGGGCAGGGTGTGAATCAATCCCATCAGTTTCTGCCTGTCAGATTAAGCTAAATTAATATCCTAACCCAAGTTACTTACTTGTGAACTTTTCTTTCACTCTGGTCCAGTTGGCAGTATTGCTGCAATACAGCAAAATTGCTGAATGCAGACATGACTGACAAGGTTAAAAAAAAAGTTTTTTTTTTGTTGGAACACTGTTTACCTATTTTACAGAACTTGTATCGTGTTCAAGTAACTTTTATTCCCTGCCCATCCAGGCTATTCGCATTGCATTATAAATATATAGTTTCCTTTGTAGATTCACATTTCTCTTGACTGCAAATACATTATTTTTATTTATTCCTTTATTATTTACATGATTATAAACAAAAATTTTCCCTTCCATTATTCTGTACTGAACAAGTTGTACTTGCTGAAGGAGTGATTGGTGCAAAAGAAACAGGGAGATTATATTTGCATCCTTAGAGACTTGTCCAGGTTGAGCACTTAATAGCCATTGTCTTCAGAGGTAGAAGGAAAACCTCCATCCAATTAACCATAGTCCCTCATTTTTTTTTTATTTAAGTGCTTAAACTAAGGTATTTTATTAGCGTTATTCCCTGGAGCTGGTTGCTTATATTCATTTGTGCAGTTCCGTCCAGCTGTCATTCACCAGAAATTCACCAAAGATCTTTAGACTGCACCTTTCTAACCTATGTCCACTTCCATCCATAAGGACAAGGGTACATGGGAAGACCACCACCTGCAAATTCCCCTTAAAGCCACTCCTGACTTGGAAATATATCAATGTTCCTTCATTGTCACTGGGTCAAAGTTCTGGAGTTTGCTCCCTATGACTTTGTTGGACTACCTGCAGCACATAGATAGCATTGGTTCAAGAAGGCAGCTCACCACCACCTTCTCAAGGGCACTGACAAATGGTCAATAAATGCTCACCCAGCTGGCAAGGTCCACATCCCATGAATAAATTAAAAAAAAATTCTCACTGAAATCTTCTATGTAAAATTAAGCTGGCTGGAAGACTATAAGTCCCATTTATGTCTTTTTTAAAAAATCTTTCTTTGTCTACTCCACCACTCTCTAGCTTAGATCGAATATTTATATTTGTTTAACTAGTCATATTTGAGCCCAAAGACATCAATGTTTACAGTGCCATAATCACCATGCCTTGTACTTTGCAAGTACAAAGTTGCTGAATTCAGTTTAAAACCTTCTGAACTCATAGCCTTGTTATGAGGTACTATAGCGAGCCCAACTCTTGGGACTGGATATCTAAGTCAGCTGAAGGACAGTTGACAGTGTAATTCAATAGTGTATGAGTTCTACATTGAATCTCATCTTACCTGTTGACATTAGACTGTAAAGTGCATTAAACAGTGTGGAAGATGATAACATACTGCCAAAGGATATAACCAGACTGGTGGAAGGGCCGACATGTGGTGGATATACTTCAATGCAGAAAAATGTGAGATGACATATTTTGTTAGGAGTTATGAGGAGAGCCAATGGAAGCTAAATGTTACAATTTTAAAAAGGGTGAAAGTACAGAGGACTATTGAGGTGATTTTGATCAAATGTTTTGCAGGATGGTTTGTTTAGCAAAGTTTGTAATAAAACATCTTGGATTTTATAAATAAAGGCATCGAGTGCAGAAGTCATGTAGTTTTGCTAAACATAAAAAACACTCACCATTTTGCCCCAGCTGTAGTATCTGATTCTAGTCACTACAATTTAGGAAGGACATCAAGGCTTTGGAAAGAGTACAGAGTAATTTATTAGAATGATTCCAGGGATAAGGTATCACTGTTAGGCAAATAAACTAAGGAACCCACAAATCTTCTCCTTGGAACAAGGAATATTAACGGGAGACATGCAAAGGCTGATTAAAATAATGATAAATTTACATGGAGCAAATTAAGAGAAACCCTTTCCGATGGTGAAAGCGCTCATATTTGAGATGATTGACAAGAGAATCAGGGCAGTAAGAGGAAAAGTAGTTTTCTACAGTGAGTGTTTAGGATTCAGAGTGCATTGTCTAACATTCTGTAACTTTCAAAAGAAAATAGAATAAATACCTAAGAGAGAAGATCAGAACTTTTGGGAAAAGGGCAGGTGAGTCAGACTAACTGGATTGCCTTTGACAAAGCCAGCACAGACTGTGCTGTAATATTCCCATGACTCTGTGGTCTCTGCTCCTGCCAAGCATTGACCTAAAGCCTTGATGAAGAGCAGAAATCAGCAGCATCTTTGCCTAAAATGAACATCTGCTCTTAAAGTTCTAACTGAAGCATGTAGCCTGAGTGCCACCCATTGTAGTTGTTCACGATCTGATACCCTGTAGATCTGCAAAGATCCAATCATATGAACAACAAATAATGAATATTGAATGAATAAAATAATGAATTACACATGACATTTGACTAAGATGGCTTTTTGTATATCTATTACAGCTTAAAGAAAAATTCCAAAGACAGACCAACCTACGCTGAACTTATGGTAAGGACTAGTTCTTATCCGTCATAAATTGCATTTCCTAGCTAGGGACTGGTTGCTTTGTGGGAATTGTTTTGAATTTAGTGAGCAAATTGGGTTGTTGATAGTAAGACTGTCTGAAATCCCAAATTACATTGAACTGGTCAATTCGTCAGGAATAAGTGTCTGTGCGGTCCTTAAAGGTGCTGCTGGATGCTACCACAATAGAGGTAAGTTTATCAGTAATAGTTGAATTGAATGTAGAGTTGGGAATGGGGTGGCGAGGCCCCACTAGTTTCTGCCTCTCCTTTCTATTCACTTCCACCATCTATCTTAAGACCCATTGGACCTGGAATCAAAAATCCTCCACACGGGTAAGCTGTCTAGGATGCTCAGTAGCTCACCCATTTGATGTGAATCAGGCCTGAGACCCAATACTGCGTGTACCCTGAGCCAATTCGCACCTGAATATTGAGCATTCTGGGCTAAAAGCTAGGCGGTATGTTCATACCAATAGAACAAGCATTCTTCTTTAAACAAAGCCACTACCTTTTATTGTAAGGAACTGGCATACGGATCAAAGTAGTTTCAGGCATTTTTGGGACTGGTGTCCTCTGTGCTCTGTTTGTTTGTTTGGGATTAGGGTAAAATCTAGAGTGTTTAACTTAACTTTGATTGTAAAACCAAAATTAATTATAATCTTAGACTGAGATTTTGACAGCTAATCTAAAAGTCCTGACTAGTTACATAACCACTCCTGCTATAAGTGTACTTTCACAAGTTTCACAGAATTGATTAAGTTTATCATAACAGAGAGATGAGAATAAGGCAGTAGTTCACTTGGTTCACATTGACTACCAGCTGACTGGCCATGTTTCCCTTGTTCTGTTCTATTAATGACAGTTATTCTTCACTACCTTTTCTTTCTGTGTATTTAACCACTAAAGGTGACTAGCCCACTACCCCAAGAATGATCAGAAGCTTTCTGAACTCTGAATGACCACCCACTGCATGTACAACACATGGTCAATCTTGGATTGCTGAAGCATGATGTGTCTGTTTTATATTTGGTTTCTTAAGATCGATGGTCATCCTACTGATATTGCTCTTTGCCATGCACTGAATGGTTCCCTATGGTGTCAGTCATTTATATTAAAAAAACTCCCCTTCTTTATATCCTTTTCCGGTTAGCCGAGAGTCCTAAACATGGCAATTAAGAAAGTGCACTTACTGCTGCTGCCCGGACCTAGTTAACTAAAAATAACATGAGTACAAGTTGTTCTGACATAAAATTTTATGCTGAGTCTGTATAAATGTCAATACATAGAGACAACCAATGTGTTAAAACTGAAGTCACAAAAATACGCATTAAAGATAAAACGTGATATACTCAATCAACATACGTAAATAAAAGGTCAAATAACTATATAAAACTGATTATAGAAGCTAATTCCAAAGTTTTGTGCATACATATTTGATAAAGAGGCCTGTTACATTAACTTCTTATTTTTAAAAACAATCAAGTTACAAAACTAAATGATATCTTCAAATGTAGAACTGTGTCTTCAAACTAAAACCATTTCACTTCGAACATCATTGCAGTTTATAACAGATTGTAAAATGTGAGTTTTCTGCAGCACTGAATCTATTAGCTTGAGTCATAAATGGAAGCCAAGAGGTGGAGGTGTCAATGTTGGACTGGGGTGGACAAAGTCAGAAGTTGTATGACACCAGGTTATAGTCCAGCAGATTTATTTGAAATCACAAACTTTGGCACTCTGAATGCTTGTGATTTCAAATAAACCTGTTGGACTATAACCTGGTGTCCTGTAACCTCTGACTTTGACAAATGCGTACAACTTGGTTGTTCACTGTATATAAACAGCTCCACAAGCTTTGAACCTCTCCCAATGTAATATCTGGACAGCAATATCTGGATTGAGATCAAGATCAAGCCCAATATGTGGAGATTGACCCCAGCATGGAGAGCTTGAGTCCTTGTGGGGAGTGTGATCCCAGCATGGCTAAGGACTTAAGAAGGACTACAGTGTTGATCGTTTAACTTTTTTTTCACTTTTCTACTTTGTACTAAGAAGGACTTTAATATTGAACTTTTACAATATTTCCATATTTTTCTATTTTGTACCTAAGATTTTGTATCTGGGTACCTTTGCACTGAAGATGGTACTGGGAATGGTGACATTGTACACTTTTCATTGTACTCCCATATCCCTGTACTTGAGTACCCTTGACAATAAAATCTAAATCTAAAAGCCTTCGCTTTATTAACACTAAAATTACACTTTGCATTTATTGATGAATAAGCTGACAAATGCCCAGCATGGAACATATAGTAAGATGACAAAGTATTGCAGGTGGATTGATTTATCAGGAGAGAGGAGTAGAATGTATACATGCATCTGCAGTGAACAACCTCCACATGTGTGTTTGTGTCTGGCTCACTTGTAGTCTGCAGGTTCTGTCTGTTTCGTGCTCTCTCTCTCACTCTGTCTGCTTGTGTTTTTCTTTGACTCTCTGTCTGTCTCTCTCTGTTTCTTCACTCTCTATTTCTCTGTTTCTTGTTCTCTTTGTCACTCCGTTCCTTATACCTGTTCCTGCCTGACACTCCTCTCTCTGTTTCTTCTCGTCCTCCATGGTCTCTCCCCACTCCCGTAGGCACACTCTCTGCTCTTGCTGTCAGTCTTTGTCTCTTCTGTCTCTCACCACCCACCTCACCAACTGTGTCTCTGTTACCCTCCCCGTCTCTTTCCCTATCTGTGTTGCTCTGCGACTTTCTTACTCCACCCCCATCTCACTTTCTGTCCATCTTCCTCCCTCTCTGTCCCTCAGTCACTCGTGCTCATGCTCTTTCATTCTCTTACTTGCCATTAACCACTCGCATGAAGCATCATTTGGGAGGTGAAAGGGAGGAGATTAATTCAGGAAGTGGGGTGTGGGGTTGGTGGACAGATAATTGGATGAAGGAGACAACATTGAGTGCCCCATGTCACCTTGGAGATCAGGAAGGTGAAGGAAACCTCAGCTGACATGGGGCACTATCAAGTAGAAGGGAGATCAGAGACCAGGATGTCAGATCAGTCAGGCTCAGAGCAAGACCATACACACCAACCAGGTTAAGAAGGCTCTTCAACGATAGAGCTGATGCACTTGGTGCTTTAGTTTACCTAACCTTGTTCTATCTCAGCTTCTAGCCATGTCCAACCAAACAGTCCCAAATTCTAACATGAGGTAAGAAAATTTTGGAATCTAGCACATCCTACATGGTCAGTAATGACTATTGTTCAGAAGAACAGCCACTATTACTTAAATTTTTAAGAAATTCATTCATGGGGTGATGGCATCGTTATACAGCACTTATTGTCAATTCCTAAAAGGACAATTAGGAGTCAAACACATTTCTGCAGGCGTGGTGTCATACGTAGGCCATTTCTGGTAAGGACAGCAGTTTCATTAGTGAGCCAGATAAGCTTCTCCTGACAATTGACATTAGTTTCATGGCCATCATTAGATTCTTAATTCCAGACTTCTTATATTCAAATACTGCCATCTGCCCTGGTGGGATCTGAACCTGCTTTCCCAGAGCATTACCTGGGTTTCTTAATTACTGAGCTGAGGCCATGAGGCCATCACCTTCCCAAATGAGTTTGTCAGTTGAGGTGGTCAGCATGTTTGATTGGTTGCTTTGGACACTGACTGTCCAGATTTGTAGGGTCCTCAGCCAATGAGCCTGAGTCTCCCTAAAGAGGGACCCTCATTAATCAGCAGGTTTTACTGTGGCCTTTCCTGGGCCTTGCTCTTTGGCACTGGGCTGCACCTGTATCATTCTGTATTTGTGCTAGAATTATGTCTGAATTGGGGCATATATAAGTGTGGCTGAATGTTGAATGGGTGTGATAACATCAGCAGTGTGATTATGTTTCCTGTAGTTCTCGCTGATGTGTATATAGCAATGTTTATTACATCCTGTTGCATCTGTGCACTGAAAGTGATTTATTCCTTGTTGTGACCAGTAGCTCTCTGTCAGTTAAGAACAAAATTGTTTCTTCCCTTCTCTATCATCCCAACTGCTTCTAGGTAATGCAAAGAAAACCAAAGTCATGACTAGTATTGCTGGTTAGAAGTGTGTGTTTTTAAAGTGTGTCCTCACAAGGTTTGCTCCTGTGGGGGCCCTTTGTACATTGTGGCTCAGCCTCAATTCTTTTGAGGAGGCAGCACTTTCTTAAATTGATGCTCAGTTGAATCTGACAGCTGAGCCTACAGCTTAATGATTTCATTGATTTCAGTGGCAGTACCCTGAGTTGTTAAGAGCATGAGTAAGAGGAATTTGAGAGCCTCATTGATCTTTGTTCCTTTGAACACAAGCTCTTGAGAAATGGTGCTGTGATCCACGCAGATGAGGTGACAGCAGTATTGCGACAGTAACAAATCAGTATTTGCCGTTGAGTGCCAGGAGCTTCTGTGCAAGGTTATAAGAGTGCTCCTTTGCTCTTTCTGTAAATCAACATGGATTAACTCTTTTTGTGTGGTTACTACAGTTCTATCATTTTCAGCATCATGGACTTTGCAGGGCATCTACATTCTACACAAGCAGTTTATTGGATCTTTCCAACACTTGTAGTTTTGTGGGCCAGAATTTGCCATCATACTAATGGCACTGACTGTTATTTGAGTAAATAGTGCAGGCAGGGTAGAGTGTTGATTTGTAGTTATCTATGAAGACCTAAAAATTGTTATTTTGAGTTACACTGTTACTTCCACGAAAACACCATGCAGTTTTAAAGCTATACATACCCTTGTGTTTTAGAAACTTCCTGCATTCGCCCATTAAACTCCAGTTCAAAATTATGCCCATTCATTACAAACACAAGTACCCTTTAAGAATGTGATGGGTTGTAAGAACTGCCACTTAACACTTTTTAACTAAAAATGAATTATGACAAATGTGGAAGCTTGTTCGAGTCTGAAATTTTCTGATTTTAATAATATTCTTTTCTTTTTCTTTTCTGTCTTTTTTATTTCTTTCAATTAACCCTTTTGTTTGTTGCTCTTTCACTATTTGACATTGAATTAGCTTCCTTTTCGTCCATACTCTTTCATAGAAACATCGAAGATAGGAGCAGGAGGAAACCATTCGGCTCTTTGAGCCTGCTCCACCATTCTTCACGATCATGGCTGATTGTCCAACTCACTAGCCTAATCCTGCTTTCTCCCCATAACCTTCAAGCCCATTTGCCCCAACGGCTATATCTAGTTGTCTCTTGAATACATTCAATGTTTTGGCATCAACTACTTTCCGAGATAATGAATTCATTATCTCGGAAAGTAGTTGATTGAAGAAATGCCTCATTATCTCCGTCCTAAATGGTCTTCCCCAAATCCTCATACTGTGACCTGCGGTTCTGGACACGCCCACCATTGGGTACATCCTCCCTGCATCTACCCTGTCCAGCCCTGTCAGAAATTTGCCAACTTTAGGTACATTTAAGTCGTCATTGGATAGATTCGCCAACTTTAGGTACATTTAAGTCGTCGTTGGATAAGCATATGGACGTACATGGAATAGTGTAGGCTAGATGGGCTTCAGATCGGTATGACAGGTCGGCACAAAATCGAGGGGCAAAGGGCCTGTACTGTGCTGTAATGTTCTATGTTCTATGTTCTATAAATTTATAAATCTCTTGAGATCCCCCTCATTTGTCTGAACTACAGTGAAAACAGTCCCAACCTCTCCTCATATGTCAGACCCATGATCCCCAGAATCAGCCTGGTAAACCTTCGCTGCACTCACTCGAGAGCAAGAGCATCCTTCCTCAAAAAAGGAGACCAAAACTGCACATAAAATTCTAGGTGTGGCCTCACCAAGGCCCTGTATAACTGCAACAACACATCCCTGGTCCTGTACTCAAAACCTCTCTCAATGAAGGCCAACATACCATTTGCCCTTTTTACTGTCTGCATGCTTACCTTCAGCAAATGGTGTGCAAGGACACCCTCAATTTATCTCCGAATTGTTGAATCTTGTTGGTTGATTGGTTGGAGAGAGATTCTGATCGTTAGGCTCTAGGTTCCAGAATGTTCGGTTCTCTCACTTTGGAATGTTCTGTTTCCCTCACACCTTAGACAACTTTGAGAGCAAATGTATTTTTTGATGAAGTGTGAGTTGGAAAGTCTGTCCCTATGCCTTGCTACCTCCTCAGTAGACTATATTTTACCTTGCACAATGTCAGGCTCCTAATTGTTGAAGTTTAACTTTCCTTGACATTGTTGTCCATTTTATTCCTTCAAAGGGGAGATTTTAGAAAAAGAGAGTCTTCAGTTGCCTAACTTCAATAATCCAGCCACTTGGCTGCCTCAGTGCCACAGACGGGAAACAAAACAAAGCGGTATTGCTAATTGATCAGTTTTCTTTGTCAGGAGGGAATTACTGAAATACAGTTTGACCCACAACCCACAGTGCTCATGATTCACATTTGTCCAGTGACTGTTGTATCCCACAATCTTAAATCCCAAATGTTCTTGTGTCAGTCAGTGAACGTGAGCTGAATCCCCAAGTTTAGAAAAGTTCACTCTGCCACTGTAAAGCTCTTGGCTGGATTTCCTAAGATCACACTGAATATTTTGTAATGCTTCTTGTACCAGATGGTGAGAAAATTAGACTTTCTATGCCATTGTTTCCAGTAACGTTAAACAAACGTCAAGGGACTGAACTGTTGGGTAACTTTTTAATCACAAAATTAATTTTAAAAGGATAGAAATTGTTTAAGATAGAAAGAACTGGCATTCACGTAGGTCATTCCAGAGTGGTTTACAGCAAAATGTTTTTGAAGATTACCCACTTGTCAAGTTGAAATCATACCAGCCACTTAGCTCACAGGCATTAAGCTTGATATTGACATGAATAGGTTAAAGTAGCAGTGGTGAGTACCTGAATGGAGGGTTTGGGTCATTTGCAGCATCAGCATTAATGATTTCTCCCCTCGGTACTTTATTAATTTCTCTTTCAAAAGCAGATTCTGTATTTTTTATTTTGGAAATCCAACATTGACAGAGAGTAACTAACAGAGAAAGAGTACATCTTACATACTATGTCATAGAATCCCTACAGTGTAGAAGCAAGCCATTTGCCAACGAGTCCCACTGCCCCTCCAAAGAGCATCCCACCCAGACCCACCCCTTACCTTATCCCTGCAGTTCTCACCCTAGACAACTATGTGCAATTTTAGCATGGCCAATCCACCTAATCTGCACATCTTTGGACTGTGGGAGGAAACCGGAGCACCCGGAGGAAACCCACGCAGGCCCAGGGAGAATGTGTAAACTCCACACAGGCAGTCACCCGAGATTGGGATCGAACCTGGGTCTCTGGCGCTGTGTTGCAGCAGTGCCATTCACTGAGCCACCGTGCTGCCCCATGTTCTGTTTCTCTTTCATTCCACCTATTTGTAATCTGCATTTATGTTTTACCAGAAAAATTATAGTTGTGGATGTCGCAGGTGATGACAAGCTTGTATTTTTTCTTAATATTTAAAATGAACACTCCGTGCTCAGAGGAAATGTATTTGTTTTCAAAATATATTGCCATGTAAAATCGAATTGCAACAGCGAAATAGTTTCTGGAAACTTCTGTGGTTTGAGGTTTCAAGGAGCCCAGCCCCTGGCGAGTGGTCAATGAAAGCAGCTTCTTATCTGAGGAACTTGCATTGAAATGAGATTTTATCTTTATTCCCGTTTGCTACAGCAGGAATTTAGAAAGTGGAGTGGTCAGCCAGCCTGTGATCTCCAGCATTGGTGGGAACACAGTAACCTTGCAGTTATGTTGGACCTTGCCTGCCAACTTCTTCACCTGCCAATAGATCAGAGGTTGTGAGGTTTGAAGTGCTTCCTACAAAGGAGCCAGATGTGAAGACTTCTTTGCATTCCTAGATACCTGGTTACTTCAAAAGGGAGCTGCAGTTTGGGAACTTCGACATAATGTTTTGACAATTGCACTTTTCCATCTGTAGTATTTCAGGATAATCAGTTCTGTAGGCTTTTTCCCCCTATTTCAGTGGAGCAGGATATGGAACAACACAGTCCCCTTACTGTACAAGCCCTGATGGATCAGTGCTAATAGTTGTGATGAGATTGGAATGTCTAATGTCTCTGTTTTTAAACCAGTGGATAAAAGGGGGCTGCTTCAAATCAGTTCCACACATTGAAATTTCTTTTTGCACTGAGTCCCTCAGCTGCTAATGAAGGATAGGATCTCACACAGTACCAGAGCAATTCATCTTGCAATGTGGGATTCCTGTAACTTGTATTTCTTAGGAAGTAATCGGGAAAGTCTTTAACAGGAACCACATAATTATTTGCAGTTCCATCCTCATCCGTTTTCACCATCTCAATGTATCCCAGCCAGGAATCTATATTGAACAGACGCGGCTAGCTATTTGCTTTCAGATGGAGTTACAATGATGCTGCTTCAAAACTGCATTATGTGAACTATCTTGAGCGGATGAAGTAGCTTTTAAGACACCTCAGTGCAGAATCAAGGTGTGCTTTCAGAAACTATTCCTGATTTCAAAATTGCAGCAGCTATTGATTTCTTCAGCAGAAATAGTCATCCCATTAAAAAAGAACAATTTTCAAGTTGTGTCTGGAAACTCATCTCTTTGGTGTGTAGGGTCGTCTTTCTGAAAACTGACATTTTTCAGCATTCCTTCAGAAATGTACGACAATGCCATTTTACTTATTGCTGCTGTTTACTTCCGTGTGGTTCAAGTTAACTTTTTACATGGCATTTTTCACTTTTTTTGTGGAAAGGGGATTTTGATTTCATTGTTTCAGATGACAAAAAAACACATAAAAAATGAAGAATTTTTCTGAAGATAGGTCTAGGCCCGAAACATCAGCTTTCCTGCTCCTCTGATGCTGCTTGGCCTGCTGTGTTCATCCAGCTCGACACCTTGTTATCTCTAAAAACTGAAGAATCTTGTTTACTCTGATGGTGCATTATTTGACTTCTGCACCAGTTTGAGCTTGGAAATGCCACAAAATAATTAAGAAACCAATAAAAACCCAATTAAATCTACTTTGAGCAGATTCAATTATTCTACACTATTTTAGATTACACTGATATAAATGATAATACAGAAGGTGTGGTTAGTAAATTTGCAGATGACATGCAGATTGGTAGCATAGTGGATAGTGAAGAAGATTATCTAAGATTATGAAGAGATCTTGATTGATTGAGTCAATGTCCTGAGAAGTGGCAGATGGAGTTTTAATTTGGATAAATGTTGGGTATTGCATTTTTGTTAAACAAACAAGGGCAGGACTAATCCACTTAAAAGTAAGGCCTGGGGTAGTGTTGTAGAACAGAAGATCTCAGAGTCAGATGTATAATTCTTTAAAGTTTGTATCACATGTAGACAGGGTGTTTAAGAAGGCATTTAGCAGGCTTGCCTCTGTTGCTCAGACCTTTGGGTTGGGACATCATGTTGAGGTTGTACAGGATGTTGGTGAGGCCTGTTTGGGAATATAGTGTCCAGTTCTGGTCGCCCTATTATAGGAAGGAGATTATTAAGCTGGAGAGGGTTCAGAAAAGATTTGCCGGGATGTTGCTGGGAATGGAAGGTTTAGGTTAGAGGGAGAAGCTGGATAAGCTGAGACTTTTTTCACTGGAGCGTAGGAGGTCGAGAGGTAACCTTTATAGAGGTTTTTAAAATCATGAGGGGTACAGATCAGGTGAATGGCAGGTGCTTTTCCATATGGTGGGAGATTTCACGACTAACAGGCATTTTTTAAGGTAAGAGTGGAAAGATTGAAAAAGAACATGAGGGGCAACTTTTTTGTACAGTGTGTGGAATGAACTGTCAGAGGAAGTGTTGGATACAGGTACAGTTACAGCATTTAAAAGACATTTGGATAAGTACTTGAATAGGAAAGGTTTGTAGGGATATGGGCCAAAAGCAGACAGGTAGGGCTAGTTTAATTTTGGATTATGGCCAGCATGGACTGGTTGAACCAAAGCTCCAGTTTCCATTCTGTATGACAATGACTCTACTTGAGTCTAGCTACAATAACTGAAACCCTGACTCCAGCTATTGTTCATAACGGACACATCGCATTTAAGTGACTGCACAATTTGTGTTTGGGGACTGATTTCACATACTCAGATATCAGAGTATGATTATCAAAAGATTAAGCATTCACAGCTCTGCTTACTGGTCACCCTCTGTAGAAGATACCCTCACAAAGCCTAAAGCTTTTCATGGGCCAGTCATGGTCAGCAGCTGGTCCAGTAGTAAAGACTTCTGTTATTTTATGAAAATCCCACAAAGACATACACATAGAGGTGGAACAGCTCACGTGGGAGGATAGTCAAAGTTACGTAATTTCTAACTTGGGCTATACAGAAAGAAAAACCTTTATGATAGAGAGAGATTTAGACCTGCTGCTCATTCACCCATCACACAGATATGCAATGGGTACAGCTCATGAAATGCCTCTGTATTAATTTCTTATGTTTGTGTTCAAGTCCTTCTGTAGCCTTAGCCCTGTCTATCTTTGTAAACTTCTCCAGCCCTGCATACCTCCAAGACCTCCACAATCTTCCATTTCTCTCCTTTCTTTTACCTCTGTCTCTCTCTCTCTCTTCTCCCTTCCTCCACCCACTGCCCACTCCTCCTCCTCCTTTAAGATGCTGTTTAAACCCTACCTCTTTGAACAAGCTTTTGGGCACCAAATGTCAGTTTATTTGGCTAAGTGTCAAATTTTATTTAGTGAAATACCTTGGGTTACATCAATACGTAAAAGCTGCTGTATAACAAAGTGTGGGGCTGGATGAACACAACAGGCCAAGCAGCATCTTAGGATCACAAAAGTTGACATTTTGGGCCTAGACCCTGCAGCTCCCCTGATATGAGAACAATGCTAGTCCATATGCTTGCTAAGTTATTGTTTTGTTGAATCACCGAATAACTTGAGTCAGCAAGGCAATATTGCATTCCTTCTTTATTTGAACATCTTTGACCATCGTGTTGCGCAGCGGCGGTGTCCGTACCTCTCATTCAAAAAGTATATGTTCTAAAGTCTACTTATCCAGAAGTGTGCCCAAACATGTCTGAACGGGCTGATTAAAAATAATTAGCAGTACTTTCAGGATTGGTTGTAGAATCTTCAAAGTGGGAAAATGATTTCACAGCTGCCCGTGTTTCAGCAAGTTCCACATCAATGCAGACGAAGTTCAATAAAGATATAATGTAAACAAACCTGCCTCATAGTATTTTATATATTTATGAAGGTTTATACTCATGGAAAAAATGATCTTGGCTTTCAAGTAAGCAAAATGAGAAGTACTGAATCTCTGATACTTGTAGTTCACAAACCACATAAATTATTGAGAAGTGATTTTGCATTGAACTAAGCTTAGAGCCTTGGAAATGACGTGGCTCGTCTGAGGGGGAGAAAAAAATGAATACTGCACCATCTATTGTTAGTTTTACGTCACATTATTAGAATGGTTGTTGCAATATAACAGATTGTCCTTAGTGGAAATGTTAATATTGAAGTTGGGGTTTGATTGAATTCCTGATGCAGCCTTATTACTGATGCTACAGCACAGTCTCTGAACTGGCAGTGAAGGCTCTGATATATCCTTATAAAGAATTTTAGTTTTCATATGAACTTTCTAAGGGAAATGTCTTTGTTTTCTGATATGCAATGATTGCAGCAAAGAATAAATCTTCTCATATTTAATCTCTGTGCCCACGCCACACAGGCTGATATCTGCAACAGGGGTGTTGCATTACAGCCTTGAACTTGTAGTTATCATCTTTTAACCCTTTCACCTAAATTGGTTAGAACGTGGGACCTTGTACCCAGTTGAGTCATTGAGGAAATTGGAACACAGTGTTGGATTAAGGACTGGTCAGGTAAGTGAAGTAGTAGAAAGAAGCAGAAAGATAAGATTGGATGAAAAGATGGGAAAATATGCACATAAGGAGAATAGAATAGTTGATATGAATGATCTGTTCCCGTGCTTAATGATGCAATCACTTTGAAAACTCATCAGATTTTAATAAATAATAACGATCAAATATTGAGGGATGTTAGAAATTGAGCAGGGTCCGTCCGCTTCGTAGATCTCATTGAAGTTTCTTTAGCTTAAACTGTGTTTCTCCTGCCTTCCATTTTGTAAGTTACTTTCTTGTACTTGGGTACATTGGAACTGGAGAAGGCCATTCAGCCCCTTGAAGCTGTTCCACCATTTGAGTAGATCAAAGAACAAAGAAAATTACAGCACAGGAACAGGCCCTTCGGCCCTCCAAGCCTGCGCCAGTCAAGATCCTCTGTCTAACCTGTCATCTATTTTCTAACGGTCTGTGTCCATTTGCTCCCTACCCATCCATGTACCTGTCCAAATATATCTTAAAAGACGCTAACGTGTCTGCGTCTACCACCTCCGCTGGCAACGCATTCCAGGCACCCCCACCCTCTGTGTAAAGAACTTTCCACGCATATCTCCCTTAAACTTTGCTCCTCTCACTTTGAACTCATGACCCCTAGTAATTGTGTCCCCCACTCTGGGGAAAAAGCTTTTTGCTATCCACCCTGTCTATACCCCTCATGATTTTGAAGACCTCAATCAGGTCCCCCCTCAATCTCCGTCTTTCTAATGAAAATAATCCTAGTCTATTCAACCTCTCTTCGTAGCTAGCACCCTCCATAACAGGCAACATCCTGGTGAATCTTCTCTGCACCCTCTCCAAAGCATCCACATCCTTTTGGTAATGTGGTGACTAGAACTGTACACAGTACTCCAAATGTGGCCGAACCAAAGTCCTTAACAACTGCAACATGACCTGCCAACTCTTGTACTCAATACCCCGCCCAATGAAGGAAAGCATGCCATATGCCTTCTTGACCACCCTATTGACCTGCGTTGTCACCTTCAGGGAACAGGGAACACCCCTTTTACCTCCCTCAGACTTTTCCATTTACTGTATAGTTCCCCCTTGAATTTGATCGTCCAAAATGCATCACCTCACATTTGCCCGGATTGAACTCCATCTGCCATTTATCTGCCCAACTCTCTAGTCTATCTATATTTTGCTGTAATCTCTGACAGTCCCCTTCACTGTCTGCTACTCCACCAATCTTAGTGTCATCTGCAAACTTGCTGATCAGACCACCTACACCTTTCTCCAAATCATTTACATATATCACAAACAACAGTGGTCCCAGCACAGATCCCTGTGGAACACCACTGGTCACAGGTTTCCAATTTGAGAAACTCCCTTCTACTAGTACTGTCTGTCTCCTGTTGCCTAGCCAGTTTTTTATCCATCTAGCTAGCACACCCTGGACCCCATGTGACTTCACTTTCTCCATCAGCCTGCCATGGGGAACCTTGTCAAACGCCTTACTGAAGTCCATATATATGACATCTACAGCCTTTCCCTCATCAATCAACTTTGTCACGTCCTCAAAGAATTCTATTAAGTTGGTAAGACATGACCTTCCCTGCACAAAACCATGTTGCCTATCACTGATAAGCCTATTTTCTTCCAAATGGGAACAGATCCGATCCCTCAGTATCTTCTCCAGTAGCTTCCCTACCACTGACGTCAGGCTCACCGGTCGATAATTACCTGGATTATCCTTGCTGCCCTTCTTAAACAAGGGGACAACATTAGCAAGTCTCCAGTCCTCCGGGACCTCACCAGTGTCTAAGGATGCTGCAAAGATATTTGTTAAGGCCCTCGCTATTTCCTCTCTCGTGTCCCTCAGTACCCTGGGATAGATCCCATCCGAACCTGGGGACTTGTCCACCTTAATGTCTTTTAGGATACCCAACACTTCCTCTTTCCTTATGTCAGCTTGACCTAGAGTAAGCAAACATCTATCCCTAACCTCAATATCTGTCATGTCCCTCTCCTTGGTGAATACCGATGCAAAGTACTCGTTAAGTATGTCACCCATTTTCTCCGACTCAGCGCATTACTTTCCTTCTTTGTCCTTAAGTGGGCCAATCCTTTCTCTTGTTACCCTCTTGCTCTTTATATATGAATAAAAGGCTTTGGGATTTTCCTTAACCATGTTTGCCAGCAATATCTCATGTCCTCTCTTAGCCCTCTTAGTCCCTCGTTTCAGATTCGCTCTACATTCCTGATATTCTTGCAAAGCTTCGCCTGTCTTCAGTCGCCTAGACCTCATGTATACTTCCTTTTTCCTCTTGGCTAGTCTCACAATTTCACCTGTCATCCATGGCTCCCTAATCTTGCCTTTTCTATTCCTCATTTTCACAGGAACATGTCTCTCCTGCACACTAATCAACCTTTCCTTAAAAGCCTCCCACATATCAAATGTGGATTTACCTTCAAACAGTTTCTCCCAATCTACATTCTTCAGATCCTGCTGAATCTTGGTTTAGTCAGCCTTCCCCCAGTTTAGTACTTTTCCTTTAGGACCACTCCCATCTTTGTCCATGAGTATTGTAAAACTTACGGAATTGTGGTCGCTATTTCCAAAGTAGTCCCCGACTGTAATATCAACCACCTGCCAGAGTTCATTCCCCAGCACCAGGTCCAGTATGGCCCCTTCCCGAGTTGGACTACATACATACTGCTCTAGAAAACCCTCCTGGACACACCTTACAAATTCTGCTCTATCTTGACCCCTAACACTGAGTGAATCCCAGTCAATGTTGGGAAAATTAAATTCTCCCATCACCACCACCCTGTTTCTCCTACACCTTTCCATTATCTGTCTACATATATGTACCTCTATCTCACGCTTGCCGTTGGGAGGCCTGTAGTACAGCCCCAGCATTGTTACTGCATCCTTCCTATTTCTGAGTTCTACCCATATTGCCTCACTGCTTGAGTCCTCCATGGGGCCCTCCTTCAGTGCGACTGTGATATCGTCTTTGACCATTACTGCAACTCCTCCACCCCTTTTACCTCCCTCTCTATCCCGCCTGAAGCATCGATATCCTGGGACAACTAGTTGCCAATCATGCCCTTCCCTCAACCAAGTCTCAGTAATAGCAATAACATCATACTCCCAGGTACCGATCCAAGCCCTAAGCTTATCTGCCTTGTCTACTACACTTCTCGCATTAAAACAAATGCACCTCAGACCACCTGTCCCTTTGTGTTCATCATCTGCTCCCCGACTACTATTCCCTTCAGTCACAGTGACTCCATTATCTAGTTCCCTACAAGCCATTGTTACAACCTCTTTTCTGCCAATATTTGGTTCCCATCCACCTGCCACATTAGTTTAAACCCTCCCCAACAGCATTAGCAAAAGCACCCCCAAGGACATTGGTTCCAGTCTGGCTCAGGTGTAGACCGTCCAATTTGTAATAGTCCCACCTTCCCCAGAACTAGTTCCAATGTCCCAAAAATCTGAACCCCTCCCTCCTACACCATCTCTCAAGCCACGCATTCATCCTGGCTATTCTTTCATTTCTGCACTGACTAGCATTTGGCACTGGTAGCAATCCTGAGATTACTACCTTTGAGGTCCTACTTTTTAACTTGGCTTCTAACTCCCTAAATTCTGCTTGTAGGACCTCATCCCGTTTTCTGCCTATATCGTTGGTTCCTATATGCACCACGACAACTGGCTATTCGCCCTCCCCCTTCAGAATGTTCTGCAGCTGATTGGAGACATCCCTGACCCGTCCACCTGGGAAGCAACATACCATTCAGGAGTCCCGTTTTCGACCGCAGAACCGCCTACCCACTCCCCTTACAATTGAATCCCCAATGACTATCGCCCTTCCACTCTTTACCTGTTTTGGAGGGAGATGACAGCAGGGGACACTTGCACTGCCTTCTTGCTCTTACTCTGCCTTTTGGTTACCCATTCGCTATCTCCCTCAGCAATCCTCATCTGCGGTGTGACCAAATTGCTAAACGTGCTATTCACGACCCCCTCAGCATCACGTATGCTCCAAAGTGAGTCAAACTATTCAGCCTCTCCCTGTAGCTCAAATCTTCCAACTCTGACAACATCCTTGTAAAATTTTTGTGCACCCTCTTTAATATCTCATCCAGAGAACTGAACCTCCAGAAGTGCTACACTTTGTCAGTACTGCATGTTGGATTGTCAGCCTGAAGTTTTATGCTAAATGCGCAAATAAGTTTGTTGACAGGCATCTTTAGCTCGCTGAATTAAATGTTTTGAGAATTCCGAACTCTGGTCGGAATGATACCTTTGAACATCTGTAATAAAAACAAACCCATTCTTTGAATTCTAACTCTTGTGTTTCTTTCTCTCAAGCAACATCCCTTCTTCACATGGCATGAATCCAAAGAGACAGATGTGGCATCGTTTGTGAAGCTTATTTTGGGAGATTGAAGGATTCCCCTACATTTCGACAGCTTCTGCCAATGGTCCATCTACACATTCTGCTTTGGGATGAAGTCACTGGATATCTTCTGTCGGTGTTGTTCTTGGAAAATGTATCAAGAGTTTTCAAAGTAACTCTGGCCATTGGCAGAAACAGGGTGTGGAGGGAGGGAAATCTTTTGTAAACTTGTGCAGCTGAAAAGAGAAAGTCCAGTATCTGCTCCTGTAGATGTCTGAGTGGTACTGTGCTGTCGTCTGAAAAAACCTTTGTCAATGATTTTTGATTGACTTGCAAAAGCCAATAATCGGGAGTAGGTTTTTTTTAAATAACTTTTTTTAATTTAAGTGAATAGTGGGTTATGTTCTCATAATTAATTATCTGCAAAGACTTCACTGTGTGACTGTAATGAAGACTTGCATTGACTCAGACTTTGGTCTCTTAAAGGCCACTTTAGCTTCTGAAGTTGTAGAATTTTGATGCAAGGCTGCATTGTGCGTGCAAGTGTGTGTGCGTATGTTTTTAAATAGGTGCACTGAAGATTGTGTGACTGCAGGCAAACCGATGGGTGTGAAAGCAACCAGTTCAAGTGGGAGGTACTATGGTGGAGCCAGCATTTGGCTTAACAAGTCTATCCCTTCCTTTTACCTATGTATGGTGTGACTTTTGTTTGTGTGTAAATCATGTGATATGTAAATATATACTCACTTCCACAAATGTAACTCTGGACACACAGAGGTAATGACCCACCCCTATGAATTGTACTCTAGACAGACTAGTTCTACACAGTCAACATTTATCTGAACCTTTTTTGTATTTTCACCAACAGTGCTAAATCTTGCACTAATGAAAAGTAATAGGAGGCGCATCCCTATAAAATGTAATTTATTTTTGAAAAAACAAGTTCAGATGTTAGTTTATCCAGCCTGATATTGTATATTGTGCTCATCCAACTAATTTTTGCAAGTAGTATTTTATTAAGCGGTTAGGATGAAGATTGTATTTTTACATAAAACTTGTACAGGTCACCTTCAAGGCTGAAGTAGATTTTAATAAGCCCATAATTTAGTTGTTTTGAAAATTAAGAGTTTTTGGATTGCCTTTGTTTTTAAAGAAAAAATGGTGAGAAACTGAATGTTGCGAATTTCTGGTCCTTGTAGCACAAACCTTACAAGAAAGATTAATTATTTAAAATCCAGCTGCTCTTCCTTTTACTGTTTATGATGGTGCCAGTGCTTTTTTGGCTCTCTTCCCTGTGTAGGAAAGGAATATTCAAGTCAGCAACTACTTACTTAATTGCTGACATGCGCTAACCTGATTGTTGCCATCAATGCCCATCCTTTGTGACAATACCTAATGAATGAAATGACATGTAGAACTCATTCTGTTGGGAAATTCCAAATTCTGAACATTTGTTTCAAGTAACTCTGATTTTGAGGTCTCTCCATCAGAAAATCAAATATTCTAATATTACGGCTTCTAACCTCCTTTGCCCCTCATTTTTCTTCCATCCTGTCTTGATCAGCTCAACTTGTGGTCATATAACCACTGTTACTCTTATCAGTTCAGCTGCAATCCCTAGATTTTCGACAGATTGCTATTCTTCCATGAAGTAATAAGTCAGGAATTCTTCTTTTCCCCTGTGGTAAAGTGCATCACTTTTGTGAGGTGCTATCAAAGACCACTGTTCTAGCTTTTGGGTCTCCATACCAGAATGGGGTGCATTTTAGCAGGAGTGTTATCACAACACTAATGGGCTATTGATCATGAATCCTATCTTGAAGCCTTATTATTGACGCTAAGGAGAACTGTTGCAGTCTCACTTGACACTAGGAAGTACAGAATTAGCTCTGACATGTAGATGGCACCTCTATGATTTTAGAATTGAAGTCCACTGTTGGAGCAGTTCTTGGTGCCATTTCTGTTCCGATGTTTCCTGATGCAGGAGCTTGAAGAACATGTTGTTCTGAACCATTTTGACAGTCCCATACTTAGTAATTACCCAGAACTGCTGCTTGTGTCAGTTTTATGGATTATTTTATTGCCCAAGCATTACAACTATTTATCTCTTTTATTGATTCTGTTCTTCAAAAGACGATCAAATTTGAAAATGGCAATGTGCAGCAGTGCTCAAATGTTTTGAAAACACCATTTCCTGTAGGATACAGCAGCTTGAAATTCCAAAATCCCCAATTGTTTGCTGCTGCTCTCAGAACAGTTTGGAGACATGCTACCCACACAAGATATTATCTTTAGAAGCCCTCTGAGCTAAACCTCTTGCAGCACTGGATTTTTTTTGAAAGTGGTAGAAATTTGACTTTTTTTATGAAGAAGTAATTTCACTTTTCGTTATTTTCATTTTGGTATTTTGACCCACTTTGACTAACTGAAGTAAAATCCTCAATTATCTTGTGCTACAGAATTAAGGTGATATAGTTCAGTTCTGAATTCTTAGAAGGATTAGTTAATCATTTTATTGTTTCTAATACTTCAGCTTTTAACTTACATTGTACTAATGTGGCATTTTGTTTAATTAGAATGACAAAAGAACAGGGCTAAATTTTTGCTAGGTGCTGGAAACTTTAAATCCAGTGTGTTATGTATGATACATCTACAACAAAAGTCTAAATAGTGTTTTACATTTGCTTAAAATTGCTAGAGATGAATATAAAAGTTAATATTTAAATAGGGCTCTGTATTCTGTGCAGAAAACTGAATGCTCTGACAGCTGAAATGGGCTAGCTCTACTTTCAGTCTAACCCCAATAATATGTCTTCAGTCAAAATAAGAGTACCTTTTGCTCCTAGCTGTGGAATTGAATCCAAAGAGAGGGAAAACCTCGGCAATCCTCTTAGATTCCAAAATTTCTCTGAAATTGTAAAGTTCTGCGTTGATTGCATGCCTGAGCAGATGAGAGCATCAGGCTGCCTTTGGGCTACAATGCACTGTATATGAGCTGTGGCTGGTGTTGATTGTGGGATGATCCACATATTGTTTCTTAAAGAACCTGAATCTCTACTGACTAACCACATGGATCAGTAAATTTCTCTTGAACCCGGGGGTGCTATTTCTGATGTTCAATCATCTCTTTGCTCCAATTTTTCCACCTTACCCTAATTACTCATGAAGATACAAAAATGATGTGGTTAATATTTTTATTCGTGGTTGACAATCTCAAGATATCTCCTACAGTGTGCAGTGTTTATGCCTGTATTAATGACTGGATGTGTGATGGTAAATGAAATTACTGCAACTTGTTAAATGTTAGGTTGATTTAAAGACCCTAGTGTTATTTCTGTCTTGTTCCCTACCTTGAGTTTGAGAGCTAATGTCTTAGAACTGAAGATCGGCAATGATCTATTTGTGATCTTCGTCAAATCACTGAAATTAAAAACCAGGTCCCTGGTTTACTTGGCAAATTCAGTTTGTGAACTGTATTTGTGAGATGAGATAACAAAGCGTGGAGCTGGATGAATATAGCAGGCCGAGCAGCATCCTAGGAGCACAAAAGTTCCTCTGATGCTGCTTGGCCTGCTGTGTTCATCCAGCTCCGCACTTTCTTATCTCGGATTCTCCAGCATCTGCATTTCCCATTATGTCTTTGTGAGATGAGAAATGTGCTGAAGGATCCAAAACTGCACGCAGGATAAATGCATTGAAGAAATTGACAGTGTATCGGTTACTAGGGCATCACACTGAACCCACACAAAAAGACAAGGCAGCATTTTCCTCCTTGTAAATGAAAAAAAAATGCAGTTTGTTTAGACAGATTGTTAACACCCCTCCCCCCCCACCGCCTTCTTGCACCATCAAATTGATGCTGACATTAGCTCTGCATCAGTGAGCCATGATTTTGTGCAACCTGTAAATTCTTGTTTGACAATATTGCGCAATTCAATAGAACTTTCTCTGTGCTGCTAAAACCCATCGAAGGTTTAACCAGGTTAACAGGACAAGCCCTTGTGAGTCACCCTTCGCTTTGCAAGTTCTTGAAGGGGTATGTTTAGTCATATGCCGTTGGTTGCTGTGATTGTATTTTAATTTCAACAGCCTCAAGTTTTAGATTTATTATTTAAAATGTGATTTAGGATAAGTCAGGTGAAAAGCATTTCTGAACACTTAAATTGCTTTACAATTTGCATGTGAGTTGAAAACTAGGCAGAACTTAGCAGCCCTTTATGGATCTTGTTTCCTAAACGTTTTGGTTTGAGTGTGCGGGTGTGCATGTTTGTAGTGTTAAATAAGCTCGTCCATTTCACTGTACATGTAAGCAAATGTACTGCACAACTTGTTTGAGTTCACTTATTTATCATTGGTGTAAAATTTAGTTTGATTTATTTGATATCCTGGAGGACATGCATTGAGCAGGGGAAGTGGGACTGAGAAAGTAAAGGTGCTTTAGGACATAGAACAGTACAGCACAGAACAGGCCCTTCAGCCCACAATGTTGTGCCGACCATTGATCCTCATGTATGCACCCTCAAATTTCTGTGACCATATGCATGTCCAGCAGTCTCTTAAATGACCCTAATGACCTTGCTTCCACAACTGCTGCTGGCAACGCATTCCATGCTCTCACAACTCTGTGTAAAGAACCCGCCTCTGACATCCCCTCTATACTTTCCTCCAACCAGCTTAAAACTATCACCCCTCGTGTTAGCCATTTCTGCCCTGGGAAATAGTCTCTGGCTATCAACTCTATCTATGCCTCTCATTATCTTGTATACCTCAATTAGGTCCCCTCTCCTCCTCCTTTCCTCCAGTGAAAAGAGTCCGAGCTCAGTCAACCTCGCTTCATAAGATAAGCCCTCCAGTCCAGGCAGCATCCTGGTAAACCTCGTCTGAACCCTCTCCAAAGCATCCGCATCTTTCCTATAATAGGGCGACCACAACTGGATGCAGTATTCCAAGTGCGGTCTAACCAAAGTTTTATAGAGCTGCAACAAGATCTCACGACTCTTAAACTCAATCCCCCTGCTAATGAAAGCCAAAACACCATATGCTTTCTTAACAACCCTGTCCACTTGGGTGGCCATTTTAAGGGATCTATGTATCTGCACACCAAGATCCCTCTGTTCCTCCACACTGCCAAGAATCCTATCCTTAATCCTGTACTCAGCTTTCAAATTCGACCTTCCAAAATGCATCACCTTGCATTTATCCAGGTTGAACTCCATCTGCCACCTCTCAGCCCATCTCTGCATCCTGTCAATGTCCCGCTGCAGCCTACAACAGCCCTCTATACTGTCAACGACACTTCCAACCTTTGTGTTGTCTGCAAACTTGCTGACCCATCCTTCAATCCCCTCATCCAAGTCATTAATAAAAATTACAAACAGTAGAGGCCCAAGGACAGAGCCCTGTGGAACACCACTCACCACTGACTTCCAGGCAGAATATTTTCCTTCTACTACCACTCGCTGTCTTCTGTTGGCCAGCCAATTCTGTATCCAGACAGCTAAGTTCCCCTGTATCCCATTCCTCCTGACCTTCTGAATGAGCCTACCATGGGGAACCTTATCAAATGCCTTGCTGAAGTCCATATACACCACATCCACAGCTCGACCCTCAACAACTTTTCTAGTCCCATCCTCAAAGAACTCGATAAGGTTTGTGAGGCATGATCTGCCTCTCACAAAGCCGTGTTGACTGCATTTGATCAAGCCATGCTCTTCCAGATGGTCATAAATCCTATCCCTCAGAATCCTTTCTAACACCTTGCAGACGACAGACGTGAGACTTACTGGTCTGTAATTGCCGGGGATTTCCCTATTTCCTTTCTTGAAGAGAGGAATTACATTTGCCTCTCTCCAGTCCTCAGGTGCGACTCCGGTGGAGAGCGAGGTTGCAAAGATCTTCGCAAGTGGCAAAGCAATTGCATTTCTCGTTTCCCAAAGCAACCGAGGACAAATCTGGTCTGAGCCTGGCGACTTGTCAGTCTTAATGTTTGGCAAAATTTTCAGCACATCAGCTTCCTCTACCTCTATCCATTCCAGCATGCACACCTGCTCTTCGAAGGTTTCATTCACCAAAGTTTGTTTCTTTCGTAAAGGCAGAAGCAAAAAACTCATTTAGGGCTTCCCTTACCTCCTCAGACTCCACTCACAAGTTCCCTATGGTATCCCTGATCGGCCCTACTCTTTCTTTGACCATTCTCTTATTCCTCACATAAGTGTAAAATGTCTTTGTGTTCTCCCTAATCCGTTCTGCCAAGCCTTTCTTGCGCCCCCTCCTGGCACTCCTCAGACCATTTTTGAGCTCCTTCCTTGCCTGCCTGTAATCCTCTAGAGCTGAGCTTGACCCTAGCTTCCTCCACCTTATATAAGCTACCTTCTTCCTTTTGACGAGAAGCCCCACCACTCTCGTCATCCAAGGTTCCTTTATCTTACCCCTTCTTGCCTGTCTCAGAGGGACATATTTATTCATCACTCGCAACAACTGTTCCTTAAACAGTCTCCACATGTCTATAGTGCCTTTACCATGGAACAATTGCTCCCAGTCCATGCTTCCTAACTCATGTCTAATGGCATCATAGTTTCCTCTTCCCCAATTAAATATCCTCCCATTTTGCCTAATCGTCTCCTTCTCCATAGCTATGTAGAATGTGAGGCAGTTATGGTCACTATCACCAAAATGCTCCCCCACCACAAGATCTGATACCTGCCCCGGCTCGTTTCCGAGCACCAAGTCTAGAATGGCCTCTCCCCTCATCGGCCTGTCCACGTACTGAGTCAGGAAACCCTCCTGAACACACCTTACAAAAACAGCTCCATTCAAATCTTCTGCTCTAAGGAGGTTCCAATCAATATTAGGAAAGTTAAAGTCACCCATTACAACAACCCTACTGCGACCACACTTTTCCAAAATCTGTCGACCTATGCTTTCGTCAATCTCCCTGCTGCTATTGGGGGGCCTGTAGTAAACCCCTAACAAGGTGACTGCTCCCTTTCTGTTCCTAATTTCCACCCATACTGACTCAGTAGGCAGATCTTCCTCGACAATGGAAGCTTCTGTAGCTATGATACCCTCTCTGATTAGTAGTGCTACACCCCCTCCTCTTTTTCCCCCCTCCCTCCTTCCTGACAGTTACTTGTCTTTTGCAGGGAGTTATTACCATTTACCCTGGACAGGTGGTACTGTTGTTGTGGGATATTGATAACCAATGAACAGTTGGGTTCTGCTGAATGTGAAGCTCCAATACAAACATAACACTTTCTTTGGTCAAATTTTGTTCCTACTCCGTATTGTCCTGCGTCTCACGGGAAGCTTGAATGAGTATTGGTTGAAGATTGCTCATGAAGTTAGTTTACTGGGGGAGGGGATTCTGTAGTAGGAATTCTTTCACCGTTTTTTCCCCTTCTCAGCCATGTCAGTCAGAACGGCAGAAATATCTTACCTCGGTGAGGAAGAGAGGAGCATGAATGCCTCTTTTCACGGAGCAGGTAATCCACTTCCATGGCACACGTGCTGCCGTGATCGAAATGGTGAACCATCCTCCTCGCCAGTTCTGCCACCTCCCACCAGAATCTCAATGAGGGTAGGAGAGGGCAGCATGAGGGGGAAAAGGGAAATAATGGCTTTAAGTCAGTGACCATTGCAGCGCAGCCCAGGACATTTTAATGCAATAGACCTTAGGGGTAGGTTATTCCCGAGCACTATACTGGGGAGGTGCCTGGGTGCTAAATAAGAATAAAATATAAGACAGTAAACTTATTTATTGACAAGTGATTAAAAGGATTGAAGTAATATTTTAAATATTTGAAGTGATTTGAGAGCAGACTCACAGCTGAAATCTTGGTTTTTCATCACTGAGAAAGCATTTGGGATGCAGTTCGCCTCCCATAGGGGTCTTGTGTGAGGAATCTAGGTGTCTACTCACTTCTTAGAAACTGTAATGCCACTTGCAGCACAGCCTGATGCTAAAGGGCAGTGCAATGCTACATGATGTTATTTATAATAAACTGATTATTTATTTTTATTGTGAACTGACTGTTACTGCTTCTCTCTGTTGATCAACTCAACAAGGCTCCAGCCATTCTTTTGCAATCTTTTGTTGAAGTCCTCATTTTTCATTGGACCCTGGCTGATGATGTCAGCCACCCTGTGACCAGACACGTT
Organism: Stegostoma tigrinum; assembly: GCF_030684315.1. Lineage (NCBI taxonomy): Eukaryota > Metazoa > Chordata > Chondrichthyes > Orectolobiformes > Stegostomatidae > Stegostoma > Stegostoma tigrinum. The sequence goes on from NC_081375.1 coordinate 17,073,712, forward strand.
AAAAAGACATAAAATTATAATAATTCTTGTCTCCTCACCTCTGCAGTGTAATAAAAGTGATGCTTTCTGGTTGAGAGGTTTTGACTGGTATTGTAACCCCTTGATGAAGTCCCTCTTCTGTAACAATTCAGAGCAATTTATTATTTAATCTGGTTACTTTCTGTACAGAGCTTTGTCTGCATGCAACTCCCACCCCCGAGAGGTGAGGAGGTCAAGTTCCTTGTGGACCAAATCCATCACAAGTGCTTCTAATATTAATACCTTAGCGCTGGTGGCCAGGAGCCATGTGTCTAATGAAAAGTGAGGGAAGCCATGTGTTCCTTTGAATCCAGTCTCTTACACAGTAATCGTCTGCTTTGCTCAGTCACTTTGAAAGATAGTGTGCCAATTGCCTCCATAACAACATACAAATTTAAGACGCCACCAACTCTCCTTGTTGAAACTGAAACTATTTGAATTTTAAGGCAAGCATTCATTTCCATTCTATTTTTATTATATATCCTTACTTATACTGTACAAGCAGTGCTGATTTTGTCACCTTGGATGCTTTATAAGCTTGGCATAAATTGTGTTAATATAACAGTGGATACCATGTTTCTCCCATCAATGAATTAAGTGGAAGCAATTGTGTTAATGCTAATTTAAAAAAAACCTTACATTGTCTATGTACCTTAAGGGCTGTTAAAATGAAGTGTGTGTGGGTTTGATATTATTAACATCAAAATGTACCCTGCAGGCAAACAGAAATTGATACTGCAGCTTAAATGTGGGAACACTCAAAAATTGCAACATAAATGACTTCTTTTTGTTTATTCAACCTTTTAATACATGGAACCATCAAACTTTTTTTTCCAAAGAAAAGCTTTCTTGAGCCTTGAATGGGTTTTAAGACCCGTCATAACTGACCTGTTGAATTTGATATTTTGGAGAAAGACTGTATTTGATAGGTTATTGGTTCGAGTTCAAACTTATGTCCCATGTTCAAAGCTGAGAATTTGGGCTCACAGCGGCTACTCAGAAGTGGAAGCTCATTACATTTAGTGTCTGTGTGTCAACCTTTTATGTTCTGCCCCTCTGCACTGCTGTAGGGGTTCACTTAGCTCAGTTGGCTGGACAGCTGGTTTGCAAAGTAGAGTGATGCCAACAGTGCTAGTTAATTCCCTGCACTGGCTGAGCTGACCATCAAAGTCCCACCTTCTCAACCTCATTCATTGCCTGATGTGTGGTGACCCTCAGATTAAACTCACCACCAGCTGCCTCTGTGTGTCGAATGAATGAGCAGCCCTTTGGTGCTGAGTTCCAATGGTGACTTTGTTTTGTAACCTGCACTACTTATTTGAATGTGGAAAGAGCTGAAGTTATATTGATCCACCAAGACAAGTGAACATCATCTTGCTTTACCTTTCTTGCCACTGTACTTCAGTTGCCATTTTAATTTCAGGCCCTTCAATTATTACTTTTATGTGTGAAATATTTTGGCTGTTCATAAAGAGATTTTCTCGTAAACAGGAGCTTTCTGCACCCCCCAACTTCCCTGCAACCACCAGTTCCTGCCAAAAATATGCAATTGGAAACATAACCTCTGTCAGAATGTACAAGGACAAAAGCAGTCATGATTTTTAATTGTACAATTTGAACAGATTCCAATCTTTTGTGACCTTGTTCCCCATTGCACATTAGTATTGACTAAAGTGTATTGAGAGAAATTGTCTTTCGAATCTTTTCCTCCTCAACCCCAGATTATGATTTGAAGGGTGTACTTTTATCATTTAGGTACGCTCCTGTACAGTGCAGCAGTGATTAATTGTATGTTGGATTTTCTGATACACTTTTTCTGTATAAGATAACTGCCCTTGTGCTTGTTGATTTGTGAATTGTAACCAGAACACTAGTCACATGCTATTCAAATGTGCCACTATTGTTCAGTCAGTCTGATCTTTCTGTGTGTGGTTGATTTGACAGTTTCTGCTGTCTGATGAAACAAAGGACAGGCAGTTCTTGGCAGTCTTGAACAATTCACAGCTAGAACTGGGAATATTTAAATCATGCAGCTGCCTGATGCAGGAGGGCTATTCGATGTAAGTCATTGAGTCAAAAGTAACTTTCTAATTGCATTACCACAGTAGGAAGAAGTTCTGTAGTCCAGTCTGCAGTCTTCTATCTATGTCTGCAGTAGATCTAAAATGTCATTGATAGGGTCCTCTGCCTGACTGTGTTTGATTTTTAAACTTATATTCAACTATTTTGTCAACTTCATGCTTTTACAGTTGTCAGCATTAGGTAAAATGCTTGTGATCACCATGAAAATACCACTTGTCAAATATGTCATCGGGTACTGTACCGGAATGTTTTAAAACGTAATGATCAAGTTTTGAAATGTAAGCAAACCAAAACAAAAGCAGCAACGGATTTTTTTTAGCATTGCCCTTAGAGTATGTTCTGCTGGTGCCTAAGACATTGTTTATCTTTAAGCTGTGTTCAGGATGTGCTATTTACCTCTGTATACTCAAAGGGATAAGCATGCAATATGCAAATATACTGTTTGGACTTGTATGCAAATAACCTTAGCTTGAAGTTGATATTGAATTGAGGTATTGTTTCAGTGCCTGTTTTATGACTTGCTGCCACTTGCAGGATATGTTGATATGCTGGAAAAGGCTGCAGCATAGTGAACTATGAACCAGCTCATCTGTCCCAAGTGCCACGTTGTTTTATATTGACAAAGGAACATCTTTTTGTGATAATGAACAAATTAGAACTTCTAATAACGGGTTGCAAAGACACATCTTGTGATATTCAGCTGCGTCCTTATGAGAAAACCAGCTGATTCTTGAGTTCTAAGATGATGTTAATCAACCAAAGCCCAAAGTTTTATGTGGATTGATGGAAATTTTACAGACAAAACCCATATCTTATCTATCACTAACAATTCACCATTGTATCTGTGCAGGTAGACAATGATCAAATTGGATTTATAGAATTTTGTTAAGTCAATTCAAATTAATTAAAACATTTTGCCTAAATGAATACGTAAGGTGTTAAAAAATCACTTGTATGTTTTATAAAGAGAATTTGGTGTCTCACACTTGAAAATACACTAAAACTACAGATGCTCAGGACACCTGCTATTTTCAAAATAGAAATCAAAAATTCCTATATTTTTCTACAGCACATCGCTGCTTTATATCTGAGCCAGGGTACAAAACGTTGCTAAGATACAGCATTACTGTTTGTGAAGACAACCTTGCATCCAGTTTGCCCTCTTTTGCATCTGGGCTTATCCTGACGAGGAAATTAGATATTTCCTCAGTTTGACAACAAGTGAAAGGGGAGAAATGAAATGCACTGACTAGATTTTCCTAAGGGTCTTGGTAGATTCAGAGTCCAACCTTTGGACATGTTGATCTGCCTGCCCAGGTAAGTGGAATCCTAGATCTTAACCCAACCTTTGCTACATACAGTTCTAACCTTGGCTTTTGGTGGAGATCTTTAAAAATACATCTAATATACCTTTTACCCTCCTTAAATAATAGGAATGTGTGCCAAGTGGTAGCTAGCTATTCCAGATGATCATTGACTTCCTTCGCCAAGTTCAGCACTCTGGTTTCAGTTCAAAAAACAGAAAGGCACTTCCTGTGCAAAGTGATAGCCAAGACACTGTCCTATAATTTTCTGACTAATTGCTTTTTTCTGTGGCTAAGATGTAATGCCACTTGGGTTCATCACCAAGTTTTGGCAGACTGTTCTTTTAACTGCAGGCAATTTGAACAAGAGGATATGGTGACCTGGAATTTTCCTGGAGTGTCTCAGCGTTGTTGTAACATAAGAATAGCATCGTGCTGACATATCTCAAGCAGATATGTGTGGAATTGTTTTCCACGTCCTGTATACTGGAATATTGGTGCAGCAAGTTTCCTTGTTCATTAGTACTGCCCCTGAGACCTCTCTAGAGAAGCTCTCTTTTGCTCTTGAGAAAACCGCCATTCTATGCGAAAGGTCAGTGCGGACAAAATTTCCAAATTTATGTGCTGGCACAAAAATGTAGACCCGAACCATCTGTCATTTGACACTGCTAAGGCTTCTGGAGTTTTAGGTGATTATCTTCGCTTTTACTGCCCAACTATTTTTTGCTGAGATCGGGACAATATTTGACCAAAATATTTCCAGCTTCATTGTATTGAAATTGTTTGAACAGCCCCCACTCTTCACCAAGCCTTCAGAGGACTGAATACTTTTCCCATGGGCATACATTAATAATAGAAAACCATTAAGAGCAATATTGGAGAGAGGCTGGGAGAGTGACACTCCATGGCAGAATTCATTTGTCCATTCACCGTGAACCCCATCAAAGGTGTTATTTTGCACTTATGTCTGCTAGATTTTGTATTACTGCCTGGATGACCAAACTCAGGAGGAAATTTATATGGGATTCCATCAGCAAGGTATGCACAGGAACAAGCAAAACAATGCAAATCTCAGCACATTTTCTATTTATTGGCATGATTCAGGAAATTCCAGGCCATTATGATGAAATCTGCGAGTGAATTGCTCTCTAATAAGGACAGTGTCAACTGTGATGAGTATTTCCCAAAAACCTGCATCAGCTTAATCAACACAACCCAGGGTAAATCTAAAATATAGAGGAACTTAAAACATTTGTTATGTCAAGTGATAAGTTTAATTTCTATGATCCTTAACATTGGCGAAAAGGGCATTTGCCCCAAAGTTGTTCTTGCGTACAAAACTGGGTATGTCCTTAGATTGAAATAGTGAGGACAATGAACATTAGGTAATTTGTAACATTTCAAAGAAAGTCTTAAATTCAGCTAATTTTCTTCAGAATGTTTTTACATGTTAATAATATTTAACTTATTAAAAATTAAGTCGTGTTTGCCAATAAAACTAGTAAGTGGTTCATGTAGCTTGTCGAGTCATTTTTGAATATTTAAAATTAGGTAACTCAGGATTAAAACCTCTGTGAAAAATTCATACTATTTGAGGTTAACCTGTTTTCAGCTGCATTGCTAAAAGTGGACCAGGATATCAACCCATCAATGTCTTTTTCAATTTAGGAATGAGTTGTCTGTTAGGTGCTGTTAGGCTAATTGATTGCTCTCCTTGATAGGAGATATTATATTGGAGACAATGCAAATGAATTTCAGAGGAGACTTGAGCTGCAACCTAACCTATGCAATCTGTTTCCAAAGCCAAATCTTGACCCTCCAGTGTTAACAAAACCACCTGAAGTATTGAACACTAAACAAAATCTGCTTCAAAACTTCCAGAAGATGGTGCTACAAGAGCAAATTCAACATTGCCAGTTGAATTGTTGTCTATGGAGTTCATTAAATCTGTTCTTTTGCTAAGTACCTTTTGTAAATCTCTCTACCCTGCTTTGTACCCTGGCATAGACTAAAATTTTGAAGTTCTGAGTTTGGGAGAAATGACTGACGGTGACAATACAAGCACAAAAGAATTGCAAAGACCTTCAGTAAATAAATGGCAACTCAACAGAAGTTATGTTTTTATATCGTCAGCCAAAAGCCTTCTGAGAAACTTAATAGACTAACAAAAGCAAATGATAGTATCAAGAAACTAAAGTAGTCTGCCTTACATATTGTTCACTAATAAAAAAAATCTGAAATTTCCCTTCCAGATGACATGTTTAAAATGGAATTTCCTAGAAGTGATTGTAGGACTGTAAATAGTCCATTACTGAGGACCTTTTTGAAAGGTCATAACATTTCTGGTGTTTTGTCAACCAATTTTGAGATCAGCATAGATGTACATTTCTCCATGACCTTTCCAGCATTTAGATAGGCAATGAAATGATTAATTATTGCAATATGAAAAGCTACAGAGCCTTCCCCTAGTCTGCTCATCCTAATGTGATGCTGGTTTCTAATCCTTCACCCATGCTCACTATGCTGCAGATTTCTACTCATTGATCTTTGATCCACTGTGCAGCTGCCCAAGACACTGCTCAGTGGCTATTTGTTCATCATATCCTATTGTTGCTGTAAGATGTTTGTAAAGAATTATTACTGATTTTAGAAAACAAATATATATTCAGGTTGCTCATTCTAATTGTGTGCAATTATACTGATTTAACTCAATAAAGAGGTATTTTTCCACAATGCACCATCATGTTGAATTTTTATTTCTTGATGTAAGTAACTGAATAAATGCAGTACATTGACACTTGATCTACATTAGAGGAATTGATTTAAACGTCACAATAAAAATATTGATTTTGACATTATGTTCTCATCATACTGTTCCTGACATTATTTTCTGTTAATATTAGTGGATGTGTCAACATCTTTAAAATAAATGGGCGAAAACCTCTATTGAAAGAAAAGTGGAAGTTATTTTACAGAAGAGAGTCATAGAGATATATAGCACAGAAACAGACCCTTTGGTCCAATTCATCCATGCTGACCAGATATCCTAAATAAATCAAGTCCCATTTGGCCCATATCTGTTTGAACCCTTCCTATTCATATACCCATCTAGACGCCATTTAAATGTTGTAATTGTATCAGCTTCCATCATGTACTCTGGCTGCTAATGCCATACGTTTCACCCTCTGTATGAAAAAGTTTCCCCTTAGGTCACATTTAAATCTTTCCCCACTCACCTTAACCCAACGCTGTCTAGCTTTGGACTTCCCCACCCCAGGGAAAATATCTTGTCTACTTACCCTATCCATGCCCCCCCATGGTTTTATAAACATCTATAAGGTCACCTCTCAGCCTCCGACGCTCCAGACAAAATAACACCAACCTATTCAGACTGTCCCTATAGCTCAAACCCTTCAACCCTGGCAACATCCTTGTAAATCTTTTCTGAAGCTTTCAAGTTTAACAACATCCTATAGCAGGGAGATCAGAGTTGCACACAGTATGCCAAAAGTGGCCTAATCAATGCCCTGTACAGCTGTAATATGACCTCTCAGCTCCTATATGAAATGCATTGACCAATAAAGGCAAGCATACCAAAGGCCTTCTTCACTATCCTATCTACCTGTGACTCCACTTTCAAACAACTATGAGCCTGGACTCGATGACTTTTTTGTTCAGCAGCGTTCCTCAGGGCCTTACCATTATGTGTATGAATCCTTCCCTGATTTGCCTTTCCAAAATGCAGCACCTTACCTTTATCTAAATTAAATTCCATCTGCCACTCCTTGAGATCACAGCTGGTCACAGGCATCTAGTCTGAAAAGCAACCCTCGGCTACCACCCTCTGTCTTTTACCTTCAAGCCAGGTTAAATGGTTAGTTTTCCCTTATTCAATGTGACCTAACCTTGCTAACCAACCATACCATGAGGAATCTTGTTGAACGTGTCACTGAAGTCCATATAGATCATATCCATTGCTCTGCCCTCGTTAATAGTCTTTGTTACTTCTTCAAAAAATGTAATCAAATTTGTGAAGCCTGATTTCCCATGCAAAAAGCCATGTTGACTATCCCTAATCTGTCCTTGCTTTTCCAAATACATGTGAATCCTGACCCTCAGGATTGCCTCCAACTTCTTGCCCACCATCAACGCCAGGGTCACCGGCTACAGTTCCCTGGCTTTTCCTTAAGACCTTTCTTAAATAGTGGCATCATGTTAGCCAACCTCCAGTCTTCCGACAGCTCACCTGTGGCTGTTGATGATACATATATCCCAGCAAGGGGCCCAGCAATCACTTCCTCAGCTTCCCAAAAAGTTCTAGGGTACACCTGATCAGGTTCCCGAAATTTATCCACCTTTGTGTTTTCAGATGCCCAGCACCTCCCGCTTCTGTAAAATGAACAATTTTTTTTTCAGGATGTTGCTCTATATTTCCCCCACATACTCTATCTTCCAGATCCTTCTCCACAGTAAATACTGTTGCGAAATACTCTTTTAGTATTTTGCCCATCTCCTGCCGCTCCACATGTAGGTGGCCTCGCTGATCTTTAAGGGGCCCTATTCTCTTCCTATTTACCATTTTGACCTTAATGTATTTGTAAAATTCCTTTCAATTCTCCTTAAACCTGTTTTGCCAAAGCTATCTCATGGCCCCTTACAGCCCTGCTGATCTTCCTCTTAAGTATACTCCTACTGCTTTTATACTCTTTTAGGGAATCACTTGATCTCTGCTGTCTGTACCTGCCATGTGCTTCCTTCTTATTCTTGACCAAAACCTCAATTTCTGTAGTTATCCAGCATTCACTGCACCTGCCAGTCTTGCCCTTCACCTTAACAGGAATAAACTGTTCCTGGAATCTTGTAATCTCATTTTTGAAGGATTCTCATTTTCTAGCTGTCCCTTTCCCTGCAAACATCTGTCACCAATCAACTGTTGAAACTTCTTGCCTAATCCCATCAAAATTGGCCCTCCTCCACATTAGAACTATAACTTTTAGACGTGGTCTACCCTTTTCTATCACTATGTTAAAACTAGTAGAATTATAGTCATTGGCTCCAAAGTGCTTCCCCCACTGACACTTCAGTCACCTGCCCTGCCTTATTCCCCAAAGGTAGGTCAGATTTTTCCCCCTCTCTCGTAGGTATATCCATATATTGAATCAGAAAATTTTCTTGTACACATTTAACAAATTCTTCCCCATCCAAGCCCTTAACACATGGCAGTCCCAGTCGATGTTTGGAAAGTTCAAAATCCCCACCATAACCACCCTATTATTCTTAAGGATAACTGAGATCTCCTTACAAATTTATTTCTCAATTTCTCCTGACCATTGGGTCGGTCTATAGTACAAATCTAAGAAAGTGATCATTCCTTTCTTGGTTCTCAGTTCCATCGAGTAACTTCCCTGGACGTATTCTCAGGGATATCCTCCCTAAGTACAGCCATAATGTTATCCCTAAACTTACCTGTTAGGCCTCTTGCATTGAAATAAATGCAGTTTAATTTATCAGTCCTACCTCGTTCTCTACTTTGTTACTGCCTGCCCTGACTGTTTGATTTACTCTTTTTCCCAACGGTCCCAGTCTCAGACTGATCTCTTTTCTCACTATCTCCCTGGGTCCCACACCCCATCCCTTACTACTTTAAATCATCCCAAGCAATTCTAGCAAATCTCCCCGCCAGTATTTTAGCCCCTTTCCGATTCAGGTGCAATCTGTCCTTCTTATACAGATCACTTCTACTCCAGAAGAGATTCCAATGATCAAAAAATGTAAATCCTTCTCCCCTGCACCAGCTCCTCAACCACCCTTTCATGTGATCTATCCTCTGATTCCTACCCTCACTGGCTCATTGCACCGGGAGTAATCCAGGTATTACTGAACTTGAGGACTAATGTTTTAAATTCCTGGCTAACTTCTTATGTTCTTTCCTCTGAAACTTGTCCTTTTCATTTCCAATGTCATTAGTTCCAAAATGTACAATGACCTCCCCTGCTGGTCCCTCTCCCCTTTGAGAATTTTCTGTATCCTCTCAGAAATATCTTTGATCCTGGCTCCAGGGAGACAACACACCATTCTGATTTATCACAATCAGCCACAGAATCATCTGTCTGTGTCTGTAACTAGACAACCCCCTATCACAATTGATTGCTTGGGATCTGGTGTACCCTTCATTACATTAGAACCAGTCTTGGTACCAGAAACCTGGCTGTCAGTGCTACATTGCCCTGAGAGTCCATCACCACCTACATTTTCCAGAACAGCGTATCTGTTTGAGATGGGAATAGCCATCGGAGACTCCTGCCCTACCTGCTTCCCTCTCCTACCTTTCCTGGATGTTGCCTGATGGCACCTCTGGTTTATCTCCATCCCTGCAACTGCCATCCATCACATGCCCTAATTCCTGTAAATTCCTCAGTGCCTCGAACTGCTGCACCAACCGATCCATGTGATCCAACTGGATTTGTAACCAAACACATTTCCTGCAGACATAATTACCAGTAACATGGAAAAACTCCCTAAATTCCCACATCCAACAGGAAGAGCACATCACTCTACTAAAGGCCATATTTGCACCTTAAGAATCTACAGACCCTGAAAATAGAAGTCTTACTGCTCCAGGCTGGCTTGGGACCTACGTTTTTAGATTTTTAATGTTTAATCAAGAGGTTGACCTCAATAACAACATATAATAAAAAAAAACTTTACTCACTATTGTAGATTCACAGAAGGAAAACAGTGAGTTTACACTTTAAAATGCCAAAATTAGCAGCTCCCCTGCTGTAAGCTCCCACACACAAGTTTCTCCAAAGTTAGCCATGAATTTCGCTGTTTGTTTATTTCTCAGAGAATCAACTCCCATGTCCAGAGATACTTGGAAACAGACAGTAGAGGCAGCAGCTGTGCAAGTTACTGCTGGGTCAGACAGCAGCGTGAGTTTCTTTCTTAATCTGAATCACTGCCCATGTGGTCATTGTCCTTTTGTCTGCCTTCTCCATTTTAAAGTACTATTGTTTTGATCTTTTCTTCCCGAAAGTTTCAAAACAATACAACAGCTTATAAAATGGTGATTACTGCTTGTAGAATTTGAGGAAATCATTTCTGAGAGTACCTCAGATAAAAAGGAGCAGCTCTTAAAGCCACATTTTTTCCCCATCCTCCATCTTGGACATGCACCCATGTATCCTAGATTGACATCACAGGGTGAAAAGATTTAACGTCCCATTTGTGAGGAAAGTTTCTTATTTCTAACAGTCCTTGGTATTCAGGGAAAAGAAAATCGCATCAGAGAAGAGACTGATCCAATTCTGGCCATGCTTTTAGGTTTTTCAAAAATCAGTGCGTGTACAATGAAAAATGGGTGACAGCTTTACTTTAATAACTTGTGGTACGTGCACATGATCATAGTCATGATCTTTCAATCCAATGGCAGTCGATCAGAGCTGCAGATACTCAGAGGCCAGATGTATCCTGACAGATCTACATTGAGATCCCTCAGAAATCCTAATGCCATGAAAGAACAGTAATTGCTATGGAGATTTCAACCACATCTGGTGCCCTTTGATAAAATCTCCAACATTGAGTTTGATTTGGAGAGTCTTGAGTGGGTTCCCATTAGTGGGATAGTTGCCCACAAAATGTTAGGGGGGGTTAAAATCTGCCCTGCCTGCTGGATAACTGCAAAACCGAACACTCCGGACTACATTACATTTTCTTGATACACAAATACACTCCCTCCACTCCTATCCATGCACACTAACCTTCACTCTCTGAACACCAGATTTATCCTACCCTCTTGCCCACTTACCTGTCACTGAATTACCCAAATGCAATTCCACTTCTTCCAACACTTGCCACTGTAACCTTCATCTGTTTATCTTATCCTCTACACCCACTTGTCCCCATGTGGCATCCTAACCTGTACAACCACCTGCCACCCTACCCTATGACTCTTGTTGGATTAACACTTAGCAGGAAGGAAGATGGTTATTGTCTGAAGTCAAGTGTCCTAATCCCTAGACATCCCTGTTGGAGTCTGCCCAAAGGAACTCCTAGGACCCAACCATTGTCAGCAGCCTTATCAATGATTGTCCCTCCATTGTAACTACAAAAGTTGGGAAGCTTGCTGATGATTGCATATTTGCGACTTCTCAGTTACTGAAGCAGTCTGCATTCGTATGGGACAAGACCTGGGCAACATTCAGGCTTAAACTGGTGAGTAGCAAATAACTTAGTCATTGGCACTTGTGAGGCACAATCTCCAACAAGAAAAGATCCAACCACCGCTCCTTGAATTCAATGGCATTGCTATTGCTGATTCCCCTACCATCAACATCTTGGAGGTTACATTGACCAAACACTCATCTGGACGAACCATATAAGTAGTGTGGCTACAAGAGCAGCTCAAAGGCTAACAATTCTGTGGTGAGCAACTCACCTGCTATTTCCTTGAAATCTGTCCATCATCTGCAAGTCATATTCTCCACTTGCCCGGATGAGTGCAGCTCCAACAATGCTCATCAACACCTCCTGCTGAGACTGCCTGCTTGATTGGCAGCCTTTCACCACCTTCAACAGTGGGCTTCTTCCAAATTGATGTACAGTGGCAGCAGTCTGACCACCTACAAGATGCATTGCAGGAACTCGCCCAAGCAAGTCCTGATAGCACCTTCAGAACTTGTGAACTCTACCACCTGGAAGGAAAAGACTAGCAGATGCATCAGATCACCACCAATTTCAAGTTCCCTTCTGAGCCAGGCTATCCCCTCACCCACACACTGACGGGCCTGGAACAATAAACCCCTTAGCCCCTCCAAAACTCCCAAACTGTTACTCTACCCTATTATCTATTTATTCTAGAGGGTTACCTTCTCTTGGTAGCATGTCAATGTGGCTTTGAAACTCTCACATTACATTTTCCGACTGCAATACAGCACCTGTTGTCACAAGAATAGGGAGGAAGTGGATGGTGGCTTCTGCAAAGATTGACTGTAATATGATTTGTGACGTTCGCCGCACTGTCTCTTGGGAATAATCTTGCATTGGATGCTCATCCCAAAAAATCGAGAAAGAAGGCAACATTTTATTGGATCTGAATCAGAAATAGAGATTCTGACTCAGTTCGGAAGATCTGCGCCATTATTTCCAAGTGGCTCGGTGCTCAGCAGTATAAACCTGGCCGATTACTCCCAGAAAGTTTTCAATAGCAATGTGCTGTCTATTCAGTTAATGAATATACCATTAGCTGGATCCCACTCAATTTCCAGATACTGACTTTGTGCAAAAAGATTGACTTATTTCTGATTTATTCTTTCCCTGAGAGTGGTTTGAATATGCAACTTGTTACACATGGTTCAGTTGGGTAAATACAGCACAAACATAGTTAGGGGGAAATTAGATAAGTTCTTATTGAAGAAAGCAGTAGAATGATATGCTGTTATACTAAAATGAAGTGAGGTGGGAGGAGGCTGGTTTGGAGCATATAGACTAAAATAGATCATATCCTCATAAAAGGGTTCTGGGGTTTTTACGGGTATAAGGCATTTAACCGTTGAATCAGCCATTAACCTTATTAAATAGTACAGTAGGTACAATAAGCTGAATGGTTTACTCCTGTTTCTATAATTCTGGATGACCTGTTTTGTGCTATCAGTTCCATGAATGATTATGGATTTCTTCTGAAATTGGTATTGAGCCCTCTTGAAATGTTATTCTGTGATCCATCCAGCATGTGTAGTATTAATAAATCAATACTGTTTAAATTCATAATACAGAACAAACAAATAGGAAGCATAAAGCAGTTTATTGAAACTTCAAATCTTGGACGATCGTTGTGCTTAATAATTTGCACAAGATGAAACACCAATTAGAAGGCATTCAATACTTTTAGTCTTCATTTAATGATGAAGATCTAGAAATTGATTTATGGCGGGATTCAGTGCTAACAACATACCACCCTGAGGATGTGATTAACAAGTGGACATTGCAGCATCAGTAAGAGGGGATGCAGATGAAATAAAAACAGATATTGTTGGAAAAGCTCAGCAGGACCCTATATGAATGGAAAAGGCTTTGAGGGATGTGGTCCAAATACTGGCAGATGGGACTAGATTTATTGAGAACAACTGGTCAGCATGAACAAGTTGGACAAAATGGGTCTATTTCCCTCAGAGATAATGGGAACTGCAGATGCTGGAGAATCCGAGATAACAAAGTGTGGAGCTGGATGAACACAGCAGGCCAAGCAGCATCTTGGGAGCACAAAAGCTGACGGGTCTAGGCCTGAAGCGTCAGGTTTTGTGGGTCCATTTCCCTGTTGCTCACCTCTATGACTCTATGAATAGCAACATCTGTGGAAGGAATGCAGAGTTAATGGTTTGGGTCCAGAAGCCCTTCTTTAGAGCTGAAGACATTCTGAAGAAGGGTTTCTGGACCTGAAATGTTAGCCCTGCGTTCTCTACACACATGCTGCCTGACCTGCTGAGTTACTCCAGCAATTTCTGTTTTACTTTCTGATTTCCAGCATCTACAGTTTTTTTTTGCTACGTAGATGTACAGTGGTGAGGGGAATGGCATTGCAAACAAAGGACCCTGGCGGCATGTTCAATCAATTTTGTTGCCTACCCATCTTGCTGGCACCCTCTGGCAGTCCCTTAAAAGAATATTAGTTTGTCTGCCATTCGCCTAAGAAAACTGACTCAGGTGTGATTGGTGCATATTGCACATAGTCTCAATCCAATCTTGGAACTGGGCCCACATCAGGAGTTGGACCTCCAATTCTCAGAGTTACTGGGCCTATCGCCTGCTAGGGTGAGCTCTTTGAATGCTTTTTGAATGCACTCTTTATTGAACCACTCAGTTTGAAAATTCATGGATGCTCAAGCTTGTATTTAGGCGCTGGTGGGAGTCCATTTACTTTGGCGTCTTGAAGGGACCCTGTATTGTTAAAACATGATTATTGTAATGAAATTCCAAAGTGGAAAATATTTCAGTGTCCTCTACTGTGATCTCCCGAACCTTAATAAACACATGGTATTTGCCCAGGATAAAACTCTTAAAAATGTTGGCAGTCTGCAGATTTTAGCTGCTATTGTAGGTTGGTTTAATCAGATTAATAAACTTGGCACTGCATTCTGATTATATCTGAGGAGCTTTTGGAGCAGTAAGTTTGAAACAGCAAATGGACGTCCCGTCTCTGAAATGTCCAATTTGAACCAGGCACTGATTTTCTCAGTTGACAAGCCGCTGCACGTGTTGGACAGGGTTTGTCTGTGAGGCCCACACACATGGGCATTGGATTCTACTTGGTTTTTATTTCTTCTTAAAAGGCAAATACCAGAAAACTTTAATTTGACAACCGTTTAAGGCATTTGGCACAACAAATGTAGTGGCCCCAATTGCATAATTGGCCGCAAGGCTATTTGAAAAATGCAGGTAAATTAAAAAGTGCTTTGAAAATAATGTGCTATTTTGCACACTACTAGGCTCTGCGAGGCCTTGCTCACGTAGGCACTTGCATTCTTTCCATCTAGCGGTCGTACTCTGAGATTTAAAACCATTTTAACCTGCAATAAGTTGTAGTGTTTGCACCACCCACATGTTCCACGGTTAACTGGACAGAAAAGAGACTTGGGGAAGGCGAAAATGGGGAGGCAACAGGGAAAGCAACTCTTTGCAATTGCGGTTCTTGAGTAAAGTGTCTTCATGATTAAGGAAAGACAGAGTCAAGAGGAATATAGTAGAAACTGTGTCAGCCTTCCATCATAATCTGCAGTGGCTAGTAGTCGCATGACATTATCTCTCTTTTTGAGGAATTAAAGCCTGGCACCCTTGCTCACTCTTACCTGCTTATGTGTAATTAAATAGAATTTACAACAGCGAAAGAAGTCATTGGGCCTAACTGCTCCATGCCAATGTTAATACTTGACATTATCGCTTCCCATCCTAAAGTTAACATCTCAAGTCCGATATGACTAATTCTAAAGAACAAAGATATTGGACTCAAAAACATTTATCTGTTTCTTTCTCCACTGAAGCTGCCTGCCCTGCTGAGTTTCTCCAGCATTTTATATTCTTATTTCCGTTTTCCAGCATCTACAATATTTTTCTTTCATTACTCCGCTCGCTCTATTTGGTGGGAGCACTTATTCAGGGTGGCAGCTGTTGAATGCCACCAATGATGCCCTAATCTGAGGATGTTAATGATGAACAATGCAGAAGTGATGGAGCATTGGTGAGGGAGTAACCTTGGCAATGGCTGCAGTTAAAGTCCCTGATTCCATGAACAACACCTTATCAATATGGCTACATACAGTGTGTGTACTTTTACATGATGTACTGCAGCATCTCACCAAGGCTCTTTGAGCAGCACCTTCCAAACCTGCAACCTCTACCAGTTTGAATGACAGGGGGCAGCTGGATGCCTAGGAACAAACTGCACAGTCCCTTCAAGTCACACACCATTCCAATTTGGAACTACATTGAGCCTCCCTCTCTAGCAGCATTGGGGCAGGGGGAGGGGATTTGACCTATGCAACATGGACTGCAGTGGTTCAAGAAGGTAGATCAACACAATCTTCTCAAGGGTGACTACGAATGACCAACAAATGCTGGCTTTGGTACTGATGCTCATATAGATTAAAATCTACAAGATTATCTCCAGGAACCTTGGCAATTTATGCATCTACACTGAATGCTTGGTTCCTACGTGCGTCAGTTTGTTTGGAGAAGTTATATTCAACGATTCAGTCCAAACTGACCCTGAAACAAAACAGCACGAGATTTGCTTCTCTGATTCAGGGTACATTCTCAATATGACTGCAGATTCAGTGTGTGCAGTAATGCTTTAAAACGGTCCCTGCAGTTTTAGTGTGAGTGCATCCTCACATGTACTGAGGCAATGGTAGCACAACTTTCTAAAGAGTGTGCTGCTTAAATATAAAATTACATCACAATATATTTTGTCCTGGTTCAATGGGTGGAAAAAAAATTGAAAGGATTTGTAGAATGTACTTTGTTCAGAGCCACCTGCTCACACCAGCATCTCAGCTGTGTTCTAGTTTCAGGGCTGAACATGTTGTACCAAGCAGGGATTGAGATACTTGACTATACAAGACACAAATAAAATAAACTATTCAAAGTAAATGTTGGTGATGACCCTGAAGTGATCTTCAGAGGAACATGTGATGAGAGGTTTAGCATGTTCAATATAGGCCAGGTGAGTGCAGCAGGAACATCTTATTCTGGTACAAAATGTACAATTTATTTGTTATATCAAGCTTTGCTGTGCTATATAGGGACTGTTTGTCATGTTCATTATTTCCAATGTAAATCCAGAGGGATATTTGAGACATGTGCAATAGCGTCTTGTTTCATTATAATGTTAGCAAGATGATATAATAATTGTCTTGATTTGAGAGTAAAATTATTTGATTAATAAATGCCTGTTGTAATGCTTCCTCTTGAAAATGTAAAGTATGTTATTGCAAAGTATTTGTGTGTTCCTTCAACCTATCAGGCACTGAAAAATTATTGTAGATTTCAAAATATACATATTTTCTACCTAATATTTAGTAATAATTCTCTATAAATTATTGCTGAATATTATTACCATATTTGTACCTCTTGGTGTTTTTAGGGAAATGAGTTGACATGTCTTCTTGCACTTTCGCTGTGATATTTTCCATGTAAGCAGAACTTAAAAATGTGCAGAACTCTCAGTGTATAGAAAGATGAATACATTTTCTCTCACTGTCTTCCTGCCACTGCTGAGATTTCTGAAAGCAAGATAACAGATAAAAATAAATAAATTATTACTCACGATAAAGAGTATATGTCTAATGGGATACATTTCAAAGACCTTGAGGGAATGAGGCAGATTCTAGAAGTTAGGGTCCTTTTGAATGTGGGTGGGTGCCAGCACATAGCAGCATGAACAATATAGTACCCATTTCAATGTTGGCTCCGAAAGCTTGTGTTTTCAAATAACCCTGTTGGACTATGACCAGGAGATAGTAAGAATTGATGATGCTGCAGTCAGAGATAGCACAGTGTGCAGCTGGAGGAGCACAGCAGGCCAGGCAGTGCCAGAGAAGCAGGGAAGTTGACGTTTTTTTCTCTGAAGAAAAGTCTAGACTTGAAACATCAACTTTCCTGCTCCTCTGGTGCTGCCTGGCCTGCGGGACCATAACCTGGTGTCATGTGACTTCTAAACCATGTCCACCCCAGTCCAATATTGGCACCCCCAAATCATGTCACAGCCAATGGCAGAAGTTAAAATCAACTTGTTTTACTTCTGTATTCGGGACAATCTAAAAACCTTTAAGTAAAAAAAATTGACTATTTTAAGAAAGTGATAGTATTTTGAAGCAGCCGGGCTACTTGAAAAAAACAGAGATATTTTCCCCTTCTACTTCGACTTTGTGTCACAGGTACTTTAATAGGGTGGGAAATGAAATCTTGGCTAAGAGTACAAGTAAAGAGCCCTGAGGTATGCCCTGCTCTGTTGTTTGAGTTGGGTGCCTGTTCATGGGTACAAAATGACCTGGCAGCATTACAATGGAAAGGTTTGACACTGTGCAGCCCTGGAGTAGAGGACTGTTTTCTAAGTGAGTTGTAGATGTGCTATGATGAATTATTGAGACTGGTACACATCTGATACCTTTGTGGATGCAGGATGAGAGCGGGCATTATCCACAGAGCATGCCCTGAGGGGCGGGGGGACTGCTGGCCAAGATGGAGGTCTGGAGAAGCAAAAGGCAAGATGCCAGGAACCTGCTGTGGCTGTGAACGTCAGGAATTCTCTCTGCCACATAAGAGAACACAAAAACGTACGTAAATGAGATAAGAATAAATACATGCAAATCGGCCTCTCACCCCTCACTGATGAAGTTCTCATCTCACTATTCAAACTTTGTGTGGAAATTCTCAATATCGAGAATTTCAATTTTCTGTTCTCGGTGTACTTTACCAATTAATTTGCCATTGTCCACGTCGTGTAGGGGCTGATATTACTTAGCCCATTTGATTCGTCAATAGATACTTGAGGACTTAATTTAGTCTCAGCATGGATTGTGAAATCTGCCCATAGAGAGTGTAATGGGAAAATGTGGGTGGGACGGGCCATGGGTTGTCATGAGCTGGAACCAACATAAGGACTATAAAGGGCATGGGGCTGGGTAGAAGGATCTATTGTAGCATAGAGAATGTGAGGGGCCGGGTGCTGTGGGTATGGGACCTGAGTTAGCATACGTTGGTAATGGATTGGGCATGGGGAGCTTATGGAGCATAAAGGGTTGTTTGGGGTCAGGGTTGGAGAGTGACTTTAATTCTATTCCCCTCTGCGCAGCTTCAATAAAACGACTGAGCACTGCGGCCAGCATTTCATCCAGCATTTCATCTGAATGTGCCATCGTCAAAAGTTACCAGGCGTGCCAGCCATCACTCCCATTTTCACCACCATCCCAGCAAGACATATCTGAACTCCTGGAGCACTTTCTCCTTGGTCAGATTTAGAAGAGCTGAGATGTGCCCTGACTCTCCACTTACCACCATAGGACCCAAATCTTCAACCATGGTGTTTGACAAGGTATGTTCGGGGTTGGGGAGCTGGGTACTGGTTTCGACAAGGCCTCATTTGGCCTCAGTATCCTCGGGCTGGTGAATGGATAATCCAAGCGCATGCTAACTAAAGAAGTGAGTATGTAACAATAAATTCCAGTGGGCAGCAAGTCACACACTGGGAGTGTGCAGTTTTACAGAGTTGGAATATTTCTCCTCAACAGTTTGAATTTGACGTGCAGCATAAACTTTCCAATCAACCTACACACCAGCAACAACTTGGAATTTATAACTGCAGTGGGAACCCAGGTTGTGCAGAGGGACATCTGTGTCAGTAATCTAGTGTTTGAAATTGGAAGTCAGGAAAATAAAACCTTAGACCCCATTAGCTTTGTTTGCGGTTTTCAACTCACAAGCAGTACATGGTAATGAACCGCGTTGACAACTGTTTTTTGTTAGCGCATGAACTGCAAAGAATTGCCCTGACAGAGAAGCAGGCAGAACAAAATAATTTACCCCAAATAGTTGTAACAGTAATTCAGATTTGAACCATCTGCTATTTCTTGCCTTTGATCTGTTCTCTGTCCCCCTTCCACTACATCCTCAGCAGTTCAGCTTTGAGACGCTGCTGCACAATTTCACAGGAATTAGAAAAATATGTAAAATGTGCTTGAATTACAGAAATAAAAGGTTGTCAAAGAGATCCCAGCGGTTAAGATATTTGAGACCACAGTGAAATGTTACTGATGGGGAAAGCATTGCTGTCCTTTGTATTGATCGGGATCACTAGTCTTTCTGATAATCTCAAACAAAAGATGAAAACTGAACTCAGTGACCAAGCTAATGCTTAGATAAATGTCATCACTTCATTCTAGTGATTAGATTTCAATCTGTTTTAAGATATTCACTACTTCGGGCTGATGCTAAGTTTCAAAACATACATTATAAATGCAGCTCTCTGTCTATACTGCAAGCCATAACATTTCTGCTAAAAAAAACATTTTTGTTTAACTATTTAATTTGTTTGGGAAAATTTTACCTTCTTGTAGGAAAGGTTACATCAAACCCCCAACCATTTTGACATAAATTCCCATAAGCTTTGTGAATCAGAAAGTAGATCATCTTTCTTTATAAATCTCACTAATAGATAGTAGACAGTTAGCAAGGCAAACCTGGATTATCAATATTTCTGTTCTAAAAAAAAGCAAAGTATATAAACAGTAATAAATATACTGATGTCCACATAAGCACATCGCGTGTCAAGCCTGCCCTGGATTCTGGAACATCATGGCTGATCTGCTGCGGGCCTCCGCTCCGCTTACACTCCAGCTCCTACCGTCCTCAACTCCTTGATATTTCAAAAACCTACCAAGCATTTCTTTAAATACTTCCAGTGATCTGTCCTTCGCACCCCTCTTGAGTGGAGAATTCAAGGCATTCACTAACTTCTGGAAGAAGTTCCTTTGCATCTCTGTTATAAATGAGAGCCCCCTTGTTCTGTAACTATGCCTGTTAGTTTGAGATTACCCTACTATTGGAAACATCTTCTCGACATGTCAAACTCCGTCAGAATTTTGCATGTTTCAATAAAATCACCCCTCATTTTTCTAAACTCTAATGAGAAAAAGCTGAATAGGTATTCTTGATATGACAACCACATCATCCCAGGAATCAGCCAAGTAAGTCTCCTTGAGCTTTTTTTAATTGCAAAAATAGATTTCATTCATAAAAAAGAAGTAAATACATACAAAAGATTCTCAATCCATTCCATTGTTTTTTGTGGAGTGGAAAGGAAGACACTCAAATGACATTGGAATTTGACATCTCACAGAGGTCATGTGCAGTTGGAAAAACAAAGTCATTTTTAACTTATGCAAGAAAAATATTTGCATACATTTTGTGACAACAAAGGGGTCTGAAAAATGAATAGACCACCATTATACTTTGGCAGAAAGGCCTCAGACAGTGATCTTTCCCCACTGTGCCTTGTAACAGTTATATCCTTCGGCGCATGGACCTGGGCCTTGGAATTTGCCAGTGTGCAACACTCAGTCAAGGTCAACTCTTTACACTGGAAGGCCAACAGGTTTTGGGCAGGCAAAGAGCATCTTTTACCAAGATGATGGTCCTGTGAGTGCAGTCAATGTTTGTTCTTTGGAACACAGAACTCTGGATCTTGGAGCTGCTTGGAATAAGCCTTGTCAAGAAAGACTGCATCTCACTCCAGACCTCTTTGCAAAGGCAAATTCCAGAGGGAGATGTGTGACAGTCTCACCACAGCCCCCACCTCCAGGAGCTAGTTAGAAGGCAGCATGCAGTGGCAGAAGAGTGTCTGATAGGTAGTGCCATTCTCACCACCAGCCAACCGATGTCTTGGTGTTGTTGGAAAGTTCTGGCGCTGAGGCATTCTGCTAAATGGTAGTCTGCTCGTGGAACAACCCGACAGGATGAACCTTCTCCTTTGCCAGCAGGCTCTCAAAGATGCTGCATGCTGACCACTGCCTGATGGATTTGTGGCCAAGGGTGTTTTCCTTTGTAAATTTTTCCACGAGGGAGAGGTAATACTGAGAACTCCACCTACTTTGAGCACCCATGGCAATGAAGCTAGACCCATCCCTTGTAACACTGGGCACAGGTGGAAAATCAGCAAGTAGTGACACTTGGAGTTTGCGTATCAAGGGCCTACACACAATTTGATGCAGCCACACACAAAGGTGGCCACCATGATGAGGGCAGTGTTGTGTACATCCTTCCCCTTATCCAGAACTTTATATGTGGTGAACCTGTGGACATGGTTCATCTTTGACCTCCCAATGAAGTGGAAGATGGCACAGGTGTCTGCAGTGATGACAGCCCAGGGATTAGACCAGACCTGCGCCACGTACAACTACACTGATGGCAAGGTTTGTACCCACAATGGAGTGGTAGTGGTGTTCTCCCATCTGCCCAGTTTCTGGCACATCTCACCATACACTCCAGCCCCTCCAAGTGCTATATCCACACCTTCAGACAATCTGTCATGACGGTGAAGGGGATAAAGATTTGCTTGGCCTAGTTCCCAAAGAACATGGCCTCACTCTTGCCTTGATCTACTTTGGTTGCCGGGTCCAGTTCGATCTGGGTTAGATAGGGTGGATAGGGAGAGCCTTTTTCCTAGGATGGTGACGGCGAGCACGAGGGGGCATAGCTTTAAATTGAGGGGTGAAAGATATAGGACAGATGTCGGAGGTAGTTTCTTTACTCAGAGAGTAGTAAGGGAATGGAACGCTTTGCCTGCAACGGTAGTAGATTCGCCAACTTTCGGTACATTTAAGTCATCATTGGACAAGCATATGGACGTACATGGAATAGTGTAGGTTAGATGGGCTTGAGATCGGTATGACAAGTCGGCACAACATCGAGGGCCGAAGGGCCTGTACTGTGCTGTAATGTTCTATGTTCTATGTAGATGTTAACGGGTCTGGGCACTGACAGTGTATCCAAACTGAAAATGGCGATGCCATCCATGTAGCAGGGAGGCTTTGGCCTGCTGGTCTTTGCTGCCTGGAACAGCCACCCCTGCCAAGCCTGCATCTCTCCCGATGGACTCAGCTAAAGCCTCGACACAAACAAGGCAGGAGAGAGTGGGCAGCCCTGCCTGACTGTAGATCGGATCGGGAAGCTTTCTGATTCCCACCCATTAACTGGTACTGCGCTAATGAGGTTGGTGTAGTGCAGTTGGATTCATTGGTCAATTCGCTCCCCAAAGGCCATTTTACAGAGCACATCCCAAGTGTAGGTATGTGATATCCTGTCAAAGGCCTTCTCCTGGTCCAGGCCGATGAGGCAGGTGTCCACCCCCCACTGTCTTGGCGATCATATCCCTGAGGAACACAAGGGCCTGAGACACCTTCCTGTCCTATAGCACAGGTTTGGTCAGAGTGAATCACTGACCCCGGAACAGACCTGATCCAGTTGGTGATGACATTAGGCAGGAGTTTGTAATCTGATCTCAGCAGTGAGATTTGTCACCAATTTCTAATATCCTCCTTCTCTCCTCTTCCAGGGATTCACACATGCTCCCAGCCAGAAGCATAATGTTGCATGCCCCCTGCAGGTTCTGATCAATCAAATCCCACGACTCAGTTGGTAAACTTTCACTCCTGGGAGTTTTATCCTTCTCAAAAGACTTGAGGGCCTTGTCAGTTCATCCAGAGACAATGGCTGGTCCAGTCTCTCCCATATACTGTTGGCTAAGACCTCCATGATAGAGGGCAGGAATGAATGGGAGGCTGTGCTGTCTGTGGGCTTCATGTCATACAGACTGGCATAAAAGTGTTTGCTGATCCTCAGGATGTCAGACTGAGAAGTTGTTACTAAGGTGTCTACCTCCTTCTGTCTGCCGAGCACAGAGTTGTCTCCGTGCCTCTTCTGGAAGAAGAAATACAAACACCTCTCATTCTGCTCTACAGGGTGGATCCTAAACAGAAAGATTTTCTTGGAGACTTCTGAGGCAAAGGATGAGGTTTGCTGGCTCCTCACTTCCTGGAGATCCTCCTTGACATTGACAGTACTGCCTGCAGCAGGAGTGAATTCTGCATGCTTTTCTGGAGTTTGGACATTTCTCTCTCTTTGAGAATAAAGAACATCTTGATGATCGCCTTGACTGTATCCCATCAGTCCGCCAGACACTCAAAGAGAGATTTCATGGTTCCCCACACAGTGCAATCCCTTTTGAATCCCTCAATGTGTTCTGGAGTCAACAGTTTCACATTCAGCTTCCACCTTCCCTTACTGGCCTGCTGGCCATCCTGTAGTTGACAGTCAGCCAGCAGGAGGCAGTGGTCAGAGAAGAACACCAGCTTGATGTCGGTGGATGAGACCAAGAATGTTCGAGACACAAATACAAAATCTATCCTGGATGGATTGACCCATGTGGCCACAACCAAGCATATCTACACTGTGCCCAGCCCGTCTGCAGGGGTGCTGAAGATGTTATGCAGCTTGGAGTTTGTAACTGTTTCCATCAGGAATCTGGCCATGGCGTGCAATTTGCTCTCGGTCCCTCTGAATTGTCTTCACCTGCGGAACACGTTCAATCCTTTGAATTGCCTCTGATGCCAGTATGTCTTTTTAAACACAGAATCAAAACTGTACACAGGACTCCAGGTGTGGTCTCACCAAGACCCTGTATAGTTGTGACAAAACCTCGCTGTTTTTAAACTTCAATACTCAATTGTAAAAGCTAAAATTCCATTTGCTTTCTTAATTACTGGCTGCCTTTGCATGCCAACTTTTGTGTTTTATGCAGAAGAACAACCAGATCAACCTGAGTGCTAAACTATTTATGAAATCTCTCTCCATTTAAATAAGAGTTTGCCTTTTGACTGTTCTTACCAAAGTGCATGGCCTCACACTTTCCTACATTAAACTCCAGCTGCCGTGTTTTTGCAAATCACTCAACCTATCTTTAGTCCCTTTCAGATTCTGTTTGTCATCTCATCATGCCCTCCCGCCCAGTTTAGTAACATCATCAAAACTAGATACATCAAAGTCTAATCCCTCTTCCAAGTCTTTCGCACAGATAGTCAATAATTGAAGCCTTAGGATTGATCCATTTGATACTCCATGAATTATTTCTTTCTGACCAGCAAAACAGCCATTAACCCCATCTCTTCGTCCTTTGTGTGCCAACCAATCCTCAATCCATACTTTCACATTATTCCAAATAGCCTGAGCTTATTTCTTGTGAAATAACATTTTATATGTGAAATCTACTGGAAATCCAAATATATCTACAAGGTTCCACTTTAACAATGCAACACATTATACACGCAAGTAACTACAGCAAATTTGTCAAATGTTGTTTTGTTTTCACAAAACCATATTGAATCTATCTGATTGTGTTAAATGATTCTAAATGTCTTGCTATTTCTTCCTTAATAATGGATTCTTATTATGGCTGCTTACTGACTGTAGATTTACAGGAATCATCATGTGACCACTAATTCTGTGCACCCAGAGACAAATTCAACCTACAGGAATTACAATTTTATATCCCGTTCTTCGATCTATGTTCAATTGTAGCACAGCTTCCCTTTGGAAATTCAAAATTATTCGACACCTTCTTTCTTTTCTGAAATTTTCAACCCTGAGGGAAAGGTCAGATTCCTGATTCACAAGCTGTGATCCAGCAGGGCATTTGTAATGGTGGGCATCTAATTCAAGGGTGAAAGTAAGCTTGGAGAGGAATTCTTCCCTGTTGGCCTCCAACCAGTACTGCAAGGGGACTGTTACCTTTCCCAGGAGTTGTCTTCACCTGCTTTGAGCTGCTGGGTTTCCTGAGGGCTGGGAAAACACAGCAGACCACTGCTTCACCTGCGGAACACGTTCAATCCTAGGGTATCAGTCTCAATAGGAATGTTGAAATAGCCAGCCTGCCTCCTGGAAGTGAGTTGGCCATCCACCCACGATCTCACCTTCGCTAACCCTGAAACTGCTTGGTTTGGAGTTGCCTCCAGACTTGGTCACTCGCCGCCCATTTTAGGAGTTAAAACTCATCCCACTGAGTCTGCACATCTGATTGTATCCATTCTGGTTTTCCAACAGCAGCTCCGAGTGAATTTGTCTCCATGTGATCTTTCTAACTACCTAAATCAAGGCAGTCACCAGTAGGTTAATCTGGGAAATGCTAATGACCAAACACCATTTGACATCAGATTATAGCTAGGGATCGGGGGATTAATATAGAGACAATATGCCTAAAAATGCAGGAATATACACAGAGTTGGATTTTAGAGTTTCTGGTCACTAAGAGAGAATGGACAGTGTGTAAGTGGATGCATGTTCCCACATGGCCATCCTGCTCATTGAAGGAAACCATGAATAGCAAATAGTCAGTTGAAGCCGGCCAATTACTCAAGATGGTGGCAGCAGAGTAGGTAGCGTATGGGATCTTGACCCAGGGTTTCGCCGATTCCGTTTGCTTTTCTTGCTTTTCTACTTCTTTTCTTGCTTTTTTTTTCTCTTTCCTCTTTCTCTCTTTTTTAGTTTTATTTTATTTACTTTCTGGAGAGAGCTCTGTCATGGAAGCAGAGGTAGCGATGGAGCATGGCAGTGGTTGGGGCCTAGCACAAGATCAGATGGCGGTCAGCAGCAATGGGTGGTGAAGTGGTTAGTGAGCCCAGGTGGGACTTGTCCAGCACAGAGGAGAGCGCGGTCTTGTGGGGAAAGCCCGGCATGGAGCAACTGCAGGCCCATGGCTTAAGAAAGGACTGTAATGTTTAACTGTTAATTTTATTTCTTTATTTTTCTACTTTATACTAAGAAGAACTCAGTGATGAACTTCTAAATGTATTTCTTCATTTTCCTATTTTTGTATTTAAGATTTTGTACCTGCTTACCTTTGTACCCAAGGTGGTGCCAGGAATGGAGACATTGTACACTTTTCAATGTACTTCTTGTGCCCCTGCACTTGAGTACATGTGACAATAAAACCTAAATCTGAAAAAAAAGTTCAAATGTTTCAATGGGAATAACGTGCCCAGGAGTGATTATTCTGTGATTAGTAACCTGGTGGTGTCTACAAATTTGAAGGCCCTCTCCTCCCTGAATCTTTAATTATTCCTTACTTCAGGTTCCAAAAATTTAAAAAGAGTGTGAAAAAAAAGGTACGAACACTGTTACCTTCATCAGAATCTGCTGCTATGTGTAGCCCTGGTTCCAGCAGGAGGACTTCTCTTCCACCCCTGCTCAGCCATGTCATAGCTGCTGAAAAAAATTCCAAGCAACTGCATGTCCGATGTCTAATAAATCCAGTGAGCAAAGGAAAATTGTAAGGGAATACATAAATGTTCATGTCTGTTTGTCTTCCATTATCTTTGAGACCCATGTGATAACATTCTCTTGCTGCTGACCCAACATTGTGTGTGTGTGTGTGTGTGTGTGTGTGTGTGTGTGTGTGTGTGTGTGCGCGCGCGCACATGCGCGCATACCCGCGTGTCTGTGTATCTGTGCATGTCTGTGTGCGTGCGTGTGTGTGCATGTGTGCGCATGTATGTCTGTGTATGTGTGAGCATGTGCATGTGTGTCTGTGTCTGTGCGTGCACGCGCGTGTGTGTGTGTGTGTGTGTGTGTGTGTTTGTGTGTGTGTGAGAGAGAGAGAGAGGGAGAACATGTGGAGTCACCGGGGAGGGGACACTTGATTTGTGACTGTAAAATGCAGTCAATAGAAACAACACACCAACCTTTTCTTCTAGGCTTTGGGTTTAAGATTCACAGTCTGGTTAGGTTGCTGGTGTTCCACTGAGGTCAATCTACACAAATGAGTGACCCTAGTATGACCGTGCTGTTCTTCAGTTGCACTGTTGGCATTTTAAGTGCGTTTCCTACAGGAGAAATCACCGAGCAAGTTGAAATGCAGCAAGGGATGGAATTAAAATGAGCTTTCATTTCTGACAAGATGCCACTTGGCCACGCAGGGGCAGCAAAATACCTAACTTCAAGAGGACTCAACTTCCTAAATGAGCAGAAAAGGAAAGCAGAAGGAATCTAATCCTTTTGTGTGGTTACCAATTAGATAGGATCACAGGTCAGGACCTGTAGGCTGAATATAATCTGAAGAGGCAGATGAGAAAAGAATCAGGACAGTGTCCTACTAGATTCATTTTTGGATACGTTTGGACGTTGAGTTCTTTTTAATGGTGAAATGGAAACTTGGAACTGAGACAAGTTTTCACTTTCATACTTAAAATACTTGACAAGGTAATTTGCTGTGGGGGATGTGGCAGCTGAGATTCAATAGATCTGAGCAGGGCAATTTGAATCAAGCCAGATAATGTTTTAAAATCCATATGCAGATCCTTTT
This sequence comes from Stegostoma tigrinum, assembly GCF_030684315.1. Taxonomy (NCBI): domain Eukaryota; kingdom Metazoa; phylum Chordata; class Chondrichthyes; order Orectolobiformes; family Stegostomatidae; genus Stegostoma; species Stegostoma tigrinum. Next base: position 17,101,519 of record NC_081375.1, read on the forward strand.
AGATTTACATGTCATCTGCGACTAGTTGAAGGAAATTCTGTGCTTTTTTTCACTTCTAACTGCAGTTGCATAGTCTCAAAAAATTGCTTATTATTGCGATAAACTGAACAGAAAATGGGACTTTTTTCAGATTGGCACAAGTTTGATGGATGGCCAATCCTTTCATATAATTTGAAAAAAATGGACTTTATGAATCAATGCTGAGTTAGTGCAATTTGAAGAGAGGAAATACATATTATCAGCAAGTACCACCTATCCAATATATTAAAAATCTTAATTATGCATGCATTTCCTCTTTGGAAATGCCTACTTTCTAAGCCCATGTTTTTGTCCTATTTTCATGCTCACCTTTTCCCTTTAGAAAGGCTTCTGTTCACATTCAAATTAGAAACTGCCTTTGTAAACATGTCACACTGTAATTATACTACGTTGCCAGTGGGGACATCGTAGCTTTGCATCTGCTCAGTCTGTGCTCTTCAACAACTTCTATGATCCAGCCAACTCAGCTTCCTTAGTAGGATTTCTTCTTTAATTACATACGCACGCACGAGTAGGCTCAGGAACTGCGTTTTCCGGCTGTTATCAGACTGTCGAATGGACTCTCTAGCATCAAATAATGCAAACTGCAATGTAACCCGTATGCCTCTCAGTATTTTTGATCTGTACATCCTTTGCTTGCTGTGATCTGCCTGTACTGCTTGAAAACAAAGCTTTTCACTGTATTTTGGTACACGTGACATTAAATCGATCAAACAATCAATCGGTAGAAATGTAAGATCAAAATATTATACGAAAACAAAGCTGAGTTTATTATCATAAAATGTTTTATGAATTCTGAAAGCATGCATTGATCCAATTATCCCTGTCCTTTATCTTTAAACTAGAGTTGATTGTAACACCCCTTGTGCAGTAACAAACAACACTGATATACACTGAATTTTCAGGTCAATAAATAATTTTGATAGATCTCGTTGTGTTGATTGTAGTGTTTGCAACACCCTGGTATCGCCATGGTCTGTGGTTTACCTTGAACATTTCAAATTGCAGTCTTTTAATTTGCAAAATTTATTAGATTTGCAAGAGTTTAGGGTATGGCGTGAAAAATGATCACAGAAAAAGTGATGGAAGTATTGTCACATATGTACAGGAAACAGTAACCGTAATTGTTCAGCAAAATATATTTGCTAAGCTGAAAATAAACAACAGGCTCCATCTAACTAGTCAATAAACTTTACAGACTCGTCAGTTTTAAATTTAGTTGCAGTTGAAACTTCAACGAGTTTAACTCCACAACTAAGGCTTGTAATGTGCTAAGTACAGTATATTTTAGTGCAGACACCCCATGTTTTTACCGTCAGTAGAATGTTTAGAGTTTCTGTAATGTTCTGTGCTGAAGCATGGATTGCTGCTTACTGTCAGTGAAACAATAACTGAGGGTGTGCTATGAGGAGATTCTGTTTGGGATGATAAAAGACAATTGAAAAAAGCCACATATCATTTTTATTGGACTCGTTATTGCAACAGATGCATTCACATGATGCAACGGCTGTTTTTTGTTTCACCTCAGAGCTTGTCAAGCATTTATGCAACATGTTTTCCCCAAAACTACCAAAGTGCTTATGGCCAGTAAAATCATTTTTCAACGCTCACTTTTTTACTTATTTTCACGATGATGCTGACATTCCAGTCTCCACAATCTAGAGGCATCTTGTTCATATCGCTGTAGCATGGTTATCAAAGCTAGTTACAGCAACAACCTGGACCAAACAAAATAAATGACAAAATTAATACTCTAACGTTCTATCAAAAATCAGTAGTTAAAACAAAGCATGACAGTACATACATGAGGATAATGTAATCAGTGAGTACTGAATTGGTTTTGTAATGCAAAGATAGAGAACCATGTCATCACACAGAATACCTGTACACTATTTGCATTGCAACTGAGATTATTTAAGGATAATTTTTATTCTATCCATTCTACAATTACAATTTCTTTTCACTGCTACAGGAATTACATCCACTAATGGGATTGCACCCCAAAATACATCAATAATTTTACCTAAACTGCTGAACAATGTTTGTCTATGACGTGGAGGTGCGGGTGTTGGATTGGGATGGACAAAGTCAGAAGTCACACAAAATCAGATTACAGCACAACAGGATTATTTGAAACCACAAACTTTTGGAGTGCTGCTCCTTCTTCAGGCAAACAGTGCTTCGAAAGCTAGTGATTTCAAATAAATCTGGTGTACCATAACCTGGGGACATGTAACTTCTGACAATGCTTATCTACACAACATCATCCATGGTGCTATATTCTATGCTACATGCAAAACATAAGACTCATTGTTGGATCAGGGTAGAGAAAGCTTGATAATGACATATTTGAACTTGAAGTCCTTGATATTGAGTGACAAAATTGACATTAAAACCATTCCCTGAGCACTGGCATCCTCTACCTCAAGCAACACAAAACAGTTTCTAAAATGAGGAAAGATATCCCAGCTGAATGTTGACAGAAGGTGACACCGCTGAGTTCATGGAAGGATTAAGCAATGCTGTCCAGGTCCAATGTCACTAAAACAGGTTGAATGCTTGTTATCACATTTCTATTTGTGGGCAAATTGGATACACTGTTTCTACAATACTAAATGTGACAACACCTTAAAAATACGGAATTCCTTGTAAAGCACTGAGGTTGTGGAAAGCATAATGTGGACCATAAAAGAGATCAAATTTAGACTCATCAATGAGTTCAAATTTAGAAAGAATGAGTGATTATGTGGGCAGAGACACAACTATGAATTGATCATTCAATTGGTGAGCAGTTCATAGAAATCCTAACCACAAATTTGCAGGGAAATTTGATCCAATCTAAATTGAACTGTTGCTCAAGTATTTTGTGAAAATGGGAGTAAGTAATATTGTCTTATAACAATAAATTATAGGGGACCTTGCTGAAAGTTCCGTCCATTGTTACTTATAACAAAATGATAAATCTGTTTGCAAGTTGAAGTCACTAGTGAGTACCTGAGCGTTGTTTTGCCCCTTTCTTGGCA